>NC_136071.1:198770016-199370016 GCF_964261635.1 Lissotriton helveticus
CGGACTGGTACCACCCCCTCCCTCGAAAAGGCCCTGGCGCTGGCTGGGCCCTCCGACGCCCGAGTCCCGGCCCGCCCGGGTTCCGGGCGACCGGGAAGTGGCCCTTCTCGCTTGGCAGGGTGGCCTGGAAGAGAAGGGGCCAAGGGCCTGCGAGGGGACCTTGGCTCCTCTCGGTGGGAGGCTTGGTACAGTTAAATGAGGTCCAAGCACTGCCTGCTTTGTTAATGGCCCAGGATGCGTTCGCCCTTATTCGCAGGTGCATCCTGATGGCAGTTGGGGGACCGCTGCATCTGGCGGGCACTACCAATCACCTTTATAGTGGCTGGTGGACAAAAGCCTCCTTTCCTCATAATCTGCCCCTTAATAAGTATGTGTAGATTTTTTTTATTTTGTTTTATGTGTAAAATATCGGCCTTCATTATGATCTTTTTTTGAAAGTCTATCACTTTATTTCGGAGGCTTTCTGACTTAAACTGTCTGTTTCCCTTATGACGGGCTGATTATAATACTGCCTGTCTGAAGTTAAACCTGCTGGTTATTCACTCTGGATTCCGACGTGCTTACTGAACTTGTTGATTCATATCTACTGGTATGTAATTTATATGAATTGCGATTTAAACAGTCTGGAGTATGATTCATTTTTTCCGTTACAGTTTTTTAATATCCTGCTTTCACACACTGAAATCATTTTTGAAACATACTTCACCCTTCAGCCTACGGTTTGTGTTTAATTTTGATATCTACGATGCCCAGTTTTTGATCCCTGCACCATGTGGCAAGAACCTAGCATTCCCTGTTACACGGTGCATGGATGAACTCCACCTCCTTTTTTCCTGTGTCCGCTTGATCTCCGGCCATTTTACTTCTTTAGCACATGTTCTTATCGTGGAATTTGAGAATGCGACTGCAGCGCACCATGTTTGGTCTTTTTGAAATCAGTTTGTCTGGACCGCTGTTTGGAGGGTGCTCGGTCATGTTTCCGCTATGGTGTCATACACCATTATAAGTCTTGTAATGTTATTACAATATTTCTCTGTAGGAAGTTTTTCATATTTAACTGTTTAATAACTTTTTCCACATCTTCACTTCCATGGTCGATGTTGTTTCAATTTTTTAATATATATATATTTTTTTAAATTATTATAATATTTTAATGTTCTTGTTTTTTTATGTTTTCATGAAGCATTTTTTTTTAGAAAACATTTCTATTTCTTTTTTAATGTTTATATGCTATGGATGAATAGATATTTCGCTTTCATTTTTTCTCAGTTGTATTTACCATTTATTAGGGCACATAACAGAATACAATCACAGGATAAATATTTTGGCGCCCCTGCATTGTGCTCCAAAGGACAGCAAAAAATGTGGATGAGAAGCACCCACAGGTCACTCATACCATAGTAGCATGTTATAATCAATATACTGTTAGCAAAATAAGCGTTCCTTACCTCCATGACCCCTGTCATCCATAAATCTATGTCCTCTTCATATGTTTGTAGCCCTTCTTTCTTTCAAGAGAGACAACCACCTTCTCATCCTCATCCTTCTGCATCTCCAACTGTGGATGGTTATGTGTCCTATCATGATTCTTTTTTTTTGTTCATGTGTAATAATTTTGCATTGTAGACCTTCAGTTTATTGTGCAAACCCTCTACCCTGATCTTTATATCTGCATTTTAGTTTGATATTGGTTTGTTCTTTGCAAATTGAAGTGTGTTGCAACCACTTTTGTTA
Source organism: Lissotriton helveticus (assembly GCF_964261635.1). Lineage (NCBI taxonomy): Eukaryota > Metazoa > Chordata > Amphibia > Caudata > Salamandridae > Lissotriton > Lissotriton helveticus. The sequence goes on from NC_136071.1 coordinate 198,771,751, forward strand.
AATTAACTGAATTTTTGTCAGTCTTTTTTTTTCAATTTCGCCCTACAGCAATATTAATTTCTAAATATTGTGAGTCAGAATAAGATGCTATTAATATTTTATTTACGATTAACTTTTTTAAAACCTGAAATATCTTTTTTAATATATATATATATTTTGTTTTGTTTTTAACTATATATTTATAATGTATGTGATTTTTGTGATTTAGATAATAAATTGTTCACGTTTTCTAACATTTGTGTGTGATGTTATCAATTGTTTTTATTTTTCATTTTGCATTTTATATATCCATAGCGTGTATTGTGTATTTTTTATGGTTTCTTTTGGAATCATTTAACTCTTGTAATAAATTCATGTATTTTTATTTTTTAAAGATTTATTTAATATTCATTTTCCATTGTTAATTGTGTGTAGTATTAGAAAAGAATATATTGAATTGTTATTTTTTTATTATGAAATATTTTTATTTTTTATTTTATTTTTTTAAACTCACAGTTAAAAAAAAATCAACATGTAACATATACAGAAAAATGTTGTACAGAATATACCAGCTTAACAATAGCAATCATGAACAGTTAAGTTATACAAAGCAAAGGCAGAAAAAAATAGCCCAAAAAAAGAGAGAAAGAAAAACTGTAAAAAAATAAAAGATAACGCTAAAAAACTTTAGAGAACAAGGCACTTGCCACATTCTAATGTAAAATCATTTATAAAGTATGCTCTCATCCGGATACAATGAAAGGCCATATCCTTTCAAATTTGTGCCAAGTCCGAGGACCTCTAGCTTTAGCTACTGCCATCTTCATTTCGTTGCTGTCTCTTAACAAACCTCACAATTTGGTAACACTTGGGCCCTTGCTCTGAATCCAAGAACGTCCAACACATAGGCGAGTACAAGGAGACCCAATAGAGACAAAGGGTTTACTAAGACAACCTAAATTTGATAACATTCTAGAGGAAACGCTTTCACATTGATTATTCCCGACTCCAAGTGCGATACTGATACTAGCACAGAATTCCTTTCAATGAGTACAATAAATAATTATATAACCTAAATTAGCAGCAAATTCACAGCATTTTTGTCAATTTGATTTCCGGTTGTTTGAGTTGCTTTCCTATTTAGATAATCGCTCCTCTGTATAATTCAGCAACAAAACTAATCTTGTTTTATTGCGTTGCAGATTAACTGAGGTTACTCCCGCATCTATTTTTTTCCAGAGATTCGTTAATCTCCTCCTTAGTACTATTACACTTAATTATCCAAGTGAACTTGTCCACCAATTGTATGCCATTATCGCTACCTGTCCGATTACTTTGTGATACCTTTAGCCAATGGGCCCTTGTCTGGCTGCCACAAAGAAAGCACTCTATGTTATACTATTTTACTCTATGTCTGACATGGCTAGTCCTCATTTACAGCTACTTTAAAAATAAATCTGTAGTGTACGGTGATTTACTCTCTACGATTCTGAAAAGATCGAAAACCATGCACATTGCATAAATGAGCCAACTGGTTAACACCCTTACATTCCCATCCTTCAATAAAACATTAATGAAAAATACTCAGCAGTAGAGCATTCACCCATAATACAGTCTAACAATGCATCTTATGTAATTAGTTTGCCTTTGAGATTTTCCACAATATATTACCTATGTCCCTAACTGTCTTGAATCGCACTCTTGAAATAATTCGGATTGTATGTTTTATACAGTAAATACCCTGAAGAAAATGCAGAGGCTACCTGGTATGAAAGCCAAGTTGGACTGATTTAAAGTCCTTTTACTAATCTCTAGATTTGTCTAGTAAACACGGCCACAATGTATAAATTAAAGTGTTGTTTTTTTAAATCCGCCTGCTTAAATTGTATTTTTATATATCGTAAAGCTCTCCTGAAATGCAGATAACCCCAAATAAAACTGCCTACAGCACCATCCAGGCGTTTAAAAAATGTTTGAGGAAGCTTCAGTGGAACAGAACGCAAAAAATACTAACATTCTTTTAAGAATATTCATTTTGACAATGTTACATCTATTATATATACTCAATTTGAGTTGCTGCCAACAGCGTAGGTTAAGGACTACTTTCGTAAAAAGATGTTCATACTTAAAAGATATGATGGCCATAACTTCAGTACTTAAAGTAACTCTTAAGTATACAGTACTTGTTTTTCATGCATAAAGCTGTTTGTAGAGTATTGTGTTCAAAATTGAGTAATGTCTGTGTTTTATTCACATTAAGCTTATACCCAGAGAAGGAGCCTAATGGCTGTGCCTCCTTGATTATGGCAGCCACACCAGGTATCCGCTGACTTGAGAAGACCACAATGTTTCACTTCCAAACCCCGCGCCGGTCAGGTGGGCTCCGGTTCCGCTGGGCCCTCGCCACAGGTTGGCACGTTTCCCCGGGTGGGCACTGGGCCGGTCAGCAAGGTTCAGGTCCTGTGATCGCCGGGTGTGCTTCGGTCGATGCAGCTGGCAGCGCGGCGGCGTTGTCCCGGGGGTAGAGTTGTCCACAGATAGGCTCCCGCCAGGTGCTCCGTCGAGGCCCACGTCGTCCAAAGCTCTTCGGACTTCCGTCGCGCTGCTCCCCCGCTCCTGGATGCTAGGAGCTTACCAGGGGGAGTCGCGTTTTTAAGCCCCCCCAACTGTAGTTCGGGGTTTGCGCCACCTTGATGATTGTGGGGTTTGAACCCCACCCGCCCTCCCGATTGGTCATTGCCCCGCCAGGGGGGCGGGGGGGGCTTGCCCGGCGCCGGCCTTTTTGCACCAATCCGTGTCCCCCTCCCCTTTTCTTCCCGGGGCGCCGCCAGGTTATGGCGCCGGCTTCTGAGCCCCTTCAGGGGCTCGCCTCTGCGAATGTCATCTGCTTATCTTGTTACTTTGAGATCTTTCCCATTTGAAGTAACTGGTTTAATACCCATACTGTATAGTTGATGTGTATTAAAATGCTCGATGAAAATTACAAAAGGCAGTGTGGACAGCCGACAGCCCTGCCACTTGTACTGGTGTATTGCAAACCATGCTTTCGAATTGCCGTTAAGTTTGATTCCAGTCTTTTTGGCTAATGTCAACTTTTTGTATATCCGAGAAAAATCATTTACCTTGTACAATGAAAGTAATTTTTGTACTCAAAGCTCCCCAGCTTAATTCGTCAAAGGTCTTCTCGGCATCTAACTTCAGCATCCCCAGCTTCTGGCTTAACTTACCCGAGATGTCTAAATCCCTAATTGCAGTATTAATATGTTACGCTGTATGTTTTTCGGGGATGAAACAATTTTGTTGGTCAGAATCCGATTTATGGATAATGTGAGCCAGTTGTGTGTTTTAAGAATTTTGCAATAAAGTTTTTCATCTGCATTTATCAATGATATTTGCCAATAATAACACATTTTATCAATAGGCTTCCCCTTTTTCGGAAACATCACAATACTACTACCATTTCAAGAGGCGGGCCATTTCGCCACCTTCCATAATATCTTTTTAGAGCTCTATGTATAAGGGGCCTAATGTACTTTTTAATTTTTTTGTAGTATTCGCGTACGATCTTATCCTCAAATACTGCCTTGCCAGCAGGCAGAGCTGCAATTGCATCCTCGACTTCCCAAACCCGAATGTAATTTTGGAGAAGCCCTAGATAAAGAGGATCCCGAACCGGCATAGCACACTACTGATTATAGGTTGAAGTGGCTTGGTTATTGAAGTGACCACAATCACCTTTGACGTTAGCGTTATACTAACTGTGCATCTTTTGTAAGTCAGACCATCTACCCCTTTCATTTTTTGGGTAAATGATGTAGCCCTTAGATCCGTTTTTTGATTATCCAGTACTCTACCCACTATCTCACCATATTTGGACTGATTTGTTTGCAATTTGCGATATATTTGTGCTGCTTTGTCCTGTAGCCTTCTCAAAATAATTTTTTTCTCCTATATAACCATGCTGCCACATGACTTATTCTGCGTGTTTTTTTAGAGGCTATGGCTGTCGCATGTAAACAGTCACGATCTATTGACCTCTTACCTTTTTCTCCAAGTTTGAAGAGTCCTGTTTATTTTAATCAATAACACATTGTAGCGTGGAGCCTTTAATGCATCCTTTTAGACAATCCCAGACTATTGTGATAGCAGCCATAACCCTTTTTGTTGTCTATATAATCTTCTATTAAAACATTTTTGAAAATAAGATACTCCGAATGATTGATGTTATTTACACAGTTACTAAAACTACTATTATTAAAAAAATTTTTTTAACTGTTTACTATTTTGTGATGTATGATTCATTTCTTTATAGTGATCAATTTACTGAAGCAATCATTTTTAAATTCAAAACTAAGTTGTTCTTAATTAATATTAAATAATGAATGAAGCGTCCGATTCGGTAACATCCAGTCCGAATCGCCGTATGGAGCGTTTTTCTAATACGATTCGTACGCAGTACCATACCTGTACGTACGATGTAGTACGATGTGTAATCAATGCAGTTCTCCGTACAAATCGTACAAAGACCGTACGATTCAAGAAACCATACAGATCGCACTCCTAACACGCAGTACACAATGTTCGTACGCATCCAGGCAGCTTTTTATGAACCACCAAGTACGATTCGTCAGTACGACACTCCGTAACACTATTTATCTACGGTACTTTGAAACATCCGTAAAAGCACTGTTCAACTCTAAACGCGTGTGAAACGGACTCACCCTGGGTACGCGAGTGCAACCCATGATCTCAGGGGTACGGTGCAAACTAGTACGCTGCGTCGGGGTACGGAGCGTAGGGGAACGGTGCATTGGGTTATGGTACATCGGGGTACGGTGCATGTGTGTACGTAGCCTTGGTGTACATTTTTTTGTTGTACGGTGCATGGGTGTACGTAGTGTAGTTGTACGGTGTTTATGTGTATGTTGCCTAGGGGTGCAGATCATAGGGGTACGCTGGGTACCCCCATGATCGCAATGTTACGGTGCGTATGTTTATGTGTGGTTCTCTGTACGAATTGCTCATTTGCTGCTTTTTGTATGAATCGCGTTCATGATCCCTGGTCCGGATCGTACTTTGCGGGTCGTGCGGCATGTTTACGAATGGAACGGTTCACTGTGTGGCTCTATGGCGTATGGATTTAACCTTGTTTGTCGTATGGTTCGCAGACATTCGTACGTATTCTTTTCCTCTGGCTTGTACAATGCCATTCGTACATTTGTGTACAATTCGTATTGAAACGGCTATGAATAGGGATCGTCTTACAGATTCTTTTCCCGAATCAGGATCAACCCCTAAACTTGTAAATTGTTTCCATTTTGTTTAGGCGTCGACTGTGGGGTTAATATTGGCTAAAGTGTATTAATTAATTTAAGTATAGTGAATTAATATTGTTCTTTTTATTATTATTATTAATTAATACATTATATTTATTTAGTTTCACTGTGTATAATTTTGTACATTTAATATTATTTTTATGTGTTACTTTTTACAATAATATTAATTTTACTTCTTGTACAATTACTATTTGCATTCTATTTTCTTTATTAATCACAATAGTTTTAAATTGTCAATTTTTCTTTCTTACTTTTCAAAATGTGCTTACATTTTTTCAAGCTAATAAGTGTTTAGTATAGTGTGGTATTTTCCCCAAGTTATATTATTTTGTGAGTTTTCATTTTCTTTTTCATTGTAAATTTGTTATGGCATTAGTTATGAACATCTTTTATTTAATTTACGTGTAGGGTTTCAATTACATATTGTTATAGGGTAGGAAATATGAATAAGTAAAAATACTTCATAATTAATGTATTTTTTTTATTTGAAGAACATTATACAGCAAAATTCACCAAAACATAATATCATATTTTTGTTTCTATGTATGGGTTATACGCATTTATCGTAAGGAGATTTTTTTGTTCCATATGTTCTGCTACATATACTTTCAATGGAATTTGGATCATATTTTTAATATTTATACATTCATTTTTTATTCACTTTCATGTTCTTTATATTTTTAATTCTCTTTCTTTTTGGCACTCAAAGGAGTCTCAATATTAATTATCGTTATTTCTTTTTTGTAAAAGTACATTTTACCACGCTACTTTCAAACACTTTTTCTCCACTGTTGCACTCACTGTATTCAGAATACTATTTTTTCCTCCTCAGCTAACCAACATTTTTCCAATTTTTTCATTAATTTCAGTGTTATCATTCTCTTTTTTACCTGTACACTATCCAAAACTTTCCCATCTGTTTCCCACATTGAATTTGTTAAATACATTTCTAGACCTCGGCTACACAACACTTTCTTTACTGTTACACTTATTGCAGTGTTAAGATTCATTTTCACACCTCCGCTAGACAACATTTTCACTACAGTTACAAATATTTGAGTTTGCATAGTCTATGTTAACCAGAGGCAGGCAACATTTACACTAGTGTTACACTCATTGTAGTGTTCAATTCTACATTTTACCCCAACACTATCCAACACTTCCACCACTATTGCACTAACTTTAGTGTGAATACTAACTTTTTGTTATCCAATATCCTTCCATTTTAAATTTTGTTAACTCTTTGTTTTGTGAATACCTTTTTCATTACCCATACGCTATCCTACAACTTAACTATTGTTACACTTATTGTATTATGAACATGAATTAATACTCCTTCGCTATACAACACTTTTACTATTGGTACACTCACTCAATTGACAATATTAATTTAAATTACTATTATTTTCCACATTTTCACTACCCTTCCACTAACTGCAGTACTATATTGTACTGTATTGATTTTAGATCTGTTTAAAGTTTTTTCTGTATGATACATTTTTTATTTATTTCAGATTTTGTTATGCTTATCTTCAAATATAAGCATATATATATATATATATAGATATATATATACATGCTATATATATATATATATATATATACATGCTATATACATATATATATATATATATATATATATATATATATATATATATATATATATATATACACACACATACATATGTCCATTTTTATATTGTTATACAATTTTAAATACATCAAACCAATATTTTTACATATTTATATAAATTATTATCTATATTTGTTTTAAATATGGATGTGATATTTACATCTTCACTTTGGTTGTTTAGTGTACACATTTTTTCTTATCAAATGTATTTTTACATCAAACGTTATTTTATTATTTACAAGTTGGACACAATTTTACACATTCACCTTCAATTATATATATATATTTATTTTAATTCACATATAAAAAAATATATATATATATATAGATTTATATAGATATATTTATATATATATATATTTGTATTATATAGATGTTCTTTTCACTTCCATTACTTTCATTCTTATTTTTGTGGTATGCACCTCTTGAATTATGGTTTATTTAGAACTTTGAATTCAAAATATTTTTATCTATTTTATTACATTATTTTATGTTAATTCAATACTTTGACAGTCATGATAATAATGAAATAAGGCCCCTGCTTAATAACAGTGGAGGAGCTGTGATTATTAATATACACAGTATCAGGTTCATTTAAGCAGACATTATGATGCTAATATATTTAGGTAAATACTATTGTAAAACTCTTGTCTTACGTGCCCATTGCATTTGACATACAGTAAATGTCCCCTGTCTGTTGGATCAATGTTACAGCATATTTAAGGAGTCAAGTGCCTTGGTAAAACTTCCATTATTTGCAATATATCGTGCTGGCCTGTGAGTCGACCATCACTTGTGCATGTCATTGTCTTTAACATGCCCTGTGACTGTGCATGAATCAACTGTGCATCAAATCAGCATACTGCCTCTATCCTTTCTTTAAATGTCTTTGCTTTAATTAAAAGAAACATTTTCTATAATTTCTCCTTCTTATAGTCATTACATTTGTCATGGTGAGAAGAAGTTATATATGTTCAGGGGTTGTTGGTCAAGTGTTATGTGCTATAGTCAGGCAAACGATCACGCACGTTAAACACTTGCATTGTCTGACCTAACTGTGTTTTAAGGGTCAGGAGTTTCTCATCAAATGTCCTCTCACGGATTACTTTCGGTGTGTCCACAGTACCAATACACATCAAACTGATACAGCATTCTCATACCAAATTGCATCCCAGTTAGTGGCACAATAGATGCTTCTCATTACTGTCCTTGTACTCTGATGTTCTTATAAGTTAGTTCTCCTGTTTGGCTAGCATCAATTAATGGTAAAGGTACAGCGACACACAGACTTTCTTAGATCTATGCTACAGCCCAATTTATGTTTAAAGCGGGTGAGCGACCCAATAAACCCTTGCGGGCTTGGGCAAGTAATATTTACAACAAATGGGCCAGCAAGGGAATTTATTTAAAAATTGTCAATTTAGGTCACCATGGGAAATAAATGAATCAGTTACCCACATTAAAGTCAATAGGTGACTAGATTTGAATTATTGATACACTAATGTTATTACCACACTAATAACAAAAAGAAGAAAAAGAAATACACAAACCAGGGTTTTTTGTCAAAGAGTTATTATTTTCTTTATAGTGAATTAAGAAAGGGTACTGAAAAAATGCATTTGGGACAAACGAAGAGCAGATTATATGCTCCTACTATCCATCACAAACAAAAGTCAAAACTGCTAAACAATGTTGTTATAGTGATTTCAAACCAACAGAGTAAATGAAAATCAATATAATAGATACAAATCAAGCAGAATTTAGACTTTATAGTCGACGTTTCGGTCTTTTATGTTCGATTTCATAAGACCATCATCAGGACTTCTTTGTTGTGCATTTAGGGTGATGACCCTCGGAAAAGATGCAGAATACACCGCCTAACGGTCAGTGATGCTGATCAGGATCTGTCAATAAGAACAGTGGAATCCAGGCCTTCAATGTTACGTATAGTCACTGGAAAAGAATTTAACTTGAACGAATGCTATTTGAAATTCAATTGCAAGTTGTGAATTCAAATCCAAATGATGCTTTTAATTTTGACACGATTTGGATGGTTTTTTGAAGCGCCACGAGTTACACCAGCAGCATCTATGCGACAGCGGTCTGAAAGCAGCTGCTCTTCGTTTGTCCCAAATGCATTTTTTCAGTACCCTTTCTTAATTCACTATAAAGAAAATAATAACTCTTTGACAAAAAACCCTGGTTTGTGTATTTCTTTTTCTTCTTTTTGTTATTAGTGTGGTAATAACATTAGTGTATCAATAATTCAAATCTAGTCACCTATTGACTTTAATGTGGGTAACTGATTCATTTATTTCCCATGGTGACCTAAATTGACAATTTTGAAATAAATTCCCTTGCTGGCCCATTTGTTGTAAATATTACAGCCCAATTTAGGCTGTCAGTAGATCTGTTTTTTCATAATAACGTTGTTACAGTATATTTTCCCATGCATAAATATTGTTTATGCAATAATTTCAATTAAAAGTAAGGTCTGCAAGATTATCAGAATCAAGGTTTTTTTTTGGGCCAGTAAATAATACAGTTCTTATTATTGTTGTATTTTTTATTATATTTTAATGAAATTTCAAAGTGAATAATATTATAAACTTTTATTGCTTTTTTCGTTTAAAAAAAGTGATTGTATTTTATATGTTATAACATGTTTTCTTACTTTTGATCATTATTATTCTTGTTTTTAAAATGTTATTCATTATTTACAATTAAGATTTAAAAAAGGTGTTAAAATAATCCGGTAATTTTTGCTTTCCATAAGCATTTATGGTGTTAATAAAATACACGAAAATTTTGCAACATGCAATTTTAATCAAATATATTCCAAATAAAAGTAATAATTGTTGCTTCTATAACTCGCAGTATTTTTGGATGTAAGGTTATGCAGCAGCATATGTTTTGTGGGTGTTTAAATTTTTACGTTAATTACTGAATTTTAATTATATTTTAATTTCTGCTTACTATTATTACTCTTTTATTTTAGAAATAAGCAAGTCAATTTTATAGTACAATTTTGCCAATATTGGCCTCATTCCGTTGGCGGTATCATAACTATTCCTATTAACATGTTAGCGGGAAAAGATCACTTACAAGAGCCACGGCATAACTGCTGTTTCAATAACTTATTTTCCGCATTCCAAACGGGACCACGGTCGTATGATCATAGCCATTAACATTGCAGCGGGTAGTGCTGCAAGCAGCACCGTTGCAATGTCAAAAACACCATGTCCTGCATTTCCATACACTGAGTATGCAGGCACTGCACAGTCCCTGCCACCTTGTACAGGTACATGTAGGGTGCACAGTGCACGCACAACCCTCCAATGAATCACTAATACAATGTCTACATAAATAATAACTACATAAAAATCAATGCTGGAATATTGAAGGCAAGAATATCGACATCCAATCTACATCATGTTAACTACAAAAAAATCAAATAAAATAATGATGTTATTAATATATCTCAATTAAATTTTTTTTTTAAATTACTAAAAAGGATAAATAAATTAAAAATATTTAAAACAAATCAACATACTTAAAAATATTCAATATGATTTAAAAATAGAAATTGAAACACATACAATATTATAACATTACTTAAACATATACATAAAATATAGAATATATACTTGCTTCAGCATAGGTTTTAGCAATTATTTTTATAACCCTTTAATTTCGTTAAAAAAAAATACCAATTACATATACATCTAAACTTAAACCAATTACATAACCTAAAAAGTAAATAATTATATGGAATACATTAAAAAATTGAAATATACTTTCAATATTTTTCCCATTAGTATTACACTACAATAACAAACATAATATTAAAAAATATAATTTGCTACATAAATAAAAGAAGTACTCATTGTCACTAAAAAACTACAATAATTATAACATTGGGTGCCAAGTTTTATTAAATTGTATTTACTTCCTGTATTTTAAAACTTTATTCTTTGGTGTTGTACAAGCTTTTAAAAGAGTAAAAAAAATCAATTCCTGATTCACCAAAAGATGTTTCTTGTAAAGACATTTTACAGGCCTCTCTCTCCAGTGTGCAATCTGATCCATGCCACCTAACGCTACCATGTCCTGTGGAAGACCATGGCCCTTTCCTCTCTGTATTTCCCTCTATGGATCTTAGTACATCTTTGGAGCTTTTGTCTAGCCTGAAATCTGGCTCTCCATTAGATCCATGTCCGGCTAAATGCTTAGGGAAAGTGGCTTCCGCCATTAACATCTTGGTGAACCCCCTGCTGAATACATCTTTGTCGACAGGGAAGGTGCCTCAGGCCTGGAAGCGAGCCATGATTCTACCGCTGCTCAAAAAACCCACCTTGGACCCCCTGATACATGCTAATTATCGGCCAATCTCCCTGCTCCCTGCGATGGCAAAAGTGGCCGAGCGTTATGTGCACAGGATAATTTCCAGTTTCATCGAAGGAAACGACCTGTTGCACACCTCGCAGTCCGGCTTCCGTACTAATTTTAGCACGGAGTCGGCTCTGCTGGAGGTCACGGACGCCATCAGGGAAGTACTCGATCTGGGGGGAAAGGCCGTGTTAGTCATGCTTGACTTGTCGGCGGCTTTCGACACCGTTCCCCATGATGCCCTCCTTGTAAGACTCTGGGAGTGTGGCCTTCGTGGAACGGTGTGGAAGTGGCTAAAATCATTTCTGGCCGACCGCCGACAAACGGTCTGGGCGCCTCCTTTTTCCGCTGATATGGCTCCGCTAGAGGTGGGAGTTCCGCAGGGCTCCATTCTCAGCCCTATGCTGTTTAACATCTTTATGGCCCCTCTGGCGGAAGTCGCGGAATCCTTTGGCGCCCAGATCGTGTCTTATGCCGATGACACCCAACTCCTGTTCACTTGTGACAGGGCTGGGTCATTCGACGGCACAAAGATCAGGGATTGCCTTGGTGCGGTGTTTGAGTGGTTCAGAGGTCATGGCTTGAAATGCAACTCTGACAAGTCAGAGTTGCTTTTTTTCGGTTGCGCACCGGAACTTGACTGGAAATCCTGGTGGCCACTGGATATGTCTCCTCCTGACAAAGTCGCTGTTAAGGCCAAAAATCTGGGGGTGATAGTAGATTGTGACTTATCCTTTGGACCTCACATCTTGTCCACTGTTGGGAAATCTTACGGATGTTGAGGAAATTTCTTCCTCTATTATCACTCAACCACAGGAAGACAGTCGTTCAGGCACTAATCGGGTCGCGACTGGACTACGCAAACGTTCTCTTTGTGGGTCTACCGAAATATCTTATGACCCGCTTGCAAGTGGTCCAAAATTCGGCAGCCCGTGCCATCTTTGGACTCCCGAGGAGAGCTGGTGCCACTGCCTTACTGAACACCCTTCATTGGCTACCTATCTCCAAGAGAGTCCTTTTTAAATGCCTGACGGTGGCCTTTAAGGCCCTTCATGGTATTGGCCCCAAATATCTTGGGAAACGTTTTTCCAGGTATGTGCCAAGCAGGACTCTCAGGTCATCGGGTCTGTCCTTGTTGACTGTCCCTGTAATTCGCCGTGCTCGTCTGGGAGGTCGATCCTTCCGCTATCTGACATCCAAGGCATGGAACGAATTACCATTGTCCTTGAGATCGGCCCCTTGTCTCCTTGCTTTCAGAAAGGACCTGAAGACATGGCTTTTTAGGTAACAGTTCCTTTCTCTTTTCCTTTAGTTGTGTGGTTGCTTTTTGCTGTTCCTTTCTTTGCTAAAGCGCCGGGATGCTCCTCTGGAGTTGCCGTGCGCTATAAAAGAATTAAAGTAACATAACATAACATAACATTCTTTTCATGATGCATAGGCGAAGATTAAGCCACAAGATCATTCAAAAAACCAACCAGAATGCTTACTTACTAATGAGTTTTTTGACGCTAATCATATTGCAATAGATAATTTGATTGTTACCTTTAGTTTGATTTAGAAAATAAAATCAATTGTTTTCTGAGGATGAACGTGAAATTACAGATTTGTAATATATATTTATTTTACATTGGTATTGATGCCTGTAAACAAAAAGTAATGTACCAATATTCTGGATATGTTCAAAAAAAGAAAGGTTATTGAAGTGAATTTTAGGATTAAGGCATTACATGCACTGCTGCACAAGTTGACATTGTGCAACTTGTATATGTTCCTTTAATAGAAACTTAGGGGCCGATTAGGATTGCGGTTTTTCCGCATCCTCCGGGCCGGTGGAAGTGTCCGCCGGCCCGGAGGATGCGGAAAAACCGCTGCGGAGCCTTCAAAGACCCCCCGCTAGATTAGGATGGCTGGGGGTCAGGAAGACCGTCCGCCGCTTTTCCGCCGCGGTCGCCTTACGACCGCAGCGGAAAAGCTCTAATATGGTGGCGGTGTCTAACAGACACCGCCAGCCATATCAGAATAGGGCAGAACACATGCCTTTCCGCGGCGGCTTCTCTGCCGTGGAAAGGCATACGGTGTTTTCTTTGGGGGCCCGTTGCGGGCCCCTAGGGTGAAGGGGGGGTGGGGGGTACACATGGGGGGTACCTATAGTACCCCCCTGCATTTGCATGCACAAAGTGGCAGGCACCGCGCCTGCCGCTTTGTGCATGCAAATGCGAATTATGCATATTTGACCTTGCGGCGGGTGCTGTTTCAAGCAGCACCCGCCGCAATTTTACAAATAGAGGATGTGACCGCCAGGGTGGCGGTCACATCCTAATTGGACAGGAGGGAACTCCGCATGCCCATGCGGAGGTTCCCTTCTCCTCGGTGATCGCGGATGGACTCAAGTCCGTCCGCGATCATAATGGGCCTCTAAGTATTGCCATTAGTTGTACTCAATAACGTATTGTATATTGTATAACCGAAACAGTGTGTATTATATCAGTCATATATTTAGATATTATATAGGTATTTAATATTTTTAAATGTAAATTATATAAATTATTGAGTTTTACTACAGAAATTAATACATATTTATATCTGCAATTATTGTGAAACATATCACCTAGGTCACAATAAAGTAAAATATTAATAAATAAATTTTTTATTATGTTAATGAGTTACTAAAAAGGAACAAATATCATAAACAAATCGGTTTACTTAGCAAGACAAAATAAACGTAAAATTAAAAGTAATAATTATTATTTTAATTATTGATCAAAGAATTAAAAATTAACAAGAAATAAATAGAATATATACAAAAGGTTATTGGTAATGTGAATAATGTATCTTAATGTAAAAAAGGATATGCAGAAAACAAGGCTAAATGTAAACATTGTAGAAATGTTAGAGTAGCATATTTACTTAAAAAATAGAAATAAATCGCTAAAAAGGGTGTAGCTAAAAAGCACTTAAAAGTACATATATATCGTAACAAAGTGCTAGATTAATGGTACCCTCTTTTTATTGCTGAGTGGATAAATAAAGTATTTGTATATCAGTAAAAAATGACATAATAAAAACTATAATGTTTTTATTTCTACAATGAAATCACAATGATCCAGTCATTGAATGGAACAGTATGTTCAGTGTAAACGGAGTGAGTGCTTAAAATGTTTAATGCTCTCCATCTTCATTACAAAATGATCAGCCTTATTTAATTTTTGGATGAGGAAAGCTACTATCGATAATCTTAGACTTTCATGCTGTCATGGGTTGTTTGGAGTCCATCAACCATATCGCAAAGAAGGAAGAGAGACTCCAAAGTAGTTATGAAAGATGACTCGGTTAAGACTTGATCAATGAGGGCGTGGAAGATTTGGAATGGCGTACGAATCCTTAGCAGTCAGTTTTTACAACATCAGAATTATGATGACACTGCCACAGAGCAGTTGATGCACATAGAAAGTGTCTTTGGTGTCCATGGCCGGTCCACCATACTTAGAGGGGGTACGGCTTTGGGTTTGAGTGTACGTATGGTACCATCTTAAAAATAAATGCACTATCTTGCATCAGCAATAAGGTGCCTGTCACACACTGCATGGATTTACATAGCAAACATTTTTAAATATGGTGATTGCGCTGCGGGCTGTTGCCTCACCACAAGACAAACAGCCATAGACAACCTTGAGTTTTAGACTGCACCATATTTTTTAATAAGAGTTCTGTTGAAGTTACGTCTTAATAAACGATGTGAAATAAGTACTGGCCTAATAAGATGTGTAGGTTCCCATTCTATCATTATGTTTCATGCACATTCAGAAGAAATGCAATGTGTATTGTTTGTATTGCAGCATGTGATGTGGCATGCATGACATGCCGCAAAATTTTTAAAATATGATCTCACCAATCCATGTAGTATGAGTCAGGCACAGCAGTGCAGGGATATTTAGGGGAGAACCATAGGTGGCCCACATGTACCTTCTTAGAGAGAGAACGGGGAATGGGTGTAGGATGGGCAATTTGTAACCCCATTGTGACTGCCACTTCGTGGCTGTTAAACTGCCATTACAGAGCAAGCAGAAAATGTAACTATAATGTGAGTAGTATTGAGTTTTCATTCAATGCCACTGTTGTAAGGATTCCAGTCAATCGTACTACCTCATTAATCCTGTATGATGCATGGAGGTCGGTGTATCTGCCTGCGCTATGTCGGCAGACCATGCTAATCATTATTGAAATAATGAAAGGTCACATGGAAGTGGTTGAGGTCCTGACGGGTTGACGGTGGTTACATAATAATCCAGTGACAATAACCATAGAAAGTCTTCTTGAAAGGCAAATGTAATGTATATTAAAATGATGCTCAATGTGAAGTATTGTATTGCAGTTTGCTCAAATTAACTCACAGAAATCAATTTTAATGGCACGATAGAGTAAATGTTGGATTGGTAGGGGTAAATTAAGAACTAAAGTATGCACCCGGTTATGATAAAGTTTAGATCCGTAAAAGAGTTAATAATTTGTATTGACACAAAGGAGAGGCCAATGGAATATAAAAGTTTTAGATGCGTAATGTGACTCTGTAATATTTTTGCAACAATTGAAATGGTATTTATTAAATGATTAATAAAGTATTAATTTTTGAAAAAAATAAATCGATAGTGTATTCAAAAATTATATATCGAATGGTTAATTTGTGAAACATTATCATGAATTCAATTTAAATAGAACATAGCCTTAAATCGTGAAATAACTTAATATGTGTGTAAAAAATGTATATCTTATAAATATAGATGCAAAAATTTCAAAAGAAAAAGGAAAGACTCCATTTAATTTTCCTGGTAAAAAATAAATATACTTTTAATATATGTAACATTTACAAAATTATAAAGTAATATTAAATTACTTTAATACGTAAAATGTAATAATAAAAAAAGAGTGATTTAATATACATGTAAAAAAATTTACAAATTCTGTTACTTTTTGAATGTAACTAACTGTATATCAAAATATATATTCATTTTTAATCTAGGCACTCAAGGAACATAAAAAGAAATGTACGTTTTATTACCGTTAATGCAACCCTAAAGTAATGTAGACAATGTTTCAAATGGCATTGAAAACTCCAAAGAGTGCAACAGTAGGAAAAAAGTTCTATAGTAGATGGATTCAAAATGTCAAGTCGCAAAATATAACAATATGGAAAGTTTTGAAAAATAGATGGCTAAAAATTCTTGTTCTAACTACATTGAGTGCAACAATGTTGAAAGTGTAGTATTGCGGAAGTTCAAAAAAGTAGCATTCCCACTACAGTGTATTTAATAATGTGTTGATTGCGGACGTGCAAAATTTAATAATCAACATCCAAAATGTAGAACAAATGGAAAAAATGTAATATATTCGGGATAAAATATAGTAGTAACACTAAAGTGTGTTTAACTTTATGTAATAGTTTTGTATTGTATGTTAGAATACATATTTTATAAAACTGCAATTAGTGCGGGAGTCGGAAAACTGTTGGAGAGCTGAGGGGTCAAACTGTTTGCACTAAAGTGAGTGCAACAATAGGGAAAATATTGGATAGCGGACAGGTCCAAAGTATTGTTCACAATACAGGGAGTGCAACAGTAGTAAAAGTAAAGTGTAGTGGAGGGATAAAATGTACTATATGAAGTGCATTAATTTCCACATTATGGATAGTGTTAGCTAGCGTACAATTAAAATATATTCTTCCCACTATAGCGAGTGAAACTATAATGAAAATGATCAATTTCAGAGGGTTCAAATGTAATTTTTAAAATACAATTAGTATATCAGTAGTAAAAGTGTTTCCAACCTGAGTAAGTACAGTTAAGTAGTAAAACTACATCCTTTGCCACATTAATGACAGCGTTATATACAGTGGACTAAAAAATAATATTCCAAATTTAGTAAGACCAACATTTTTGAATTTTAAGGATAGTGAAGGTTTAAAAAATACTAGTCATACAGTAAGTAAAGCTACAGTAGTGCAAATATAACGTTGGAGAGGGTTAGCAATTAATATGATGACTAAGGGGAGCTACATAGCAATAAAAAAATAAAAAGGTAATCCAAAATATATATATAGCTTAAAAAAGGAAATTTTAATTTAATAAAATTATATCCAATACATTTACATATGTATATATGATTTTTAAAATGTAAATACAAAATAGTATAATGTCTAAAGCCGTTGACGCAAACTTATAGATGTTGGATAATAAAAATTGATTTTTTTTTTTTTTACCAGGAAAAGCAAGAGTCACTTTACAGAAATAACAGAGAATAACATAATATAAATAAATCGTACAGGAGGTGATACAAGCTTATACAAGCTGAACGGTTAATGAAGCATAAAATTAAACAAAATAAAACCCGGATACATCACTAGGTGCATAAGACATAAAATATAAGTACATAAATTTTGAATCAACCAATACCACTGGGAATAATGCCCGCTTTCCAATTAGCAATTGGACGCCAGAGAGCTTCTCCGCGCGCCCTAGCCTTGACTCCTCTGGTTTCAAATATAGCGGATTCAAATCTATAAACCGCTAGGAAACACGCTAGCCACATCTGAAAACTAGGTGGATCTGCTTCTTTCCAGCGGGCGGACAGAATTAGTCTTAATACTGCTGTACCTATAAAGATTAATCTTTCTTCAGATTTAGTTAAATTTAAAGAGTGATCATGCCCTAGTAGAAACAAGGTTTCTGATTCTGATATTTTATGACTAAATATTTCTTCCCAAAAGGATAATAACATATTTTTAATCAGCATCAATTCAGGACAATTATAAAACATATGAATAAGGGTTGCCGGTCCTTGAGTACATCTAGGGCATAAATCATTCTCCCGTTTACCCCACGAAAATTGTTTAGCGGGAGTAAAATAAAGATCAAATACAGTTTTATACAGTTGCGCTTTAAGATTACTAGCCATAAGTAACTTCTGGCTCATTTCTAACACTCTATCGATGTCTACATTAGAATTATTTAATTTTATAGCCCATTTATTTTCAGTTTTATCAAGATCATCTTTTTGCTTACTCAGGAGAATATTATACAAAGTTCCAATCCTGGTGTTTATTCTAGGTATTGCAGCCAAAATTTCAATATTATGAAGAGAAATTAGGGACTCTTTAGCTTTTAGTGTAGCAAATATCTGTGCAAATTTTAAGAAGTCTCCATTTGGTAAATTAAATTTAACTTTCAGATCAAAAAAGGTAGTATCAAAACCATTTACTAAAAACTCACCAATTGTTCTGATTCCTAACTTGTCCCATTTCTTTGCAACCGAAGCAAAATCCTGACCTTGAATAGAATTAGAACGCCGGAGCGGCGTATATCGGTTGATCTTCCCGATATGAATATATTTGGCCACTTTGTTCCAAATTCTCCGTGCACTAGCCATTACTTATCCCTTAAAGTCCTTATAATTTCTTGCCTCGGTCTTCCGTAGGAGTAAGCCCTTAGCCTCCTGACCTAAAAGGAGCTCATATATTGAAGGTATTTCTTCAAAGCCTTCTGGGCTCTCTAAACTATAACCACTAATCATGGGAGTAAGCTGTTTTAAAAATGCTGCCCAGTGATATAAAATTATATTAGGTATAGTAAGGCCGCCTCTATCAAACGGGAGTGATAAAAGTGCAAGTGATCTCCGAGTCTTCCCATTTTGCCACATGAATTTCGATATAAGTGAATTAATCAATACTAGCGTTTCCTGATCAATGGCTAATGGGATCGCTCGGAATAAATAGAGGCATCTGGGTAACGTATTCTTTTTTACATAGTTGGCTCTTCCTATGATAGAGAGATGGAGGCTGTTAACCCTTTCAAAATCATTCTTAATCTTAGCCACTAGCGGATCAAAATTAGCTTTTGGTAATAACTTAATATTTGTACAAAGAACAACACCCGAATACGTGGCCTTTTCAGCTCTTCGTTGATCCAGACAGATGGTATTATCAGTACACAGAATAATCGTTTTTCCTTTGTTGAGAGAATAACCCGAGCAGCGTCCGAATTCAGTAGTCACTTTCTCTATTTCACAAATAGCCTCAATCGGGTTAGATGTAGTGACCGCAATATCATCGGCCTAGGCCAATACTTTAGTTTCAAAGCGATGACTAATAACAGGTTTAATATTGTTACTTTCGAATAATTTCAAAATAAGGGGGTTAATATATAGAGCTAAAAGCAGGGGTGAGCAAGGACACCCCTGCCTAGTGCCCCTAGCGATGTTAATATGTCCCGATAATGACCCTGCTGCTAGAATTTTTGCTTTGTGGCGGAAATACATTGATTTAATAGATTGGATAAATTATGGCCGAAATTATTACGTTTCATAATTTCCCAAAGAAAGTCCCATGAAACGAGGTCAAAGGCTTTCTCAGCGTCAAGCAGGATCATCGACATTTGTCCCCCCGTGGCAACTTTGGCATCAAATAAGGCGATTGCCCTACGGGTGTGTTCCGTGGTTCTTTGCCAGGTATAAAGCCATGTTGCCACGGGGAGACAAGATGTTCAATGACCCTGCTGAGTCTGAGTGCCAAGACCTTTGCATACAATTTGGAGTCCGAATTAATCAGGGATATAGGACGGTACAAGGTTAGCTGTTCGGGGGATTTTCCCTTTTTTGGAAAAACGATTATAGTAGCCTCATCCCAAGAGGCTGGTGGAACACCATTATATTGGATCCCAAGGAATAAATCATATAAAATAGGACATAGTTGGTGGCTAAGAACCTTAAACAAATCAATCGGTAATTTGTCAGGGCCTGCTGCTTTACCAGATGATAATAATGATAAAGCAGCGCCAACCTCTGCTAGTGTAATTTCTTTTTCAAGTTCTTCCTTGGTGGCATCGTCTAATAACTTCATAGCCTCAGAGTTAGTAAGAAAATTATCCAAATAATCTATTTTATCCTTTTCAGTAGCTGGAGTTTCCTCCGAGTAGAGATTTTGATAGTACCTTTGAAATTGATAATTAATATCTATCGCGTGGGTAAAAGTCTGTCCATTATCTACTATTGAGGAGATATTATTCCTAACATTTTTCTGACGTGTAGAAAGTGCCAATTGTCTACCCACTTTCTCCCCGCTTTCATAAACATGTTTCCTATGCGTTTGATATGTTTGGGCAGCTTTCTGGCTAAGTTTAGTATTTAATTCAGATTTCAACACTGCTACCTGTATCATCAAGTGCCTGGCTTCTTGTTTTTGTATGATCTTGGCAGTATGTTCTTCCTCGGCTTTAGCTAGGGCTACAATTTTCAGTTCATATTCTTTTTTAAGGATTTTTCCATTTTTGTTTTGGAAGCTGATAGTCTCGCCCCTTAGTGCAGATTTATAGGTATCCCATACAATATTTCTTGACGCACTAAAGCGAATCATACTAAAAAATTCATCAGTCCAGGTTTTAATGTGATTGATGTATTCATTGTTAGAAAGTAGCTTCCTATCGAAGGACCAAGAGCTCTTTTGAGCAGGATTAATATCGTAAGTAGTTAGCAGTACTAAAGGATTGTGATCCGAGATTATTTTAGGTGGTTTGTTTATATGTGAATAAGGTGCTAAGTCCTGGGAAGTAAAGATGTAATCTATCCGGACATGCTTTTGATGGGGGTGGGAAAAGTATGTATAGCCATGGTCATCGGGATGGTTTTGTAACCATATATCAGTTAGGACCAAGCTATAAACCAGACTTTTAACAGCGCGATATACCTTTGGTTTCCTACCCATATATTTCTGTTTTGGCATTTGAGCTGGGACTAAAGGCATAAGTGAAATGTTGAAATCGCCACAGAAAATTAACGGGCCTTGCCACGTAGCTAATTCTATTTCCAAGGTTTGGAATATTGCGGGGTCATCATGATTTGATCCATAAATGGAGCATATAGTAATTCCGTTAGCCAATTTAACAATTGCCCACCTTCCATGTGCGTCAGATAAATGACTTATTCCCTGGCCAAGACTGGATTTTGCAAAAATTGCGACACCCCTTATAGTTGAGGATTGGGATGTTGTTATCAACAGGTTGTATCCCTTGAGGTTTAATACGGCTCTTTTACTCCAAGGAATGTGTGTCTCCTGAATGCACAGAATATCTACAGGATTTAGTTTCATTAATTCCCCCAGTCTAAGACGCTTGTCTCTGGATAAGATCCCTCCTACATTCCAGGACTGAATAGTAAGTTTACCCATTGTTAATGTAGTAAGATTGCTTGATAATTTTGTTTCAATAATAATCCTTGTCCTAATCGGGATGGTCAGGCAAGATGGCGGTCTAGCGTTAGACCGGTTTGCAGCACCTCGCTGAGCTCCGTTTTCACTATGGCGATTCAGATGACTTGAACTAAAGACTGATGGCTGTTCGTTGGCTATTGAAAAGGAAAATTACGGAAACCGAGTGAAATTGTCTATTGAAGCCTGAGTTACGCCTTAAGTGCATTCCTGCTTTTTTTTGCTACTTCTAACGGGACGCTATGCTGCAAGGAGTATTACAATGTAGCAATTTCAAGGGAAACCTCGATACACACTCAAACCTTCCTGGATTCTTACGGAGATCCGTGGCTCTCCCGCACAGCACATTAAGGGGATTCCAACCTATTCTACTGACCGTGCTTCGGTGGGCATGTCAGGTGGTGCAGCCGCCACAGCAGAGAGTCGAGTTTGTGGTCTGTGGTTTCGCCTGCCGGGTGCGGCCGCGTTTGCGGAGGAGGACGCGGAGGACATCGAGAGCAGCGATGCCGCCGCCGAAAAATGCCTCAGCCGCCGCAGCTAGAGCGCGGGTTGCGAAGGCAGCTAAGGTACTTCGTAAGGAAGCGGAGAGGCAACAACAAGAAGGCTCATTGGATGGGGGAGACTCTGACAGTATACCAGCCAAAGCGGTGAGATCCAAGGCAAAGAAACAACAAACAACACTGCCTGCGATCAACACTCCAAGACAAGAAGTCCTCGCCTCAAGAAGAAAGCTAAGTACTGCTTGGGGGAGGTCGGTACTTGATTTATTGTTAAAGAAACAATCGGGTCATGCTAGCTCACAGGCTGAGACTGAGTCACCAACATCCACATCTTTGAATGAGGGTCAGAACTCCATATTGGATGAAAGCCCCTCAGCCCTTGCCATGTCTCAGTCAAATGATGTTTTGAGTTCAAACAATGGAGTACCTGACCCCCAAAATACTCCCGCCATTTTCCAGCCCATAACTGAGGATACACCTACTAACCTGCCTGTCAGTGAGACCTCCGGGACTCCCGAACCCTTACAAAACATTGAGTTTGTAGAGGAGCTAGAAATGAATGTGAATCAAGTAGAGGAGGGGCGCGCTATGTCATTCACAGGCCCAGGTGGAAATATTTTAGGAGTACAAACTGAACAGGCAAAACTGACTGTGGAGACAGCATTAACTATAAACTAGACTATATCTAAAACACCGACCCTGCACTCAGCCTCTACTGAAGAGCTAATGGCTAGATCTCCACACATTTATCCCGAGCAGATTGTAGTAAATGAAGGTATTTCTGAGCTAATACCGAATGCAACCCTGGTACAAAACGCTCAGATCCTGGAGGGCGAAAAAGATCTTAGCGAGTTCTACTCCTTCTCTGACGAGACCGGAGAGGTTGGAGCTGATGCTGTAGGAGAATGGTCAGAGAGCTACGAATCTACGGAGGAAGAGGAGGAAGACGAGGAATCTGAACCTCACCCTTACTCTTCAGAAGATAGCTACGGGGAAGGAAGACAGAATGTTAACACCGTTAAAGCTAAGTCCAAGTCTAAAGCAGGGTCCAGAGTCACGCAAAGTAATCCAGGACATCCTGATACCCGTCACACTGCTAGCCCCGGTACCGCGGAGATACCTCCCACGGCGGTTGAGACTATTTTGCAAGCGATAGCAGCTCACAGCGAAGAGACTGCGCTTGACAGCAAAAGGTCCCAGGCAGCTTTGCGTAAAATGCAAGGGGTTGTCAAGAAGCTCTCCAAAACCTGTAACCATATAGGCGAAAGAGTCACAGAAATGGAAGTAAGGGTGATGTCGGCTGAAAAAGACTCCTCCGAGAACTCTGAGAAAATCAAGCTTCAAGAGGCAGAGTTGATGGATATTAAGTGGAAGCTTGAGGATTATAAAAACAGGCAGCGGCGCAATAATTTGCGCATTTTAGGTGTGCCGGTGAAATTGGAAGGGGAGAACGTGCGAGCTTTCATTATTAAACTTCTTAGTGAGTCTATGCCTGAAATTCAAAACTGGAACTGGGACATGGAAATTCAACGGGCCCATCGAGTCCCGTTCAACCTACCACCTAAGCCAGGGGTGTACCCCCATGCTATCTTAGTATATTTCGGCAATTTCTTGTTACGGCAGGTGGTAGCAGAGAAAGCGAGACCTGATCGTAAATTATCTTTCAGTGACTTTTCACTCTTTTCAAGTCCCGGTTTTTGCCACGCAACCGTGGAAAGATGGTGGCGGCTGCGCCTACTGATCAAACCATTCCAAGAAAAGGGAGCCTTGGCATTCTTGAACAATCCCGCTAGACTAAAAATTATTCATGGTGGTCAGACAAAGTTTTTTCAGTCTGAAATAAAAGCAAAATCTTATCTCGATGAAATATCCTAGATAAATTTTAGATAAATCCATAGACACTCCCAGCAACAATCTGTATATGCTTAAGATAGAATAACAGTTTATCATGATTGGTCTGTATTATGTATTTGTTGATATTTCTGTAATAATTGGTTGGTTTGCTGAGAACTACATTGATGTCTGACAGTTTATAGAAGTTTATAGAAGCTAATCAGCCAATGGACATGGACATGATCTATGATTTTTTTCTTTCTTTTTTTATTATTATGCTTAATATTGACTTGTTGTTCACGAAGCGGTAGCTAAGTAGAGGTGCAGCAACTTCATCACACAGACTCTGGTGGAGTCTGAATGCCTACACAAGGGGGAGAGGGGTAAAGGGGAAAGCTCTTGGGGGGGGGGTTCTGGGGAGGGATTCTTGGGGTAGCGGGAAGAAGGGAGTGTGGGGAAGGGGGGGTAAAAATGAAAAATAAACCAGGTCTATTAGCAAGAGTATGTATAATTTTTGAAACAATGGGAAAGGAGGTACAACAGGACAATAAAAATTGATTTTTAAAGTAAATATATTTAATTTGAAATTATTTTGAAAATAAATGTTATACATTACTATGTTATTGTTAGATATGTCCTGAAGTGTAAGACTAGAAAATATTCATAACAGTAATTTAAAAATGTAAGAATAACACATAATTAGGATGTAATTATTATTTCACGAATTAGTAATAATCCAAAGTCTTTGAAATGATTAACGTAAACCCTACCTAAAAAGATAACGTCATAGAAAAGTAAATTTCTGTAAAAGAAAAAAAAAACATTACAATTTCTTTTTTTTTTAAACGTATATGAAATTAAAATAAAAGGCAGTCAATTCAAGTTAATCAACGCACTTGTAGACATAGTAATGCAACACACACAACACAATAAAAATAATTACCACTACGAAATATACAAAAGAAGTTAATATGAAGAAGACTGAATTTTTTTAATATTAAACTTTATTGACTATCTTTACTTAAGGTATATACACAAAACTTCACAAATGTAACAAAAAATGTAATATTTTGCAGTTATAATATTCACATAAATTATTATTTTGTAAGAAAAATAAATTGCTGAAAATATTTAATTTACACCGTTTCAAACTATAAAACACTTAACATGCAAATAAAATGAATTGCACAATGTAAAAATGCTTTTAGAGTTAATTAATTAACAATAAATGAACAAGTATTTTGTTATTACCGTTAGGAATAACAAGTAGTCAAATAATATTAACAAACTTTAAAGTAGTGAACCATTCATTTCATCATTTCAAAATTAATTACCTACATTAAAAAAGTGAAAACATAATGAAAAAAGTATTCAATCAACAAAAAATTTAAAATCTAAAAATTATCAGCATATTACACCATCATTATGAAATAGAAAAACAAAAGTAAAATTCTAATTAATATAGTAATACAATTAAAACACTTCTTCAACAGAATACGTAATTATTATTTAAAAACAAATGCCTGAGTTGTAAAATATATACCAAAATACATAACACTATTTAAATATGTAACAAACATTTTATCTAATTAACATTGTATATTTCTAATTTAAAAAAAAAAAATTAAAATTTAAAATTGATGTCTATAAAAATAATATTCTTAATGTAGAGATTTCTGACTCCCAACATATCGGGGCAATTAGTATGGTGGGTGGATCCCCCCCACCGGGTCTGTGGTAGCCACCACCAGCAAAGCCAGGGGGATCCAAAAGACATCCTGCATTGTTTGACCGACGCAAGTTGAGAATATCTGGGGCGTTCACTTCAGTGGGTGCACTTGGGGGTTACCTGTGGTACCCGCCGACATTAGCATTGAAAAGGTGGCAGGCATACAAGCAGTGCATGTCAAGTTGTGAAATGTCATTGAACAACATGCATTCACAGCATTGTGGCATCCGGCGCTGTGAGCAACATCAGTCAAACTCTTGGGAATGGAGGATGCCATCAAAATTACAATTGCTGGACCTCTGCACACCTGGTGGAGAGTACCGCTTCCTGTTACAGTGGGGTGCAGACTTAGTCAGCCAAACATTATATTGGTACACTTAGCACTCGATATATATTATTTTCGACATTTAATACTGGTTAGTCTGTCTGCACAGAAATGACAAGTGTAAAAAATTAAACAAATTAATTCTAAGATATAATTAGAAATATATTGTAATCAGAAATCTGAATATAGAAACCGACCAATAAGTGCAATCTTTTTAACATGTAAAATAATAAAGAGTATAATTGCATTCTAAAAAATAATTTATATGAAATGAAATATGCAGTTGTATGTTTTCTTTTGTAAAAACTTTTATTCCATACTTTTAAGCAAAAAGAAAAAATAACACATTTCACCCACACCAAAAGAAAATGTCTGTGCACGTAACTGAAATAAATATTACTAATAAAAGTAACAATTGTGGATTTTAACTATAATAATGTAATGTAATGTAATGTTCAACAAGACCTTCACATCCCCCCCAAAAAAAAGAAAAACAAAATTTATGCAAATTTTTTTTTCAAACTTGAACTTTATATGATGATTTTAAAATTACAAATGACAAAGATAGTGTATTTAAATCCATGTGCAGAATTTTCTATAGCAAATGGGACAAGGGACACTTATTACATTAAAAAAATTAAATATTATTGCCATTAAAAATATTATTTTTTTAAATTTAAAATAATTTATAGTAGTACATAAATAAACAGTGTTTAACAGTTGTAAAATATTAACAAACAAGACAGAAATCACAATGAAACAAAAAATATATTCAATTAAATAAAATAAAAATTCATATTTTATGCATTACGCCATACACATACAGATAGAAATAAGAGTTGATAGAAACGTAAACACCCCAAAAAAGTTTTAAATCTAAAAAAAAAAATGTGTATCCTTGAAATATATGTGTCCCTATTCCAATGTGGGCCATAGTTGCCGTTGACTGAAAAAGGTGTAGTGCGTGAACCGGGCAACCGTAGATGCACAGAACTGATCTCCAGAGAAGATAGCGAAAAAGCATAGGGGGGTCATTAGGATGGCACCCTCGCGGAAAACGGAACCGCACGAACGCTCTGAATATTAGGATGCAGTAGCCACAGAGGGGGGTGCGCATCATGCATTTTTAACGATGTGGCGGCCGGTGCTCTCAGCACCGCCCGCCATCATGCTAAACATTCATGTATGCATTTGCATACACAAAGCCGCAGTCAACGCGCGGTGTGTGCCGCATTGTGTATGAAAATGCCCGACATCCTAATGGGCCCCATAGTGTGGATGCAAAAACATATACCCCTAAGGAAGATTGTGTAGTGATCAAAAAGAGGTCGTAAAAAAATTTCTCTTAGAGAACTGCTAAATTGTGATAATATAAGCTACGTGTGAGTAGGAGCATCGAGTACAAAACACACGGTGCATGGATTTCAAGGCGGGGAAACATTGCCAAAACCAGCAGGCCTCCAAGTAAAGGGGGCCCTGATACAGGACAAAAAAATATGGATGTTTATGACAGCCCTTGAAATTCATAAAAAAATGAATGCAAAAAATGACAAACATTGTAATGCTGATAATTAAAACAATACCCTTAAGGTTTGAATTTAGTTTCCAACTGGCCAATGGGCTCCTTAGTCACATTGAAAGCAAGCGGGAACAATCAAGTATTTCTCAATAAAAGAGCCAATATCAATGGTACAGACCAGGGAGACAACTTAGGTCGGCCACCCTAGGGCTGGTCAAAACGACCCGGATCAGGAAGATGCGTTGGGGCGGAAGGAGTTTCTTTAAGGGAGCAGAGGTGGCATGGAATTCCCTCCCTCTTTCCCTTAAACAGAATGATAATCTGCTGGCATTCAGAAGGGATCTAAAAACATGGCTCTTTTCCTCTTAGGTCCTGTAGCTTTCCCCTATGGATTATCACTTCAGCGCCAGGACACCGACTGGTAACAGCGCGCTTTATAAGTGTTATAATAAATAAATAAATAAATATCCCAATTCAAAAGTCAAACTGTAAAGCTGACATGTTGGTCAGCAAATTTTCAAGTAGCATTCAGAGGCTTAACACCTGACATTGTACTAATGCCCATAATATTAATTTACAGTATGAATATAATGTAATTGTATTCAAAGTACTTCACACATTTAAACCAGCCAAATCCCAACAGGGTCCTAAAAACAACTATATAAAAGAGAGGAAATGATAAATTAAACTTAAGTATTATCAAGGATAATTTAAGATTAAATATAAACATGAATTAATACTGAAAACATATATATAAAGGAACTAACATGTCAGCCTTCTAAACACAAAAATGAAAAACACTGTTAACTAATCAAAATATTATTGGAAAAAAAAGAATAATGCTAGTAAATATTATACAAACATTTTTAATAATAATTTTGATAAAGTAACAAAGATCATTTTAAATAATTGTATGAATAGTAACTTATAAAACAAAATATTTTTTAAACTATATACATGTTTAGGGGAACATTAATATGTAAGAGGGACTTTGTCTAACCGCCAGCCATACCTGTCGGAAATACTACCGACCGGTAAGGATGTGGCGTTCTTGTACATCCCATTCGGATGAACACACAAAAGTGGCTGTAGCATCAGACATTAATAAGATTGCGGCGGGTGGTGCTGTTAGCTGTTAGAATGTAATTTTGATGATTTATGGGAATATTAACAAAACATAACATACTGCTAATTTTAAAAAAAAGGAGTGGAATTAAAAATTAATTTTTGTTTTGTAGAAACAAAGTATATGATTCGAGATTGATGGCAATAAATTCTTAGAATTTGTTTAAAATTTATATGACTGGTTATGTATATTCTTTGGTAGATGTATGGTTTATATTGACTAGTAAAGTATTTAAAATACAAAATAACATCTAGCAAAACACAAAAGAGTGCAGGGGATAGTAACTTAATAACTGCCCAGCAAAACCCCATGAAGGATACAGGCCAGTAAAGTTCCAATCTTGTTGTTTTAAAAAAAAAATGGACAAAAGCTCACTACAAAAAGAGGTATTAGAACAGTTTACGAAAATAAGAAATTGTAGAACACAATAGTATACAGAATAGCAAATGTCAATGCAAAACATAGTAACATTTTTAGGTCTTTGAAATTATATTGCAATTTCATGACATAAATAATAGAGTTGTGTAAATGAAATCATGTGTAAGAGACTATTTTATAAATTACAAGAGTTATGAACAGTGCATCAGATATCTATGTGATGTAAAAAAGCACGCTGTACCACCATGCAGAACAAATAACAAAGTATGCACTCCTTCACCAAATACAACAGAGTGCAATACAGTGGCAAGCAAAGTCTAACAATGAATCGCCAAATGCGCAAAAAAATCACCAAAAATCAAGAAGAACAAGAGACAACACACCATGCAAGCATTATGGTTCACAATGGATCTAGAGGAACCCAAGAACTCATGCCAAACAATGGAGAAAAAGATCAGAAACGGAAAAACACCAGAGTGACACCATGCCTAAAAATAAGCTATCACAGCCCACCACCAAAACATTACTCATCAGAAAGCACCAAAAAAAAGACATCCAAGATGTAATAGTTTGAAAACGCCAAGTAATCAAAGTAAATGTTCGGCATCGTAAATGACTACAAAAAAAAAGTATCGAACGATCACAGGTCAAACCATACCATGACTGGTGTAAAAAAATTAATTTAATTCACAACAATATAAAAATGCTCTAATACAATATTGAGAACAAAAAAGAGAACACCTACTAAACCAACATGAACAACAAAGCCATCCAACAAACCCTTCTAACCTGAAGAGTTGTCACACCAGAAAACCCCTTAAACTGTATAAAGATAATTCAGTCCATAGCACCTATTGAGCCCTGCAAGATGCACATTTTACACAGAGCCCACAATGCCTTCAAACCAGAACTTTCCAGAAATATGAACTTATTCAAGAAGACCGCCAAAAATTCACTGACAACAGGAAGAACGACAAAGTAAACACCTTACTAAAAGATGTCCACCACAGAAAAAAATAAATCACCCAAAAATGATGACAGTGTTTATGCTTCCTTTTCGCCACAAAACTAATCGAACATGACTTCGACTCCGAGATAGCAAATTATATAGAAAAAAGAACAGACACGACTCAAATCAGATTCGGCAAAAACCACAGCAACGAGAACAGACTGATCACTGATGCAAATAACATACGCAGACTCCTTGACAAAAGCCACACGGCAGCCCTCATCATTCTGGAGCTATCAGCAGGCTTAAAGACCATCTCGGACAACACCATCGTCAACAGGCTCCATTACGTCGGCATGTGAGAAATAGCATTAGACTGGATAAGATCTTTCCTCCCATGCAGAACACAGAGAATCTGACACCTGCCCTTTGTCTCAGAAACAACAGATATCAGATGAAGAGTACAAGAATGAGCCTCCATCACCACCACGCTCATCAACGTCTACATAGCCAAACCTCACAAGCATGGTCGCAAAAAACAAAAAATTTAAAATGTCTGGTACAAAAATAACAAAAAGGTCATAACAAAATTGACCAAGGAAGACAACATAAGTAGGAGCAATGGACAAGAAGGGATGAAAGATATATATATTTTTTTTATAAACATTTTTATTTGCATTCTGAGTAAAGCTCAACAGTACAGTCATACATTCTGTAACGTTCACCCCTCTATTCCCTGACCCTCCTCCCCACAATATTGAACAGTTGGTATGAAGTATCTTACACAGTTGAATAAGAAGGTTGATCGAAGAGTAAGTGCTCTCAAGTGCACCTCCCCGCCCCTCCCGGCAGCACCCATTGGAACCAATAAAGCAAAAAGAGATTCAGCCATCCCCCAGCCCTCCATCTAGGCCATGATACTGTCTCCATCTGGACCAAATCCTTCGGAACTTCTTAGGGCATCCTCTGGACTTGTAGGTCACCCTTTCAGCTGCCATGTACAGATCTAGTCCAGTTCTCCAGTCTTGCAAGTCCGGGGGGACCGGAGACCCCCACCGTTTCGCTATGTCCCTTTTGGCCACTACCAAGGCTAAAACCAAAAAGATCGTGAGGGGGCGTTGGGAGATCCACGTCATTAGACATTCCCAGTAAAGCTAGCTTGGGCTCCTGTGTAATTGGTATCTCCAGTATCTCCTATAGTTCTGACAAAATGCGTGCCCAATAAGTTTGAATCACCTCACATGACCATAATACATGATAGAAATCACCACCCGCCCTGCGACATCTAAGACATCTGTCATCCTCTATTTTCCCCATTTTGTAGAGACGAACCCTGTCATAATAGGTTCTGTGCAGTATATTGTATTGGATGAGGCGGAGTCTGGATTTTATCGCCACTTCTCTGGGGTGCATTAACACCATTTCCCAATCTAAGTCCTCAAAGACCCCTATCTCACTCTCCCATGTACTTCTAAGCTTCGCTAGGTCCCCCAGCATGTTGTTAGTTAACGTTTTGTAGGTGAGTGAGACAGCTTTTCCCTGGATTTTTTCCTGCAAGAGTCTCCCCTCCAATGGTGCATATTCCGATAGTTCTGACAGGTGTACATTTTGCGCCTTCCAGGCATGGCGGAACTGGGTATTATTAAAAAACTGTGAGTGTTGGAGTCCAAAGTCAGCTCTCAGAGCCTGGAAGGACTTCAGGTCTCCCTTGGCTATTACATCGCCAACAGTAGAGATGCCGATGTCGTCCCACCTTTTGAAACCCCTCAGCTTGTGTAGTTCATGAAGCCACACACAATGCCACAGCGGTGTCTGTCGGGTTGGAGTCCTAGCCCATCCCGTTCTTTTCATGGCAGCATTCCAGGCCCGAAGCGTTATCAGAGTTGCCGGAAGAAGTGAGCGATTTGCAGGGCCCCCATACAGATAGTGATAGATACTGTGAGAGGACAATTTATGTCGTTCCAACATGTACGTGGGATGATCCGCCGACGTATGTAGCCATTCATTAATAGGGACCAAGTGTTCTGCCCAATAGTAGGCCTCTAGATTTGGTAGCGAGATTCCGCCACTGTACTGGTGTCTTTGAAGTGTAGTCAGTGCTATTCTAGGGTGTTTTCCCAACCAGAGAAAGGTCCGGAGGTCCGAGTGGAGTTTACTTAGTAGCGGCGCCGGGAGGGGATAGTACTCGTTTTGTAGGGCGTATAAGTACTTGGGAAGGACAATAATTTTATACATGTTTTGTAGGGCGTATAAGTACTTGGGAAGGACAATCATTTTATACATGGCCGCTCGACCTAAGAGTGTGAGTGGCAAGCTTTTCCATCTCTCCATGTCAGCAGCAGTGTTTGACGAGACCCTTTCTATATTTTTCTGCAGTGAGAGTGTCTTGTCCAGGGTGATATAGATCCCTAAGTATTGGAAGCCTTCAGAAGTAGTAATTAATTGTCGTGGCAATGGTGACCTGTGGCAACCTCCCCCTGGGTTGTAAAGAATGGATTTATTCCAGTTTATTGCGTATCCAGAGTGTTGGCCATACGCTTCCAGTTCTAGAAAGAGTTCTGGGATGGTTGTCACTGGTTCAGTGATGTACAGAAGTACGTCATCCGCGTAAAGGGACAACTTTTCCTGGGCTAGATCTGTGTCGGATAGTTTAAATCCACTAATTGTGGGGTTTTGTCGAATCCGGGTCGCCAGGATTTCGATGGTAAGTGTAAATAAGAGAGGCGACAGGGGGCAGCCCTGATGAGTTCCTCTCTGGATCTGGAATTCCCGAAACAGGCTACCATTAGCCCGTACTCTGGCTTGTGGTGCGGTGTAGAGAAGTCGAACCCAGTTTTGAAATTTAGGGCCAAAGCCAAATTTTTTCAGTACCTCTTCCAAAAATGGCCAGTGAACCGCATCAAAGGCCTTCTCCGCATCGAGGGAGAGAAACCAGTGTGGGGATTCTCTGTCTTTTACCTCTTGCAGCCAATTGTGTGTGCGTCTAAGGTTGAATTTAGTGGCCCTGTCAGGTAGAAAGCCGGTCTGGTCTAAATGTAACAGGTCTAGTATCACCGACCGTAGTCGCATTGCCAGGACTGTCGCGAGGAGTTTCACCTCGGTGTTCAGGAGGGAAATGGGTCTGTATGACGCACAATCCTCTCGCGGCTTACCCTCCTTATAAATTGGAACGATGATTGTCGTGGACAGGTCAGTGGGGAGCTTGCCATCCTGAAATGCTCGCAAGAAAAGATTTCTCAGATGTGGAGCAAGGATGTCCACTGTGCACTTGAAGAATTCTGCCGGGAAGCCATTAGGCCCCGGAGTCTTCCCCGATCGCAGCCTAGCAACGGCCAAAGAGATATCTTCAACCGTTATGTCGGCCTCCAGTGTCTCTATAGCATCTGGGTCCAGCGAGGGCACCTCAGTCTGGCCCATATAAAGAAGAGCAACGTCGCAGGACCCCAGGTCTCTGGCGGTGTAGAAGTTCTCATAGTGGGTAGCAAAGGCGTCAGCAAGTATCGGTGTCGACGAGTTTGCCGTCCGCTGCCCTAACCCGCTCTATCCAGCGTGCCGCCCGTTCCTTCATGCTGAGCCATGCAAGTAGCCTACCCGATTTATCCCCCACGTCATAGAGACGATGGAGGGTGGCCAAGTTCTGAGTCTTGGCCTCGTCCGTCACCAGGTCCCTATAATGGCGCTGCGCGTCTATCAGTTTCCGCAATACAGTGGGGGATTTAACAGTTAGGTGTTCCCTCTCTAGGCCTAGTATAGTCTTTTCCACCTCTGCTACTGTTCCCTGGAGTTTCTTCCGTTCCTCGTTTAGTCTGCTCATTATCTTGTCTCTCATGACCGGTTTCAAGGCTTCCCAGAGGGTGACTCCCGAGTCCACCGACCCTTCGTTGTCGGCTAGATAGACCCGTACATCAGCACGGATTCCCTTTAAAACGGTTGGGGTTTTAAGGTTCCATGCGTCAAACCGCCAAGTGGTCCCTGCCTGCCGTCGTTTTGGTCCCACTTGCACCAATAGCGGCGAGTGGTCCGAGATCCCTCTCGCCTTGTAGTCTGCAGTAGTGTCTGGGGTCAAGTCCTGTCTGGACATGAAGATGTAATCCAGCCGGGAGAATACCTTGTGTGAGTAGAAGGAGTACGCCTGTTGGCCCGGGTGTAACCATCTCCAAACATCAGTAAGGCCTATAGTGTGAATCAGCTGGGCCAGTGGGGTCTGAGTAACTTTGGGAGGTGGTGACCCAGAACGGTCTTTCGCCCTATCCATGACATCGTTGAAGTCGCCGCCCACCAATTGGATGGTGTCTGCTGATTCGAGGAGTATGTTGGCTAGTGTTTTAAGTGCGTTAGCCTGGAGTTTGGGGGGTGCAGAAACCGATATGAGCGTGTACTTGCGTCTGCGCCATGTTCCCTGAACCACTATACAGGTCCCTTGTGGATCGTCCCAAGTGCGAGTGATGCAGAATGGTGTGGTGTTCTTTAGGATTATGGCCACCCCCCTGGAATCCGTGGTGTATCCCGCGTGAGCCAATACTCTATAACGCCCCCTGGCTAAGAAGGCGCAATGAGATCCCTTCAGGTGTGTTTCCTGTAAAAAAATTACATCTGGTCCTATCCTCTTGAAATAGGCGTTGACCAACCCTCTTTTAATCTTGCTGCCTAGGCCGTTCACATTCCAAGATAGGATGCTGAGGTTATGGTGGTCAGTAGAGTGTGGTCCTAGTGTACTTGCCATTCTGAGGTATCAGCGCAGTAGTGTGAGAGGTTCCTGAGGCATGTGTGTAGAGGGGCGTAACCAAATGCATGACTGTATACGAGCAACTGTCCCCCCCCTCTCCCAACAACTTCCCCACCCAACAGTTTGAACGACCCAAAACCCCCCCCACCCCCTCCCCACCTTCTCCTCCCGTCCATCCCATACTCATAACCAGCAAAGCACAGGACTTCCAGGCGGTAAAGGTCTATCGCCCACCCTCTTACCCTCCCAATTAACCTAACACCAGGGCTTCAGCCGTAGTTGTCCCCGACTTGATTGTCGACTTAACGATAGTACGGGGGAACCCAAGCCCTAAAGGGCCCCTAGGGGCGATAACTAGGCAAACAAGCAACAATAATGTCAGTGTATAAGTAGAGGGTAGTGTGTGCAACTTGCGTGTCCTCGGCATCGGTGCACTGCCACTCCGGATATCCGTGCCATAGTTTGTCACGAATGGGAATCCTGCGTGTCCATGCCATGGTCATCTGCACCTCCAGTCGCTCCTTGTTCCATCTCACGGATCGCGGCCACCAGCGGATGCAGAGATCCGTCCGTTGCATCCTCTATGTCCGATAAATGGTCATTGTCAGTGTCCTCCGTCCCCTCGATGATAGAATGAGCCAGACTGCTGAATCTGGATCCCGGCGCCGGATTCCCACTCGAGGTCGTATTTTGGTCACGGTCACCCCTGTGTGTCGCAGGTGGCCTTGGGTTTGTCGGCGAGAGTGAGTGACGTGTCATTCTCGGAATGTGAGATCTCTGGGCCGTCGGCGGGCTTCTCCGGAAGGTGGCTGCTGCCATTTCAGAACGGATCCTGTGGCCCTCCTCCTCAGCCTCTCGGAGCAGCGGACGTTCCTCTAGCCACTGCCAGGCCTCCTCAGGGCGATTGAAAAAGAGTGATCTGCCTTTATACAGCACCTTTAGTTTAGCCGGAAAGAGCAGCATATAGGATATATGTAGGTCACGTAGTTTCGCCTTAACTGAGTCATAGGAACGTCTTTGTTTCTGCACATCCTGGCTATAATCCGGGAAGATCATAATAGTGGTATTTTCCAGCCTGAGCTCCCCCTTTTTTCTTGCCTCTCTCAGAATGAGATCTCTGTCCGCAAAGTTAAGGAAGCGGGCGATGATCGGTCGTGGTCGAGCCCCCTCCGGCGGTTTTATGAGCAGAGCCCTGTGCGCCCTCTCTATTATAAAGCAGTTCGAAAAATGGGCCTGTGGAAATGTCGAAGTTAGCCAGTCACGGAGGAAAGCTGCCACGTCAGACTGTTCAATCCCTTCCCTAAAGCCCACGAAGCGGAGGTTGTTGCGCCTCGCCCTATTTTCGGCATCATCCACTCTCCAGTTGTCTGTGGGATGCCTGCAGTTCCGCCATATCCTTCCGGAGAGCTGTAAGTGAATCTTCCGCCTCGCCAATCCTGGTCTCAGTGGTCGTCACCCTCTCCGTTAAATTCCGGAAGTCTTGGCGCAGTAGAAGGACCTCCGAGCCCACCTCACCTATTTTCGTCTCAAGTGCCGTCCTGGAGCTCTGAATATCCGCCCTGGAGGCCTGGATCGCTTCCATAATAATGGCCGTGTCCATGCGTGTGTCGAGTGTCGCAGGAGGGGTCTCTCTCTGCGACCGCGTCGTAGCATAGTTATCCATATTTTCTTGTCTGGCCGGCCTCGGCGGAGGATCTCTTTTCCCCATATCAAGGCTTGGTCTAGGGCAGGGGTCTCTTGGAGCAGCCCAAAAAGTCTCGTGGGGACCAATCCCAGCCGCAAGGTGGTAAATCGTTGGGGCAATCCAGGAAGACTGAGGCCTCCACTCTCACAATGGCTGTCAAGGCCCACTCCACCCGTGCAGGTCGTCCGTGAGCCGCGGATCAGATCTCCCCCTCCGGGGCGAATGGCGGTGGGCAGAGGGGCGAATGGCGGTGGGCAGTCTCTCAGAGGGTGAGGGTCTGGGGTGTGGGCCCTCTGGCAACGGGGCAGAAGTTATAGCGGCAGTCCGATGGGACCGGAGCGCTGCATGTAATGTGGGCGTTCCTCCTCGCAGTGCCCCATCTCAATTCTCAGGCTCACAGTACGTCCTCGGCGTGGACCCAGACCCGGGTTTCACTCGCGGGTGGGGGGAGGGGGCACATGCACATTCACTCGGCTGCAGTGATTCCCCTATAAAGTTCTTGACATCGGCCAGCCCTCGACCATGGAGTCGGCGCTGTCTCCCAAGGCCTGGCGCGGTAGAGCAGACACGCTCGTCACCTGATGCGGGAGGGGCCTTCCCCCCGCGTCTCCCGGGCAGCACCGGCCCCCGGCAGCCTCCCAATCCGGCCGCTCCTAGGCTCGCCCCGCAATGACTCTCCCGGGGCTCCTCGGATCTCCGCGGCGGTCTCCTCCCCCGACGGTCAGCCCCACCGGGCGTCTCTCCTCTCCGCTGCCGGTACTGCTCGCCGTATCCCCTCCGGGGCCACTCACCGAGGACGGAGCGGAGGGGGAGGGTGCAAGGCGCCGGAGCCCCCCGTCGTCAGGCAGGGGCACCTTCCGATTCTGTTGGTGGTGCTGCTCCGTCCGCAGTATGCCCCAGAGCCGGAATGAGGTCAGACTCGGCCCGCCGGTGTGTGCCCGGTCGCCATCTTGGGGAAGCAACCCCGTCCCGGCGTGCGATTCTCTCCCCGTCAAATATCGGCCGTGTGCGCCCGAGCAGCGCAGATTTTTGGCAGCAGGATGGTCGGAGGACGTTCCCAGCTCGTTTCTCGGTGTTGGGCAGGATGGTTTGGCTAGGATATATCGGCGGATTACTGCAATGCACCGGGAGCCGAGCCGACGCACATCCTACTTCTCCATGCTGCTGGCCACCGGGATGAAAGATATTTTAACCTGGATGAGCAACAGGTGGCTGACAGTCAACGCCTAGAAAACAAAACTCGCCATACTCTGCTGCACCTCATACACATGGGAAACAACCTGGTGGCCTTCTGCCTTTAAAACAAAAAATACCCCAGCAGAGCACAAAAACAAGAAAGAAATGCATCATACTACACTCCTCAATTACAATAAATAGCTAGATCAACACCATATCATCGAAATGCTTCAAACACATCAGCATAATTTTCAAAACATTAAAGTGGATCCAAGTAACTCATAAAAAAAACTAACCCATGCACTCATCACTAATTGAATGGACTACAGCAACACTGTGTATGCCAGTAATAAAGTGAAAACTCTTCCAGAAACGACAGACTGTCTAAAACGCCAAAGCTTGAGTCATCATCAAAAATTCACAACACAACCACATTACCAAACAACTACACTACATACACTGGGTACACACTGAAAGAAGAATAACATTCAAGGTGCTGACACATGCATACAAAGCCCTCTATAAGAACGGACCACAATAGCTACATGACCGGACCTCCATCAACCCCTCACATAAAAACATCCCCTCAAATGACCTGGAAGTAGCAACCGTCCCTCGTTACCACAGGAAAAGACCAAGGGGAAGATGATTCTCCTACCTCGAAGCCAGTAATTGGGATGAACTCTAAGTCCCCCAATGCAACAAAGGTTGAAGAAAGAAAATAGACAACTTGCAATTCAAAATATCAGATAAGAAATGCTCACAGCTGCTGACCACCTCCACCACCCTAAACATAAATCACACTCAGCCAGATGGCAGACAGTGTGATCTTAGGCACACAGCAAGTTTTGTGTCGTTGGTGTATTTAGTGAACACAAAGGCCCTCATTAGGATGGCGGGCGGACTTTGCCAGCCCTCAATCCTCACGGTACTTGGGACAGCCCGCAATAACGGAGGAGATGAGTGAGAGAGCGATCAGAGGAGCAGGAGAACGAGAGTCGGAGGCGTGTGAGGAGCGT
The DNA here is from genome assembly GCF_964261635.1 of Lissotriton helveticus. NCBI lineage: Eukaryota > Metazoa > Chordata > Amphibia > Caudata > Salamandridae > Lissotriton > Lissotriton helveticus. Next base: position 198,810,301 of record NC_136071.1, read on the forward strand.
AGTAGGAGAGAGGAAGCGACCATCAGAGGAGGAGATGAGCCGGGTGAGGAGCGGAGTGCGGAGCAGGAGGTGTGGCAGATCCAATGCAGCGTAACGGCTGTAGGACCCACCGTACACTGTGCACACCCGGTCGGCAGAAGGAGGTGAAAGACGACCTGGCTCCAGACGCCACGGCCATGATGAGGCGTCGAGGGTCAAGGAAAGTACCGCTTGGGGGATCTTTTAGGTGGGGGTGGTGGAGAGGTCAGTGAAAGTAGGGCGGCTGGGTACACGGGAGTTGAAAATTTGGTGTTGTTTCATTTTCAGATCCCAACACGCACCTTTACCTGAACACTTCCCACCTTGGTGACGGTTGCACTGCCTTACAGTTTAAGTTCCCGATACTGACCCCATCATCGCTCTTTGTTTGCTACCCTTACCCGTCGGATGAAAGAACGAGAGAAGTCTCAAAAGACCCTCATAGCAGCAGCAACGGAGGACCGAGAGGGAGGGGATCCCCGACTGCTTAGGTGCTTGGAACTGATTGGACACCACACAATAGAGACTGGTGTTTTTGAACAATTGTATCTCCAATAAAGGAGTCACTAGAACTCATCCATGGTCCTTGTCGTCCCTCTCAACATCGTGGCTGCACAGGCGGTCACAAATATTCTTCCCCGGACCTGGTAGACGCACTAGCGCTGAACTATGCGGCCGTTTATCGAAAGATTTTATAAAGACCAACTGAAGGCTGAGATTCGTTGAGCAGAAATCATCAAAGGGGCTAAAGTTCTGGGGGCATCTGTCGAGTCTTCCAGATAGTGCACTGCCCCCCACAAAAGTCGCACAGACTCATTGAGCTCTTTACAGAACTACTATCTAAAATCCAATCACGGTACAAATGTATTTTGGTGATGGGGATTTCACTTTCCACTAGGATCACATACACAATGACTGTCAGGCAAAACAGTTGGAGGAGGCACTGATGGCTCTATGACTTTCCCAGCTAGTAAATGTTCCCACTCATGGCAAGGGAAATACACTCAATCTAGTGTGGAGATCTCATACACTTACAAGCCCTATAGTCACCATTCCTTGCTCTTGGTCTGAACACTATGTAATTATTGGTTGTCTCTCGCTAAATAAAAAGAGAGACGATGACTTGGTGACCCCCCTAGATATCTCTGACATATCTACACAGTGTGATATTGATGTTAAAGCATTTCTCTGTTATCTACATTGAGGAACGCCATTGATATGGTGGCCCCGAAAATAAGAAAAAGAATAAGGGATAAAGGGAGAGGGTGCTACCTGGGTCAGCGACATTTTAAGAAACATAAATCAAACCCTTCGCCACTGCAAGAGAGAGACGGGCAGAACGCGTACGACCCAAAGGCCAGGGCAGATTACGTGTCAAACATTCACCAGCTATAAAAAAGCCAACAGGACAAAAAATAGAGATTTTGATTAAGCTAAAATTGTGGCTGCTGATAAAAAAAAAGAGAACTTTCGAATCCTGAAAGAGCTGAAACAAGAGAAGAAATTGAAGTATTAATTTTGTAAGGAGATCTGTAATAAGTTCCAGTCCTTCTTCACAACGAAAGTGAAGGATGACCTGCTGGAAATTTAGCGCATGACAAAATTCACGTTAACACTTAACATTAGCTCCCACACTAGGGGGGTCATTAGGATTGCGGACGGACTTGAGTCCGTCCGTGACCCCTGAGGAGGAGGGTACGTCCGCAGGTGCTGCGGCGTACCCTCCGTGCAGATTAGGATGTGACCGACAGGGTGGCGGTCACATCCTCTATCTTTAACATTGCGGCGGGAGCAGCTTCAAGCTGCACCCGCCGCAATGTTAAAAATGCATGCATCGCATTTGCGTGCACAAAGCGGCAGGCACCGCGCGATGTGCACATCCTGTAGTTTTAGCATTGTGGCGGGCGGTGCACTCTGCACCGCCCGCCACAATGCTAAAAATGCTTGTACGCATTTGCATATGCAAAGTGGCAGGCACCGCGCGATGCCTGCCGCTTTATACATGCAAATGAAGGGGGGTACCATAGGTACCCCCCCGTGCACCCCCACCTCGGCCTTCACCAGGGGGGCCCGCAGGGGCCCCCCAAAGCAAAGACCGCATGCCTTTCCATGGCGGCATCGCCGCCGCAGAAAGGCACCTATTCACAAGCATTCAAATATGGCTGGCGGTGTCTGATAGACACCGCCACCATATGAACCCTTTTCCGCCCCGGCCGCAAGGCGACCAGGGCGGAAAAGTGGCGGGCGGTGTTTGCCTCCGCTGCGGTCCCCCCCGCCATTGTAATGTGGCGGGGGGGAAAAGGGTGGCGGACGGGCATTTCTGTCGGGCGGATCGCCACCGACACCATGGCGGTGGCGATCCGCCCGACATGGTAATGTCCCCCTAAGTGCCTTCCCCAGGATCAACCATGATTCTCTGTCTCTTTTAATAGAGAGGGTACCGTGAGATGCCTGTCCACCAAGGATCTTTGAGATGGCACTCCCTGGGATAAACAGCAAAGTTCTCTTGCTTCGCAATCATTCAATGGAAGTAGGGCAAGTCACCACTAATTTCAAAGGGGGCCCGTGTCATCCCACTCCTGAAAAAACCCAGGGAAGACACGAACATTCAAAAAAACTTCAGCCAAATTTCGCAGAGCCCATTCCAGGCAAAGGTGGTGGAACAGCACGTATTAAGCTCTCTGTCACAACATCTAGAGGACAACATCCTCCTACAATTTAATCTGGCGGGATTAAGGCCCACTATAGAGCAGAGTTAGACATGCTGTCTGTGCTGGAAGAATAAGAGTGAGGGCCGGAAAGAAGAAGAAGCACAGTGCCCTGATGCTGTTGGAACTATCAGCAGCATTTCACATGGACAATCATTACCAACTCTTGTCGCGGGTTACGGATCGTGGCTTAAATATTTTCCAATAGACAAATTTCTGATCTCTCTCTAGGAAGAACATTAATCACCAGAGTCATCAAGACATTTTTATTGTTGCCGAAAATTGGTGGAGGCCAGGAAGGAGGCAGCAATCGTTTTCAAAACCATAATATACTTGCTAACATGATGCCTCCACCTAAAGTCAGCATCCGGTGTGGTCACACTGGTTGCAGCGCCCTAGAGCTGGCCCTTCTCAAGGGTCCTGTGATGTCAGTGACTGTTGTTCTAGGGTGTGCTGCTTCATAGGCCTGCCCTTAAGACTGGAGTTGAACTTCAGTATGAATAGTGGTGGACAAGCCTTGAAGATTAACCTACACTTGTCATGCTAGGGTCCACCTGCTGGTGCGAACACACCAGGACTTCTAAGGTGTTGTGAAGCCTTCAAAGATCTAGCATGTGATTGTGCTCTCGCCGGAGAGTGGTCTGGTGGACTCGTTATTAAGGCTGAACCAGGTTCCCAGTTCCAAATTCAGCAGCTCTGACCATAGTGCAACATCCTCTCCCCCACTGAACACCGTACTGCCCCACTGAGAAACACTCAAACTCCCACTGTCTTGAACTACAACCCAATTGTTGCCCGCTATAAGCACCTGGTTGCGGCTCAATTAAAAATAAGCACTAGACAAGAGCAATATGCGGCCTACAAAAAATAAAGTAACAACATCCGGGAAAAAGTTAACACTTATAGGGAATGCAAATTTCCCCCGCTGTGTGCTCAGTGTTGGATAAGGTATTTGGGCAGAGGAGACGTTCGGGGCCTTCACTCAGGCCCGGAGCAGGATCCGATCGTCAGTATTAAACTCCAGCCCATCAAGAATCCTCACCTCCCGGCGTCGCGAAACTCTAGGACCGCTCGCAGCCAGCCCCCTCATTACGCAGTCAGAGTTCTCTCACCAGGCTCAATCTACACGGACAGCTTCACACTTGCGTGTATCTGCACCTACTATCGTCCGGAGCCTCGGGCAGTGTCCTGGCCGCAGTCCACCAGTCCTCAGCCCCGCAAGGCCCCGGAGTTGGATCCAGCCCACGCCTCTACTATGTCGCCGCGGGTCAACACAGCTCCAGTCAGCCCCTCAGCCGGCAGCCCTTGGTATCAGCAGTCCGCTCCGTATCGATATACGGGCAGTGGTCACAGGTAAGGGGAGGATACTGAAGGATATTTCACGGTGGCCGGCGGAGCAGCACTACAGCGCTGCCATGTTGCCGCGCGCCAAGCCACGCCCCTGCTACTGCTGAATGGTATGCAGTCTAAATATCGAGTCTTTTTTATCGAATGGCCATAATATCGAGTCAGGAATATCGAGTCTGCAATAATATCGATGTAAGTAATATCGAGGTAAGTATTATCGATTTTAATAGTAAAAAAAAATATCAAAGGTAGTAATATTGAGTTGTTAACATCGAGTGTGTAAAATATGGTTTATGTTAGTTATTAATTAATATCGAAAGTAAAAATATAGAGTGTCATAATATTGAATGTAAAAATATAGATTGTTAGAATATTGAATGTAAAAATATAGAGTTTTAGAATATCGAATGTAAAAATATAGAGTGTTAGAATATCGAATGTAAAGATATAGAAAGTTAAAATATCGATATTTTAAATATAGAGTGTAAGAATATTAATTTTTTTGTTTTTATATTGTTAAATATGTTAATTAATTTATTAAAAAATATATATATTATTATATAATTTTTAATAAATAATTAAAAAAAAATTTTTATTTAAAAAAAAAAAGTATAATAAAATTTAGGAGCGGGATGTGGGTTTTTAGGGGAATAGGGTGGGGAGTGTTTTAAAAAAGTGAATTTTGAATTTAGTAAAAAAAAATTTGTAAAAACTAAAAAAAATTAATAAAAAATATTTAAATAGATATATAATAAAATTTAGGAGCGGGATGTGGGTTTTTAGGGGAATAGGGTGGGGAGTGTTTTCAAAAAGTGAATTTTGATTTTGATTTTTTTAATTTTCAGAAAAAATAAAAAATTTATAAAAAAATTTAAATAAATTCATAATAAAATTTAGGAGTGGGATGTGGGTTTTTAGGGGAATAGGGTGGGGAGTGTTTTCAAAAAGTAAAATTTGAATTATTTTTTAAATTTTAAAGAAAATTTTTTTCAAAAAAATTTGAAAAAAATGTATTAGTGGGAGTTGGGTTTTTAGGGGAATAGGGTGGGTATTGTTTTTAAATTTTAAATTACTAATACTTTTTTAAATTTAAAATGTAAAAAAAATTCTAATTTTAAAGTTTAAAAAATGATACTTACATTTAGGAATGGGATGTGTGTTTTTATGGGAATAGGGAGGGTAGTTTTTTTTTAAATTTGTAATAAAAATTTTCAATTTTTATAAAATTAACATTTTTAAATTTGTTTAAAAATAAATTAAAAATTAATAATAAAATGTAAGAGTGGGATGTGGCTGTTTATGGGTATAGTGTGTGGAGTGTCTAAAAAATGTTAATTTTTACAATTCATTTAAAAAAAGTTACAATAAAAATAAAATAAAAATAAATACAATTATTAGTAATTTATATTGGTTTTCTGTACAGTACATTCCCTGATTTTGTCATTGGTGGAGTGGGATTAGTTAATAGTATTGTTTGATTGTTCAGTATCTTCCCTGACTTTATACTTGGTGGAGTGGGAATAGTCAATTATATAGGTTGATTGTCTAGTACTGTTCCTGAGTTAGTACTTGGTGGAGTGGTAATAGTAAATTATATGGTTTTGGTATCCAGCACCTTGGTGGAGTGGGAATAGTACATTATATGGGTTTTGTGTCCAGCACCTTCCCTGAGTTAGTATTTGCTGGAGTGGGAATAGTAAATTATATTGTTTTTGTGTCCAGCACCTTCTCTGAGTTAGTACTTGGCGGAGTGGGAATAGTAAATTATATGGGTTTTGTATCCAGCACCTTCTCTGTGTTTGTACTTGGTGGAGTGGGAATAGTAAATTATATGGGTTTTGTGTCCAGCACCTTCCCTGACTTTGTACTTGGTGGAGTGGGAATAGTAAATTATATTGTTTGAGTGTCCAGCACCTTCTCTGAGTCTGTACTTGGTGGAGTGGGAATAGTAAATTATATGGGTTTTGTGTCTAGCATCTTACTTGAGGTTAAGGGTTTTGCATCTTCTCTGAGATTATACTTGGTGGAGTGGGAATGATAAATTATTTTGGTTGACTGTTCAGCATTTTGGTACAATATCTAGTTGATGCAGTGGGAATAGTAAATTATAATATATGAATGTTTAGTATATTGTTAGAGTATATATAAAGATATTAACTATGTTGAACTTATGTTGTATGGTAACATTATTATAACAATATTAATTCATTATTGTAATTGTTAGTAATTAAAAATAAATTAATTTGAGTCACAGCATGTTTTAAATATTTTATTATTTTCAAAAATTAGGTAATAAAATAAGAAATCAGAAAAAAATTGTATTGACATTTTACAATGTTATCTGTACATTTTTGTTTTCATGAAATAAATTAAAAATATTTACATTTTTATCACAGTTGTATAAATCTCTGAAGAAATTAATATTGCAAACATAATTTATAACAATTATTTTGAAGTAAAGTAATATTTATTAAGTGTAATTTTTTTTGTTTATTTTAAACTTTATTTGACAAGTCATATAGAACAACTTTTTAAATAAATATTTTAACACTGTGGTAGTATTTTTAAACATTTTTGTAGTACACATATTTATAAACATTAATACCAAAAGGTAGGTTTTGTTAACATTTTTATAATATTTACATTTGTGGTTTTTGAAATAAATGTTTATTATTAATATATAAAATATTAATAATAATAAATTTTACAGATACATTGCTAATGTTTGTAGGTCAAAAATTGGTTTATACAAACAGTAAATAATAGTCATATTAATAACAGTATTGTATATTCATACAGTCATGTAAGTAATTGTTAATAAGATAAATGTTTGTTTATTTAATGTAAAGTCATTGAAAATAACATATAGTATATTTGAATAATTTTTATAACAATGTAACATTTTTGTTTAGTTGAAAAAAATATAAAAGTTACATAATGTATATTGTAACATGTGTAAAATAATTTTACAATGTTATTTAATGTTAATATAAATGGGACTTTTGTTTGTTTGGGCCTATTTTGTAACCGCGCCATGTTATTTTGGGTCATTTGGATTTGGAAGAGCTCGCGGTTGGAGCCTGCTTCGCGTGTGGAAGGGTAAGATTTATTTAACTACTTTATTTAAGTTAAATGTTTAGTTTGAGTGTTTGTGGAGTGTGTGTAAGTTTTCTATCGTGTCAAATAAGCTTTATTCGGTTTTTAAGTTTAAAACCATAAAAGCAACAGAAAGAAATACATACATACATAAATAACTCGACAATTCATTACAAAGTTAAAAGAAAATCGACTATTTAAAACAAACTAAAAACGAGTCAACTAATCAAAGTAATAACACAAAGTGCACACAGTCCCCTTTCACCAAGTATTATAATTCAGTGGTTGGGGGCTAGGATAAAAGTCATACAAGTCCCAGATACAGATGGGACCATCTCCAATTTTGGGCTGGGAAGATAGTAGGTAGGGGACAATGTTCCTGTGTTTGAATTTAATTAATATCAAGTCCCCCGGAATATCTTTGGGCAACATACCTAGCCACCCCACCCTCCTGACGCTCAAAATTCCGCCATCTAGAGCAGGTGGTAACGGTCTGTTGTTTTGGAGCCAAAAGATGGCTTTGTTCAGCAGGTCCTGGTGTGTTTCAAGTTTGCCCTGATTAACTGCAGGGACCCCAGAGAGAACAGTCACGTATGGGGCGGCTTCAGGGGGTAGATTAATTTGATGCCTTCTTTCTTGAATAATTCTAGGAGCTGTGTGAGGGACATATACAGGATTAGAAGTAACATTGCGGCCACTTGGAGTGGGTGTGGTAAGAGGGGAATCAAGAGTTTGAACTTTCCTGCTTACAACGGACTTAGCCTTTTCGAGGTTGGTAGAGAGAGTAGGACATATAGGTATAGCAGTATTTTCAGGTAATGGATAAATCCTTTTTACTGTTTTTTCAATACTGGACAACCTGTCCCCCAGATCGTTGATTTTAGTGACCAGAGGTAATAATGCAGAGTTTAACAATCGCTCGATTTGAGCCAGTAGGGTCAATTGGAGGGGCGACACAGAGTCATTTGTTCTAGTCCCAGCCTTATCCGTCATTAATAAAGTTGGGTTGGAGGGGGATAATGAGGGGCTACAGCACATTTGATCGTTATTAGCCTCATCATGGTTCCTTTTACTGGTTGAGCCCCGGGACAGTATGTTAGCTTGAGGAAGGATTTTTTCGGGGGATAAAGGTACATCCTGGGGAGTGCAGTTTATTTGGTCAGTGTCTCTGCCCACTATAGGGGGAGTTGATACCTCCGGTAAATAGTTTGTGCCACACAGGGCATTCAGCTCCTCCCAGAAGGACATAATTATTGGACAGCAGAAATCCGGAAACGATAATAGGCAATTCAAAGCGGAAAAGATAGAAAGATTTAGAGTCTCTGTACCTCCTCCTTCGATGGCGCCAAGTGGGGTGGCCCGTCCCGTCCTCCTCGGGTCCTCTGAGGGCCACAGAGCGCCCGCCCTTTGCCCGGGCTTCGCCTGGCGTCCCGCAGAGCGGAGCAGAGCGCTGCTTTTAGGTGCCTCCTGGCGCTTCCGTGGTGGTGTCAGGAAGCAGCGCCGCCGCTAAGGCTGCCGGGAGATGTAGTCCCGGGGCGGCGGCGCTGTGGACTGCACAAGTTGACTCCTGGCGGTGGCGGCTACAATGGGGGCCTGCTCGCCTCCTCCCTCCTCCAAAACAGTGAGTATCAATATCCCCCGCGCTCCGCCGAGCAGAGCGCTGCTTTTAGGCGCCTCCTGGCGCTTCCGTGGTGGTGTCAGGAAGCAGCGCCGCCGCTAAGGCTGCCGGGAGATGTAGTCCCGGGGCGGCGGTGCTGTGGACTGCACAAGTTGACTCCTGGCGGTGGCGGCTACAATGGGGGCCTGCTCGCATCCCCCCTCCTCCAAAACAGTGAGTAAGTTTTCTATTGTTTGGTAGTTGTAGGATGTGTGTGTTTTAGGCGGTAGTTACGGTTATCCTTTTGGTTCCAGTTTACTACTTTTGGGTTCGTATGTTGATGAGGTAGGAATAGGGTTAGAAATGTAACGTAATGTTTTCTATTATGTTTAATAATGATTTATATTGTATGTTGGGGTGTATTGTGTGCGGGTGGGTATGTATATTTTCGATGTTACAGGTACTTCATGTGGATGTCGTTTTTGGGAGAAGATTGCGTTTTTTTCTCGTAAGAAGCGTCTCTATTATTTTTTTATATATTAGAGACACATTTTCTAACATTTTCGGTTTTCCAGGAGCGTTTTTTATGTTTTACACTATTTTCGGGTCTTTAATGGCTTATCGTTGGATGCATTATGGAGAAGAATCGTTATGGATTTTTTAATTTTTTTTATTTATATTGCATTTTCATGGAGCGTTTTTTCTGTTTTTGTGAACTATTTTCGGGTTTTTAAGTGTTTCCTAGTGGATTGTTTTGGAGGAGGATTTTTTTGATTTCGTCTTATTTTTGGATGATCTCGTTTGGATTGTTTGGGTCGATTACTTCGAAGGAATGACTTATTTGGTTACAAAGGTTTCTCTTCAGCAACAAAGTGAGTAAGTATTTTTCATTTATTTTTTTGGGTGGGATTGTTATGTTATTTTTTGTGTAATTTTATGGTATATGTTAGAAATTGGAAGGAAATTATTCAGATATATTTTGTAAGGTGTTGTACATTTTTTTCATTTCTTTAGTTAGTTTAGGGCCTATTTGTGTTATAGGTTGCTCCATTCGGAGTTCTTGGTAGCTTTGCTCCTTTTGTAATGCTTGAAGGAGTTTATGTAGGGTTAGAGAACCTCTGCCTGTACCTGCTTGGAAAGCATTGTGCCATCTTTCGACAGCGTTGTTGCTTTTAGCTTGTTTATAGTGTACTTAGGTAGACGTTCGACCAGGGGATTTGGAATTTTGATTGCCTTCTGTGTCCGGATCTTTGTAGTCTCCCTACCCATGTATCTTCGAAATAATCTAAGAGAGGGCTTAGTTTAGTTTCATTTTTTTTTAAATAGGGGCTGTCTATTAATAGGTTGTAATGTTCCGCTATGTCTGTAACTGGAACGTAGGCCAGTGCTATTAATTTTTTTACCTGGTAGGCAAAAGTACTGTCAGTGCAGTATTGGGTGCTTAGGGCAGATTATTGTATATGTTTCCATATACATTTGTTAAAGTGGTAGTAGCAACCTTGGATATCTCTGTGAGCGTAAGTTTATAGAATTGTATTTATCATTGCTTTCTCAAAGTCAATGATAATTTTTGGGGGGAAGTAATTATTTGTTAAGTCTTTTATTTTATATAGTACCTCAGTATAGGTAGTTTGCTGTTTGTTGGGTGGTAGGGCATATATGAAGGGGATATTGCAGTTTTGATAGTGTCCATGGATGGTGTATAATTGGTAGAATGGTTTTGGGCACACTGAGAATGTGCCGTCCATCATCCATGTTTCGCATTGGTGTAATTTCACCATATTGTCAGCTGTAGCAAACATTATAATTCTTTTTTCTTTACATGCATTGTCATATATGATGAAAGGTTCGTTATTATGGGTTATTGATAGTTCAGGGGTATTTGGACTCCTCAAATGTTTTTGGGGCAGGTGGTGTAGCTGTAGTAAGCCTTTTTTGCCTAGCTGTTGTCCTTTTTAGAGAATCTATAGAAGGGACTTGACTTGATGCATGTTGGGGGAGAGTTCTTAGATGGTCTTTAAGAATAGTTGTAGATGGATGGTCTGTGTTAGTGCTTGCTTCTTTTAGGGAGTCAAGCATTTGTCTAATTTCTATTTCTGTAACGTTGGGAGGGTGGTTATGTTCTGTTGTGTTAGTAACAGTTGTTTCCTGAGTTATAGCACGACCATAACATTTATTACTGTAATATTTGCTGCATTTCCAAAACACTTTCAATTTATGTTGTTTTTCTTGGGTATATGTATAGCCCATATAACAAAGAAGCATTTTGCCTTTCTGTGAAGTTACAAATTTAGCTTCTTCTGTCATTGTTCTGGTTTCTTTCTATAGTAAATAAATGTTACATAGAGAAATTTAGATTTGTTTTACTTTTATCATTACATTTATCACATTTTCACAGTATATTTACCAGTTTTTAAGTTGTTTGGAAGGCTGTGCTCTGTGTTTCGATGGTTTTCTTCTCTGTTTCTTTTGTTGATGGTCTGTTGGTAAAAGAAAAATAATTTATTGTATATGTTTTGTTTACAATTATTGAATTCCTTTTCCTTTGGGCGTTTTCTTTCTAAGTTTAGTTTTATAAGTTGTCTCTGTTATTTCAGTTTGTATACTTACTTTGTTTTTAGAGTTGATAGGTTTGTAAATGTTGGTCTTTTTTTCTTTAATTGTGGTATATCTGCAATAAATGGTAAACATGAAAGAAAATGATTAGTTTATTGTTTAATTTATAATTTGTACTTTGTAGTGCTAAGCCTGGTAGTTAATGTCAGGTACTTACTTTGGTTTTCTTTATCCTTTTTTTGATGGTAGCAGTTTTCTCTTCTGTAGAAAATTTGGCAGAGTTTCCCCTTCTTGACGTTTTGTAGCACCAAGTGGTATCTAATTGTGTGTTTTCTTTCTTTATATAGTGTTTGAATTATGTGTTGGTTGATTTGATTGGTCGATTTAATTGTTTGGTGTTTTTTGTTGGTTGTTTGAGATTTTTTGAATTTTTTTGGTAGTTCAGTGATTGTTTTTGTAGATGGTAGGTAATGATTTTATATTGTGGTGCGTTTATTTTTCATTTTATTTTTTAAATATTGTTTTGTAATGTGAGCTGTATAATGTTTTATATGATTATATTATGTGAACTTATTGTATTATAAAAATGTTTTATATGTTATAAATGTTGCTGTTTATTTATTGTTTAATTGTAGTATGTTATATTTTATATAAGTATGCTGATTTATGTTACGATTAATGTTTTATTTTACAGATATATTTGTATGTTTAATATGTATTGTGAAGTCAATAATGTGATTTATCGATATTTTAGTGTCTATATATTTGTTTTTGATATTTTTGATTATGTCTTTATGTGTATTGAAAGTCGATATATTTTATTTGCGATATGATTTAGGGTCCATAATGTTGTTTTCAATGTTTTTTTGTTGCGATATTTTTGACTCGATATTTGTGTACTTTTATGTTTAAGTAATGGTAGTCGATATTTTTGTACTCAATATAATTACGTCGATATTTTTTGTAGTCGATATTCGGTCTCTCGATATTGTTTCAGTGATCCCTGCTGAACCTGGAACACGAAATTAGATTTTTTTTATTTTTGGCATGCCAGTTTACTGCTTTGTATGGAAAATCCGAGCATGCAAGTGCAGCCAATGTAAGAGAAATACATGGGGCTGGGAGGGTGTGGGATGGCGCAAAGGGCAGTGAGGGTGAGAGGCAGGGGACCATGTACTTATTTTTAGGTATCGTCTAGAGTAGGCTGCACTTGCGCAGTCTCGCTGGCGAGATTTTATGTTTTCTAGTAGTGGGGCTTGAACCCGCCACTCTTCTCCATTGGCTGGCCTCCTAAATGCTGGCCAGTCATTGGAGAAGAGGTTTGTCTTTCCAATTAAGCCCCGTCTTTTTCGGATTTTTTTTTTTTTTTTTAGGTTCTTTCACTCTGTGATGTCTCAACAGGCCCCCAGTCTGAAAAAGGACGGGGCTTACAGACTCCTGCTGCTGTGTTGAATCCTCTCCTGGTGCGCTGCGAACACTACACGCTGCTGTGTGCGCATTGAGTAGTTCAGTTCACTTCGTGCCAATAAACAGCTCTTTGTGGGGGCATGTCCAAGACCAGTCCGCACTCTGCACACTCAGAAGCTTTCACAGCAGCAGCATTCGGAGGCACAGAGCAGAGAAAAAAAATCCGAAGTGGATAAAGGGCCTACAAGAAGGCAGGGAGTCACAGAGACATACCCGTGCCCAGGGAACCACTCAGAGCAGCGGCGGCACAGTATAGGGCGGGACGCAGAGAGGAAAAGACCATAGGACCGGAGGTCGGTAGCAGCGGGAGGGAAACAGGAGGTGCATATCGCCATGTCTAAACTGGGGTGGTGAAGTGAGCTGAAGAATGATGATGGATTAAACCCATATCAGTTGACTGGGGGTGAGTGCTTGCTATGTTCAACACTCCGTCCATCATCCCTTTGATTTTGCTTTGTTTGCCCAAAGTTGGCAGGGTATGCCCAGACGTGGGTCCCTTGCTCACTTTGCCACTGGATTCAAGCTAGCCTGGCTGATGAAGGCTGATTAGCCAGAAACCGGTCCCAGGATGCTTGTTTCCAGTCCAGGGAAGACATGGCTTGGCAGTTTGGGCTGGACTGTTACCAAGAGGCACAGGGTCGGACTGATTTGCATATGGCCATGTCTGAACTGGGGTGGTGGAGTGAGCTAAAGAATGATAATGGATTAAACCCAGAGCAGTTGACTGGGGGTGAGTCTTTGCTATGTTCAACACTCCGTTCATCATCCCTTTGGTTTTGCTTAGTTCAGGTGTGGAAGACATTAAGTTTTCACACTGTGGCTAATACTTTCAGACATGCTCATTCTAGTGTCCATGAGTACACATATTATTCCACTTTTTGAACATCTGTGTCCTGGAGCAACTATTTTTTGTAGTTGCGTAGTGTGGACAGAAATGTAAAGGTTTGTTATTTCCTATTTTGCAAACTTTCAGACTCTAGACCAACGCTCTCTAAATATGAGCATATATAGGGCTTTATAAAAACTGAAAAGCCTAGAAATTCATGCTAGACGCATTGTTCTACCTGATATACTCATTTAAATTACCGGATGAAATTATAAGGCTTTATAAAAATGTACACTGTATCCTTAGACATGTCATTGTGTGGGGAAAATGTAAGGTGTACATTAGAGATCTATCTGAACCCTTGAAAATGGCATTCTTAAGGTGATAGGGAAGGACAGAGTGCAACTTGGATTAGTTTAAGATGCCCCTGGGGACCACACAATTATTGTCAGAACAAGAGATCATCGAACAGAATGTCTTAGCCAGAAGAACAGGATAGATAGATCGGACAAGGCAATAATGTGATTCAAGAGCAGTTTTAAATATGTGAAGGGCAAATAGCACACCAGAGTAGAATAGCAGATGGGCAATGAATGAGTTGTTATTCTATGTCTATTAGGTGTTTTACAGTCAGACACTCTGTATCTCAGGCGTGTTGAGACACAACCTCAGTGACGCTGATCATGTAAGTGGATCAGGTGGAAGCTACAGCTTTGGCCTTCCAATAGTTCTTCAGGAGATTGTTGCGGTTAGTGACACTCTTAACCCTGATAAGGCTCCTGGGCCAGATTGCCTGTTTTTTAAAATTATTTATGTAATGGTTTCTTAATGTGCTCAGGCAATAAGAGGGTGTGACAAAGTGACAGGAGTTTCAAGGAAAGCAGTAGTCTCAGGATGAATATGTGACGTTACATTGCGGTCTTCACTCCGCGATACATTAACAACGCAGGCATTACAACGCAAGTCGTTACAACGACTTGCGCTGGATGGCGCTGGACTTAAAAATAGTATGATTTACTATTCAAACTCCAGCCCACGTAACAGTAGGGAAGGTGTTGGAATAGTATATCATACTATTGCTCAGTGTATAGCGCTATCCAGCGCAAGTCGTTGTAATGCCTGCGTTGTAAACGTATTGCGGTGTGAAGACCGCAATGTAACGGATGTCTCCCCTTAGGATGCTTGATATTAGGGGATACATGCTGGGAGTAAGAGGTGGGTTTTTGGATATTTTTGAAAATATGTGGTTGGTGGGTCGTTGTGTAGAGGCAATGGGAGAGAGTTCTTGGGGATAAGCTTCAATGGTGCCAAGTTCCCCAAGCGGTTTCAGTTTAGACTGGAGCAGTGCAAGATAAAGGAACAAGGCTGATATTTGGCCTCTGGATGGATGACATGGAGCGAATACCTTGGGAAGTTAGGCGGGGGTTGTATTGGGTGGCTAATGGTGAAATTGCGTCATGGTTGGACTTGTACACCAGGCCAAGCGCTAAAATTGATTGATTGAGAAAGCAACAGGGTTGCAAGTTCCCATGCCCTTAAGACACAAATCATGGTTGTCAGGCAGCCAAAAAAGACTTCAGATACTGAGAACCATATTTTATTCTTTCACTGCGAAAACCGGAGATTAAAGTACTAGAGATTGTGATTTTACTTTGGCCAAGCCCTATCTGATGAAAGACATTCACAGTGGTCAGCCAGGGTTGTCCCATAGAGGTACACTGAAAGGAAAGTAATAATATAATCCTTGCACTCTACATTGTATTTCTTTTGTAAGAACATGAAGAAAGGGTCATATCAGGTGCGTTATGGAATGGGTTTTATGTGGAATTAGACTTGAAATGATGGCTTGTTCGCCTTGAGGTTTTTCTAGGATAGAAGTTACATAACATCCTGGTGTGGGTACAATTTAGGCATCCATTAGAAAAATACAACATATGTCCATTGTTAGATCTGGTATCATTGACACAGTTTTCCCTGACTTTTTGCCTTCTAACCTCCTGTTTTTTACTGTTTCTGCTGTCTTTGTTTTTGCTGTCTTTAGGAACCTGGACACTTTACCACTGCTGACCAGTGCTAAAGTGCATGTGGTCTTTACTTAACAAAATTGTAACATTGATTTATCCACAACTGGCATATTCCATTTACTTATACGTTGTTAGTAAAGTGCACTACATTTGCACAGGGCCTGTAAATCACATGATACTAGTGGGCTTGCAGCACTGATTGTGCCACACACTTATGTAGCCCTTTACTCAGGCCTGCCAGTGCTTTACAGTGATATGTTTTAAACTGCCATGTCAACCTTGCAAGTTAACCTACTTGCCAGGCCCAAACCATTCTTCCTAATACATATATGTCACCCCTAAGATAGGCCCTGGACAGCCCATGGGCAGGGTGCAGTATATTTAAATATTAGGACATGTACTTTTAGGTTTTTAGATTTCCTTGTAGTCAGTGTTTAAATGGGCCGGTACTCACCGGTACTGAGTACTGGCACTTCCGATTTTTTTTTCCTTCAGTACCGGCACTTTTCTGTAGCCAGGGAGAGTACCGGTACCCTGATCCTCGGCATGGCAGGCTCAGGTTGGGTTTCTGCTCCAGTGCAGGGTAGAGGCCACTCTGCTCCCATGAGCTTGTAATTTACTCGGCTGAAGTATCCTTTTCTAGAGTAGCTGGTGAAGATTCCAGCAGCGCGCATTTGAATGTCCCCAACTGTAGGTAGGTGAGAGGGCTTGGGTCTCGCTGTGAATAACAGGGCAGGGTCCTTAGACAGACCCTGCATTGTCAAGCAGATGTGCAGCGACCATTCTGGTGAAAGTGCCATAATGACTTTCACTTTGTGTTATGAGTTAATCTGTGTTTTTTGACATGAACACATTTCTCGTGTGTTGCAGTCTGTGCTGCAACTGGTACAGAAGTCTCTAAGTATGATGAGATTTTGACCTTAGCCCCACCCCTAGCCCCGCCCACTTGCCACACCTCTATTTTAATGAGTACCTGCACTTATTTTTCCCCATTTAAAGCACTGCTTGTAGTGAAATACTCTTACATTTGTGTTTCACTGCGGCAAGGCCTATCTAATCCATAGGGTAACATTGGGATTGCCTTATTACAGCTTATAGGGGTCATTTCCAATTGGGAAGAGATGGGACCCCCAAATTTGGTGTATATGAAATGGCAAATTTAAAAAAACAACCTAAACACAAAGTAAGGGTAGGTGTGACTGAGTGGCCATATGCATGCTGATGGATTATCCTAAGCAGGGTGGGAGGTAGGAGCTGACACCAACACCTGAAATGGCTGTGTCTTGTCCCAACACAAAGGGTTGCCTACCCCCCTGTAGTGAGTCTGGAGCCAGGGCAGGAAAGACAGGGACTCTGTGCACGTCAAACCATCTCTTTAAAGTCTCCCCCACTTTGAAGGCCCATCTTTGGAAAAGTACTGGACCTCTGACACCACCAAATCAGAACACTTCTGGCATTGAGTACATTCTACCACGAAGAAGGACTGCTGAGCTTCTGGAGGCACTGCATCTTGACTGAACTGCTTTGCTGGTTGGCCAGCAACCTCTTGCCTGGGAGTAAGAGGGACTACACCTGCATCTCTACATCCCAGAACCAAAGTATGTCCATGGCTTGTTGGCTTGTCTCCTGTTTTTGAGGTCTCAGTGATACAACCAGCACCTGGACTCTCTGCTGTGAGTCCTGCTCTGCCAAGTGGTGCCAATGAAGTCCTGGGCCTTTGGAAGTGTGTATCAAATGCTGCCACAAGAAAATCCATGCATTGACAACGTTGCACTGATCGGAATTGGTGCATTTACCTTGCCACTGACGCATCGCCGCTGCTGCACCAACCGCAGGCACCCCATCGCCGATTGTGCAACGCATCGTCCCCTGTTTATGATGCATCTCCAAAAAAGTGTGTGGCTCGCTGTCAACTCATTGCTTTGTGCTACTCACATGGCCTACAGCCTTGCAGTTCGACGGTGATGCATCGCCCCGATGTTCATCACACGTTGAGTCTAAACACATCTTCGATTTTGCGCAGCTTGGAAACCGACGCATCGCCTACATCTGCAGGCTTGACAGCGACGCATTGCCTCCTTTGCCCACACGCATTGCCCACGACATAGGCACATCCAAAGTATTGTTCAGCAGGCCAAGGCTGGTCCCTTTATCCGACCTGCACTCCACCGCAGTCATCCTGAACTTTTGGATCTGCCCCGGTCAAGCGCAACCAGTTAGCCCCAGTTGGGGCTATCTGTTTCTAAGCACAAAAACACATTTATTCTTTAAAAATTCATATCTTGACTTCTACTTATTGAATTTTTGTTGTTTTGCTCTTGTTTTGTTGATAAAAATAGAAACTATTGTTCTAAACTGGTGTTGAGTCTTTTTGTGTTGTTTTCACTGTGTTACTGTTTAAAGTGTAGTGCAAATATTTTACACATTGCCTCTTAAGTTAAGACTGACTTCTCTGTGCCAAGCTACCCGAAGGTGAGCACGGATTAATTTAAAGTGTTTTACTGACGTTCCCTGACTAGGATTGTGGTTCCTGCTTGGACAGGGTGCATACCTCTGCCAAACAAAAACTAAATTTCTAACATTTATGTTTCCAGTCTGTATCCATCATCACATTTTGGTTTGGTCACTATTGTGTTGAGTCTTTTGAGGTGCACGTGTTTGATGTTTCCAAGGAGTAGTAGTCCCATGCCCGCTTTATGCAAAGTCATGGGTATCTCTTACACACCATGTCTTTCTGGATGCATGAATGTCCTTCTGTTCGAAAGTGGCCGGCTGGGCTGCAAAATCCTCCTTATCAAGTGTGTCTCATCTCACTGAGGTGTTTGCCAGGCAGGTCTTAAATCACCTGGGCCTTCCTCTTAGTTTTCACTGTCAGGGATGCTGGTCACCTCGCCTGACAGCCTAGCGATGGAAGGCAGTTACCTACTGTGGCCTAAGTGCCAATGGCTTTAATTACAAGGGTTGTATGACGCGATATCGCGGACATAGATATCACGCGCATTTACATTGCGGCTTTTAAATCGCAACGGCGATGACATCGGCAATTTAAACATCACGCGTTGTTGCGCCGCTAATGCGGACTTTTAATTGGATCACGTGTTACATCGCCGACATTACATCGCACGACATAACAACGCGATGTTTAATGCCTTCCTATTACATTTCAGCCATGATAGCCTGTATGCAGAAAGTACGGGAATCTGCTGGAATTATTTAATAACCAGGTGTTGCGTGGGACAAGTAGATCACGAGGAGATCTGCATATAACTACTTACAATCAAAGTGTGAGATTTATGACACGGATGTGTTTGATAAGATTGTACAAATGAAGAGGAATTTTTGTTGCAAGGACCGAGATCGATTGAATTGAAATATTGGTCAATCATTATAAAGTAAGTTATGTTTTATTTTCTTAGGTTCCAAAAGTACAGCTGGGACTATAATTAGAGGTGTGAATTTAGTAAGACAGTGTTGGAATTTTGTGGAAGTTGACTAAAAACTCCCTTTTCCGCCCGTTGTCCCATCATGCACCCTATTCACCCTAACACCGACCAGGCAAGCCGATTTTCCTACTTCAAGCACAGATCCTGTTATACCCCCTCTTGCCTATTTTTCTCTTCGTTGTACTGGCACATGCAAAGAAAATAATGGCCAGCCATCGTGTATCTTACGGGTTTCCGTCCCGTTCGATATTTTCCCTTAGACCAGAACGGAGTCAGTTAAGATGGTTGGCTCACCAAAACCCCCCTCTCCAACTCACAGAACGAGCGGCTCTCGCTCGTCAATGATCTCTCAGCTTGCGGGGGCAGCCACGGGTTGGGTCAACAATCAAGGGAAAACCTGATCAAGCACACGAGACAGCCATGAAGAAGAATAGTTAACCACAGCCCATTCTCCTTCCTCCCAGCTGCACACATATACCATTGTGAGACATCACCGCCCTTGTGTAAGAAGTAAAGAACGCACAATGCCTCGTCCTCTTTACCTTTCCGACAGAAACGACTCTGTAACAATGCCTCGATTCTCTGTCCCCAGACACTAGTAACTCTGTAACTTGTCACCACAATCACTCCAATGCAATATGTTTGTCTATGTGTAAATGTAATCCAAGTTATTCTTTAAACGAGAACAAGCATGCTATGTCTTCCGTATGATTACATCATGAATGATTGAATCAAGTCCGGGGGAACTCCTTCTTTTGATTGTACTCATAATGTATATAAGTGCTGTTATGTTCCAAGTAAAGCAGACTACTCCTGAACCCGCTTGGTGAAGGAGCTCTCCCTTAACTCGAGTTCTGGAATAAAACCCTTTCAACTCGAAGACCACGGACTCTGCTCCTCATTTTATGTATTACCATTTCTTGGGTAATTTTAGAAATTCCGACAGCGTAAATAATTAGTTTTTTATTTACCACAATTTCACTGAGGTTTTATCTCTTTTAGGTAATCTAATATGTTCAAAATTTAACTAGTTTTGTCTGTCTGGGCCACCCCGACCTTTTAATCCACCGGGCATTTCCCCAGTGTCATAGGGCTGCATGCTTTGGAGTCTGATTTGAAGGCCCATGGTCGCCCCTGAGACGTTTAGGACTTTCTGCGGCTCTTCGAGGTTAACCGTCGCTGGCACAGGGAGGCTTCAAGTCAGAGAGAGAAAGGGAGGGTGGGTGGGAGGAAGAAGGCAGAAAGAAAGCGATCAGGGTTTGAGGAGTGAAGGAGAGTGAGAGAGAGTGGATGATAGGATAGGGAGAGATACCACGAGGAGGGGTGTTTAAGGTGAGTATTTTTGGCAGAGGTGCATTTGGTTTCCCAGTCCAGCCTTGTTGGCCAGTTTCTTTGATTAATGAAGTGCTGAGTGCATATGAAACACAGCCAGGCCCACTAAGTATGAACTGATAAGGTATGAGTTGATTTCCATTCTGGGAGAATGGGTTTGACAACCAAACTACAAAATGGCCCAAGAATGCAATATAGTTTTTCTCAAGTTTATGCAAATGAGTGAATATGTGGACTCGCAAGCATATAGCAGTGGGATAGCTCAAGCCTTATAGAGTGAGCAAGTTGACAATCATAAAACATGTGTAAGAGATCACCACCCTGCTTTCGTTTTGTCCAACGCAAAAATGTTGCTAAATGCCAAGTTTGTTGCACCTATAGGGCGCCTGCTTTGTGGATAATGAAAAAGCTTGTTTGTCCCAGCGACGGGATTCTTTCCTTTTCGTTTTTTTAACGCTCCAATGTATCCCTAAGTTACACCAAACTTAACTAAGTTTCAGAGGGTGTTAAGTCATATTATCATTGCTGTAGGCATCGTAGCATTAGCAGGTACACTGTTACTATACTACAAAGTGTAGTATGCAGCATGAATTGACAAACTGCTTCACAATTCCTCCATAGGTCAAAGAGCATGTCAGTCTGCAGTTCATGATACTGCAGTACAGGTTGGTGTAATCCATGTGGCAACCTATGTAAAGTATTCACTGAAGAAGTATATCTTCCTAAGCGCATGCCTCTTTGTATTTGTGGACATTAAATTCTGTTTCCCAGCTTTGCATCAAAGAGTCAGCTGAGACTTGTGATACAATAAAAGGGCTGGTGCAAAAACACAATACTAGCTCACACCTCTTGAGAATGCTGACTAATAGAAAAATCTATGCGTGGTGACGTGCCTCACACACACTAGCCCTTGAGGCTAGAAACAGGGTCCATTAAGGAAGCGCAGCAGGCAGTAATGGTTCTTGATGCTAGTTATCTTGTATTTCTCACAATGCATGTTGTATGGCCATGCGCGCACGCTCACACCCCGTTTGCCTGCTCCCCCTCCCCCGTCCCCATCTGCGAGGCTGAGCATTCATTCATCCATCCATCCATTCATCCATCCATCCATTCATCCATCCAGCCATCCATCCATCCAGACAGCCATCCATTAATACATCCGCCATCCATTCATCCATGCATCCACCCACCCACTCACCACACACACATCCGCCCACCCAGCACCCATACATGCATCCATGCATCCATCCACCCATACACCGACCCATCATTCACCATCCATTCATTCATCCATGCATCCACCCACCCACTCACCACACACACATCCGTCCACCCATCACCCATACATGCATCCATGAATCCATCCATCCATACATCCAGACAGCCATCCATTTATCCATCCGCCATCCATTCATCCATGCATCCACCCACCCACTCACCAGACACACATCCGTCCACCCAGCACCCATAAATACATCCATGCATCCATCCACGCATACACCGACCCATCATCTGCCATCCATTCATCCACCCAAGCATCCATCCATCCATCCAGCCATCCATCCATCCAGACAGCCATCCATTAATCCATCCGCCATCCATTCATCCATGCATCACCCACCCACTCACCACACAGACATCCACCCACCCAGCACCCATACATGCATCCATGCATTCATCCACCCATACACCGACCCATCATCCCCATCCATTCATCCATGCATCCACCCACCCACTCACCACACATACATCTGCCCACCCAGCACCCATACATGCATCCATCCACCCATACACTGACCCATCATCTGCCATCCATTCATTCATCCATGCATCCACCCACCCACTCACCACACACACATCCGTCCACCCATCACCCATACATGCATCCATGCATCCATCCATACATGAATCCATCCATCCATCCATCCAGACAGCCATCCATTTATCCATCCGCCATCCATTCATCCATGCATCCACCCACCCACTCACCAGACACACATCCGTCCACCCAGCACCCATAAATACATCCATGCATCCATCCACCCATACACCGACCCATCATCTGCCATCCATTCATCCACCCAAGCACCCATCCATCCATCCATCCATCCAGCCATCCA
Organism: Lissotriton helveticus; assembly: GCF_964261635.1. Lineage (NCBI taxonomy): Eukaryota > Metazoa > Chordata > Amphibia > Caudata > Salamandridae > Lissotriton > Lissotriton helveticus. The sequence continues at coordinate 198,832,835 of NC_136071.1, forward strand.
TCCATCCAGACAGCCATCCATTTATCCATCCACCATCCATTCATCCATGCATCCACCCACCCACCCACTCACCACACACACATCTGCCCACCCAGCACCCATACATGCATCTATGCATCCATCCACCCATACAACGACCCATCATCCACAATCCATTCATTCATCCATGCATCCACCCACCCACTCACCACACACACATCCGTCCACCCAGCACCCATACATGCATCCATCCATACATGAATCCATCCATCCATCCAGACAGCCATCCATTTATCCATCCACCATCCATTCATCCATGCATCCACCCACCCACTCACCAGACACACATCCGTCCACCCAACACCCATAAATACATCCATGCATCCATCCACCCATCATCCGCCATCCATTCATCCACCCAAGCACCCATCCATCCATCCAGACAGCTATCCATTAATCCATCCGCCATCCATTCATCCATGCATCCACCCACCCACCCACTCACCACACACACATCCATCCACCCAACCACCGATAAATATTGACACCTGAGCGAGCCATTAGTGATAGGCTTTGAATATTTGCAGTCTTACAAGGGACCAACTGTTGCATTTTGGAAAAAGCCCGTTTCCGTGACGTGATTATGTGCAGTCTTTAGAAGTTGCATTTTGGAAAAAGCCCGTTTCCGTGACGTGATTATTTGCAGTCTTCATATTTTAGAAGGGAATAACTGTGCGTTGTATTGGCATGTGACAGTCAGCATTTTGCCATTAACATCGCATGCGTTGTAATTATCCACTTGTTTCTGAAGAGGTTCAAAGTAGCACACGTTATTTAAGAAGTGGGGCATACTCGCATACAGGTTTTTTGTTTGCAATTTTACCGATGCTACGGGGAGATCATACAGACAGGCAAAAGTAGTCTTGCAGCATATGCGCGTGCGTGGTGAAATACGCATGCGCAGACTGTACGGGGAAGATCATCCAGATGGGAAGATCATAACTACGGTACAAGCCGTACTACCAACAGTCCTATAGGCAATCATCGTCCGCGGGTTTCTCTCGTCAAGGAGGAAAACGACGTTCTAACAACCAGGGGCGCGATTCAGATAAGCGCCAGTGAGCTTTGCCGGACACCATCCATCCTCCCTTCCCTCCCTGTGGGCGCCAAGATCTCCGTCTTTTATCAACAGTGGCGGAAGATAACTTCAGATCAGTGGGTTCTGTACCTTGTCAAGAACGGACACACTCTGGAGTTCTTACAGAAACCCCCAACATCACCGCCCAGGGGTCCACCTCCCCCTCGTCTTCATTTGTTATTCATGGAGGCTATGAAGATGCTGCACAAGAATGCGATAGAAAGAGTTCCAACATCCCAGAAAAATCAGGGATTTTATTCTCGCTTCTTCCTTGTGGAAAAGGCTTCAGGAGAGTGGCGTCCAATTTTGGATCTGCGAAAACTAAACAAATATCTGAAAAAACAGAGTTTTCGCATGGTGACGCTCACGGATGTCCTCAATTGCCTCATCGAAGGGGACTTCATGGCTTCCCTGGATATGGAAGACGCTTATTTCCACATTCCCATACACCCAAACCACCGCAAATATCTGAGATTCACAGTGGCTGGTGTCCATTTTCAATTCAAAGTGCTCCCTTTCGGCCTGAAATCTGCACCGAGGATCTTTACCAAGACTCTAGCTCCGGTGGCAGCTGCGTTGAGGTCACAGGGAATAGAAGTGTTCCCGTACCTCGACGATTGGTTAATAAAAAGTCCAACAAGAAATTCGACGAGGCAATCGGTCAAGAGTGCTCTATCAATGTTCTCAAATCTGGGCCTGACCCTCAACGTGACCAAATCTCAACTGCCACCCAAACAAATTCTAACATTTTTGGGAGCAGTATTGGACACTTCTCAGTGCAAAGCTTTTTTGACCCAAATTCGTCAGGACAGGATCACAAAGCTGGCAAGTCAAATAAGGACAAGAAAGTCTCTTTCGGTCCGACAATTTGTTTCCCTGCTAGGGATGTGTTCCTCTGCACTCAATCTAGTCCCACTGGCTCGGCTCAGAATGAGGCCTCTCCAGGAGGAGTTGCATCGGCAGTGGCGGCAGATAGACGGCTCATTCGAAGACCGCATCAAGGTCACACCCAAAATGAAACAGGCTCTTCTCTGGTGGGCGTCAAAGAACAATTTGTCTCCAGGACTCACATTTCTTCAGACCATACCGGAGTTTACTCTGACAACAGATGCCTCCATGGAGGGTTGGGGAGGCCATCTACAAGACCTTCAAGTACAGGGACGATGGTCTCATCAGTACAAACAAAGACACATCAACAGCCTCGAGTTGAGGGCCATTTTTCTGTCCTTGCAAGCCTTCCTACCAAGAATTGCAGGCTCTGCAGTGCTGGTGCGCACGGACAACACCACCAGCATGTTTTACGTAAACAAGCAAGGGGGCACAAGATCTCTGTCCCTGTCACTGCAAGCACAGGAAATGTGGGAATGGCTGATCCATCACAGAATTTCCCTCAGAGCGGAGCATGTACAGGGAATTCAGAACTCTCTGGCCGACGATCTCAGCAGGACTTTCACAGGATGTCACGAGTGGGAACTCGAACAACGCCAAGTAGACAGAATTTTCCGGATCTGGGGCACACCAACGCTGGATCTGTTCGCCACACAACAGAACAGCAAATGCCTATATTTTGCCAGCAGGTTCCACCAACAAGGGTCAAGAGGAAATGCCCTGTTGATGAGGTGGTCCGGAATCTTTGCGTATGCCTTCCCACCGATCCCTCTCATCCCAAGGGTTCTACAGAAAATGAAGAGAGAGCGTTGCTCTCTAATCCTAATTGCTCCTCGCTGGCCGAGACAGTATTGGTTCCAAGAGCTTCTCCTGCTCTCTCATCAGCCTCCACTGCGCCTCAAGCCAACACTTTCAATGCTAACACGGGAGGAGGGTCAAATACTACATCCGGACCCTCAATCGCTGCACTTGCACGCCTGGCTCCTGATTTCCTAGAGTTTAAGGACCTTGAGATCTCTCCAGATTGTAGAGCTGTTCTTTCTCAGGCTCGTGCCCAGAGTACCATCAGAACTTATCGCTTTAAATGGAAGAGATTCTGTTCGTGGTGCGGAGAACATGATGTCCATCCACTACAGGCTCCACCGGAGCAGATTCTACCTTATCTGCTGTCTCTTGCTAGATCAGGTCTCGTTTTCTCTTCTATTAAGGTTCACCTAGCGGCTATATCAAGATTCAGAAAGGGTTATAGCAAACCATCGTTGTGCTCTTCCTCTTTAATAAAACAGTTCCTTAAAGGTTTATTTCGAGTTTTCCCTCCAGTACGACCTCCTCCTCCAGAGTGGGATCTCAATATTGTGTTATCTCAATTACTAAAAAGACCCTTTGAACCCATTCATAAAGCAGAACTGAAGTTCTTGACTTGGAAGGTGGCTATTTTATTGGCTCTCACTTCAGCCCGTAGAGTAAGCGAGATACAGGCTTTCACAATCTCGGAACCTTTCCTACATTTTTCCAAGGATTGTGTGACACTTAGAACTCATCCTAAGTTCATTCCCAAAGTTCCGACTCAGTTTCACATCAATCAACCGGTAAAACTCAGAACTTTCTTTCCGGACCCCAAAACTCCAGCTGAAAGGGTGTTACATTCCTTGGATGTCCAAAGATGCCTCAAATTTTATTTGCAAAAGACAAAAGATTTGCGCAAATCTAACCAACTGTTTGTGGCTTATGGCCAAGCTACCCGTGGTCAGGCCGTGACGAAGGCAACTATAGCCAGATGGCTTTCCTCTGTCATTATCTTCTGTCATGAGAAGGCGAACAAACCTCTGACGAGAAAGGTTAAGGCGCATTCCACCAGGATGATGTCAGCGTCAACAGCCCTCTTTGCAGGAGTGACCCTGGAGAACATTTGCCGTGCTGCTACATGGAAAAGTGTACACACTTTTACCAAGCATTACTGCCTGCAGTCGGTTATAAATGAAGATACATCAGTTGGAGAAGCAGTGTTGCAGCATCTTCTTCACTGAGGTTAGAGTTTAATGGTGTTTTTTTCACTGTTTATTACAATTTTAAAGATTCTTATTTTTCTATAGTGTTAAACTGGTTTTGCATACTGTTTTTAATACACTGTATATTATATGAAGGTATTGTCATGATTATGCATATGTTCTGAAACATGTTCTTGCTCTAGTACCTTCCAGGTTGTGTGGGGATATATGGTTTTGGATTGTCTCCCACCTCCCTCTACCGACAGACATGTTTATTACTGCTTGCTATTCCGATTCAGGCATGTGAATCTATGAAAGATACCCCAATACTGGATAAGAAAACAAGTTACTTACCTGTAACTACAGTTATCCAGTATTGGTATCTTTCATAGATTCACATGCACCCACCCTCCTCCCCGGCAGGGCAGTTCTTTATTATGGATACTACTTCTCACTTGTGCTAGGAAAATCTGAGGAGAACTGCCTGAGCTGGGAAGGTTCTAGAGGGTGAGGTCAGCTGATTGGCTGAGGCTACAGTTTCAGTTCTTTTCACATAATGAGGTAGATAGGCTGCTAAGTTTTGGGCCTAGTTGGGCCTATGTCCCTTTCCAGCCTACTACTAATGGTTTTTAGGCACTGCTATTGTATATATTTTTTACCGTGGGACTCCCACCTCGACGACGGGGAATGATTCAGGCATGTGAATCTATGAAAGATACCAATACTGGATAACTGTAGTTACAGGTAAGTAACTTGTTTTCTTATCCACTAATAAATTATACATGTTAAGAGAGTGTGATTTGAGGGAATGTGGGTTGAGACGTAGGGCTTGCAGTTGCGCATTACTCTGAGTAAGAGAAGCATCACCCTGGCTTGAATTACACCCTGCCTGCTTCATTGAGAGCTGCCCAGTTTATTTGACAAAGATCCCCAGCCACATTGTGCACAACGGTTTAGTGTTGGCTGCGCAAATTCAGATGCGGGTAGAGGGGTACAATTACTCACTTTCCTTCCGATATCTAGAGCGAGACGCAGCTGTAACATCTGTGGGACCCAGAAATCATCTTGCCAGCAGTATGCCCATTGCCGGACGCTGACGGGCGCAGACGGGCTTGCCTCCGGCACGTCTGCTGCGCGGCTGAGTCATCGGGGTCTTTTATGTGGGCGGGAGGGAGATCGCAAAGCAATAGCTAGAACACTGACCAGGGGTCAACAAAACTGCCATTTGTGCCTATGTTTTAAATTGTAATTTCTTTTAAGGATGCCAGATTTTTTAAAGTAATATACCATTATGTCCACTGGACCCTTCTAGGAATATATAGGACTTTTAAAATCACCAAGAACCCAAGGCACCTAAAACTGAACAATAGTAATGTTTGACTCTGCAGAACAATCCTTGAACACAACAAATGCTTTGAAGGTTGCTAAATTGAAAAAATGGATAGCCAAATTCTTATACCAAATGTAAGCCCTACGAACAGCAGTGTAAGGTTCCAACCTCTGATCTACTCTATCTACACCACACATGCTTATTGTAGTCTAAAATGCACACAGGTTTGCACACTTGAGCAACCTGACCCCAAACAGTCACAGGAGAAGTACTTTCATTATGGATTACAGTCAGCATGCAGATATCCCTCTGTCTACTAATTTTACAGCTAGCCGTTCATCACTACGCCGTTCATCACTACGCAAGGCACTGCACTGTCCCCTCAAGCTTTTTTATTTTACAAACCAGATCCTTTGCATAACCTTTACGGTTAGAGCGAATTCTGTCATGAGCAACAGTGTCCACTTTGAAGAATTCCCTAAACAATTGCACACCAGTGTAGAAGTTATCTAGGTGCAAATGGTGACCTTTGTTAAACTGCCCTCTTCCAAGTTCCCACACAATTTTCTCACTAACTCCGAAAGTAGACGGACAACCGGGGGGGGGGGGGGTCAATAGAGGAATCCCTACCAGTGTACACCTGGAAATTATAGACATATTATGTACTACTTTCAGACAACATGTACATGTTAATTCCATAATGTGCCCTCTTGCTAGGAATGTAGTGCCTAAAAACCAAATGGCCCTTAAACAGGATTGTTGCAAAGTCATCCTTGTGCCCTGGGCATCCCCATTTTTTTGCTGATTGGTACTGGTGGTAACTGACTGTGGCTAGGCTCTGCTTAACCAGGGCCAGTGCTATGCTGAAGACATACAGAATACAGTGAAAACACTTACATACTCTAGGGTACACTGTGTGTTAGGGTACCCCTATGATTGGCATGACTTCCTCTATAAGACCCTGAAACATAATCGGGCACAGAGATCAAAACTACCTTTAAGTCCCTAAAATATAATAGGGCATGGCAGTTTAGAGGCCAGCAGCCTTTTCTGCACTTGCATTTGTGCACTGCTGAGGCCTGAGATCAGTTTAAAATCAGCACTGTGTTGCAGGTCTGCTTTTAAAATGTAAATTGTACTCAAGCTCGACTTTGGTGTTTGAGGCACTTCCAAATTAATAAACCACAATGTTTTGGCATATTAGGTACCACCAGGTATGAGGAGGACACTTAGAAAATACGTTTTATATCCCTTGGTTTAGTGAAATTGCATATTTCACTTCCCACATTTTAGTAAAGTGCCTCCCAAAATCAACTTTTGTGCTAGAAGCACTTTGGAGTGAGAATCTGCAATATTTTTACATATTCAGAGCCCCTAAAGTCTTCCCTATGTATCCCAGGGCTGTGGGGTGCTGTAGATATAGGCAAGATCCTTGTGAAAGGTGGTTTGTAAGCGCTGGTGATGGAAAATTTGTCACAAGTCATTTTCCCAATTGCAAACCCCATTCACATAGGTTAACATGGTAAATTATTCTTCAATAATTCCCTCCAGAAGAATCCGAAAAAGATCATTCAAGGACTCACTAGAATGGTATTGATAAATCCAACAATATACTACTGTTAAAGTTATTCTAAAATGTACAGACAAGAAGTTATATGACTTTCTTGTCAGTAAGCCAATATTCAGCCTTCTAGTGCTCTGTCCTGATTGGTCAGAGTTAAGTGGATTAGCCAGGCTGCTTTGATGAGGTGATAAGTAACCCCTGGGGTGAAGGAGCCATTCTGTGAAGGCAGGTTTCTGCTACATAGAAATGCCAGAACCAAGGGTAGGGGTTGTAAACAAAAGCTTGAATAGAAAGAGGAGACAAGCAGGAGAAACCAGTTTAAGTTACATCCCTGCTCTTTGAACCAGCCAGATGGCAGGCTTAAGGAAGGCATGTGCAGATCTAGGGGGAGGGAGATGAGTTATCATGGGAGGTTGGTTTAGTTAGCTCTTACCTCTCTGCTGAGAATTCTGCTATATTGAATTTTGGAAAAATAGTGCTTTCTAGCAGATCATAGTGCCACACTTTGCAGGAAATGTTCATGCTCTGGGATGTCTTACACCTCATTGGACAGTAGTGCCCACATGTGTGACCCCCAACGAAAACACTGAATAAGTATCTAAGAGGGCCAGTGCCACTCAGATCTGCTGCTTGAAACCACAGAAGAAGGGTCCATGCTGAATGGTTGATTTGCACCAACCATGCCCTGCACTCTTTCTGACTACGCCTGCTACATAATCTGGAACTACATCCCTGTGGATTTCGTTCAAAAGGGCTAAAGAGTGGACTCCCTGCAAGCTACGGGTTAACAGAGCTCCCCTGGACCATCACCACCAAGAATCCCTAGCCTGGAGTACTACCAGTGGATCTGTAAGGGTTTTGGCCAAGAGGATTGTGGTAATTGAAGTCCCAAACTTTCAAGGACCATTTTGGAGCTTCCAGGCCCTTGAAATAAGTTTTGGACACTTTGGGGTCCTCAAAGGAACTTCAGTAAGAAGCTCCAGAAGTTTGAAGATCTTTGGAGCAACTTTGGAAAAAGCTCCATTCATGGACCGACTCAGCCTGGCCAGGCAAGTTGGCGACCCTCAATGCTGAGCCGGTCAGCCGTCCAGGGTTATCCCACTGAAAAGCTCTGGTGGTCCAACTTCCAGTGTTTGACCTGGAGCTCATTGAAACCCAAGCATGTAAACCCTCACAAAATTCGGCCTAGTGAAGAGCATCAAGGGACCATGTGAGAAAAAGCTCCCTAAAATGTTCTAAGTCCGAACATAGAGGATGTGACTGAGATCAACCCCGATAGTCAAGCAGCCCACCTTCAACCGTGATCTGGCCTGGATCTCTGGTTCGTCCTGCTTGAAAGCTCCAGAGGTTTGACTTTCATAAGTTTGACCGGGAGCTCGTCGCAAGTCAAGCCAGCGAACCCTCACCGAATCTGGACTGGCTGAGTGTTCCGAGGGACCCTGGGAAGAAAAGCTCCAGAAATGTTTGTAAGGCAGAAGGTAAAAACTTGGAACAAGAACTACCGTGAGGGGTAGCCGTGCAGGGCTCCATCATGAACAGCCTGAAACTTTGACTTTGTCCCGGTCTAGCATGACCTGATATCCCAATAGGCGCTATAGGTTCCTAAGTGCTATATAGTGCTAAATGTTTTTAAATTCATATTTTCGGTTCCCTACATTGAATTGCTTCCTTTTGGGTGTCATTTTAAAGATAAAAATATTTTCTATTTTTATAAATTGGTGTTGGATTTTTATTGTGAGTTGTGTCTTAATTGGTGTTTTTAAATGCTTTACATACCTGTCATTGAAGTTAAGCCTTTTTGAAAAACTACTTATAGCAAACAATAAATTAATATGTGCCAGAACTCTCAACCACACATGTGAATACAGCTACAAACAATCATACGACCGTATATATATATAGGGTAACACAATATGTAATGATATACAAAAACTTTTTATTATAAATAGATAGTTGCTTAGTTTCTTTTTCTGTCCAATATATTCAGTTTTTATACAGATAATAATTTCAGTGCAAAAATCAATTGTAAACAATTTATAAGAATACAAAAAATAACATGAAACATAGACATATATCACGAAAAGTCACAATTGATCGGTCAATGTTCTATTGTAGTAGGCAAAAGCGGTGAGTTTTGACTACGCGCGTTTCGGCATTCTGCCTTCATCAGGTGACCGTCATTCGCATATAGACTCAACAGGACAACAGATTTTTATTATATCGAGTTTGATGATAGCAATGGAATTTTCTATGGAGACCACATCTATTTTCTCTCTAGATGGTTTTAATCGGATATGGCGACAATTCGTTTTCCTTGGTGCTGATATAAAAAACAAGAGAAGGAGATTCCAATCTTCAATCAAGGTAGTAAGTAGAAATGCAGTCGAAAGCTGTGCCCAAAAATCGATACTACAGCTAGTTCTTTTGGTTGAACAAGAGGGTGGCAAAACCACTCCAGGGAATTAGGGGAGGCCGGCAAATTCACTTGACATATGTAGTAGTATTCCTATTTCCTTAACAAGATAGACGGTTCCCTGTTGAGTATTTGATTCTCAAGTATCGGTTTACACCATATAGGAGATGGTAAAGCGTTCGTTGTTTAGATTAATGTACTCCTAAGCCAGGCCTCCCGACGGTATGCTGAATGCTCCAGCAATTCAAGATTGAAGTTAAGCCTGCCTGCTCGCAGCCAAGCTACCAAGGGTTGAGCTTGGGAATAATTTTCTAAGTATACACATACAAATTGGTGGAATACCCTCTGGGCCCCACTATCTGCCTGCTTGGCTATTAAGCGAGTCTTTATGAAGGGCCTGGATTTGTTCCTATCTCATGCTACCTACAATATACCCAATCTCTAGGCAATTCCAAGAATTCTTCACATGCTTCATCCTTTTCCAGCTCGTAAGCTGGTACTACCAGGGCAGACTCGACTTCAGATTGGGGCTGACCTGATGGAGTTCCAAGATATTTCTTTTCTTCTCTGGGCAGTGATTAGGTGTAGTTTGTTAGTTAAAAACCTTAAGATTAACCACTAAAGTGTACTTTATTCTGGTGGTATCCTAGGTTTAATAAAAAATTACCAACAGGTAAATACAGGGGGCATAACTTGTATATTGACCTATATGCGTTACCGCATATGAATACATTTCATGCCAACATGCTCCTGCCTCTTACTAGCCATTGGTCTAAGGCTTTCATTAGGGCTGTGTCTATGTATCCCTACACTGCAAGTAGTAAGTACAGAGTATTCATAGATATAACAAATGAAGAGAGAACCTAGCTCTCCACTGGCATCATTAGGTGGAAAACCTAGTACTGCTTCGCTAATTGCTGCAGTGTCTGTTTGGGGTGGGTTTTTCCTGTTGTCACACTTTCGTCAGTTAGAGATCCCACTGGTGTCTTACCTTGCCCTTCGAATAGTTAGCGGATGCACTAGTCAGAACATTCCTTGGACTGACTTGGTAATATAGAAAGTTTGTTCAAAATTATGGGACCATTGTGGGGCACCTAACAGAACTGACTTATAAGAAGAGTCCTAAAAAGGTGAATTGGACTCCAGAGTGTCAGAAGGCTTTTGACACTTTGAAAGTGGCTATGTGTTTAGCATCAGTGCTGCTGGCCCCTGATTACACAAAATAATTTGTGGTTCAGACAGATGCTTCAGAAAAGTGGATTGGTGCAGATTTTTCACAGTTAAATGAAGAAGGCCTTGATCAGCCAGTTGCCTTTATTAGCAGATGACTTCTTACCAGAGAGCAGATGTAGGCTTCTCTTAAGAGGGCTTTTGCTGTGGTTTGGTCCCTGAAAAATTTAATACCATATTTGTTTAGGACTCACTTTTATGTTCAAACTGACCACAGGCCTCTCAGATAGCCCATACAGATGAGAGGGAAGAGTCTCAAGCTATTAAGGTGATCAATTTCTCTGCAGGGAATTTACTTTACAGTGGAACACAGACCTGTGGTTGCCCTTGCACATGCTGATAGACTTTCCACTTATTTCCACTTAGCTGATGAGGACAACCAGGGTGTAGATTAGTAAGCTATCACCTTTTTTTGTCAAAACTCTTTATTGAAATTCAGCAGAGTGAGTAGAGGCCTGATATCATATAGTCATTCCCCGTGATCCCATCAAAATCTAATGAGAACACAGATTCTTACTGCCTGTGTATATCTAACACAAACAGTTTGTCAATTCCAATTCCTCCCCTCCAAATTGGTATTTTGTACATTTAAAAAAAAAAATGTATAACCCCAACTGTTCTCCCCTCCCCTGTTACTTTCCCCCTAACAACGGTGGTAGTGAAGCAGTAGCAACCGCTATGTCCCTTCGAGTATATTGTGCAGCTCGGGAAGTGAGTTGTAAGTCCTAAAAGATAGGTAGGTGTGGTGATAGGTCAGCTAGCTTTACTCAGTATCGGGAGACCCGTGGGCAGGCCCCGTGGTGGTCTAGAACTGGAATGGGTGCAAAGCTCTCATCGTGGGTGGGCACACTACCAGAGGAACACCCTGGGTATGATATGACACTAACGGACCACATTTGTATTAAATGTTTTTGTACTGATTTCTAAATATATCTGCAAGCCTTTCCATAGTGAGTGTTTTCCATAGACAGGAGTGCCACTGTGCCAGCACCAGAGCTGCTTTCTTCTTCCAGGCAGCTGTGATTGCCATTTTAGCGGCCCCCAGGCATGCCCACATGATAGCCCTGTCTGCCTTTGATTGGAATTCCAGCTCCGGGTCTCTGAGGCCCAAAAGCACTGCCTCTGCTGTAGTCGGCATGGGGTGCCCTAACATATCCTTAATTTGTGCTAGGATCTCCCCCCAAAATGGTTTAATAGTAGGGCAATCCCACCAGATGTTGTGGAAGTCCCCGAGTATGCCGTATCCCCTCCAGCATGGATCAGAGGTCTCTGGAAATATCTTTTTGAGTTTGGTGGGATAAAGCTACCAATCGAAGAGGGTCTTATAGTGGGCTTCCCTTAGATCTAGTGAGTGATTGTTCTTGCCAATGTCTGACCATAAGTGTTTCCATTCTCCCTTGGAAAATCCCCTCCCCACCGTTTTCCCAAATGTTGGTGTTGCAAGGTCTCTGGGCTTGTAGCATAGCTAGCAGGAGGCCATACAGGAAGGAGATCACCCCTTTTATGGAACCCAACCTCCATATGAAGGTCTCTACCGGTGTTAGGTCTTGCGTGGCTGCCTCCCTGACTTGTGGGTAAAGGACCCAGTGTTTAAGCTGGAGATAATGTAAGTGCTTTCTGGGTGTGAAGTGAAACTTCCACTGGCAGTGTTCGAATGTAAGTATATTGTAATTATGAAAAAGATCCGAAAGCATCAGGCAGCCCCCCTCCCTCCAGGCATCAAATGGTCCCACCCGCAATGCTGGGGAGAACTCCGGGTTAAAATGAAATGGGTGTAGGGAGAAGGAAACGTCCGGCCCAGCCCTTTAGTAACATCGTCCCATACCTTGAGAGTGGGTCGTGTAGTAGTGCTTAAGTAAGCATTCAGAGGTCTATGCTTCCAGGGCACATCCCGAATAGTCTTCCCTACTATTGTCCGATCTATGTGCAACCAATGTTTTTCTGAATCCCTCATTGACCATTCTGCAATTACCCTCAGTTGCGCTGCTTTATAATAGGAAATCAAGGTTCCTAAAACTGTTCTTAGTCAGTAGCTGTAGTGAATCATTAACTTCAGGCAAAGAGTCACAAAAGATCAATAAATACAGTGTTACCACACTAACACAGTAAATAAATGCAAAGACCAGGGTTTTATATTGTCTGAAGATTATTATTTGTTTTCAAGACAAAGAATCTTTTTATAAAAAAGAAGAAAACATTCTTATAAAATAGGGTACATACATAGGTATTAGTTAGATATTCAAGGTGTAGGTTATTTCCTCCTTTGATATATCTAAGCAAAAAGTCCAGACTGCTAACACAAAATAACACAATGATTTCAACTAAAAATCAGAAGAAAATCAAAGATGATACAATGGATCACATGCAGAATTGGACTGGATAGTCGACGTTTCGGTCTTTTAAGGAATTTTTCATAAGACCATCATCAGGACAAAGAAATTCTACATACAGTAGATGACCCTCTGTGAAAAAAACAACATTATATTACAATATATTCAGACCTGGTTAAAAACTATGCAAAATTCAGTTCGACCAATCTATACTTTTATATTAATTAGAGCCTTTTACTAAATTCTTGTGCAGTCGGTGTGGCGGCTGCAAAAGGTAGGCAAAACAGATTATTTATCTATCTTTCAATCAAAAATCAAATGTCATTGAATTTAACAACAATGAAGACTCACTTTTACTCAAGTAGAGATAAATCCTCTCTCTATTCAAAAAGACAACAGCAATTCCAATGGTTTTGGTGATGAGAAGTAAAGAAATGAATCCTTTTGTGCCAGAATTACTGCAAAAAAAGGGGGGGGGCAACCGATAAGACATCAACCCATTACAGTTTTGAAACAGGCAATGCCATTGATTGTCAAAAAGAAGGGGCAGTTTATTCATTTACCTCGTATTATAAGTTGAAGTGATTTCAAATGTTCAACAAAGTATCCAATACTTGCTGATCGGTGAGAGGACGACCGTTAGGTTCTAGTTAAATAAAGAAATAAGCATTTTAGGCTTTCAATGTATTATGCTTATTCAAACTGCAGCTTTATAATTGTATGCATGTTTTACATGAAGCTCTCATTTTTTGAGTCCGATTTGTTAAGGTTTGTCAAATCACGAAGCCATTCGATTTACATAAACGTTTATATCGGGTTGACAAATCGATTTTTAAACACGAGCAACCTGAAGGTTTATTTTCAATAGCTATTTCAAGTGTTGTGCTAGTTGGTTTGAATCGTACTAGATCGTATCGACAGGTTGTTATGGCTTGTCAAATCTATAGCCAGTCAAATTGCAAGCACGTTTGTTTCAAGTTAACACACCCTTTTTTGGCAGATATAACATAAGGGTTTATTTTTTGTTATTTGTTAGGGGACATATTCACAACAGCATAATCGAGTGTTAAATAGGTTCGTTTAAATTATATCACCTGATAGCTGTTACAGTTACTTGCACATTTTGAACGCCAGCTTTGATTTTCTTCTGATTTTTAGTTGAAATCATTGTGTTATTTTGTGTCTGGACTTTTTGCTTAGATATATGAAAGGAGGAAATAACCTACACCTTGAATATCTAACTAATACCTATGTATGTACCCTATTTTATAAGAATGTTTTCTTCTTTTTTATAAAAAGATTCTTTGTCTTGAAAACAAATAATAATCTTCAGACAATATAAAACCCTGGTCTTTGTTAGTGTGGTAACACTGTATTTATTGATCTTTTGTGACTCTTTGCCTGAAGTTAATGATTCACTACAGCTACTGACTAAGAACAGTTTTAGGAACCTTGATTTTCATAACAGGCCCTAACAACGCTGACAAATAGTAATAGAACAAAATCCCTTGCTGGCCTTTTTCTTATAACAAGTATTGCCCGAGCCCGCAAGGGTATATTGGGTTGCTCACCTACATATCTTGTCTATTTTGCGCAGATAATCTCTGCTGTGAGCCATTTTTGAGTGGTAAAACTGTTAGCTAACAGTTCGTTTTGGTTAATTTGATCTTTTTGATTATTATTCTTTTGATCCATAGCTCTGCTTGTATGTCTGAAGCAGAGACTCTGTCTTATACTGATGACTACATTCTTAAAATAGCATCTGGACCATCTCTGCTAGGTAATAGAAGTGTAGCAGTGAATCTACCAGTAGAATCTGACTTAAATCAATTAGAACGCCTGAGAAAAAAACTTGTCAGAACTGAACTTCATGCAAAGTTCATGACAGACTGTCTCAGTGCCAATATCATCCCCACTGGTTTGCAAATTCGTAACATCCCTATCATTTTTATTGAAGACAGTGACTTTAAAGTTGGATTCAGCCACGCAGCTAATAAATGCTCACGCACCTGGATGGTGCTGAGCATAGAGACTGCTGCCAAACAAATTAAATTGCTACTAAAAGAGATTGAGACACTGGAAAATAAAATCAACAGTGACTCAAGTATCACCAACGCGAAAACTCTTTTAGACAAAATAGCACAAACGGTAAAAGAATTTGAAGAATTTAACTCTTCAAAAAAAACGGACAAACTTCAGAAAGATATCCGTAAATACAATAAAGAGATAACATATCCATACTTACACAAAGATTTTTATCAGGCTCAAAACAATCCTAGAGGACCTATTCCTAACCATCAACAATATAAACAAACAACATTTTCTGAGACAGGCTCTGAATCTGACGGTGAACAATTACCAACAGGACATTTCAGATCGTCCTTTGACCAACAGCCGTCAACCTCACGTCAGGTTTTTTTAGGCCAGGACAACAGGAGGGGTGGAGGCCCCCCGCAGAAACCCAGGGGAGGGAGACGAGGTTGGTACAGAAATCAGTATACCCCAGGCCAACGGCAGACCCGCAATCAATTTTACCAATGGTAAATAACATGTTCACTATTCCGATTTTTAACTTATCCAAACATACTTTGACCCAAGCAGAAATATCTGTTTTGACTTCTGGTTTATCATTTGTTCCAACTTATAGGAATAACCAATTTCAAACTAAATGCGAATTATACAAATTTTTCCGATCAATAAGGTTAAAAAACTTTTTTGCCTCTAAAGTTGATACACAAGAAAGAAATCTGACGGGTCTTCATCCACCCTCGACATTTTTCCCCCAAAATAACATGGTTTCAAAAAATATCCTAACCTTTGAAAATGCTGTTCTTATTGAAATTGAAACACTGTTTAAACAACAGATTTTCTGTAGGAATAATCTGAACAAAGAAGAACATCTTGCACTAAAAAATCTTGAATCTTTGAAAGAAACGGTAATTAAACCTGCCGACAAGGGCGGTGGCTTAGTACTATGGGACCGTGAAGCCTACAGACAAGAAATGCTGAAACAACTATCTGTAGCAGACAATTACAAACCACTAAGATTAGATCCCACCCCGAAACTAGAAATAGAAATAAAGACCTTAAGCGATCAAGGACTTAAAGGAGGTTGGCTGAGTACTAAAGAGGCTGCCTTTCTAATTAATAAATCTCCAACAGTACCAGCCATATACATCCTCCCAAAAATACATAAACATGCCACTGAACCACCAGGGAGACCGATTGTTGCTGGCTGCAATTCAATTCTGAAGCCACTTGCGCAATATTCGGATTTCTTTATAAGACCGTTTGTAATTGAGGTAGATACATACATCAGGGATACCACCTCTGTGATAACCAGACTAGAAAACCACGACTACAATCCAGATCAGGAATACTTAGTAACTATGGACATCACCAGTCTGTATACTAATATTCCGCAAGATGAGGTCCTCTTGCTTATTAAAGATCTTTTAGACAGTCGTGAAAGACCACACACTGTCCCCAGCGAATTCATAGTGAACTGTATCAAAATCTCTATGTGCCAGAACTTCTTTCTCTTCGAGAAGAAGTTCTATCAACAACTGAAGGGTGTCGCAATGGGGGCAGTTTATGCCCCCAACATAGCTAACATTTATGTTACCAACTTTGAAAGAAAATTCATCTATGACAGTTTAAATCCATTCTTGGCAAACATATCATGTTGGCTAAGATATATAGATGATGTCTTCCTCATATGGAAGGGAAACAAGGAATTACTGATACAATTCCATAAGTGGCTGAATAAAAGAAATCCACATTTACAATTTACTCTTGACTATAATGCACATGAAATTAACTTTTTGGATTTAACCATCAAAGCGAATGACGACAATACTATCTACACAACTTTGTATACAAAACCAACTACACGCAATACTCTGTTGAAATATAACAGTCACCACCCTAAATCTCTACGTGACGGTTTACCCTTTGGACAGTTTCTGAGGCTGCGCAGAAATTGTTTCAAACGGACTGACTATTTCCATGAGGCAAAAATTCTGAAAGTAAAGCTGCTTGACAGAGGTTACCCAAACAAGCTCCTCAAGAATTCTATGAAGCGCGCATGGTACAACAATCGAGAAGCACTGCTCCAGACTAAACCTAAGAACAACCAGGCACCACTGGTATGTGTAACGACATTTGGCACATTCAGCCAACAAGTAAAAAGAATTATAACAAAAAGTTGGCCCCTGTTGAAAGAACTACCCGAATTAAAAGAGAAACCAATGTTCGCGTTCAAGCGTGGTCCTAATCTGAGAGACCGTCTGGTACATGCCTATGACTGTCAGGATTTAAATATTGTGGACAACATGAAACAGCTGTCCCCAGTACAAGGCCATTACAAATGCAACAACTGTATGGCCTGCAACACTACCATTAACATCAAAAGTTTTGATATTAATGGTCGTAAAATTACCATCAAGCACTTTTCCAACTGCAGAACCAGTAACGTAATTTACTGTATTCAGTGTCCATGTGGACAACTCTACATCGGTAAAACCACCCAGATGATCAAGCAGAGAATTCTCCAACACCAGTCTCGCATTCGTCGCACAGTTGAGAATGCCCCATTAGTAGATCACTACTCTCTTGCCAAACATTCTGAAAGAGAAATGACCTGGTGGGTGATTGATGTAGTAAAATCCTCTATTAGACAGAAAAATGGCGATACAATTCTGACCATTAAGGAAAACCGCTGGATTGAAATTGCAGATAGTGTTAAAAACGGAATGAATTCCTGTACAGAATGGCATACCTTAGCATGTCTGACTTGAAAGCTATTGATTTGTAACTGTTCAGGTTTTCACTGAGTTTTTCCGATTTTCTGCTTTCCTTGACATTTGTGTTGACTGTTTGTTAATTCCTAAGTAAGCCATGATAGTGATATATTTGAACCACCAAATGTACATACATATAGAATCAAATGACGTGTACCAGTCAAGATGATGTTTTAATGACATGTGATTAACAAGTAGATCTTTTGTAAGCTGTGACTCTGATGTAAATATATCACTTCATGTATAGGAATTGTTTAGACTGTGAGCGCCTTTTCCCAGGCGACAGAGCCTCCCTATATGATATAAAACTGGCTATTTAAAAAAAAAAAAAACATCATTGAAAACCAAACCAATACAAACTGAGTTATATATGGGGCCATAAATAGACATCTGATTTCGAGCGAACCCTACTGTGACTAGGAATGTGACACTAAAATCCAACCTTGTTGTAAATGCACTTGCCTCATTTCCGAATGCAACAACGAATGTGTAATATCGATTTACATATCGTTACAAACTACTAAGAGGCCTTTCTGATGGTTTTTGTCCATCGTTAAACCAAATTTTATACAGAAATACGATGATTTGTGCAATTATTCTAAATAAGTTGCACAGGCTAAGATGGCCGCCTCGTTTATCTCGAACTTCGTGGCGACTTTTTCCATGGCGTAATCTCGCGAAATTACACAATAACTTGGCGTGCACCTACGCATTTAAAAACAAGCCCCACTATGGTAACATTGTTGCAAGCCTTAACCCAATTTGTTTGCGGTCCGGCGCGTCTATGACTGAGATTCCTTCTTTCATCTTCGTGAAGTAAGTAACTTAGAGGAATTATTTTGAAAGATTTTTCTTTCACCTCTTAACTCATTGAGTCTTGTTTTCCTTACAATCGGGACTAAAAAGAATATGCTCTTTATTGAGGCCACAATATAGAGAGGCCTAGGGCTCTATGAGAATATACAACTACATGTATCGAACTAGTGTCACGCTAGTAAGCTAGCGATTTTTAGAGTTGTTTGCAGCATGTATATACCGGCATGTATTTAACTGACTAAGTTAAGATGGCGTTCAAAATGTGCAAGTAACTGTAACAGCTATCAGGTGATATAATTTAAACGAACCTATTTAACACTCGATTATACTGTTGTGAATATGTCCCCTAACAAATAACAAAAAATAAACCCTTATGTTATATCTGCCAAAAAACGGGTGTGTTAACTTGAAACAAACGTGCTTGCAATTTGACTGGCTATAGATTTGACAAGCCATAACAACCTGTCGATACGATCTAGTACGATTCAAACCAACTAGCACAACACTTGAAGTAGCTATTGAAAATAAACCTTCAGGTTGCTCGTGTTTAAAAATCGATTTGTCAACCCGATATAAACGTTTATGTAAATCGAATGGCTTCGTGATTTGACAAACCTTAACAAATCGGACTCAAAAAATGAGAGCTTCATGTAAAACATGCATAAAATTATAAAGCTGCAGTTTGAATAAGCATAATACATTGAAAGCCTAAAATGCTTATTTCTTTATTTAACTAGAACCTAACGGCCGTCCTCTCACCGATCAGCAAGTATTGGATACTTTGTTGAACATTTGAAATCACTTCAACTTATAATATGAGGTAAATGAATAAACTGCCCCTTCTTTTTGACAATCAATGGCATTGCCTGTTTCAAAACTGTATTGGGTTGATGTCTTATCGGTTGCCCCCCCCCCTTTTTTTGCAGTAATTCTGGCACAAAAGGATTAATTTCTTTGCTTCTCATCACCAAAACCATTGGAATTGCTGTTGTCTTTTTGAATAGAGAGAGGATTTATCTCTACTTGAGTAAAAGTGAGTCTTCATTGTTGTTAAATTCAATGACATTTGATTTTTGATTGAAAGATAGATAAATAATCTGTTTTGCCTACCTTTTGCAGCCGCCACACCGACTGAACAAGAATTTAGTAAAAGGCTCTAATTAATATAAAAGTATAGATTGTTCGAACTGAATTTTGCATAGTTTTTAACCAGGTCTGAATATATTGTAATATAATGTTGTTTTTTTCACAGAGGGCCATCTACTGTATGTAGAATTTCTTTGTCCTGATGATGGTCTTATGAAAAATTCCTTAAAAGACCGAAACGTCGACTATCCAGTCCAATTCTGCATGTGATCCATTGTATCATCTTTGATTTTCTTCTGATTTTTAGTTGAAATCATTGTGTTATTTTGTGTTAGCATTCTGGACTTTTTGCTTAGATATATCAAAGGAGGAAATAACCTACACCTTGAATATCTAACTAATACCTATGTATGTACCCTATTTTATAAGAATGTTTTCTTCTTTTTTATAAAAAGATTCTTTGTCTTGAAAACAAATAATAATCTTCAGACAATATAAAACCCTGGTCTTTGCATTTATTTACTGTGTTAGTGTGGTAACACTGTATTTATTGATCTTTTGTGACTCTTTGCCTGAAGTTAATGATTCACTACAGCTACTGACTAAGAACAGTTTTAGGAACCTTGATTTTCATAACAGGCCCTAACAACGCTGACAAATAGTAATAGAACAAAATCCCTTGCTGGCCTTTTTCTTATAACAAGTATTGCCCGAGCCCGCAAGGGTATATTGGGTTAATCACCTACATATCTTGGCTTTATAATAGAGGCCAAAGTACGGGCGAGCCAACCGTCCCTCTCCCTTTGGGCACTTAATATGTGAAAAGAGAGACGTGCCCTACCTTTTTGGAAGTCACTTTCTAGGTCAATCGGAAGGGCCTAGAACAAATAGAGAAGTTTGGGTAATACTGTCATTTTTATCTCGTGTATACTCCCTAGCCAAGAGATATGTAGTGGTTTCCAGCATTTGAGGTCCTGTTGTAGCAGAAGTGGGACCGGGGCTAATTTGCCCTGAATAATCCCTCCAGTTGTGGTATGATCTGGATCTACAAATACTTGAGTGTGCTTGGCCCAGTGGAATGGAGTTTCCCCTTGAAAAAGAGTCATCTCCCTATCTGGCACAGTGAGATTCAAAATGGATGATTTGGCTTAGTTTACTCAGAAACCTGTGACACTTTTAAACTTCTTCAATTCATCCTGAAGAGCCTGCAGTGAGGATCGGGAAGAGGTAAGTGTCATCAGAATGTCATCCGCAGACAGCGACAGCTTGTGTTCCTCACCGACCCAATCTTATCCCCTGGATCTTTGGAGTTGCACAAATTTGTGTTGCTTAGAGTAAATAACAGGGGGGACATCGGGCACCCCTGCCTAGAGGGAACGCCAGTGAGCTTACCCCATTAACCTGCACTCTTGAATGGGGTTGTGTGTAGTTAGCCGTAATCATATTAATAAAGGGTCACCCAATTCCAAAGCTTTCCAGTGTGCGAAAAAGAAATGACCAATCCATCCTGTCAATGTTTTTTTCACTTCTAACCCCACCAGGATAGCTGGAGTTTTGTGTTTAGAGACTTTTTCTATCAGATGTGGCATCCTAAGGGTATTGTCAACGGTTTGCCTCCCTTTATAAAGCCCGATTGATCCGGGTGGATTAGATCTGGCATTAGGATCTCCAGTCTAGCTGCCAATATTACCAATTATAGTTTGGCACCCTGGTTTACCAGACCAATTGGCCTGTAAGAGGCACAGTTCTTTGGGTTCTTCCCTGCCTTTTGAATCACCGTTATCATGGCTTCTACCATTGGCCTCTCTGCCATAGCATTAAAGATGGCAGTTAGATGAGGACTGATCTCTGAGGCATAGGTCCTGTAAGAGTTTGCCATCAGCCCATCCCATGAGGCACAGGGTCAGACTGATTTGCATATGGCCATGTCTGAACTGGAGTGGCAGAGTGGGCTAAAGAACGGTGATGGATTAAACCCAGATCTGTTGACTGGGTGTGAGTGTTTGATTGGTTTAGATGCTCCGTCCATCACCACCCCCTTTTGTACCACTTTGTTTGCCATAAGTTGGCACGGTATGCTCAGACGTGAGTCCCTTGCTCACTTTGCCACTGGATTCAAGCAAGCCGGGCTGAAGATGGCTGAAATGCCAGAAACCGGTCCTCGGAAGCTTGTTTCCGGTCCAGGGAAGGCATGGCTTGGCAGTTCGGGCTGGACTGTTCCCATGAGGCACAGGATCAGACTGATTTGCATATGGCCATGTCTGAACTGGGGTGGCAGAGTGGGCTAAAGAACAGTGATGGATTAAACCCAGATATGTTGACTGGGTGTGAGTGTTTGATTGGTTCAGATGCTCCGTCCATCACCACCCCCTTTTGTACCACTTTGTTCGCCATAAGTTGGCAGGGTATGCTCAGACGTGAGTCCCTTGCTCACTTTGCCACTGGATTCAAGCAAGCCGGGCTGAAGACGGCTGAAATGCCAGAAACCGGTCCTCGGAAGCTTGTTTCCGGTCCAGGGAAGGCATGGCTTGGCAGTTCGGGCTGGACTGTTCCCATGAGGCACAGGGTCAGAATGATTTGCATATGGCCATGTCTGAACTGGGTTGGCAGAGTGGGCTAAAGAATGGTGATGGATTAAACCCAGATCTGTTGACTGGGTGTGAGTGTTTGATTGGTTCAGATGCTCCGTCCATCACCACCCCCTTTTGTACCACTTTGTTCGCCATAAGTTGGCAGGGTATGCTCAGGCGTGAGTCCCTTGCTCACTTTGCCACTGGATTCAAGCAAGCCGGGCGGAAGACGGCTGAAATGCCAGAAACCGGTCCTCGGAAGCTTGTTTTCGGTCCAGGGAAGGCATGGCTTGGCAGTTCGGGCTGGACTGTTCCCATGAGGCACAGGGTCAGACTGATTTGCATATGGCCATGTCTGAACTGGGGTGGCAGAGTGGGCTAAAGAACGGTGATGGATTAAACCCAGATCTGTTGACTGGGTGTGAGTGTTTGATTGGTTCAGATGCTCCGTCCATCACCACCCCCTTTTGTACCACTTTGTTCGCCATAAGTTGGCAGGGTATGCTTAGACGTGAGTCCCTTGCTCACTTTGCCACTGGATTCAAGCAAGCCAGGCTGAAGACGGCTGAAATGCCAGAAACCGCTCCTCGGAAGCTTGTTTCGGGTCCAGGGAAGGCATGTTTTGGCAATTCGGGCTGGAATGTTCCCATGAGGCACAGGGTCAGACTGATTTGCATATGGCCATGTCTGAACTGGGGTGGCAGAGTGGGCTAAAGAACGGTGATGGATTAAACCCAGATCTGTTGACTGGGTGTGAGTGTTTGATTGGTTCAGATGCTCCGTCCATCACCACCCCCTTTGGTATGCCTTTGAAGTTAAGCATGCCTACTTGCAGCCAAGCTACCAAGGGTTGAGCATGGGAATAATTTTCTAAGACCTATTCTGAGTCCCATATTGTGGTAGTGGGATTAATGCCAGGGGTAGATGCATAGTTATCCCTACTAATAATCCACTTTCCAACATATTAAATGGCCCTTGAACAGGACCAAAGACTCATCTACAGCTATTTCCTTCCCTGGAGCATAGATCTCTGCAACTCAAGCTACAAAGTGATCAAGGACAGGCCGAATCATAAAAAGACAGTCACAATCAAGGTTATCTTGCTGCAACGCTGTGCATTATCAAGAAAATGCAGCATCCGAAGCATAAGCAAATACAGTTCACGACCCATTATTGCAGGAAATATAGCCTTAGCCATCAAGAGACTGGTAGATCCATAGGAAGACAGGGATGGCTTCCGGATCAAGCCCATCAAAAAAGTTCAACCCAAAAACTTCTTAATCTCATCCAGATTTGTGTGAGTCCACCGGGTAGCTCTAGTGTGAGGTATAAGTTTGGCACTACTGTTCAGCAAACAAATTAGTCTGCTCAACAATCTCATCCAAAAATACATTTTCCATAAACAACTGAAAAAATGTATAGGCAAAAGGTTTTCCGTATTCACTCTACACCCTGCCACATCAATAGAGGCAGGCAACACTTGCTGCACCATGTTTGGGTCAACCCAGAGCCCAGCACTTCCAATGGGAAGCCTTGCAGCCTCAGGCTGCAATCCAGATGCCACTTGCTGCACTATCTGCATATCAGTGTCCTCCGCTAAAACAGGCACTTCATCCGCACTGAGAATAGCTTCATCATCAGATGATTCCTCTCAGACAGAAAATTCACTGCCAGAATTTTGCACTTCCTTCTCTGCCTCAGATGCTGGTTCATTTTCATTATCATGGTCGAAGGAAGATTAAAAGAGCATACCAACAACTGGTTGAGCTGTAATACTGCAGCTAGCCATAATCCTTACTAATAAAGGTAACTTGACAAACAAGTCAACAACAACCAACACTTTGTAAAATAAGTAATTCAAAAACATGGCTTCATCACAAAGACCTATACACTCTAAAATGGTACCATCACTTGCCAGAGACAGCTAGACTCATGAACCACCTACTCTGCACAGATACAGCAAGGACCATCGATATATCCCACTAAAAAGAAAACAAAATAAAATTACATAAAGACAACACAATACACATTGTGCACAAATCCAAGGAGAATTTCAAACACAATTAAATATAAGCTAATGATACTGCTATTATGAATCCATTCACAAAAAACAAATTCATGCATGACTCATTTGGAGTAAACTGTGCAAAAACAAGTTCCTACCAAACACATGCTACACGTAAACTGCAGATTTACCACTGCAGAAACCACAAACCGAAATCACATCAACGGAATCAAAAGATTTGCACATGAATAAAACATTACAATCACATATGCAAATAATGTGCCAGTCCACACACTCCGCCTGCCAAGCTGAGGTGGCAGATAGCCCTAGAAATGTGGCCAAGCATTCACTGCCAAAATGGGAGCAACCCTTGCCCAAGAGGCTGCTTCCCACAACAGCAATATTGCCCAAAAATAAAATCCTTGAAGTCCAGTGGCTTCTGCCCCCTTGGGAGCAGATGGGCGTAAAAGCATAAGGTCAATGCAGAAATGGCCAAAATAATCAGTACCTAAAGGGGAGCGACCTTTGCCCAAGGAGCCACCCCCATAACTACATGGTGAATTAAACATCCCTGGTGTCTAGTGGTCTCTGCCCCCCTTGGGGGCAGATGGGCCTAAAATCATGAGGCCGATCTGCCCCCACTGGAGGCCAAAACTTTAAAAATACTCACCCCCCCAAAGTGGGAGCAACCCTTGCCCAAGGGGATGCTCCCCACAACAACAACAACATACTGAATGAGACATCCCTGGTGTCTTGAGGCTTCTGGGCCTAAAATCATATGGCCGGTCTGCTCCCCAAGGGAGACAGAAATGGCCAAAATAATCAGCCCCTAATGGGGAGTGACCCTTTCCCACGGAGCTGCTCCCTGCAACAACATAGTGAATGTAACATCCCTGGTGTCTAGTGGCTTCTGCACCCCCCTTGGGGGCAGGGGGGCGTATGTCTTGTTTTGCCTTTCAGATAATACAGAATCTCCCACACGGTGGCTCAAACACGGCGAAGCAGGAGACATAAAAAGCAACAACACCTAGAAAAGGGTTTTATTTTATAAAATGCAAAGACTCTCTTCTTAGAATAAAGCTTGGGGTTTATTTAGGCAATGCTCTCTAACAGAAAGGCTTTCCCAGATGCCTAAATGAATCACATTCAAATACACATAGAGATATATGTTTATATGCAAGCAATATTAATACACTTGTTAGATGCAACATTTAAATGCATGAATAATACTAATGAATAAACAAGCAGCAAATAATACAAGAGATCAGAACGATACATACACTGAATCACAAAGAAAACACCTCAAATGATCAAAGCCACTGGCCACTCATCACAATGGCAATAATCAAAACTCAAACACTGCATCTTAGCCCACTCCTGACCGGGGGATTAAACAGCTGGGGATAAGAGCCTCAGCAACCAGGGTTCCGCTGTACTGAAGTAGACATGTCCATCCTCATTCGGATTCCAAAATCACGGTTTCTAAGTCAACAACCCTCAGCTTAATAATCTCAAAACACATACTAGAAGATTGGAGAATCTTCCTCCCTGCACAAGGAAACTCGCTAGGCCTGGCAAGCTTCCAAGCAAGCATTCCATGGCATTACCTCTACATACTCGCATGTTTCAGCCTTTATCTTGACGAAGCTCATGAAAGCCTACCAGGGTACATTAAACAATCTCTCACAAAAACAATCCTTGATCTTGATTAACTCAAACAACTTGCGAGCCTGGCTGTGCGCACAGAAAATACCTCAAACAAGGCAGAGTCAGAATTTAGGATGCCATGAGGCCATGTCAAAGACAATAATAGTAAGAAATTATTCTTTCTTCCCAGGATTCAACACATTGCACTTTTGTGCACCACTGCTTATAGCATCACATACTTCATCCTTCAATGTACAACACAGTGCACACTTGTGCACCACTGCTCATAACACTGCACTTCAAAACCAAAAAGTACATTCCACACCTCGCTCTCTCGCTCTCTCGCTCTCTCGCTCTCTCGCGCTCTCTCTCTCTCTCGCTCTCGCTCTCGCTCTCTCTCAGTCTCTCTGTCTCTCTCTCATGCTTTCAGATGCACATGCCACATGTTCTGTTCTGGGCAAGCCTTACCTACTCCATGGCAGCTCCCACTGAAAGGCTGCAAGATAACAGGAAAGAAACCTTTAAGAGAAACAAGGCATATGCAGGACGTTGTACATTCAGACTAGGATATAATAACACACCAGAGTCAATTAAAATAATGGTAGTCAAAGATCATCACAGGGTGTCAGACCACAAGATTCCCTCTAGCACTACATTCTGACCCATGACCTTTGACTATCATAACATACATATATCACAAAACTGAACTTCTTAACTGAAAGCACAACTATGATTGAAGCACATGTTAAAATAGTAACATTATAAACGCATGTGTTTAACTGAAAGCACAAATATAATTGAAGCACACACTAAAACAGTGAAATCATAAAAGCATGTAACAATCATTTTAAAAATCCCATGCATGTCTGAATAATAAATTAATGATGGATGCACAAAATGAATGCACAAATAGAATCAAGCATATGACCTCAGTAATGCTCCTAATGTCACAAATGGCTAATTCTGGAACTTTTACTATTGAAGCAGCCAAACATATATATGGTGTGCTTAAAAAATAAAGGCAACAACATCTTTTCATCTTTAAACTGAAAAACGTCTTCAATTTCAATTGCACAATTCTTTTTCTTCAAACTGAACAGCATTTGCAGAGCAAATAATGTCCTTCTGTGTGAAAGACACACAGCCTTCTTGCATTTAAAATTTTAACTGTGAACATCTTACTTTATGTTTATGCAATCAGTCCATTATCAGTCACTTGTTAAGTTTGTCTGCTTTGTTCAGCCAAAGGATGTCAGCCTGCATCGTCCGGTGAACACTCATGGGTTGGGGGGAGGGGGTCCCACACACTCACGGCCCTCTCAAAGGCACCCATTTGCAGGACAGGGACATCAGGTATGCCAACACGTTGCTGTATGATCTGAAAAAGAAACAAGCATCACTCTTCTTGCAAAAAATATTTTTCAAAAAGCACACATTTTCCTTTCTCTGTTTTGGGTCTAATGGCAAAATATTTTCATTCCTGTCTGCACGATTCTCTGTTGGCTATGGGGAATTATCTGAGAATTCTTCCCACACTATGGCCTCTGAATTCCTGGTATTGGAGTGAAACTCTACTTCTCCCTGCACAGTAATAAGTGCTGAGGCAGTCTCCTTCCTGACTATTTCTCTACTCACTGTTGAATACGTGCACCCTTTATCACTTGGCACGAGCCCAAAGCAATCCATCTGCTCTGGTAATTTTCATTTCCTCAACTGGCCCTTCACCTTCTGTGGGACTGGTCTGCACTGTGCATACTGACACATAGGCCAAGTAAGTCTAGGGCACTATGCATCCTTCGTTCTCTGCCCACTTGTTTATATGGTCTTTCTCTCCTAGGTGCTCCTACTTAGTCATGCACATCAAATCAGAATCGTGTGTCACCACCTCTATCTCCAAGATTGTAGCCTTTTCATCTGTAAGGGAATTAGAGGTTCTGTCTAGTGAATGTATAGGACCATGAGCATACACAGTAGCTGCGCTTTGCAGTAAAATTTGCCACTTCACTGGGGAATCCTGTATCTCAGGCACCTCAAGCACCACCCCTGGACTTTCTATTGGAACCTGCACCAACTGTTCATGCAAAACTGTAGTTTCTGTCTGTATATACCACTTGATCACATTTGCTTCTTGCCATTTGAGAAAATTCAAAAGTCAACATCACATTATCTCTTATTGTCACCTGCCAGGTGTCTTTCAGCGTACAAAAGCATCTATATCTGTCCTGTAATTGAACAGCACAAAAACACACATATAATTGTGTCTGCATAGTGTCTGTCAGAACACAACTCAAAATCAACAAGGTCTATTGTATATCTATTAGAGCACAAGTTAAATTCAGCTGGGTTTGCCCTGTATCTGTCACAGTGCAAGCAAAATATTCTCCGTTATTTGAAAATGTTTCAGTCCACAAATCTAAAAACATACTCAAAGTAGTGCATTGCACCTACACTGTCTCGTGTAACTCACTGTCACCTTTCTGTATTGGCCACACGTTTCAAACACAGTGCACAATCTATTATGCAGAAAGCACATTGCTGCATTTCTTTTTTCAAAATAGTATGTCTCCATGTAAAGCAAGGTTTGTCATTCACTGACATGTCTGATTTATAACTGCAACCAACGATCGCGATTTTAACAAGCTGGTTTGTTTATCTGCACGTTTACAATTTCTTGGTTCAAATTCATTAATGGCTGTGGAACGTCCTCAAAAGAATGAATTAAAACCTTCAGAGAAGCCTGCAGATTAACAGCATATTTATATTCACATTTTTCATGAATGAATCACTCTGGCTATCTGACCAGCCGGGCAAAATAAAAGGCTTTGGAGCTTGGTACATTTTCAACTTTCTTTTCAAAAATGTATTTTTAAACTGAGCGTCAGCTAACTCTCTTTACAGATCATTACTTTCTTTTTCCAATTGTTCACATTTTTGATACATGCTAAGCAATGCATTCAAAATGACACCACTATTTATGTCTGAAATACCAAGTTGTTTTACTTCTTTGAGAGAAAAATCTTGTATAATTAAAATATCTGCATTTGCCGCTCATCTGTTAAACATGCATTAGAGGCAATCTCCCACTCAAATACCTCAGTTGACATCTGGGAATCTGCAACTGAAAACATAGGCATTTTAGAGAGCATCTTCCCCTTTTGAATTTGCACTTTTTCAAATCCTCGAATGATGCCAAAAGCCTTGCTTCGCCTTTCAGATAATACAGAATGTCCCACACAGTGGCTCAAACATGGCGAAGCAGGAGACATAAAACACAAAAACACCTAGAAAAGGTTTTATTTTACAAAATGCAAAGACTCTTCGTAGAATAAGGCTTGGGATTTATTTATGAAATGCTCTCGAACAGAAAGGCTTTCCCAGATGCCAAAATGAATCACATTCAAATACACATAGAGATATATATTTATATGCAAGCAATATTGATACACTTGATGGATGCAGCAGGTAAATCCATGAATAATACTAATGAATAAACAAGCAGCAAATAATATGAGATAATACTCAAGTGAATATAATGGACGTCCTGCAAGAGATCAGAAAGACATATACACTGAATCACAAAGAAAACACCTCAAATGAACAAAGCCACTGGCCACACATTACAATGGTAATAGTCAAAACTCAAACACCTCAGATGACCACAGCCACTGGACCCACGCATCACAATGGAAATAATCAAAACTCAACAGTTCACATGGTGCAAACACTGCATCTTAGCCCACTCCTGACCGGGGGATTAAACAGACGAGGATAAGAGCCTCAGCAACCAGTGTTCCGCTGTACCGAAGTAGACACGTCCGTCCTGATTCGGATATCAAAATCATGGTTTCTAAGTCAATAACCCTCAGCTTTATAATCTCAAAACACACACTAGAAGATTCAAGAATCTTCCTCCCTGCCCAAGGAAACTTACTAGGACTGGCCAGCTTCCAAGAAAGCATTACATGTCAGAAAGGAGTTCCCACGTTACCTCTACATTCTCGCATGTTCCAGCCTTTATCTTGACAAAGCTCACAAAAGCCTTGCAGCGTACATTAAACAATCTCTCACAAAAGCAATCCTTGAAAGTGATTAACCAAAACAACTTGCGAGCCACAGAAAATAGGTCAAACAAGGCAGAGTCAGAATTCAGGCTGACATGAGGCCATGTCAAAGCCAATAATAGGAAATTAATAATTCTTCCCAGGATACAACACAGTGCACATTTTTGCACCACTGCTTATAGCATCACATACTTCATCTCTCAATGTACAACACAGTATGCATTTGTGCACCACTGCTCATAACACCTCACTTCGAAACCAAAAAGTACATTCCACACCTCTCTCTCATGCTTTCAAATGCACATCCCACACGTTCTGTTGTGGGCAAGGCTGTCCTACTCCATGACAGCTCCCACTGAAAGACGTCAAGATTACATGAAATAAACCTTTAAGGGACACAAGGCACATGCAGGACATTGTACATTCAGGCTACGATATAATAACACATAGAGTCAATTAAAATAATGGTAGTCAAAGGTCATCAAAGGGTGTCAGTTCACAAGAGTGCCTCTAGCACTACAGCCTTAAAGCATGAGGCCGATATGCTCCCGGGGGCGGGGCAGACACACCCAAAATACTTGCCTTCCGTAGGGGAGCAACCCTTCCCCAAGGGGCCGCTCCCCAACATTGACTACATTTTAAAATCCCTGATGTCTAGTGGAGATTCAGGCTGCATGATCGCAGCCCCATGCATGGTCATGCAGCAGGAATGCTCCAAAAAGACATTAGAGGAAAGTGAAATTCTTACCTTTCCCCGGATACTTCTCTGTTACAGAAAGACTTCCAGCATATCTGGCAACCTCTACTGATGCCAGCACATGCTGATATCATTAGATGCCATGAGGGGCAGGGGGGCTACAGAAGTGCTTCCACTGCCATACCTGGTGGGGGTGTTCATAAGGGTGTCCCACGGGGGAGTGCCAGCGCTTCCCACATGGGTGGGTGCCAGGGCAGTCAGGAGCCTTCCGATGCACACATCCACTGCGGCTGCCGGCTGTCCAAGGTATGAAAAGGGTTAATCTCTTGACTGTATATAATTGTTTGATGTTAATCATCACTTTTGGAACTAAAGTAAGTGTGTTTTGAGTCTTATGCATGCTCAAAATAGATCAAAACAGAAGCTTCCGAGTATGAGAAAAAGTTAATAAAAATTGCATATTTGGTCACTCTAAAACCTTAAAAAGTGGTTATTCAACATTAGGAGCGATACAAATGACATTTGAAGTAATTTTCTGTAAATCAACTTTTTTGATGACCCCAGACCTTAGAAACTTTCTCAAAATGGTCAGAAATTGTGATTTTTTAAATATTTATTATTTAGACTGTCTATGACTGTTGGATGTGTATCATTGAATTTGGAATTAAAATCAGTTTGTTTAGAGTCAGTTTCATGCTCGAAATCGGCCAAAATAGAAGCTTCCAAGTAGGAGGAAAAGTCAATTAAAATAGCAGTTTTTGTCACTCTGAGGCCTTAAAAAGTGGTTATTCAACATGAGCCACGATACAAATGACATTTTGAAATAATTTTTTGTATATGCCAAAAATAATTTTTTAATGAAAATCGATGACACCGGAATTTAGGAACTTTCTGAAAATTGTCAGAAATGGTGAGTTTTTGAAGGTTTAATCTTTTGGCTGTACATGAGTGTTGGATGTGAAACTAAAATGTGTTTTTAGAGTAATTTTTGTGCTCAAAATCTGGGACAACACAAGCCTCTGACGCCTTAAAACGGGATTATTCAACATGAGGTGAGATACAAATAAAATTTGGAATAATATTTTGTACGTCCCGAAAACCTCAGTTTTTTTAATGAAAATCGATGACCCAAGAACTTGGAACTTTCCCAAAATGGTCAGTAATGGTGATTTTTCTAATGTTTAATCTTTTGACTGTATATGACTTTTGCATTTGAATCATTAATTTCAGAATGAAAATAAGTGTGTTTAGATTCAAATTCATTTTCGAAATGGGTCAAAACACAAGCTTCTGATTAGGAGGAAAAGTGTATAGAAATGGCATATTTGGTCAAACTGAGGCCTTAAAAAGGGGTTGTTGAACATGAGGCGAGATAAAAATGACATTTTGAATTCTTTTTTTTACATGCCAAAAAATCAATTTTATATGAAAATAGAGGACCCCTGAACATAGGAACTTTCACAAAATGGTTTGAAATGGTAATTTTTTTGTAATGTTTCTTCTTTTGACTGTATATGACCATTGGACGTGAATCATCACTTTAGTAACTAAAATAAGTGTGTTCAGAGTCATTTTAATGCTCAAAATTGGTCAAAGCAGAAGCTTCTGAAGGAGGAAAAGTATATACAAATGGCATATTAGGTCACTCTGAGACCTTTAAAAGTGGTTATTCAACATGAGGCGCAATACAAATGGCATTTGGAATAATATTTTGTACATGCCAAAAATCAATTCTTTGATGTAAATCGTGGCCCGGACCTTAGGAACTTTCTCAAAGTGGTCAGAAATATAGATTTTTTTAATGTTTTATTTAAAAAACATATTTTATTAGGTTTTGAAGGTACATAAAGGGCCGTTGCATGCTGTATACATGCTGAACTTCAGATAAATCCAAGATGCCCACATATATGAGAAACTGTAACCCCTGTGAAACATGCAGGCAAAACAATGCAAACATGGCACTGAGCATTTTAAACCCCACAAAATAGATTAAGTCTGGATGTAGACGATCACAAGTGTCAGTATAATAGTGACTGGACAGCTCAGGGACCGGAATCGTATGTGGGGACCATTCTATAAGGGGTCCGTTTGCGGTAAGGGAGGTAACTCTATTCCTCGATAAGTCGCCCATCTGGACCATATTTTTCTGTGTTTCTGGGGATATCCCCGAGCCTGAATGAATGAATGAAATGAATGAATGAAAATATACTTGGTATAGCGCATGGCTACCCTAGGGCATCCCAGCGCTTTGACCCAGGCAACATCATCAGCACTCATCGGAAAAGAAAAGTTTTTAATTGTTTCCGGAACATGAGATGGTTCGGTAGGAGTCGGACGCTCTCAGGAAGATTATTCCAGAATTTGGCCGCTTGCAAGGAAAACCGCCGACCCCCCGTATGGGATCTCTTGATCCTCGGGACTGTCAGAAGGTTGAGTTCACTGGACCTAAGGGTTCTGAGGGGTCGGTAAGGGCAAAAGAGAGGGCGAAGAATATCTGGGCCGTTGTTTGTGATGGATTTGTGGACCATACACATGGCCTTAAAACCTATCCTCTCCTGAATCGGAAGCCAGTGAAGAGCACGCAGAGCAGGCTTAACCGAGCTGTGTCTAGGAACTTTGACCAGAAGTCGAGCAGCGCAGTTCTGGACTGACTGCAGAATTTTGACAGTGCCTAACGGGGCGCCAAGGTAGAGTGCATTGGAGTAATCCAATCTGGAGATGATCAATGACTGTACCAGGAGTCGTCTGGAATCACTAGGAAGGAGGTTGAGAACCTTCCTTAAAGTCCTAATCAGGCCAAAGCATGTTGCGGCTACCTTCTTTGCCTGCACTTGAAAGCCGAGAGAGGGATCAAGCCAGACTCCCAAACTCTTGATTTGTTTCTTTGGGGTCGGAGGGGGTCCCAGGCAGCTCGGCCACCATGGATTAAGGTTCAGAGGAGCCTTGTGACCCATGATCATGATCTCGGTTTTAGTCCCATTTAGTTTAAAAAATGAGGCTTCCATCCATTCGCAGACCTTAGTGAGACAGGGGGACAGATTGTTTGGTCCAGAGGTCCCGTCTTCAGACCTAGTGAGTGAAACCACCAACTGGGTGTCATCGGCGTAGGTGACCAATTTTATTCCCCAGGGAAGCACCACCTCAGCCAAGGGCCTCATATAGATATTAAATAAGGTAGGGCTTAATGAGGATCCCTGGGGAACGCCGTAATGAAGGGGGAACTGTCTTGAAGTATACTCCCCTTCAAAGACAGAGAATGTTCTTTCAGCTAGGAAAGATTGAAGCCATTTAAGGGCAACTCCAGAGACGCCAGCCTCGCCAAGGCGGCTGATCAGCAGGGAGTGGTTGACCGTATCGAAGGCTGCGCTGAGGTCCAAGAGGACCACCGCAGCGCAGCCTCCGGCATCTACAATCTTCCTCGCTTCCTCGACTACCACCACCAGGGCGGTCTCAGTGCCCTGTTTTGTTCTGAAGCTAGTTTGAGTAGGGTGAAGTACTGCCTCGTTCTCTATAAAGGCGGATAAGGCAAGATTGACATGCTTTTCTGTGATTTTACTCATCCCTGGCAACAGGGAGATGGGGCGATAGTTTGACCAGTCATCAGGGTCGAGATTAGCTTTTTTTAAAAGAGCTTTGACTCTGGCCTGTTTCCACTGTGGGGAAACCACTCCAGTGGAAAGGGAAGAGTTGATTACGTCCTTTATAATTGGTACTACCACCTCAGAGACTTGTTTTAGGGCAGAGGGTGGGGCAATGTCCGTAGGAGAGCCTGATTTCAGATTCTGCAGAAGTTTTTCTACTGTTGAATGATCTATCAAGGGCAGAACATCCAGAGAAGGTGAAGAGACCAATCGAGTAGTGAGCTCAATGGAGAGTCCTAGATCATTTATAGCTTCCTTCGCACAGAAGGAGGAGTAGATGGTAGCAACTTTTAAGCTAAAAAAATTGGCTAACTCCTCGCACCGTTTTAGGGGATCAGCAACTTCATTCCAGGGACTAGGCGGAGTTACCAGAGACTTGAAGATTTTGTACATTTCCCTAGGGGAGTTAGCGGCTTTTGATATCTCAAGCTGGTAGAAAGAGGCTTGGGCTAATTCCCCGAATATCCCCGAGCCTGGAAGACAGCTATCACAGCTCCCATGCATCTATCGATTTTTCATGCTTAATCTTTTGACTGTCAATGACTGTTGGATATGAATTTGATTTGGAACTAAAATAAGTTTGTTTCGAGTCAGTTTCATGCTGGAAAATGGCCAAAACAGAAGCTTTTGAGTGGGAGGAAAAGTCGACAAAAAAGCCTATTTGGTCAATCTGAACTTTTAAAAAGTGGTTATTCGCCATGAGGCGCGATCCAAATGATATTTGTAATATTTTTTTGTACATGCCTATACATTTTTGTTGAGAAAATCAATGACCTCAGATCTATGGAAATTTCTCAAAATGGTTAGAAATGTGGATTCTTCATCTGTTAGATATGTTCACTGTTTATGACTGTTGGATGTGAATCATCACTTTAGTAACTAAAATACGTGTGTTTAGAATCATTTTCATGCTCAAAATCGGTCAAAATGCAAAATTCTGCATAGGATAAAAAGTCCATAAAAACAGTACAATTTGTCACTCCGAGGCATTAAAAAGTGGTTATTCAACATGAGGGGAGATAAAAATGACATTTAGATCATTTTTTCTACACACCCAAAAAATGTTTTTCTTATAAAAATTGATGACCCCTGATGTTACACACTTTCTTAAAATGGTAAGAAATTGTGATTTTTTGAATGTTTAATTTTTTTACTCTATACGACTGTTGGATATGAATGATCACTTTTGAAATTAAAATAAGTTTGTTATGGGTTAATTTCATGCTCAAAATTGGTTACAACATAAGGAATAAGAAGAAAAGTCTATAGAAATTGCATAATTCGTCACTCTAAGGTTTTAAAAAATGGTTATTCAACATGAAGTGTGATACAAATGACATTTGCAATCATGTTGTTTGCACATGCCAAAACAATCAATTTTTTGATGAAAATCGATGACACCAGACCTCAGGAACTTTCTCAAAACAGTCAGCAATGGTGATTTTTCAAGCATTTAATATTTTGACTGCATTTCGTCACTGGATGTGAATTATCAATTTTGGAACTAAAAAAATGTGTTTAGAGTCATTTCCATTCTCAAAATCGGTGCCCAGGGTTTTGAGGAGGAGGAAAGGTGTATAAAAATGGCATATTTGGTCACTCTGAGACTGTAAAAATTACTTATTCAGCATGAGGTGCGATATAAATCACATTTGGAATAATGTTTTGCCCATACGAAAGTTACATTTTTTGATGAAAATTCATCATATCTGACCCTAGGACCTTTCTCAAAATGTTCATAAATAATGATTTTTTGAATGTATAATATTTTGACTGTATATAATTGTTGTATGTGAATCATCACTTTTGGAAGTAAAATAAGCGTGTTTAGAGTCGTTTTCATACTCGAAATTGGTCAAAACAAAAGCTTCTGAGTAGGAGGAAAAGTCTATAAAAATGGCAAATTTTGTCACTCTGAGGCCATAAAAAGTGGTTATGGGGGCGTGGCCTGGCAAGATGGCTGAGTGGACGTGATCCACCTCAGCTCCGGGGACACAGATCTGCCAGACACAGATTCCTCTATGTGGAGGATCTATAATTGCAGGAAACGCATCCTGAGGACGGCGTGAGGCAGGGGGAAGCCTGGGGCAAACCTTTGCTGCAGCGCATCTACCATTTTCAGCCTTTGAGTCACCTGGCTGGAGGCTGCAGCGGGGACAAAATGGCACCGCGTCCATTTCTCAAGCAGGATTCCGGAATGACATAGACCAGCGGAGGCTGCACTGGCAGCGGCAGTAACAGGAGCAGTTTTCTGACCTCCATAACGGCAGTTGGGAGAGGCTCAGCTAGTCTCCTGAGCTCATGCCGAGTACCCTGGTGTTGACAAGGTAAAGGGTGTGTGATGATTGACGCCACAGTGGAGAATCTCCTCAATGCTGACGACAAGATCGGGAGGTGAGCGAGGCCCTAGGGCACCTCATTCTGGTCAGCTGGGGTAAGCCAGGGGTTCCCCACAATCAGTGACCCATCCTGGGGGAAGATTGTGGCTGAGATGCTTACAAGTGGGCCAGGCAAAGGCAATGTCTGACCCTAAAATGGCGCCTGGAACAAGGTTTCAGAGCTCATATAAGGATCTCTAACAAAATACAAAACGTCCCCGTAGGAATTATTTAACCAATATTATCTAAATTATTAGTTTGCCACCACAGTGATCAATTGTTTAACAGAAGCAAGGAAGAAACAGAGTTAAACTGTTCTTTATTATTCTATAAATTATTTTCTTTTTCCAAAAAATGTAAGATATGGCAACAAAAATACTACTACATTGGCAGACTCAATTCTCAGTAGTATATGACAACTTTTGCTGATCACAAGGAAAAACCAAATGCCATGCTCGGGAAAGTGCTTTTCATAATACAATCATTGAGAATTCAAATGATGATACATCCATAAGCAAAACGATGTCAAGCGTCGACGTTTCGGTCCCCCGTCAGTTTAAACAATCTATAGGACCATCTTCAGGACCATACGTTGCACATATTAATCAAAGACCTCCAGCCGGAAGTCGTAAGACTTGGAACTCCAATGTCCTAATGTAGATGAAGTCAAACGATCTTCACCTATATCGCCTTACACACCAAAATCAGATCGCTGCCCGAAATGGAGCTTGCGCGTCACTTAGTTACGTGAGGGGAGTACCGCCGTTACTACCCGCTCCACTTCACCGTCCGAGGCTGGAGGCTGCAGCGGGGACAAGATGGCACCGCATCCATTTCTCAAGCAGGATTCCGGAATGGCATACACCAGCGGAGGCTGCACTGGCAGCGGCAGTAACAGGAGCAGTTTTCTGACCTCCATAGCGGCAGTTGGAGAGGCTAAGCTAGTCTCCTGAGCTCGTGCCGAGTACCCTGGTGTTGACAGGGTAGAAGGTGTGTGATGATTGACGCCACAGTGGAGAATCTCCTCGATGCTGACGACAAGATCGGGAGGTGAGCGAGGCCCTGGGGCACATCATTCTGGTCAGCTGGGTAAGCCAGGGGTTCCCCACAATCAGTGACCCATCCTGGGGGAAGATTGTGGCTGAGATGCTTACAGGTGGGCCAGACAAAGGCAATGTCTGACCCTAAAATGGCGCCTGGAGCAAGGTTTCAGTGCTCATATAAGGATTTCAACAGCGCAAAAGACGGGTAATGGGAATGTTTTTTTACTCAGCCCTGCTACAGCCTCACCCACATCAAGAGATTTGCATGTTGAAACAGCGGGGGATCCCACAGCCCTGGACCTGCACATTCTGCCTGCCTGACCTTAAGATGGCTGTCCTGGCCTGACTCCTGGAGGTTTTGCTGCAGAGTGCACAGCAACCCAACAGCAAGTCTCTGCCTGCCTCCATTTTACACGAGGGGCCCACGAGTTGGAAGGAAAGCTGCACACTTCGCAGGACTGATCCGTGTCGCAGGCCCTATGCCACCAAAAAAATTATCAATCAAGGTCTTCAACTACTTTGTGTCAGATGAAAAAGGCCCAGCACACGACAAAGGGGAGCAATCTATCCAAATGATTTTGAAACAGAACCGTGTTTGCAGAGATAAAGCAGGATATACAGGCCTCTCTGGACCAATTGAAGTTGGACATCTCCAGCCACAAAGCACGGCCAAGCTGCAGGAAACACATGATCTCCAGTTGCAACTCCAGCAAGTTCTCATGAAGACGGAGGACTTAGAAAATAGATCCCTTCGGGAGAACATTCGAAGTAGCGATTTGGAGGGAGGAGCGGAGGGGCCATACTTGGGAGCCTTTGTAGAGGGCCTCTTCACTGAGATATAGAGCCCAGGCCAGCTGAAGATCAAGATTGACAGGGTGCATTGTGTTGGAAACCAACAAATGGGAGATTGGAGGCGCACAAAGGACGTCCTATTCAAGCTGCACTCTTTCACGAATATGGAAGTGATCCTACAGGCGGCAGGAAAAAACAGAGGAGTCCTCCTTTCAAGGATATAAATGTACGCTTTACCAGAATTTGGCCCCCTCCACATTGGCACACAGACAGCAACTGCGACCAATAACAACGAAGCTGCAAGAAGACAATATCCGTTATAAATGGACCTCCACCTTTGGCCTTGCTTTTGAATTCAATAATAAATCAAGACACATCACAGGTGTTGAAGAAGGTCTGTGCATTTTGGGTCTCCCGGTCCCAGCCGATGATAGTGTTCAGGGTCCTAAGCTCCCCTACGCCTTATTGTACCCGGCCCGCCTGCGAGTGGTCTATCAATCCCGTACTCTTTTCTTTAACTCCCCGGAGGAAGTATTTAATTGGACGGACGAGACTGTGAAGGTGAGAGTGCATACGCCGCCAGGCCGAGACTCGGACTCTTCGTCCAGTGCTGCGCCGACGCACACCCCCCCGCCGATCGCGGAGCAAAAGCAACTGGAGATCCAGGCCTAAACGATGCTCTAATTCCAGAGAGAAGCTGGACGGGGGGCGGCGGCCTCCGACCCTCCGGCGGAAGATCCTTGAACACTGGTCCTGTATGGAACACACCTTGGCGCATATCTACGTCTGTGGGGCTTAAGAAGACGGGAGAGTCCCGGGTGAATATACGAGGCCGCATGGAACGTCCATCAAGACAATTTTTCAAGTAACAGTACTTTGGTTGACATGGGACGAATGTGGGTGGGGGGGCAGTGTTCTGGGTGGACGCATTCCCCAGGTTCAGGAAGTTAGTTCTTCAGGGGGGGGGGTTGGGATTTTGAGTGGGTAGTTCATGGAGATCCATTGGGATGGATGGTTGCCGGCCTCCCGTTGGGGGCGGGCGACGATCCATACCGCGACAGGTACTTCAACGTTGCTGAGGTAGGGGGTTTGGAGGGAGGGGGGAGCGTTTGTGGGAGTGGGTTGGGGGCTGGGTGTTTGGGGGGGAGGGGGCGGTGTGGGGGTGGGGTTGGGGTTTGGTCCACAATGCACAATGTCTCTAAGTTCTTCACAATTGATATGTACACGTCCGCAATGCCCGACATCTAGGCCCTTGATTTACATGCACCTGGATGGCGGTTGATGATCAGAGGCCGGTAGCTCCCAGGGCGTCTGTACGGATCATGAGCTGGAATGTAAGGGGTATGCTTGATAAGCTGAAGAGGGGTGCAGTTCTGAGGTTGGGGAAAAAGGAAAGAGCAGATGTCCTGTTACTGCAGGAGACGCATCTGCTGGGTAACAAAACACTTAGCCTGCAGCGATACGGGTACCAGCAGGTTTACCATGCTGGGTTCGCGAGGGGCTCTAGAGGGGTGGCTATCTTGGTGCACCTCAGGGTGTCCTATGTCCACTTGACGCAGTGGGTTGATCCACAAGGTCGCTATGTGTTTATCGAAGGAATGGTTGGTGAGGAATCCATGGTGTTTGGAAGTGTGTATGCCCCTCCCCCACTGCAGTGGTCGCTGGTAGAAAAGCTGTTTACAGTATGGGCCAAAATTCCTGAGGTAATGGCAGTGGTCGGGGGCGACTGGAATGATGTCATGGATTGCCGGATAGATCGTTGTAGGCCCGGGGTGGACAAGTTGCAGACACGCCCACTAAACTGGGAGATATGGTGCGGGGGATGGGCTGGGTGGACACGTGGAGCTATCACCATACACATAGTCGGGAATATACATATGTTTCGGCGGTACATAAATCGTTCTCTAGACTTGACTACATATTCGTCCCCCAAGGAATGGTAGGGAGAGTGGACTCAGCATCCATATTGCCACGGGGTCTTTCGGACCAATCCCCTGTCACCGTTGACCTTTCGCTAGACAAGGGGCGGCAGCCTTTCCGATGGCGCCTATCCACATGGCATCTACAGCAGGACGACTACCAGAGGCACATGGGAGAGGCCATAGCCCATTATTGGGAAGACAATGTTGGATCGGTAACGGACATCGTGACACTCTGGGAGGCTCTGAAGCCCACGCTACGTGGGGTGGACATCGCCTGGTGTGCGGTGGCCCGTAGGAAGCGAAGGGAGAACCTGGGGGAAGCCGCGGCGCAAGTACAGGAGCTAGAGGAGCGATGCAGTGCGACTAGGGAGGACAGAGAAGTGGGACAATTATTACTGGCACAGCAGTCTTATGCGTCCTTACTACTGGATGAGGCTCGGCAGGTGTGGTTGGCAACGCAGAGCAGGATATATCAATGGGGCGACAAGTCCAGTACGATGTTGTATAGGCTCTGTCGGGGAGCTTTCCAGGCGCAGGCATTGCCGGGACTCAGGGATGAGGCTGGAGACTCAATCTCGGCCCCTGGGGAGCTAGCGGACAGTTTTGCGCGATACTATGCTGCTCAGTATGCCCCGAGGGAGTCTCTCCCTGCAGCAGCGGTTGATAAATTTATCACGGACCTCCGACCACGGGCGCTGTCGGACGAGGTGTGGGAACGTCTCGACCTTCCCCTGTCAGCTGAAGAGTTGGGCACGGCTCTCGGGGAGCTCAACACCGGAAAGGCCCCCGGGCCTAATGGGTTCCCGAGTGAATTCTTCAGGAAATACCACCGTCAATTAGGTACGCATTATAAAGGGGCATTGGAAGCTGCCAGGGAATGCGGCCGCTTACCGGCGGATTGGAGGCATGCGGAAATAGTGGTGTTCTGCAAGCCTGGGAGGCCCCCGGAAAGACATGAGTCATATTGACCCATATCTCTCCTAAATGTTGAAGCAAAGATATTGGCTAAGGCGCTCGCCAATCGACTCCTCCCCTATATATTGGAGCTGATCCACCCAGTTCAGGCTGGGTTTATGCCCCGTAGAGCGACGAGACACAATATTAGGCACGCACATGTAGCGGTGGAGGCGATTCGGGGCGCTGGGACTCAGGCGGCGCTTCTGCTGGCCGATATAGACAGAGCTTTCGACTCTTTAAGTTGGGTCTATCTACTTGCACTCCTCTCCCACCTTAATTTTGGGCCCCACTTTCTATCGTACCTGAAGCTGTTGTATACTGACTTGACGGCTTCGGTGAGAGTAGCAGGGGCGACGTCCACCGCCTTTCCCATTGGACGGGGCACTCGACAGGGGTGCCCCCTCTTGCCGTATCTGTTCGCCCTTGCTATGGAGCCACTAGCGGCGTGGATACGCATAGACGCACAGATGCGAGGCTTTGAGTGGGAGACAGGACCGTCGGATAGAATCGTGCTTTATGCGGATGACGTCCTGTTCTTCCTTACAGATCTGAATAGGTCGGGACCAAGAGTTTTGGAGATAATGCGGATTTTTGGGGAAGTGTCGGGGCTCCATTTAAACTTACGTAAATCCACACTATGGGTCCTGGGAGACCGCACAGGTCTAGGATCCTGGGCGTCCACGTTGCAGGTAGCAGCGGGGGGCCTTAAGTATTTGGGTGTGTTTTTGACGGATCTGCCTGCGGTCTCCTGGGAGCGCAATGTAGTGCCAGACTAGGACCGGGTCCGGTCTGAGATGAAAACGTGGTCCCGTATGCCCCTTAATATTTACGGCCGTTCGGCCATTTTCAAGATGGTTGCCCTTTCACGCCTGCTGTACCAATTGCAGAACCACCCTTACCCTATTTCACCACAGTGGTTTCGGCAGGTTAACTCGGCGCTGGGGCAATTCCTTTGGGCGGGGGGTGCTGTGAGAGTGGCGCTGCGCACCTGTTTCCTATCGACATATTGCAGAGGATTGGCGACGTCCGATATTTTATCCTATTACCAAGCATCTCATCTTTTGATATTGAACGAGTGGTGGTATGGGGACGGGGGGACCCGGCGTATGCCCTTGAGAGGTATTTAATGGAACCTGACACCCTACACAGAATCCTATACTCGGCTAGGTTGAGGAAGAGGTTGCCCGTGACCACCCAGGTGGTCTTTCGGATTTGGCGGCAGGTGCTGCGCAGTATGGGATGGCGGAACAAGTTAACTGGGGAAACCCCACTCTGGCAGAATGGTCGGTTACCGGCTCTGGCGTCCTTGCAGGGATTTCGCGGGTGGGATTTGATCGGAATGTCGGCGTTGGGTCATGTTCTGAAAGGCCCGAGTCTTAAATCGTTTCAAGAGCTTAGTGAAGAGTATGGCATGCCTCGAACCCAGGTCTTTAAATACTTGCAGTTCCGTCATGCCATTACACCTAGCTTAGAAGGCCTAGACTCCTTGCCCGAATTTAGCCCACTAGAAGCTAAGGTATTTATGGGGGATTTGGAAGACAAGAAAATATCCCGCATCTATCAGACGCTGGTTACACATAGCTCCCCCTCTCTTGACAAGCTGCGGGACTCTTGGGAAGGGGATGTGGGTACACTAGAGGAGGAAGATTGGAGGGAAGCTCTGGAAGCCCCAAGAGGTGCGGCTATTGCCATACGCCTACGATTCATCCAATTTAAATACCTACATAGAGCCTATTACACTAGGGAGAGACTGCGGCGGGCAGGTTTGATTGAATCCCCCGAATGCTTGAGGTGTGGCCAGGAGATGGGCACCTTTCTGCACACAGTGTGGGCTTGTGGAGCTTTGGCGGGGTTCTGGACAGGGGTATGGGATTGCCTATCTGAAGTGTTGGGATGGGACCTTCCTCGTACTCCACAATTGGGCCTCTTACATGTCTTGGAACAAGTGGGCGGCAACATCTATAAAAGACATCTGTTGCTTCTAGGCCTTACTGTTGCTAAGAGGGACGTGGCTCGGGCCTGGAAGGATCCCAGGGTAGTGGTGTGGAAGAAGGGCCTCGACTTCTGTATGGTTCTGGAGCGTCCTGTTTTTGAGGCCAGGGGCTGCCCTAGGAAACACTATAAAATATGGAAGCGATGGGCAGATTATAGGGGGCTGTGGTTGGAGCCACCAGTGCAACAAGACGATGCTACGGGACTGGTGTGATGGGGCCATGGGTGAGGGAGTGTGTACATTGGATGCTATGTGTGAACTTCTCCTTTTTCAGGAACGTGATGACTTTGTGCAAGGGGTTAGGGTGGGATCCGGGTGGGGGGAGTTGGTGGTGGGGGGGTGGGGTGAATGGGGGGTGGGGTGAATGTTTTGTTTAAACTATTGTATAGATTGCTTCCCACTAAATGATGCTTTCCTGCTTGCAGTTACTCCGGAGGACGGAGTGCTGCGCCTTGTGTGCAATCTGTCAATAAAAATTGTTTTAAAAAAAAAGAAGAAACATTGAAAAACTGACTATTTCTGACCATTCGGAGAAAGTTCGGCATGTCTGGGGTCATCGTTTTTCATCAAAAAGCTAGATTTTTTTGACTGTACAAAAAATGATTCAAAATGTCAATTGGATTGCGGCTCATGTTGACTAACCACTTTTTGTAGCCTCACAGTGACCAAAATTGCCATTTTTACAGACTTTTCCTCCTACTCAGAAGCTTCTATTTTGACCGATTTCGGGCAGGAAAATGACTCTAAACACACTTATTTTAGTTCAAAAAGTGATAATTCACATGAAATAGTCATTTACAGTCAAGAGATTAAACATTAAAAAATGACAATTTCTGACCATCTGGAAAAAGTTTGGTCATAATGTTTCATCAGAAAATCGACTTTTATGACTGTACAAAAAATAATTCAAAATGTCATTTGAATTGTGCCTCATGATACATAACCAATTTTTAAAGATTCACAGTGACCAATATTTCCATTTTTACAGACTTTTTCTCCTACTCAGAAGCTTTAATTTTGACCAATTTCAGACAGGAAAATGACTTTAACAATACTTATTTTAGTTCCAAAAGTGATAATTCACGTGCAATAGTCATTTACAGTCTAAAGATGAAACATTAAAAAATGACCATTTCTGAAATATTTTGGATCCCCAAATTTAAACAAAAATTGACCCTGATCATACCCAAGTTCACTCAACATTACTCCATAAATAGAACCCAATACAGAATCTTCTGGCTTTCTTAATAACATCCAAAATATTTAAAGTAAAAAACATGTACGTAGACCCATAGATCCGGTAACGCCAGGCCCCCCTTCTCCAACCTCCTTCTCAGCCTTTTCCAAGAGCAGCGAGCACCCTTTGATGCCCATATAAAACTACCGATCTTACCCTGCATCTTGACAAGTTCATTCTTTTCAAATGGAAGAGGTATATTATTGAAAATAAACATTATCTTTGGAAGGATGATCATTTTGATCAAATTCACCCGACCATATATATTCAGAGGGCGGTTTGCCCACCTATTCAGTAGTTTCCCAACCTCATTACTGGTCTTTCTCCAGTTTACGATAGGAACATCTACTAATTTTTGAGTAATTTGAATACCCAAGTATCGCATCTGGGATTTAGCCCCCGGGGTCTTAGATGTTTGATTTCACTCCATTACTTCTGTTTTATCTCTGTTCACACTGTAACCAGAGACGTTCCCAAA
The DNA here is from genome assembly GCF_964261635.1 of Lissotriton helveticus. Taxonomy (NCBI): domain Eukaryota; kingdom Metazoa; phylum Chordata; class Amphibia; order Caudata; family Salamandridae; genus Lissotriton; species Lissotriton helveticus. The sequence goes on from NC_136071.1 coordinate 198,877,820, forward strand.
AATCTCTGCTCTAGCGAGGAGCTTAGGAATAGAGTCTGCAGAATTGTTTGTGTATAAAATTAGATAATCTGCATATAATTCCAATTTAGCCTTAAAATTATTATATTTAAACGGGGAAATAGTAAGATCTTGTCTAATTGATGCCGCGAATGGTTCAATGTAAATAATAAATACCAGTGGAGACATCGGACACCCCTGCCTAGTCCCTCGCATAATCTTAAACAAGTCGGTTAGTTCCCCATTAACTAATGCTGCAGCTGTAGGAGCTCTATAGATTACCTGTAGGGACTTTATAAAATTCTTAGGGAAACCAAACTTTTCCAAGGATGCCCATAAGTATGACCAATGGATTTGATCAAACGCTTTGGCAGCGTCTATTGCCACCATAGTTACTGGAAGTTTATAGCATTCTGCCAAATCTATTAGTCCCAACATTATAGCAGTGAGGTCATTGATCTGTCTTCCAGGAATGAATCCCCTCTGATCTGTATGGATAATGTTTTTTATAATTTTGGCCACACTGGCCGCCAATATCCCCATGAACACCTTGTAGTCCGTGTTCGAAAGGGATATAGACCTGTAAGATTTGGCTACAAGCGGGTCCTTATTTGGTTTTAAAACTAAACCTATCGTTGCCTCATTCCATGATGCCGGGGGATCATTTCTGTCCCTCAATATACTATCGGAGAGTTCTTTAAATACTGATATTAGGTTCTCCTCTAATATTAAATATAACTCTATCGGAAGGCCATCTGGGCCCGCTGCCTTTCCTCTTGCCATCCTTCTCAGCTGTGTCCGAATTTCTTCCTCCTCTATTCCAGAAGCTAAAGAAGAGATCTGGTCATCACTAAGAGATGGAAGCTCCACGCTTTCCAAAAATTCCTTAATTTTTTCTACCCCAAAGTTAATTTCCTCATTATACAATTCAGCCTCCCTACTTCCGCCCCAATTACCTGTTCCTTAGTCTTGGTGGACCACACGGGGTTTCAAGGACAGGGGTGAAACGGTACTTGGCGGAGGGGTGATCCAAATGTCCAAGCGGGTTGGGACGGCACCGCTGAATGGCGGGAGTAAGGCCTAAGGAAGAAACAGGTTTGTTTGCAACTAATGGTTTTAATGCTCACGGACTATTTAAAGGCAGAAGTAATTCCCCTTGCCCTACAGGTACGAAACATCCCTGGCATTTTCACGGACAAACCCAAGTATATTTCCAACTTTAGTTATATCGGGACTACCTGTTCCCGCCATTGGTTGGTTCTTGGTATTGATATAGCTACAGAAACACTGAAGTCACTTGAAATAGAAATATCCGACATTGAGAAACAACTCCAAGATTCGAATCCTTCAGCTGACACCAAGAAATTACTTGAACAATTAGAGAAGACTGTAGCTGACTTTCACAGAATTGAACAAAACAAAAAGGCTAATAAAATAAAAAAGGACATTAAAACGTATAACATACAAAGCACTTACCCTTATCTACACAAGGACTTCTATTTAAATAGGTCCTATTCTAATCTGCAAAATAACAAACCTTGGGGTAGATTTAACAAACGTCAGACTTTGGTAGGCTTTTCCAATACCTCGGCGGACTCTTCAGACGGTTCAGACCCTGAGGAGGTTGCTAGCACCTCTAGAAGAGGAGGTGCCAATCAAAACACTTTTTTACCCAGGGGCCATCAAGAAACACCACAGAGAGGACGAGTAAAGAAAACCCAGAGATGGTACAATCCACCAGGGGAGCGGAGGACTCGCAACAACTACTACCAATGGTAGAATCCAATAACTCACCGGTACTATAAACAGACATGATACCCATCTTCAATCTATCTAAACCTAGATTATCAGAAAATGAACTCACATTACTCAAAAAGGGTCTCTCTTTTGTTCCCACGGTACCACCAGACTTTATGGAGCTCCAAACAGAACTTCTTAGATTTTTTCGGCGAATACGCCTCAAGGCCTTTTTTCAGAAACAACTGCTCGCACTCCCTTCCGCCCTCCCTCATCCTTCTTACCATCTGCTGGTATGATCCCCACAGAAATCATTACTTTTGAAAAAATGGTTCTTAAAGATCTATCAAACCTACAAAGTAGTAGAAGATCTATCCCTTATCACTCTGAAAGAGAAACAAGCCATCAATCTACTTAAAAGCAATGAGACGTTTGTGATCAAGAGTGCAGACAAGGGCGGTGGGATAGTACTGCACGAAAAAGATGCCTATATTGATGAAATTCAAAGGCAACTTGATAACACAGACCATTACCTTAGACTAGCCTCTAATCCTACTAAGAAAATACAGGGTCTGATTCTGAAAACAACTACACAAGGTCTTAATGATGGATATCTTAGTAAGAAGGAATTCAATTTCCTCAATGTCAAATGCCCCCGGACTCCGGTGATTTATACCCTCCCCAAGATCCACAAAAACACAACCCATCCCCCAAGTCGTCCCATTGTGTCAGCGTGTGTCTCCATTCTAGAACCCCTGGGAGCCTACGTGGACTTCTTTATTAAGGACTTTGTCCCGGGAACTCTTTGCTATGTGAGAGACTCCATGGCAATGATCAACTTAATTGAGCATCACCCGTTCAATCCTCCCACTGACACACTTTGTACAATGGACGTCGAGTCCTTGTACACGAATATACCCCAAATTACAGCTCTAAGAGTGATTCAGAAAACACTAGACTCAAGACCACGTCCCCACACAGTCCCGACAGTGTTTATCCTACAGCTTCTTGAACTATGCCGAACTAAGAACTTCTTTTCTTTCAATGATCGCTTCTACCAACAGGTCAAGGGGACATCTATGGGGGCTATTTTTGCCCCCAACTTAGCCATTTTGTTTATGGACTGCCTAGAGACAGGCACCATTCTCACCGATGCTAACCCATTCTTCTCAGGCATTAGTGTCTGGAGAAGATACATCGATGATATTTTCCTTATCTGGAAATATAGAACATCAATTTTAGACCAGTTCCTCAATTGGCTAAATCAAAATTGCTCAGGCCTTTCCTTCACTAAAACCACTGACACAAGCTCAATTGACTTCCTTGACCTCACAATCTTCCACTGAGAGGGTGAACTCTTGACACGTCTGTTCAGAAAACCAACAGAACAAAACACACTTCTTAGCTACACGAGTAACCATCCCAGAGCCCTAAGAGACTCACTACCTTATTCTCAATTTTTGAGGATTAGAAGGAACTGTTCCTGCAAAGAGGACTATTTCAAGGAAGCTAATACATTAGCGTCCAAACTAAAATATCGCGGATACCCTAGGAGAATTGTCAAAAATGCCTCAAAAAGAGCATGGTATTGCCCAAGGGAGGTCCTCTTAACACCTAAACCTAAGAAAGAACTAGAGAGGGTACCTTGTGTCACCACTTTTTCTCCAGTTTCTAACCACATACGAAAAACTATAATAAAACACTGGCCGATCATAAATGCAGGAGTGTTGAAAATAGAACGTCCACTCTTTGCATTTCGCAAAAGTAAAAATCTTAAAGATCATTTGGTCAGAGACTCTCTACCTCCCAATGTCCAATCTGCCACTCTTGACTCAGCATGGGGTATAACCCCACCTGTGGGGCATGTGAAATGTGGTTGTTGTAATGTATGCATTTTTACTATTGAAGGAAAAAGTTTGACCTTTAACAATATCACTATCCATTGCCGTACTTTGTTAAACTGTAACACCTGCAACGTTATCTACCTAATACAATGCCCATGCAAGAAACTGTACATTGGCCAGACATCACAAAGGGTGAAAACAAGGATTGGCCAGCATAGAAGCCGGATCAGATGTAGGACACAGAATGCCCTGCTGGTGGACCACTTCACCCAAGCAAATCATGATGAAGACGACATCCGTTGGACTATTTTGAAAGTATTGAAGCTTCCGCTGAGGGGTGGCAATATGGCACAACTCCTCAATAAAGAAGAACTAAAATCAATATTTCAATTTGACACAATAAAAAATGGATTGAACAGAATGGAGGATTGGACTACTTTACTATGATAATTGGCCCCAAATGTACCAGCAATTTTCTTTCTTATAGGTAGCCTTGCAATTATGACACTCTGTATACCTCTTGTCTAACCTCGGGCTTTTGTGAATACTCTGTGAATTATGGATGCACGCCATCCATGTAAATGCAACACGGAAATAACCGAATGTTTCTAAACCTGGTACTGCTTATTTTATGCCCACCTGTCAGTATGGTTTTCAAATACAACCGTATATTCTCATAGGCAGGTCGATCTCACTTGTTATTCGTTTCATTTCACCTGCACCAGTCTAAATATGAAATATCACCCCCTCCACTCGCAACTGCCTGGACCGATCACTGTTAGAGGTTTCACTGTTTTCACTGAGACAGAGTACGAGTAGCCTAAATGACCCGTTTTAAGATGGCGCCACTGTAACTAACCTTGCACATCATTGCATGTAAGCATCTCACCAATCCGAAATGGCCGACACTGTTTCGGTGTTACTCTTGTCCGTTATTGATCTCGATGACTCACAACTGAGTCTCAATAAACACGCCGGGACCCAAGTATTCAGGTTCCTGCCATCGTGCCTTGGACATCTTTCTGATTGTGTGTACAGGTGACTCTGTGGAGGTAAGCGTAACCACTCGCATCACCCCCGGTTTTAACCTCCATTTAAGGCCGAATTATTGAATAAGGTTTATGTTTTTTCCCAGCTCCTAAACGGCCTTACTCCCGCCATTCAGCGGTGCCGTCCCAACCCGCTTGGCCATTTGGATCACCCCTCCGCCAAGTACCATTTCACCCCTGTCCTTGAAACCCCGTGTGGTCCACCAAGACTAAGAAACAGGTCATTTGTGGGTCATAACAGCCTACGGTTGCCGTTACCCGTTTTTCATGATTGAAATTACCCAATACCTTCTTCATTTACAACAGATAATTCTAAAATCTGCGGTATCGCCGCTCGGGTAGACCCGCTAATGAAATTCCCAACACCGGAACATTGGTAAGGCATGACCTTTTTGCCAAATTAGTAATTACCACCTTCACTTTCTCACCCCTAGCCCTCACTAGGCACCAACCTCACTCACCACAATACCGTAATTTCTGTTTGTGGGCTCTTTTGAACGCGGGTGTTTAGCTTCACATAAGCTTTAAATCAAGCCGTGTCACTGACTATGCACCTAGACATGTTAGAATCGTGACACCCTACTTGGTTGATAAAATTACAGCTAATACGAGATAAAATGCTAGAGGTGGTCTTGCTTTACTGTGAAAATGTCAACCTAAAGTCATTTTTTATCACAGTCGTTTTTATTATTGTGGTGTAAGTCGCACATATGGATATGAAAATAACCTTGACCGTTTTATGTAAATACTTTTGTTACATTTTTCCCACCCTTCTCCCCTGTTCTTCTATCCCTTCATTCCAACAGGCATCAACGTGTTTAACCAGGCAATTGTTATTTAAATTAGTCCTGATGATGATCCCACTCACCTAGGAGCCAGGGATCAAAACGTCGACTGTTTTTGAAACAATACCACATATTAACCATTGAATGAAATTGTTGTGGATTATTGTTTTATAGAGCTTGTGTTACTATATTCTATAGGCAAGCCTATTTCTGCTCCAAAGTGTTTGCCTGACTATTTCAAAATCTTGCTTTATACAGTAGTCTTTTGTCTTTTCCTCCCACCTTCTTCCTTTGTGTGCTACAGGATTGTGCCCTTGTATTACTGTGTGTGTATATATTCCTTGTATTTATTCCTGACAACCAATTGAATTAAAATCCTTTGTCCGGCTGGACACTGGTAAAACATATATAGTACTTATTGTGGTCTATATAATATTATTGTTCTGATGAAAATTCTTAAATGAGCATAGGACCTTTGTCTTTTGTAATAATAGATAATATAACAGCAGAGTGATCAGAGAGGATAGCAGGCAAATGGTCAACCCTATCAACTTCTCCATATAGGCCTTGATCAATCAAAAAGTAATCTATACGGGAATGGTGACCGTATTTTTTGCTGTAAAAAGTATATCCCTTCTCGTTCCCTTTTTTAGCTCTCCAAACATCAATCAAATTTAATTCATGCTTCAAGATTTTTTGTGCATTCATAGAGTTTAAAGGGGTCTTATAAATTGTCCTAGAGGTCTTGTCTAGCTCTGAGCTTTGAACTAAATTAAAATCCCCTCCGATAACTACTGGAACATTGTAAGAACTGGGACCGCCAGTTCTCCGGGGGGTAGCTTGGCTCGAGCAGGTAGGCAACCAGGGGCTTACGTGTAAAGTAGCTACACAACACACTCATCCACTGAGACAATAAGTGGGCGCAATAATGGAGACCACACCATTACTTTTGATTAAAAATCAATATCTTTTATATAGAATTCAAGTCAGGGTAATCAATTCATCAACATTTCCTAGAATATTTCATTAAAGCATTTTCATCATGTGAGCAACCGTAGCAAATCATCAAATAACACAGCCTGCGGCAATAAACCATTCAGCAGGCTAAAGGGGGGTACTTTTATGAATCATGAACTGGCATTTCAGGAAGCAGTCAGGAACATTTCATCTTGTAAATATAAACAGTTCTGTACCGGTAACCATTTCATTGAAAATAGCGAAGGGGTAAACCAATCAGTATCATAGCACATCCCCATAGAAACTCACAGAAGCCCGCCCCTGCAAGAAATTCAGTACAGGGCAATAATCCACAGCTCAATTAGCAGGCTTAAAACAGGTAAACAGACCGGCACAGTTAATCTAGAATGAGCCTGACTTCAGGCATGCCCAGTCAATCTGCATTGAGTAACCTTGAGGTTTAACCGAGGCCTCACAGTCATGAGAGGCACATTGGGGCCAACGGGGCCCAGTCTCAGTTCTCCCCGGGGAAGGGGCGAACTTGGGGCCTTGTCCGGCCTTCCGCCCTCCTCCCCGGGGGTTACCTGCTGTCTTCGGCCCTCCGGGGCCCTTGTGTGGACTCTGGGGTGGGGGGAGGGGCTCCAGCCCTCCTGGGGCCTCACTCGGCCCAGCGCGGTGCAGGGACAGCTGTAGAGCACCGGCGCCAGGGGCGAGGCAGGACCAGCGTTTGGGGGCAGATCCGAGGGGGCTCTCGTGCTCTGCGGCCCCCTCCGCGACGAGTCGGGGCTTCCCCGGGTGCCGGGCCTCGATGCAGAAGGCCCGGTGTGGGCGGCCAATGGGCCGCCTTTGGCGGAGGCGTGGCCGGTGACGCGGCGGCGCTCCCCGTCACGTGATGCGGGCCTGGCAGGCTTCAGGCCTAGCGCGGCCTGATGTACTCGGTGCGGCGGCCCTCTCCTGGCATACGGGGGCCGCCGAGGGGGGCAAGATGACGGCGTAGGCTTCACCGGGGCGCCGGAGGCCCAGGGTACGCCGCAAAATGGCGCCTTCTCGTCCTCACTCCTCCGGATGCAGTGGCGGCCCTCTCCTGGCACTGGGGGCCACCCGGGGGCAAAGTACCGCACCCACTGTGCCCAGTCAGGTGAGCGCTCGAGGTGGGCATTACAGCGCTCTCCCACGGGGTCTAGCGTCAGGGGTTGTCAAAGCGCTACCGGGCCAGTTTCAGTCAGTGCTCCCACGGGGCATCAGCGTGAGGGCAGTCAAGCGCTTGAGGGGCACTTTACAGCAGTTCTTGACAGGGCAGGCAGTCTCTGATACAGCGCTTGACAAAGGGACAAGTTACAGCGCTTTTTCAAGCTGTGCAGCAAGCAGTGCAGGCAGGATGGAGGTCAGAGCAATTCAGTCAGGGGAAGACAGGCAGGGCAGAATAGGCCCAGATGGAGACAGGGAGTGTGCAGGGCAGCCCAGTCCAGTACCTAGTCAATCCCCCAGTAGTCTCTGGTTGAAGGGCAAGTAGTCTTCTCGGCGCTTGGATGGTTCTGCGCCCTTATGAGGTGGTTACTTGGAGAAGGGGGGGGGGGGGCTTGAGTTGGAGGCTGGATAAGTTTCCTCAGTTCACTGATGATGGACCCTGGGGTCCCCTACCGCTGACCAGATCAGGGGGCTAGTCTAGTATACCTCACTCAGCTTAAGAGGCAGCACCTAAATCCTGTCACTCCCAGTGGCATAAGTCCCTGACTAGGCCCTCCCGCCTAAATCTCCTACGTGGGTTCCTCAGGCCAGTGATGCCCCAACTGACTAAAAAAAGTTCCCTCCCTTGCTTAAGTATGCCCGGGTCAGGTGACTACTCTCTAAGGCGGAAAAAATAAGCTCCGCCTTTCTTCTGGAGGGTTCCAGGAGCTTCCCCACTCTACCTATGGACAGGGGGTGGCAGGCTGGCATTGCAACAATGTATGGGGACCCAGCCAGCTCCTGACAACTAGGGTGCTACACTAAAATACCATGCTGCAGTAGCAGGGGCCAGTGGCAGCCATGTTTGGAGTAGAGAGCACCTGCACCCTAACATGGATTAGCCATGAAAAGGTGCCCGAAGACCTAAGGGCCAGCAAAAAGAAGGTGGGAAAAATGAGGCAAGGGCGAAAAAAATAGGGAAAGACCACCCTAGGGCTGACAGGTCTAACAAACATTAACTAACAGGAGGGCAGCCTCCAATTGAATCAAAGAGTCTGGGTTATCCTGATTTGGTCCGTAATAGCTCTCACATACCCTAGCCCTATTCTGAATTTTATATCAGCGATGACCCACCTCCCAGATGAGTCCTTAGAATAACCTTCTAATTTAATACTACAATTAGATCTTATAATAATAGCAACTCCTCTTGTGCTACCTCTCTGTTTTGAACTGACAATGTCCTGGACCCAAGACCATTTTATAAACATATTTAAACACTCCTTCTCTTCCAAATGGTTTTCCTGCATTAGAACAATATTCAAAAGTGATCATTCACATGCAATAGTCATTTACAGTCAAGAGATTAAACATTAAAAATGACCATTTCTGACCATCTGGAAAAAGTTCGGTCATCATTTTTCATCAGAAAATTTACTTTTTTGACTGTACAATAAATTATTCAAAATGTCATTTGAATAGTGCCTCTTGATACATAACCAATTTTTAAAGATTCTCAGTGACCAAAATTTCCATTTTTACAGACTTTTCCTCCTACTCAGAAGCTTTTATTTGTACCAATTTCAGACAGGAAAATGACTTTAAACATACTTATTGTAGTTCCAAAAGGGATAATTCACATGCAATAGTCATTTACAGTCAAAAGATTGAACATTAGGAAATGACCATTTCTGACCATCTGGAAAAAATTCGACAGGTCCGGGGTCATCGTATTTCATCACAAAATTGACTTTTTGACTCTACAAAAAATGATTCAAAATGTCATTTGAATTGTGCCTCATGATAAATAACCACTTTTTGAAGTTTCACAGTGACCAAAATTGTAATGTTTTTGGACTGTACAAATATTGATTCACAATTTCAATTGTATCGTGTCTCATATTGAATAACCACTTTTTAAAGCTTCACAGTGACTAAAATTGTGATTTTTAAACACCTTTCCTCCTACGCAGAAGCTTCTATTTTGACCCATTTCGGGCAGAAAAATGACTCAAAACACACTTATTTTAGTTCGAAAAGTGATAAATCACATGCAATAGGTATTTACAGTGAAAATATTAAACATTAAAAAATCGCTGTAACTGACCATCTGGAGAATGTTTGACAGGTCCGGGGTCATAGTTTTTCATCAGAAAATAGATGTTTTGGACTGTACTCAAAATATTTCAAAATGTTAAATGGATTGTGCCTCATGTTGAATAACCACTTTTTAAACCTTCACAGTGCACAAAAATTGCGATTTTTATAGACTATTCCTCCAACTCAGAAGCTTCTATTTTGACCAATTTCGGGCAGGAAAATGACTCTTAACATACTTATCATAGTTCCAAAAGTGATAATCCACATGTAATAGTCATTTACAGTCAAAAGATTAAACATTAAAAATGACCATTTCTGACCATCTGGAGAAAGGTCGACAGGTTCGGGGTCATCGTTTTTCATCAGAAAATCGACTTTTTTGACCGTACAAAAAATAATTCAAAATGTCATTTGAATTGTGCCTCATGATAAATAACCACTTTTTGAAGCCACACAGTGACCAAAAGTGCAATTTTTTCAGACTTTTCCTTCTACTCAGAAGCTTCTATTTTGACCAATTTTGGGCAGGAAAATGACTCTTACCACACTTATTTTAGTTCCAAAAGTGATAATATACATGCAATAGTTATTTACAGTTGAAAGATTAAACATTTAAAAAATCACCTTTCCTGACCCTCTGGAGGTAGTTCGACATGTCAGGGGTCATCGTTTTTCATCACAAAATTGACTTTTTTTACTGTACAAAAAATTATTCAAAATGTCATTTGAGGGGCGTGGCCAAGATGGCGGCTTGGTAGGACGTGTCCCGCGGAGGCTCCCCAGGCCCGATCCCCCACCAGGGACAGTAGCGGACCACAGCCTTGACTGAGCCGGCCACAGCGAGCAGACAGACACCCGGCAGTCCTCTGCAGCCGGGGAGCCGCAGATTGGACCTCGATCCCGAGTGCGGCGCCGAGAGGCAGTGAAACCTGGCCGCCGCCGAAAGGCGCGAACGGCCCCGTCCCGCACCCCGGCACCTGGAGGCCCGGCGGGGCCGCTCCACAGCATCGCGGGAACGGGGAAGGCGAAATCAGGACCCCCGGTGACATTCGCGGGGTCCGGACAGCGAAGCTCCGAGCGAGGCGTCCCAGGGTCTGGCGGAGAGGAGGGCGGTGCCAGGCTCCCGGCCCCCAGATCTACGCAAGGCCCCGGCGTGGGCCTGGTGGTGGAAGGCACGGCCGGAGCAAGTAAACGGCCGGCGGCAACAAGGAGCGAGGCCCAGGAGGCGACCGAGAGCACGAGCGACCCCAGCACCGGAGGTAGGGAGTGCGGACCCCCCCCCCCTGCGAGGCAGCGAGAATCCACGGGGCCCGGGGGCAGGGGCGAAGAGAGAACAGTGCGCAGACCGGGGGAAGCGGGGGAGCGGCTGCGGACCTCCCCCTCCCCCCCTCCCGGCGAGAGCAGCGCCGCGGCGCACACATGGAGGCACGGACATCCATCGGACCCATATGAAGAGGGGGCCGTGACTCAGAGACACAGGAGGCCCAGAAACTACGGCGAGACTAGGCCCCTGGAACTGCTAGTGAGGGCGGTGGACCCCGAGTAGCGCAGCACGAGGCGGGAGCCGGTGGGGGACCAGGCGGTGTCTGTGGGAGCCGGGGAACGCAATCCAGCAGCATCCAACTGCGGCCCTACGGACAGTGAGGTACCGGGCCGGCCAGCCCTCGGTGCTGGGGGAGGCCCCGGCGTGGGCCCGGTGGAGGGTGCGCGGCCCTGCTGCGCCACGGGCCGGTGAAGCCGGTCGGCGCCCACAGGGAAGAGGCGAGAGGTGCTCAGGGGGAGGCCAGCGACTCACAGAGACACACACGAGGCGGCGGCACAACTGCGCCTTGGGGACGGCCCGTGGGGGCGGCAGGCCCTAGGAGGTGGTGATCCGAGCAGGCGGACTGTGGCCCAGAGTTACCAAGCGGGCATCAGGCCCTTCATCGCGAGCTGGGAGAAGCAGCAGTATAGAGGACTTGGGGATCGGCCCCAGGGACAAGCTATCGGCCCCTCTGGTTTACGGCCGGAGCACACAGGGACCCCCTGCGGACGTACCTGGAGCATCGGCCGGGCTGAGGCCTGCGGTTGGGTTCACCATGGCGAACCGCAAGGGGAACCGCAACATCTCGGAGATGCTGGGCAAGGGACCCCCCAAGCCTGACAAAAGCCCGGACAAGCCAGCGCCAACGCCCCCCCCTAAGGGGAAAGACATCCCAGTTGGCGAGACACCAGCCACCAAGGAGTTTATGGAAACCCTCTTCGCCTCCCTGAAAGAAGATATCCAAACCTTCCGGCAGGAAATGACCGGGGAGCACAAGGAACTCCGACGGGACGTCGACGAACTGGGGGAGAGAGTAGCGGCCAACGAGCTCTCGGGCCAGGCACGTAGCGAGGAAATAGAACTCCTTCGGCAGGAGATCGTCCGCCTTCATGACCAGCAAATAGATCTCCAGACCCATGCGGAGGACCTGGAGAACCGCTCCAGGCGCAATAACATCCGAGTCCGGAATGTGCCGCTTAAGGCGGAGGGGGACGACATGGCGGGATACCTGCAATCGCTCTTCCGAATGGTGCTGGGGGAAGGAGAGGACTTCGCGGTCCGTATTGACAGAGCCCACCGAGTGGGCCCGGCCCGCCGGACCCAGGGCCCCCCGCCGGACATTCTGGCCTTTCTGCCGGACTACCCTTTAAAGGAGCGCATCTTGAGGGAGGCTCGTCACAAGCAACCCCTCCGCTTCCAGGACCACAATGTGGAACTTTTTCAGGACCTGGCTGCGTCCACCCTACAAAAGCGGAGGGAGTTTAGGGTTGCCACAACTTTCCTGCGTAAAGAGGGGGTCCCGTATTCCTGGGGACACCCGTTTCGCCTGGTCTTTAGGTGGAATGGCGCCCTCCACCAGCTGCTTTCCCTACGAGACACATGCACGGTGCTAGGCATCCCCCACGAGGACCCGCTCCGGGACGACATGGCGGACCGGCAGTCCTCCGGGGCCGGGACAGGCTCCCCCGGGACGTCGAGGGACGGATGGCGGACAGTGCGGCGGGACAGACAGCGGAAGAAGCCTCTCAAGCCCGATCCAGACACGGTGGCCCTGGAACAGGCTGCAGCAATCCATGAAGTATCCAAAGACACAGGCGCAGCCTCCTAAGTGGATCCTGGTGAAGGTCGACATCAGCTAAGTTTTGGCTCCTGGTTGGGGGGGGGTCGGGGGGCCACGAGCCGCCACTGCCACACACCCACTCATTGACTCATCTACCACAGGCCTAGACTGTCTCATGATTGGCCTGGGACTACGTTCACCAGTTGGGGGGGGAGGGATGAGGGGGAATGTTGGGGGGGGAGTTGGGGCTTGGGAGGATGGGAGGGGGGGAGCTCGGTGTGTTCACTATCGATTGGCATCTGGCACCAGAGGTTGGGCTGGCTGGAGGATTGGGTCACGGCGGGAGGGACGCACGCATACTTATGGCTGCTGACAGCATAAGTATCCTCTCACTCAATGTCAAGGGACTCAATAACCCCATCAAAAGAAGGGCAGTCATCTCTTTCCTTGAGCGTTCTGGGGCTGAATTATGTCTGTTACAGGAAACGCATCTGTTGGCGAAAGATTGGCACCGTATGAAAGCTAGGGCCTTCCCCCACCAATTCTACTCCGCGACCAGCGAAAAGAAAGCGGGTGTAGCTATACTAGTGGCCAGACACTTCAAAGGGCGGGTTGGGAGTAAGGTGGCTGAAATCAAGGGCAGGCTCCTGGCACACACGATACACGTAGGTACCTCTTCCTTCACGTTAGGCTCCATTTATGCACCCAACACCAAACAGGAGGTTTTCCTGAAAGGTGCGCTGTCTGAAGCGCTTTCGGGCGATATGAGGCTGGTACTGGTGGGAGGGGACTTGAACCTGGTCATGGATAATGAGAAGGATAGGTCCGGGAAGAGGTTTGGGGACTCCGGAGCGCTGTCGGTGACAGGGAAGCAGTGGTTAGGGGACAGGGGGCTGACTGACATCTGGCGGGACAAACATCACACTGCCCCGGGATACACCTTTTACTCTCATGTGCACCACACATATGCTAGAATAGACCACTTCCTGGGTTCGACTGACATAATACCCATGGTTCGGGACATTGACATTACACCGGCGGCACTTTCAGACCACGACGCGGTGACCCTTCAACTAACCGTCCCGCGCACTCCTCCACGTAGGGGCAAGTGGCGACTCAGGGAAAGTTTACTGGCCCGCAAGGGAGTTGTGCAGCAACTGTCCCAAAGCATCACCACTTATTTGGACCAGAACGACACGGGAGAGGTAACCCAGGCGACACTATGGGGGGCACTCAAGGCGGTCATTAGGGGCGAAATCATAGCGATCGCCGCGGCAGAAAATAAGGAGCGAAAAGATCGGAGACGGGACCTGGAGACGCAGGTGTTAGAACTGGAGCGGGTTCACAGCCGGACGGGAGCCCCCCGGATTTGGCGCAAGCTGAAAGCGGTCAGGGCGCAACTGGCGAGTCTAGACCTAGATAGGGCGGAATACGCGGCGCTCCGCCTCCGCCACACGTACTACGTGGGGGGAGACAAGACGGGCCGCCTGCTGGCTAGCAAACTCAAGGCCAAAACCGTCCGCTCCCAGATCCCTGTGATACGCGGAGACGGTGGCGGCGAGGTCCGAGAGGATGACGGCATAGCGGAGGCATTCCGGACTTTCTATGAGCAGCTATATGCCGCCAATCGGACCGTGGGGGAGGAGGCGGGGAAGACCTACCTGGAGTCCATGGAGGTCACCGCCCTTAATGACGTGAACTCCGCCGCGCTAGATGCTCCCTTCCGCCTGGAAGAGGTCATAGCGGCCATTGCCCGTCTTAAACCCCTGAAGGCTCCGGGCCCGGACGGCTTCTCCTCGGGCTTTTACAAAACCTTCTGCCCCCTCCTGGCGCCGGTCCTTACAAAGCTATTCAACTCATTCGAGGGCCAGGGCTCAATCCCGAGGGGGATGTTGGAGGCTGAGGTCGTGGTCCTTCCGAAACCGGGCAAAGACCCCTCACGCTGTGCTGCGTATAGGCCGATTTCGCTCCTCAACGTGGACCTTAAGCTCTTCACGGGCATCCTGGCCTCCCGGCTGGGCCCGTGCCTGCCAGGCGTTATCGACCCTGACCAAGCGGGCTTCGTCCCCTCCAGGCAATGCGCGGATAACACAAAGCGCATCATGCATGTCATAGACAAAGCGTACGCCAACGCCTCGGACGCAGCACTGCTCTCGGTGGACGCCGAGAAGGCGTTCGACAGGGTGGATTGGGGGTTCCTGGAACAGACGCTGGCCAAATTCGGAGTGGGTCCGCGATTCCGCTCCTGGGTGGCGGGATGCTACACGTCCCCGAAGGCGACAATCAAAGTCAACGGGGTCAGCTCTAAGCCATTCGACATCCAGAGAGGCACGCGGCAGGGCTGCCCACTCTCGCCGCTCCTGTTCGCCCTTTATATCGAGCCATTTGCCCAGCGGGTTCGGGACAACCGTGCCATAACCGGGATCAGGTTTGGAGGAGTGGAGCAAACCATCAGCCTCTACGCGGACGACATTCTGGTGGCGGTGGATAACCCTCGGGTCTCTCTGCCGGCCTTCCTCTCGGAAATGACCGCGTTCGGGGCAGTGTCGGGCTTCACAATGAATATCCAGAAGTCCGTCGTCCTGCCGCTCGGTAGCAACACCCGACCGGCTAACAGGGCTTCGTTGCACATAGGAGGGCTGGAGGTCAGCACCACCGTGCAGTACCTGGGGATAGACCTGACGCCGTCAACCGTTCAAACGGTCGACCTTAACTACACCAGGCTGCTGTCGCGAGTTCAGGGGGACATTGCGAGGTGGAAGCAACAGCCGCTTTCGTGGCTGGGCCGGGTGGCGGCCATAAAAATGTCCCTGTTGCCTAAGATCCTGGGGATGCTGAAGAAACTACAGGATGCCCTGCATCACTATATATGGGCGAATAAAAGGTCCAGACTGCGGCGCGACCTGGCCACGAGGACGACAGCGGAGGGGGGTCTGGGGGTTCCGGACCTCAAGCGCTACTTCCACGCGGCTCAGCTTAGATTCCTACTGGAGTGGTCCCGACCGACTTCGGAGAAACACTGGTTGTTCCAGGACAGAGCCATGGCAGGCCTGCCCCTCTGGAAGGTTCCCTATTTGGCGCGCCCAGACAGACCACAGTACCGCAAAAGATCCCCTATCACCAGGACCCTTTTACAAGTGTGGGATGCTACCGCGGTCCCTAGGGGCCTGACGACCTATCCCTCCCCCATGACGCCTCTGCTGGACAATCCGGCGTTCCCCCCTGGCAGCTCCCCGAGCTCATTCCCACAATGGCGACAATCCGAATGTCGCTCCGCGGGCCACCTCTTCGACACGGAGGGCTTCATGACATGGGACGCCGTGACAGCACACTACTCATTGGATAAGCCACTCCGCTACCAGTACTTCCAGCTTAGGCACTGGCTAGCGCACGCTGACGTGGCGCCTTTGGTTGGACGCCCCCTCACCCCCTATGAGCGTTGGATTGTGACCAAGACATCGGACACAAGGTCTATCACAGAGCTGTATCAGATGCTGTCCCCGCCCCCCCCTTCGGAGAAATCTGCTGGGCAGAGGCGCTGGGAGAGGGAACTGGGACGCGCTCTTTCAGCTAAAGAATGGCGAGCCGTATACCACCGTGCTCATCACACGGCCAGGAATACCGCTAGCAGGGAGGCGGCGGTCAAGATCGCCTACTACTGGCACTTGACCCCTGAGCGTCTGCATCAGGGGAATCCGAGCAAAGACCCTAAATGTTGGAGAGGGTGCGGGCACACGGGGACCATGCTACACATCTTGTGGG
This sequence comes from Lissotriton helveticus, assembly GCF_964261635.1. Taxonomy (NCBI): domain Eukaryota; kingdom Metazoa; phylum Chordata; class Amphibia; order Caudata; family Salamandridae; genus Lissotriton; species Lissotriton helveticus. The sequence continues at coordinate 198,894,298 of NC_136071.1, forward strand.
ACTGTACCGAGGTACAGGAATATTGGACAGCGGTACTTAAGGACATAGACACTCACTTTGACACCGACATTCCACGATTCCCAGCTTATGCTGTTCTCGGACTGCCGAACGACCTGACGTTCCCCCTCAAGTCCATGAGGGGAAAACAGATGGGACTGGCAATGGGGGCAGCGACGCAGCACATCTTATCACTCTGGGGGTCCACCAGGCAGCCCACACACACGGGGTGGTTACATCGGTTATGGTACATCATGGGGATGGAGAGGATACAGGCCTCGCTTACTCAGTCCTCCGACACCTTCAGGGCAACATGGCAACCACTTATCTCTCTACTCTCCCAAGAATTCACGGAGCTCACCTGCCCGAGGTATCTCCGGGTCCTGAAATTGGCGGAGGGGTTTAGAGATGAAAAGACCAGAGCGGAACATAAAGTCTAGCCTCTACACAGTACAACCGACCTTAGGCGCTACAGGGAACACACCGGGCGGGAGGAGGGAGGTTGGGGGGGTTGGTGAGGGGGTGGGATACCGTTGGGGTTGGGCGGGAGGGGGGGCCTGTTGGGGAGTTGGTGGTGGAAAAGAGTTCGGATGGCCGCAGGGGGGCATGTCCCTCCGCCAAGCAAGCATACTAGGGCGCCCGGACTTGCCTCGCTTTATGGACACTCAGAGGGGTGCGCTGCTGGGTCGGGGACGGGCGCCTAGACATAGCTTTTTGTTTCTTCATATACTGTATGTATAACATTGCTTTGTGGAACTCAATAAAAATATATTTGATCAAAAAAAAAATGTCATTTGAATTGTGCCTAATGATAAATAACCACTTTTTGAATCTTCACAGTGACTTAAATTGGGATTTTTTTGCACTGTACAAATATTGATTCACAATGTCAATTGTATTGTGTCTCATATTGAATAACCACTTTTTAAAGCTTCACAGTGACCAAAATTGTGATTTTAAACAACTTTCCTCCTTCGCAGAGGCTTCTATTTTGACCAATTTCGGGCAGGAAAATGACTCTAAACACACTTATTTTAGTTTGAAAAGTGACAAATCAATGCAATAGTTGTTTACACTCAAAATATTAAACATTAAAAAAGTCACCTTTCCTGACCATCTGTAGGAAGTTCGACAAGTCCGGGTTCATCGTTTTTTCACCAGAAAATTGATTTTTTGGACTGTACAAAAATTGATTCAAAATGTCAATTGTATCGTGTCTCATATTGGATAACCACTTTTTAAAGCTTCACAGTGACCAAAATTGTGATTTTAAACACCTTTCCTCCTACGCATTAGCTTATATTTTGACCGATTTGGGGGAGAAAAATGACTCTAAACATACTTATTTTAGTTCCAAAAGAGATAATTCACATGCAATTGTTATTTACAGTCAAAATATTAAACATTAAAAAATCGGTGTTTTTTACCATCTGGAGAATGTTTGACAGGTCCGGGGTCCTAATTTTTCGTCACAAAATTTACTTTTTTGAGTAAACAGCTTTCCTCATACGCATACGCTTCTATTTTGACCGATTTCGGGCAGGAAAATGACTCTAAACACACTTATTTTAGTTCCAAACGTGATAAATCACATGCAATAGTTATAGTTATTTACAGTCAAAAGATTAAACATTAAAAAAATCACCTTTCCTGACCATCTGTAGGAAGTTTGACAGGTTCATCGTTTTTCACCAGAAAATTGATTTTCTTGACTGTACTAAAATTGATTCAAAATGTCGATTGTATCGTGTCTCATATTGAATAACCACTAATTAAAGCTTCACAGTGACCAAAATTGCGATGTTTAAACACCTTTCCTCCTATGCAGTAGCTTCTATTTTGACCAATTTCGGGCAGGAAAATGACTCTAAACATACTTATTATAGTTCCAAAAGTGATAATCCACATGTAATAGTCATTTACAGTCAAAAGATTAAACATTAAAAAATGACCATTTCTGACCATCTGGAGAAAGGTCGACAGGTCCGGGATCATAATTTTTCATCAGAAAATCGACTTTTTTGATTGTACAAAAAATGATTCAAAATGTCATTTGAATTGTGCCTCATGGTAAAAAAAATTTTAATCAACAAAATTGGACACTTGTAACACTGCTCAACCTTTGGTTCAGTGTAAATAAGGAAACCCTCAGAGAAGTCAATGTTTGAATGGAAATTGCGGTATATTGTTTCATCCGCCCCACATTGACAATCACGCAGTTATCATAGGGTTATTCCTATTAGTGTGTACTGCTTGCCTCATCCAGAGGCACCTCCAGTCTCGAGTGCAGTGTCCAGAGACAAAAGGACTTTCCCACAAAAAATTGTTAAAAATGAAAATGTACGCCAAAAAAGGGTTTCCTTATTTACACTGAACCAAAGGTTGAGCAGTGTTACAAGTGTCCAATTTTGTTGATTAAAAATTCATTCCTTTGGGGAAAGAAACGGACACACAAAATCCTCATCCCTCCTTGTTGATTAACTGTTTATATAAGCAGCGCACAGCTGCGGGATCTGAAAGTTATAAATAAGTTTTCTAGACAAAACTTTAATCATGGAAGGAATTGTGGGATTAAGCTATGATGCAAGTGATATTGATGAACTACTAGCGGCGCAACCACTCATCAATAATACAGACTTAACAGAAGCCCTATCCCAAACAGATGACTGGGATACTCTATCAGAGAAGAAGAAGAATCAAATAAGAACTGCGATTCACGGAATCATAATGACAGAGTATTTAAGGTCCAAAATAGCCCCTAGAGGCCTATGGGTAGGAAATGCTCCCCGAATTTTTCTCCATGATTTGGCATTCCGCAAAGACTGGTCTTCCATCTCATGGAAATGCACCTTAGACTACTTAGTCCTGATTATCAAGACAGCAAGACGACTCTCAGAAGCACTACTCTTGGAAATAGAAGCCTGTGAAAATGAGTTGAAAAAGGGCATTAACACACAAGTCTATAAAAAAAGACTGGATGAAATGACAAAGGAAATGGAAGAAACACGAGAGTTTCTGATGCAGAACAAATTACAGAAACTTGCAAAGGATATCAAGAAATTCAGCCAAGAAAAAATGCACCCATACATCAAGGAGGATTATGTTTTCTCAGAAGCAAATTCAGACAATGAATCCACTGGTAAAAATTCATCTAATAATTCTTTTAATAGTTCAGATGATTACAACCCCTCTAGAGGCCGAAATAATTTTCGACACCAACGCCCAAGAAGAGGAAACAGATGGCAACGCCCATACCACCCCACCTTCAACATGCCATATTACCAACCATTTGTTCCACACTACGGAGGCTGGGCCGATCCATTCCAGCAAGGAATGCAAGGGATGCAACAGATGCCCCACATGATGGACCAACAACTGCCAGGACAGCATAATCAGCACCAACAAGAACAACCTTCTTTTTTATCCCGAGGCCGCCCACAGCCCCGAGGAAAAAGAAAGTCATTGACCTGGCAAGACCAGCAAAGGAATGTCCAAACTCGGAGCATGGCAGCAGCACAACCCTCTACCAGCAAGAACAATCACTAATCGTCAACCTTTCAGATGTAGAGCTCAATAGCGACCAAATATCTGTCCTAAATAAAGGACTAGGCTTTGTCCCTACCCCAAAAATAGACACTTTTAAAATCAAAAGTGAACTGGCTGAATTCTGCAGAACTCTCAAACTAAAAGCTTTCTTCTCCAATACTACTACCAAACAACAAGAGGGTGACACAACCCTTCGGAAGAAATCAACTTTCAACCCCCCATCATCCTGCATTCCGCCGGAACTTCACACCTTCGAGCAAGCTCTCCTAAAAGGAATAGATAATATGGACACGAGCAGGACCAAAGTTTTTCAAAACCTGACAAAGAAGGAACGTTTGGCAATGGAAGATCTGAGCAAAAACGAAGACCTGGTGATAAAACCTGCGGATAAGGGGGGAGGCACAGTAATCCTCAATAAGGCAGGCTATAACCAACAATGTCTAGCTCTCCTCTCAGACACCAGATTTTACCAGAGAATCATAGTGGACCCCACTGAGAGACTCCAAAATACCATATCCATCATGGTACATGAGGCTGAAACTAAAGGGTGGATATCCAAAAAAGAAGCAGTTTTCTTAATGGTAAGGGAGCCAGTTACTCCTTATTTCTACTCCCTCCCGAAAACCCATAAAAATAGGACACCACCACCGGGGCGCCCGATAGTGTCCGGAATTGGATCCGTGCTCGAGCCCCTTTCAAAATTCGCAGACGAATTCTTGAAACCTCTTGTTCAAAAAACACAAACTTACCTAAAGGATACAAGAGATCTTTTACTACAGATTTCAAACATGCCTTTTGATCCCGAAACGATGCTTCTAGTAGGTCTAGATGTGGAATCCCTATTCACAAGCCTCCCTCAAGATACAACACTACAGATGCCAGAGGATGTCCTTTACTCAGAGACCTGGCAGTATAACACACCAAGACACTTTATCCTGGAATGTTGTAAGCTGGCACTCAAAGAAATTTTTTTCAAATATAATGACAAGCTGTACCTCCAAACCCATGGTACCTCCATGGGCAGCGCCTTCGCGCCTTCGGTGGCAGGACTCTATGTGAGCCAATTTGAAACACAATTTGTCCTTAACAAAACCAACATGTTCTCTTCCAGTATCATATACTGGAAGAGATACATCGATGACATTTTCCTTATTTGGAACATTGATCAAGACCTGACAGAGTTTATGTTATGGCTCAACACCCTGGATCCATGGTTAAAATTCACACACACTTCCAGTAATAACCAACTTGATTTTCTGGACCTGACAATTTTCAATGAAAGGAGTATCCTACAGACGATAACATATACAAAACCGACGGCGAAAAACAGCTTGTTGTCACACAAAAGCCATCACCCCAAGCCTCTCAGAGACAATTTGCCCTTTAGTCAATTCTTGCGCCTCAAAAGAAATTGTAGCAAGAATAGTGATTATCAAGAACAAGCAATGGGCCTATGCGAAAAATTAAGAAAGAGGGACTACACTGAAAGAGTCATCAAGAAATGTAAAAAAAGAGCTGACAACCAACCTCGTGAGTGCCTCCTCCAAACATATCAAAAAGAACCAGTAAAAGACTTAACTACGTGTGTGACCACCTTTAATCCAGCTACCTACACCATCCAGAAGTTGATAAAAAAGAACTGGCATATAGTGAACACTGGACAGTTCAATTGGCCAAGACCAAGGTTCGCGAATAGAAGGACCAAAAACCTTAAGGACACTTTGGTGCATAGCCGCCCTAGGCCCAATACTCGACTGCCAATAACTAACAGTGTCAACATGACCCCCCTGTCAGGACACTTTCCTTGCGGAACCTGTGTTGCTTGCAAAACAACAACAGCCACAAAAACTTTACAACTGAAGAATGACTTTGTATGGACACAGAAGCAGTTCACAAACTGTAATTCATCTCATGTTATCTACATGATTGAGTGCCCATGTCAGAAGCAATATATTGGAATGACCTGCCGTAAAGTTAAGCTCAGGATAGGAGAGCACAAGAGTAACATCAGGTTAAAAAAGAATACTACCAAGTTGTGCTCACATTATTTGGAAATGAACCACACCCATGAAGAAATGCAGTGGACAGTCATTGAGATGCTGACCAACAAATCCGGTAATGTGGAAAAGGTGCTATACGAAAAGGAGCAAAGATGGGTGGACCGCTTGCGTACTTTTGAATTCGGTTTAAATGACAATATCGCCTGGCATCACTTTGCAAAGTAAACATGAGTACCTTCACTTGATAAGATGCGAAATTCTGCCCGTTGCTTTCTCTGTGTGCCTTCACTAGATTCCAACTAAAAGATGTAATCAATCCTTGACTATAACATTTCGCATATGAATAACTATCGTTTCGAATTAATGTCCCCCAAGGGATTACATATTGTAATTTAAGTTGTGACCGCCTACGGAGATTTTCCGAACCCCCTTTCTTCACCATCATGTCTACTAGTGAAAATGATTTGTCAATGTGCCTTTAAATCCAAAACGCCCTACCGCCTTTAAAAATGGAACTACAACACGACTTCCGCACTCCGGGGGCAGAGTCAGCACAAGGCTAGAGTGTAGCCTCCACGCGGGTAATGGCGAAAGATATCTCCGATCCTGAACCTGGGTAAGATGTATGATTCCTTTTCCTCCCATACTCATTGAGGTCTCTGCTCTACTGCAGCTCTGCATTACAAGAAGTTGTCCCCCGTTGGGAGCAGAGTTTTCCTACACGACAGGTAAGATCTAACTGCGTGTTTTAAAAGCTAACACGGCTTCTTTAGTGACTAAAATGAGAGGGCATGTATTGGAACGAGTACACGACTAGAACCACCTTTGACCAATGTTTCTGAAATAAAACCAATGCTCTTTAAGCAAAATTTGACCGTCCCCAACTTCCCCAGCACTAACACAGCCAGGGTAGGCTTTTTAACAGCAATAAGAGCTAACGGTCACAAATTTGTAAAATGGCGGTTTTACAAGATAAACAACAGGTATACCCTGCTGCGCCAAATGAATACAATACAGAAATGCACCCGTACGGTGCCGACAGTATGTAACCTGAGATCTCTTAGCCGGTACCCATAACTTTGAAATTAATTTAGATATCAGCTAATGAGATTACTTAGCGCCCACATTCAACTAAGATGTATCGATAGCCTCCTAATTTTTCCTTCCTTCATGAGTAATCCCAGTGTTAATAAAATTATTACCTGTGGCTCTGCACTAACCCACCTGAAAAATTATAAAAGTCAATGTTACCAGCTAAAACGCCTTAATGTACATTCTTCCATAGATCGTGAGGAACACAACCCTCATATAATGCTATGAGTATGGGATTACCGCACAAGTATGTGTGAGTAGTTTTATATGTGTATACAATTTCATGTTTGTTTATCTTGTTATGTAAGTCCTGACGAAAGCTCTACAGACCTCCTGGCCCAATAGAGCTGAAACATGTCGACAACCTTATCCCTGCAATACTATACGGCCTAGTAACTCGGCCTAAACTAAGTATTTACTACTTTTCTAACTAATGGAAATTTGCCCTGCAATAAACCTTTTTTGGCGTACATTTTCATTTTTAACAATTTTTTGTGGGAAAGTCCTTTTGTCTCTGGACACTGCACTCGAGACTGGAGGTGCCTCTGGATGAGGCAAGCAGTACACACTAATAGGAATAACCCTATGATAACTGCGTGATTGTCAATGTGGGGCGGATGAAACAATATACCGCAATTTCCATTCAAACATTGACTTCTCTGAGGGTTTCCTTATTTACACTGAACCAAAGGATGAGCAGTGTTACAAGTGTCCAATTTTGTTGATTAAAAATTCATTACTTTGGGGAAAGAAACGGACACACAAAATCCTCATCCCTCCTTGTTGATTAACTGTTTCCTCATGGTAAATAACCACTTTTCGAAGCCTCACAGTGACTAAATTTGCCATTTTTACAGACTTTTCCTTCTACTCAGAAGCTTCTATTTTGACCAATTTCGGGCAGAAAAATGACTCTAAACACACATATTTCATTTCCAAAAGTGATTCGTCACATGCAATAGTCATTTACAGTCAACAGATTAAAAATGTAAAAATAACCTTTCCTGACCCTCTGGAGGAAGTTCGACAGGTCAGGGATCATCGTTTTATCATCACAAAATTGACTTTTTTGACTGTACAAAATGTCATTTGAATTGTGCCTAATGATAAATAACCACTTTTTGAAGCTTCACAGTGACTAGATGTGATATTGCCCCACGGGTCGTGAGTCCCTTACTCACCCCGCCCGGATTGCCGCCCCTTCGATGCTCTCCCTTCCAGGGACCGCGGTCAGAGACAACCACCAAAGCGTCCATGACAACGGGAACCCCGCCCCTCTCTCTATTACGGGACCCAATCCGGAGAGACAACGGACCGGAAGGACTTCATCCTGACCCCGGAAGACCCGCCTCTTGGCCGACGTCAGGAAACAGAAAAGACGGAAGACGAGAGGCAGAAGAAGTCGGAGTATCGTGGCAGGAGATTTCGACTGGAGCTGCGGAAGGAGAGGACGGGAGTGGAGAAGCAGAGGAGTGGTCCGAAGACTGGTGGAGTCCCCCAGAGGTGGCTGAAGAGCGGCCACAACTCGACAGAGAGTTGCAGCGGAGCACGTGAGTACCAGCTGCCCTCTTTGAAGCACGCTAGGTGCTCTGTGTAAATACTACGGCCCCCTGTATAATTACTCCCTCTATCCTGGACACATCATTAGTAGTAGTTTGGCACCCTGTATATATTGTATAGCACCTTGCACTGTATAAAGACTGCCCCCACACGAACCTCATCGAACACCCTTTGTACTTTACCTTCCCTCGTCCTCCCCACCCTTTCCTCACGTTCCTTTCTACTTCCCCACACCCTGGTGACGGTTACGGTACAAGACCTCTAGCCCAGTGGGACTAACGGCTCCTTCTCCTTGTTTTTCTCTTACTGCCCTCCGAGGAGCCTTCCCGACCCTGCAGAAGATGACTACACCCAAGACCTGGACCCCACCGAGCCCCTACAAAACCCGGAGGCGGACAAAGACTGTACACCCCGTTTTTGGAGCCATATATTCGTTTCCCCTGTTTTGTTGTAAGAACTACCTCGTGTGCAATAAAAGAACACTATTGCCAACTATATCCGGCCTCCTTGCCTGCATTTCCAGCCCGCTGACCGCCCACGTTCACACTAAAATTGGGATTTTTTTTGCACTGTACAAATATTGATTCACAATGTCAATTGTATCATGTCTCATATTGAATAACCACTTTTTAAAGCTTCACAGTGACCAAAATTGTGATTTTAAACACCTTTCCTCATACGCAGAAGCTTCTATTTTGACCGATTTCGGGCAGGAAAATGACTCTAAACACACTTATTTTAGTTCGAAAAGTGATAAATCAATGCAATAGTTGTTTACACTCAAAATATTAAACATTAAAAAAGTCACCTTTCCTGACCATCTGTAGGAAGTTCGACAGGTCCGGGTTCATCGTTTTTTCACCAGAAAATTGATTTTTTGGACTGTACAAAAATTGATTCAAAATGTCAATTGTATCTTGTCTCATTGAATAACCACTTATTAAAGCTTCACAGTGATCAAAATTGCAATTTTTAAACACCTTTCCTCCTACGCATTAGCTTATATTTTGACCGATTTGGGGGAGGAAAATGACTCTAAACACACTTATTTTAGTTCCAAAAGTGACAATTCACATGCAATAGTTATTTACAGTCAAAATATTAAACATTTACAAATTGGTGTTACTTACCATCTCGAGAATGTGTGACAGGTCCGGGGTCGTAGTTTTTCATCACAAAATTGACTTTTTTGAGGAAACAGCTTTCCTCATACGCATAAGCTTCTATTTTGACCGATTTCGGGCAGGAAAATGACTCTAAACACACTTATTTTAGTTCGAAAAGTGATAAATCAATGCAATAGTTGTTTACACTCAAAATATTAAACATTAAAAAAGTCACCTTTCCTGACCATCTGTAGGAAGTTCGACAGGTCTGGTTTCATCGTTTTTTCACCAGAAAATTGATTTTTTGGACTGTACAAAAATTGATTCAAAATGTCAATTGTATCGTGTCTCATATTGAATAACCACTTTTTAAAGCTTCACAGTGACCAAAATTGTGATTTTAAACACCTTTCCTCCTACGCATTAGCTTATATTTTGACAGATTTGGGGGAGAAAAATGACTCTAAACACACTTATTTTAGTTCCAAAAGTGATAATTCACATGCAATAGTTATTTACAGTCAAAATATTAAACATTAAAAAATCGGTGTTACTTACCATCTGGAAAATGTTTGACAGGTCCGGGGTCCTAGTTTTTCATCACAAAATTTACCTTTCCTGACCATCTGTAGGAAGTTTGACAGGTCCGGGTTCATCGTTTTTCACCAGAAAATTGATTTTTTTGACTGTACTAAAATTGATTCAAAATGTCGATTGTATCGTGTCTCATATTGAATAACCACTAATTAAAGCTTCACAGTGACCAAAATTGCGGTGTTTAAACGCCTTTCCTCCTACACAGTAGCTTCTATTTTGACCAACTTCGGGCAGGAAAATGACTCTAAACATACTTATTATAGTTTTAAAAGTGAGAATTCACATGCAATAGTTATTTACAGTCAATAGATTAAAAATTAGGAAATGGCCATTTCTGACCATCTGGAAAAAGTTCCAGAGGTCAGGGGTCATGGTTTTTCATCACAAAATTGCCTGTTTGACTGTACAAAAAATGATTCAAAATGTCATTTGAATTGTGCCTCATGATCAATTACCACTTTTTGAAGCTTCACAGTGACCAAAATTGGGATGTTTTTGGACTGTACAAATATTGATTCACAATGTCAATTGTATCGTGTCTCATATTGAATAACCACTTTTTAAAGCTTCACAGTGACCAAAATTGTGATTTTTAAACACCTTTCCTCCTACTCAGAAGCTTCTATTTTGACCCATTTTGGGCAGAAAAAGGACTCTAAACACACTTATTTTAGTTCCAAAAGTGATAAATCACATGCAATAGTTATTTACAGTGAAAATATTAAACATTAAAAAATCGCTGTTACTGACCATCTGGAGAATGTTTGACAGGTCATAGTTTTTCATCGGAAAATAGATGTTTTGGACTGTACTCAAATTATTTCAAAATGTCAAATGGATTGTGCTGCATGTTGAATAACCACTATTTAAAGCTTCACAGTGCACAGAAATTGTGATTTTTATAGACTTTTCCTCCAACTCAGAAGCTTCTATTTTGACCAATTTCGGGCAGGAAAATGACTCTAAACATACTTATCATAGTTCCAAAAGTGATAATCCACATGTAATAGTCATTTACAGTCAAAAGATTAAACATTAAAAATGACCATTTCTGACCATCTGGAGAAAGGTCGACAGGTTCGGGGTCATCGTTTTTCATCAGAAAATCGACTTTTTTGACTGTACAAAAAACTGATTCAAAATGCCATTTGAATTGTGCCTCATGGTAAATAACCACTTTTTGAACCCTCACAGTGACCAAATTTGCCATTTTTACAGACTTTTCCTTCTACTCAGAAGCATCTATTTTGACTAATTTCGGGCAAGGAAATGACTCTAAATACACTTATTTTAGTTCCTAAAAGTGATAATTCACATGTATTAGTCATTTACAGTCAAAAGATTAAACATAAAAAAATGACCATTTCTGACCATCTGGAGAAAGGTCGACAGGTTCGGGGTCATCGTTTTTCATCAGAAAATCGACTTTTTTGACTGTACAAAAAACTGATTCAAAATGCCATTTGAATTGTGCCTCATGGTAAATAACCACTTTTTGAACCCTCACAGTGACCACATTTGCCATTTTTACAGACTTTTCCTTCTACTCAGAAGCTTCTTTTTCGACCAATTTCGAGCAAGGAAATGACTCTAAACACACTTATTTTAGTTCTAAAAGTGACAATTCACATGCAATAGTCATTTACAGTCAACAGATTAAAAATTAAGAAATGGCCATTTCTGACCATCTGGAAAAAGTTCAACAGGTCAGGGGTCATGGTTTTTCATCACAAAATTGCCTGTTTGACTCTACAAAAATTATTCAAAATATCATTTGAATTGTGCCTCATGATAAATAACCACTTTTTGAAGTTTGACAGTGATCAAAATTGGGATGTTTTTGGACTGTACAAATATTGATTCACAATGTCAATTGTATCGTGTCTCATATTGAATAACCACTTTTTAAAGCTTCACAGTGACCAAAATTGTGATTTTTAAACACCTTTCCTCCTACTCAGAAGCTTCTATTTTGACCCATTTCGGGCAGAAAAAGGACTCTAAACACACTTATTTTAGTTCCAAAAGTGATAAATCACATGCAATAGTTATTTACAGTGAAAATATTAAACATTAAAAAATCGCTGTTACTGACCATCTGGAGAATGTTTGACAGGTCCGGGGTCATAGTTTTTCATCGGAAAATAGATGTTTTGGACTGTACTCAAATTATTTCAAAATGTCAAATGGATTGTGCCGCATGTTGAATAACCACTATTTAAAGCTTCACAGTGCACAGAAATTGTGATTTTTATAGACTTTTCCTCCAACTCAGAAGCTTCTATTTTGACCAATTTCGGGCAGGAAAATGACTCTAAACATACTTATCATAGTTCCAAAAGTGATAATCCACATGTAATAGTCATTTACAGTCAAAAGATTAAACATTAAAAATGACCATTTCTGACCATCTGGAGAAAGGTCGACAGGTTCGGGGTCATCGTTTTTCATCAGAAAATCGTCTTTTTTGACTGTACAAAAAACTGATTAAAAATGCCATTTGAATTGTGCCTCATGGTAAATAACCACTTTTTGAACCCTCACAGTGACCAAATTTGCCATTTTTACAGACTTTTCCTTCTACTCAGAAGCTTCTTTTTCGACCAATTTCGAGCAAGGAAATGACTCTAAACACACTTATTTTAGTTCTAAAAGTGACAATTCACATGCAATAGTCATTTACAGTCAACAGATTAAAAATTAAAAATTTGGCCATTTCTGACCATCTGGAAAAAGTTCAACAGGTCAGGGGTCATGGTTTTTCATCACACAATTGCCTGTTTGACTCTACAAAAATTATTCGAAATATCATTTTAATTGTGCCTCATGATAAATAACCACTTTTTGAAGTTTGACAGTGACCAAAATTGGGATGTTTTTGGACTGTACAAATATTGATTCACAATGTCAATTGTATCGTGTCTCATATTGAATAACCACTTTTTAAAGCTTCCCAGTGACCAAAATTGTGATTTTTAAACACCTTTCCTCCTACTCAGAAGCTTCTATTTTGACCCATTTCGAGCAGAAAAAGGACTCTAAACACACTTATTTTAGTTCCAAAAGTGATAAATCACATGCAATAGTTATTTACAGTGAAAATATTAAACATTAAAAAATCGCTGTTACTGACCATCTGGAGAATGTTTGACAGGTCCGGGGTCATAGTTTTTCATCGGAAAATAGATGTTTTGGACTGTACTCAAATTATTTCAAAATGTCAAATGGATTGTGCCGCATGTTGAATAACCACTATTTAAAGCTTCACAGTGCACAGAAATTGTGATTTTTATAGACTTTTCCTCCAACTCAGAAGCTTCTATTTTTTTTTTTACCATCTTTTTATTATCAGGATAACATTGCACAGATATTACATTACAGTTCAGCTCAGTTCAGTATATTGACTAGTAGCACATTGCAGTAATACTGTATTTGCTCGAGTTACTTTTCTCTTTTTCATAATAGCTCTCAACCCCCAACTTTTCCCACCCAACTCCCCCGCCCAACTTCCCTCCCCGGGCACTTCTATCTAGATACAGTGTGTTCTCTATACATGGCAGTACAGTCTCCAACCTTCCCTTAATGTCTCCATGTCCCTGTCACAAAGCCCCCTAGGTCCCATAATCCTCAAGGCAGCCTAGGCTGAATGTCGTCCTATGCAGTGCACCTGTGTCCGTGCGTGAGCTGCTGTCCCTTGTCATTCGGTAGCACAAAGGGGGCACAACGGAATCCGAATGAGCGGTATTCCCAAAGCATTCAACCCATTTCAATCATCCAGTGACGCGCTCCCGGCGGTAGTATCCGCATCAGCCATTTCAAAGGATATCAATACAGCGTTCCATTCAAGCGATAGGGGAACTCTTCTCAAACCTTTTCGCTCTTCAGTCTGTAGTGCCATACCTTCAGCCCTACCCCACCGCACTACGTCTGCATGCCACACGTCTGGGTCAGGTGGCCTGCTGGATTTCCACCTCATAGTAATAGTACGCTTGGCCAATAGCAACGCCAGGTCGATGAACCTCGTGGCCACACTTCTCCTACGTTCGGTGGGTCCCAGTCCCAGCAGGCTAGAGGCTATAGTGTCGTATTGTCTATTAGGGGACACTCTGTGTAATGCGGTGTGTATGGTAGCCCAAAAAAATCCCAATTTCGGGCAGTCCCACAGCATGTGTATTAACCTCGCGTCCTCCATTCCACACCGGGGGCAGGAGTCTGGCGTGGCAGGGAACATTACATGTAGTCGGTGAGGCGTGAGGTATGCGCGATGTAGTATCATGAGTTGGATGAATTTAAACTTAGGGTTCCTCGAAACTCACTTAGGACATTTAAGAACACGCTCCCAGTCCCTATCCCGAAACACCCGGCCCGCCTCCCCCTCCCACGCTTCTCGCAGAGGCTGCAGTGATATCGCCCTCCCTGCGCGAATACCACTCGTAATCCATTTTGTTAAATTGCTCCCTAAGCCCATCAGGTGCAGCATCGTATGTAGTGGGTTTACCATTGGTTCGTTACCTTCCGGCGCCCAAGTCCGTGTGATGTAGCCGCGCACCCCACCATGTAGCAAGAACGTCCCCCTAGGCACGTGGTGTGTTGTGCAGAAGTCTTCAAAGGTCATCGTGTGACCATCATTGAATAGATCGCCCACCTGTGACACCCCAGCATCCGACCACGCGGTGAGCGCCCGTGTGGACAATATCCCCGTCCCCAGGGGGATCCCCAGCAATGGTATCGTGGGAGCGTAGGAAGAGGTGGGGGACGTGTATCTCACAGCTCTCCTCCAGCAGGCAAGGGCCATCTTGAGCAAAGGAGGAGATTGCCCAGGGATCGCCGTATTAGGCAGTAGCAAAGTGTGTATAGCACCCCGTCCCCTGTCCTCATCGGTCCTGCCTATTTCGTGCAGGTTGCGTCCCGCTAGCCAATATGCCAGCCACTGTAATTGACACGCATAGTAATACGCCAATAGGTCCGGAACTCCCAACCCACCCGCCTTCGTGGGTAGCTGTAGTTTCGCCAAACTTATGCGGCGCCTACCTTGTCCCCATATCAGCTCCGTCAGTATAGTATTCAAGGCTCTAAATACAGCAGCTGGAACCATAAAGGGCAAGTTCGTAAAGTAGTAAATGAGTCTCGGTAGTACCACCATCTTAGAGACGGCCACCCTGCCCGCAACCGACAGTGGCAGTGCGGTCCAAAATTGTACCTGTGGCCTCAGTGCTGCTACAGCCCGACCCAGATTGCCGTCTAACATGTCTGTCGCCCTTCTATAAATCTGTATCCCCAGGTAGCGAAAGGTAGTCTCCGCCATTTCGAACCTATAGGGTGGGAAGCGCAAGGGGGCACTCGCCTCAAGGGCAGCAAAACAGTACCCATATGACTTAGACTCGTTGATCGTAAGGCCCGATAGCGCACCGAAGCCCTCAAAAAGCTCAGGAATGGGGTCCAGTCCCCCTATTAAGTCCCTTAAATAAAGGATGATGTCATCGGCATACGCCGATACCACATGTGTTACACCTCCCCTCTTGATGCCTCTGTGCTGCGCCTGAAGCCTGAGTCTACACAGCAGTGGTTCCAGCGCTAAAATGAACAAAAGCGGGGAGAGCGGGCAGCCTTGCCTCGTGCCCCTCGCTATGTCCAGTTGAGGCGATATACATCTATTCGTGCGGACCCTAGCAGTAGGGCGGGTGTACAATAATCGGATCCAAGCAATAAAATCAACCGGGATCCCAAACCGTTCCAGCGCCGCAAACATATAATCCCACCGGAGGGAGTCGAATGCCTGCCGCAGGTCCAATGAGACACAGCCCTCGGTTGCCAAGGGTGAACGCTCGTAAAGCATGAGTTGGCTAAGCCTCCTCAGATTCATTGCCGTACTTCTGCCCGGCACAAAACCACATTGGTCCGGGTGGATGAGGCCCGGAATATACTGTGCCAGCCTCGTCGCCAACACCTTGCTCAACACCTTGTGATCGGTGTTCAACAATGACAACGGTCTGTAATTAGCTAAATTTAAACAATCCCTACCCGGCCTAGGCAACGAAACAATCAGAGCCTGCAGTGTGGCCTGCGGTAACCCGTCCGCCTTTCTCGCTTCGTTGAACAGCACACGTAGTCGCGGGGCCAACAAATCTACGTACGCTGGAAGGCCATCGGTCCCCGGGGTCTTGTTCCTCGGGAGTGCCCGTATTGCCTGCCGTATCTCCGCAACCGATATGGGTCGCGCCAAGTCATCACTCTGAGTTCTCTCCAGGCGCGGCAGCTCGAGTCCCGCCATGAACTCCTCAAATGCCACATCAGACATACTTCGATGTGGGCCGTACAGCGACTCATAGTAGTCACGAAAGGCGTTGTTAATATCGAACTGCGTCGTCTGTAGCTTCCCCGCTTGATCCATGACCTCTAACACCGGAGTAGGGGCCGGGGCGTCTCGCAGCAAACGAGCTAGGAGTGGCCCGGATTTGTCCGCGTGGGTATGTTGTCTACAGGTATATTCCCTGTAATCCAGGACACGCAGTTCTTCCAACAGCTCAGCATGCTGAATATGCGCCTCCTGCAATGGTGTAAAAGGCAAGTTCGTTCCCGCAGCCTCTCTCTCTAGCATGGCCAATCGGCCCTCTACATCGCTAAGCTTCTCCATAACCATACGCCTCATACCCGAACGCGTGTTCATTGCTTCCCCCCTTATATACACCTTAAAGGCATCCCACTCAATTTGGCGCGAGCTAGCCGTGCCATCATTTATGCGGAAGTGTTGTGCAATGTGGTCCGCCATAGTGGCCTTGAAAACAGTATCCTCCAGCAGTTCCGGGGACATACGCCATGTCGGTATCGGCGTGGGTATCCTGCCCCATCTCAGTGTGACCTCGACTGGATTGTGATCCGAAAAGGTCTTACCCATGTGTTCCGAGACTACCATCTCCCCCATCAAGGCTGTATTGCAAAACATGTGATCAATTCTCGTGTGTAAACCATGGGGAGGGGAAAAGAAGGTATATTCCCTGTCCGTCAAATGCATGCATCTCCATACATCCGCTAACCCCCAACCCGCTGCCCATTGAGAAAGCGTTTCTGCCTGCCTCCTGCTTTCTGTAGCCTGCAGTGGTGGGTGTGATCTGTCCAGTGGCACGTCCAGGACTGCATTAAAGTCCCCGCCTATAATCCATTCATACCCCGACCAGTCAGCCATTGCTCTGTTAAGCGTAGTTAAAAAAGAACCCTGGCCCACATTTGGCGCATACACACATCCAAGCAAAACAGGGGAGCCATCCAACACTCCCCGGATAAGCACATACCTGCCCTCTGGGTCCAGCCTCTCCTCCAACACCTTAAAGGGGACTGAGTTCCTGATCCATATTGCCGCCCCCCGAGAGAACACAGAGTAAGTAGTAGCAAACAGTTGCCCCTTCCATTTCTTGAGCAGTTTCACACCTTCATCCCTATTCAAATGTGTTTCCTGTAAGTATGCCACCGCAACACGTCTCCTATTCAGTTGCGCTAGTACCCTATGCCGTTTATGTATTGAGCTCATACCTCTCACATTCCAGGTGCACATTTTGTATTCACTAAGTGACCCCATGGCAGTTTGCGACAATCAGAGCCAGTATACCCCACCACGTTACCAGTAGTCCTGCACATGTTACCATAAGTGCCCCAGCTGCAAACAACCCCAAAACATCAAGGTCCCCATTTAAAGAACTATGAGGTCCAAACACTCGCACCCAACTGGGGTGGCAATCAAACAGTACCATTGCTACGCTCTGGGGGAGTGGACCCGCTTCCTCCCGCCTGGGCCCCGCCAGAGTCCCAGCGGCGTGCCCTGGCAAGTGTCCGTATCCCCGGCCCCATGCATCCCGCCCAAAGTCCTTCATGCATTCCGTACGTTACCAGTCGGAGTCTTCTGAGGCCCCATTAAAGTTTGTTCGCCTCTTGTGCTGTTATTTTGGGGAAAAGTTGCAGGCTGTCCGCAGAACCAGACACCTCCGTCCTGGCATCAGAGGCGATATCCAGGACCACCGCACCGTCCGCGTGTGTACTGCCAGAGCGGCCTCCGTCAGCCGAGCCCTCTCCTGTGATACCCGCAGCCCAGCCAGGGCGTCGGGTCCGCCCGTTTCCTCCACGTCCTCGTGCGCTGCACCCCCTGTTGGCCGCTCTTCCTCCCTGTGCGGTGAACTGTTCCTCAGCCGTCCCTCCACAAGGGGATCCTGCGAGTCGGGAGGCGTCAACGTCACCTCCATCCATTCCGCCGCCTCTTCGGCTGTGTCAAAGAAAAGGGATTTGTTGTTGTGAATAATTTTCAGGCGGGCTGGGAACAGCAAAGCATATTTCAGGTTCCTGTCCCGTAAGCGTTTCTTTACATTCGGGAACGTAGACCTGGCTCTTTGCACCGTCGGGGTGAAGTCTGGGTAGATCGATATTGTTTTGTTCTCAAAGCGTATGGGCGCCTTCTCCCGCGCCACTCTCAGGACTATATCCCTATCTTTGTAGTTGAGCAGGCGAGCTATGAGAGGACGGGGTGCCGCTCCCGGCCTAGGCGGCCTGCCTGGTATCCTGTGTGCCCTCTCCACGCTGTAGAGGGGCGTAAGTTCCTGCGGTCCTGCTAGGTTCTTCAGCCAATCCTCCACGAACTGCGTCGGATTCCTCCCCTCACTTCGCTCCGGAATGCCTAGAATTCGCACATTATTGCGGCGCGCCCGCCCTTCCGCATCGTCCATCCTCTCCCATATGAGTTTCAGCTGCTTCTCCATGTTTTCCATTTTTGTGGATTGTTCTGTCTGCTGCGGAATCAGATCGTCCAGGGCCAATTTATGTTCCGTGACCCTCTCCGCCAGCTTGTTATGATCCGCGCGCAGTAGAGACATACCAGTCGCCATCTGGTCCATGCGCGTTTCCATCGCTTCCCTTGATGCACGTATCTCTGTCAGGATAAGGTCCAATTTAGCCTCTTGTGAGGTCAGGCCCGTTGGAGGCACCATCTCAACATTGGAAGAGGCCAGCGGGTCTTCCGATCCCGTAGATTGCTGCGTCTGTTCAGTGCCCCTTTCAGGCATCTTGGCCCTGTTCCTGCCCATGGTTCTTGAAGACAGGATGGCGGTGCCTTTGCCCCCGAGGGGACCACGTTTCAGTGTGTAGTAGGTCGTGCCACAGCTATCCCATTTGCGTCGATCCCGACACCCCCACCGCTTATGTTCCGTGCGTGGGCGGAGTGGCGTGGTATCCTCAAGTCGCTCTCTTGGCGCTCCTATGGCGATACTGAGCTCGTTTCAGCAACTCCGGCCTGAGTCCTAGCAGTGGTCAGCCACACCGCACCCAGTCAAACTCGATATTTTACTTCCTGTCCCTTGGTCAGGCGCCGCCCGGGGCGGGCTCGGTCGGCCCCGCGTACCCTCGCTGTTACCTCTATGCTTGTTGCCGTGCGGGCCCTCCGCACCTCAATGGGGTCCAGAGCCACTCCGACCCCCTCAGACCAATGTCCGGCAGTATTCCCAGCGTCAGTCACACGGTCCCTGGCACCGTTGGTATCTCCAGGGGGCCCCCCTAGATGCCAGCCTCCGGACAGAATATAGTATGGCCGTCTCGCCGCCCGACACCTCCAATCCCTCGCCAGACAAACAGTGATTTCTCGGCTATATTCACTCTGCTCCCGAGGGGCGTGGCTAACCTAGCCAAGATGGTGGACGGGTTCCCTTAGAGCTCCGGAGGGCTACCCACCACACCGACAATGAAAGCCACCATCCAGCTGAAATAACCCCACCATCGGCAACGGGAAACTCCCGAGACAGCCTGGGAGGTCTCGGCGAGACACGGCGAGCCCGAGGAGTACCCGAACCAGCTCCTAAAGCCCCCGGCGGATCCTCCTCCAAAATGGCGGCGCCCAGGAACTAACACGGGAGGCCCCGAGAGCTCGGAGCGGTCCCCTCAGACATCGGACCCGGGAGTGACCAACGTACCTTACCGGTAGGCGGAGACACCCGGTGAAGACTTCCGCTCGCAAGATTCAGCGGATTCCGATGGTGGGCTGTGGGCCACAGACTCGGAGCAGACGCACGGCAGTCAGAGCGCCGATTGCATTCCCTCTGAGGCGGGGGAACCCAGACAGACACTATCCCCGGGGACCCATCGCAGTGAATACTCGGGGAAACCGACACTGACACCACCGAACGACGCTGGACACCGGGGAGGATCACTGCGGAGGATCCTGGGAAGACCCCAACCCAAAATGGCGCCACCGGAGCGAGCTGACTGAGGGAGACACCGGAGCCCTGACCGATGAATACCATTTGGAGACTGCGCGCCACCACTACCATGTGAATTCCAGCGACGAGCCCTGATACCTGACTGGAGACCCCCGGTGACTGTACCCATCGGGTGGCCACTACAGTGTAGGCGAGAAGAGTCTGCTCCCCCATTCGCAGACACACCATAAGACCCCCAAAATCGAGGAGCCTGAAAGATTCACGCCGGAAAGAGAAGACCCCGGAGACCCAGCTCACACAGCGTTACAGAGGGCAAGAACCTGAACCACAACTAACGGTCGGTCCGGACCGGCGGGTCACCAACGATAATCATGGGACGACCACAACGGACGGTGCCTGCGACACCGGCGCCGGTTCAGAGAAGATCACCTTCCCCGGGCCCCTCACGTGGACCAAAGACCGGAGGCCCTCCACAAGAATCGACCATGTCTACAAAACTAGATAAAGTCCTGGCGGCCATCGAACACTCACGGGTCTCCATGGAAACTAAATTTGGGGAACTGGCCTTGGACATCACCCTACTACGTGACGACCACAGGAAGCTGGCGGATAAGGTGAAACAAGAGAGCCACACGATCCAAGAACTGAAACCCCAAGTCCATCTCAATCAGAAAGCCATCAAGGATCTGCAAGAGAAGGTCGCCTCTCTCGAACGCAAGACGGACGACTTAGAAGGACGCTCTAGACGGAGTAACATACGTCTGATCAATCTGCCGGAGGGAGTGGAGAAGGAAGACCCTATCCGATTCATAGAGACCTGGATCAAAACGTTCACCCGGACTCAGGATCTAACGCCATTCTTTTCAGTAGAAAGGGCGCACAGGATCCCGACAGGTCGCCCTCGCACTGGCTTCCCGCCCAGACCATTCATCCTGAAACTTCTACACTATCAGGACAGAGACACGATTCTACGGGCGGCCAGACAAGCGCAAGTCCTCAGAGTGGAAGACAAGAATGTGATGGTGTTCCCGGACTATTCACAAGCAGTGCAACGCCAACGCGCCACGTTTCTGGCAGTAAAGCAAGCCTTGCGACAACATAAGATTCAATATGCCCTCCTGTTCCCAGCCCGCCTCAAAATCATCTACGAAGAGACAACGCATTTTTTCACGGATCCCGAGGAGGCAAGACACTGGTTAGACCATCGCAGTCAACCCCGATCAGACCGTGAGGATACGCCGTCAAGCTCTGAGTCCCCCAAACGACGACGACTGCGAGCCAGGAAGGTCACTCTCACGCAGATGACTCGACCACTGTCGCCCAAAACCACGCGGGTCCCGGACCTGGAGCAAATAATAGCAGATCGACGGAAAGCCATCCAAGCAGCGACAGAGGTCAGCGAACAGAATGACGGGCAGGAGATGATCAGAGGTCCACACATCTTCACGTCCGATGACGAGGGCCAGAGCGACTTCCGCACCTCCAGAGATGGTTCAGCCTCCCCACCGCTGGTGACCCCGCAAACGGCGGATACGCTCATTTGATAGCAACTACTGCAACCGGCGGTAAGAATGAACTGGTGGAGCAACCTACCGACGGGGGACGTCGAGAAGACACACCTAAGGTACGGGTGGTGGCATACACACACGCAGAGACACAATAAGGTGGGTGGCCTCGACCCGAGATCAGGGTCCCACCACTTCAGCACCCCCTCACACCAAACGAACTAGAGACAGTACGAGATGTACAGTTTGGGCTCAACGTGCTTCGCAGAGAGCCCCTTCAGTTGGGACTGTTTCCCTTATATTGTTTCCAAGTTACATCCTTTCCCTTTCAACCCTGATACCCGCACGGGAGGTGGTACTTTGGTCACGGCGCTATCGCATACAGAGGGAGGTCACGCGAGCGAGAGGGTCAATGGGTATAATTGTGAGGGGGAGAATACATCAACTAACACAATAGACATTCCTACATGACTAAACCTCCTAACTCGGACTTTACTTTTATCACGCTGAATGTCAGAGGACTACACACAGCAAGCAAAAGATATGCAGTCTATGCATACCTAAAGAGACAACAGGCTCATATAGCCCTCCTCCAAGAGACCCACTTGACGACAACTGAAGCCGGCAAGCTGCAGAGGAAATGGAGGGGTACGATCTGTGCCGCAGGGTACTCCGCATTTGCTAGAGGAACACTTATATGGATCAGGCCGGGAGTCCCCTTCAGGGAACAATCCAGGGTGGTGGATAAGGAAGGACGCTATGTATTACTGGAGGGTCAATTAGATGGACAGTCTATTCTGATAGGCAGTATATATGCCCCTAATGTGGAACAAAACACCTTCTGGCCTCGTCTCACGACTACACTGGCACATCACACACACACCCCCTGGCTGCTAGGGGGGGACTATAACAGTGTCCTAGACACGGCCCTCGACAGGTCCCGCCCCCCGCCACCACGGTCACCAATCCACAGACAGACGGAAATATTCAATGAGTGGGTACAACACTGGACACTGACGGAAACATGGAGATCACTGAACCCCACAACGAAACTGTATTCGTTTCACTCTGTCCCACACGATCTCCGGGTGCGACTTGACCGATTTCTCTGCTCCCCTACTGTACACGCCAAGGCCAGACACACGGACTACCTAGGCAAAGTACTGTCAGATCATGACGCCCATGTCCTGACCCTCCGATGGAAACCGCCCCACCCCCCGGTACCGACCTGGAAGCTCCCTCGGGAGTGCCTCACAGACCCGGCATTCACGCACGACCACGGGGAACACCTGCAGGAACACTTCAGACTCAATGCGGGCTCATCGTCCTCCAGTCTTATTGAGTGGGACGCACACAAAGTGGTGGCGAGGGGGCACTGCATTCAACAAGTGGTAGGAGTTCGAAAAGTACTAGAAGGCGCACTACAAACCATAGAACAGGAACTGGCAGCCATATCGCAAGCAGATGACCGCGGCGAGGTGACCCAGTTGCAAATAGCAGCAGCTAAGACGAAATATGCCGAGACGTTGCGGGACCTACGAAAATATAATTTCAGAAAATATGCCAGTAGGGTACACTGGGAGGGCAACAGGAGCGGCACGCTGTTGGCATGGTCGGTCCGACAAGACCCGGACCTGAAACCTATCACGGAAATCACTGACCACAATGGTCACCTCCAGACCTCCCAGGTAGCGATTATGCAGGTTTTTTACACATATTACTCGCACATATACCAAACCTCCAGCCAGGTCGATGCCCTAGAGGTGTCCAACTTCCTACTCCCTCTACCAATTCCCCAGATCTTGCCAGCACTCCGCAAGGACCTGGACAAAAAAATAACGCAAACGGAGATTAAAGCAGCGATAGGGATGCTTGCCAGAAACAAAGCCCCAGGAATGGACGGCTTCCCCCTCGAGTACTATCAGACGTTCGTGACTCACCTTGCCCCGCGACTAACGACCATGCTCGACGACGCTTCCAAGTCGGGAATCCTCCCGCGTTCCCTCAGAGAATCCTTAATAGTATCGTTCTTAAAACCACATAGGGACCCCCGACTCCCATCATCCTACAGACCGATCACGTTACTCAACTCGGACTGTAAGATCCTAGGGAAACTGTTGGCGACCAGATATGCCCAAGTCGTGTCCCAATTGGTCCACCCCGACCAAAACGGATTCGTACCAAACCGCAATACGTCTCAAAATCTCCGTAGACTCTTCCATGTCCAGGACATGGCCCGAGCCCAGTTCCCAAATGCGGCTTGCCTCATACTAGACCTTGAGAAGGCATTTGACACCCTCCTATGGCCATATCTGTTCGCAGTCATCACCAAGAACAACTTTGGCCTCCGCCTCATCTCTTACACTAAACTCTTGTACACCCAACTCAGATCCAGGGTCCGGATAGGCACTTATATCTCCCCGGAATTCACCGTAAACAGAGGGACCAGACAAGGGTGCCCGTTGTCACCCCTCTTATTCGCCCTAGCGGTGGAACCTTTGGCGATACGCCTGAGACAGGAGGGGGAAGACTGGGGTATCCCCCTAGCGCATATGCGACACTGCATATCACTGTACGCGGATGACCTCCTGATCTACGTTAGAGATGCCACGAGCGACCTGACGGGCATCTGGACAACGTTGGAGGAGTTTGCAACGGTCTCAGGCCTAAGAGTCAACTGGGGGAAATCGTCCATATACCCACTAAGCCCCCATATGGCCCCATTCGAGATCCGAATGGGTACTCAATCTCTCGCCTGGAATGCCGACGCCCCTCGATACCTGGGAATACGACTGTACCATGCCCCGGAAGACCTATACACAGGAAATCACCGCAGGACGCTAGCCGGCCTAAGGTCAGCGGCTACCTTCTGGAAGACACTCCCACTGGCGCCCATAGGCCGAGTGGCATTGGCGAAAATGATCATGCTCCCCCGCCTGCTATACAGCTTCACGAATCTCCCAGTGATTCCACCCCGATCATTTTTCGGTGAACTGAACACTCTTCTGATAGACCTGATATGGGGAGGGGGCCGGAAACGAGTGGCGCTCACCACACTCTACCTGCCTACCACGGAGGGGGGACTGGGAGCACCAGCCTTTGAGGCGTATTTTCTAGCGGCCCAACTCCAGTGGCTATCATACTGGACGGCGGGACGCCACACAGGAGAGACCAACACAAATACCGGCCCTCTCTCGCAGGCAGCGATCGCCAGACTCTTGTTACCGGGCACTAAGCCCCAGCGGACTCGCCCCCTGCTGGTGTCTGTCGCCCGAACGTGCATGATGCGGATACACCGCATGTCTAAAGCACAACCACCATACTCGCCTTTGCTACCGCTGGTGGGTTTCCCTCGCAGGAAATCGTATTACTCCCCGGGCACACTTCGAGTATGGACGGACCTAGGGGTCACAGAGATCGGGTCTTTGTACGAGGATGGACAGCTGCTGACGTTTGAGCAACTGATGGACCGATACGACATACCCCCTGGACAGTTTTTGCTACACAGGCAATTACTGGACAGCAGCGAGACACAATGGAACCTTGGGACCAACGAACCAGCGACACATCCGGTGATTCATTCGATCCTACACATGGGGGTGGGGAGGCACTTGGTAACTTGGCTCTACAGGGCGGTGCGCTCGTTAATCCTCCCGTCCCTCCAGCCCCTACGCCAGAAGTGGGAGACGGAATTGGGCAGAGTGGTCCACGACGGGGAATGGAAGTCTGCCCTGGAATATCCCAAAAAAGTCTCCAGGAACGCAAGGTTCCGCAATATACAGTTCAATGTCCTCCACAGGGCCTATCTCACACCGGGTCGCCTTCAACGATTTTTTCCAGACACACAGTTCGAATGCCCCCGATGCCGAACCCCAGGCGCAGATTTCAAGCATATGTTTTGGGATTGCCCCTCCCTCCGCCAGTATTGGGACACAATCCACCGAACCCTAGAAGAGACCACAACCATTACAGTCATGAACACATGGGAGGCATGCGCACTCGGAATTTTCCGTAAACGGAAAACTGAGAAAACAAAATACCGATTCCTCTCACTAGCAATTCTCTTAGCAAAACGCAGTATCGCCATGCACTGGAGAGCCCCAGCGGGGCCACCAGAGGCGGCATGGATAGGTGCAGTACTTAAATGGGGTAAAGTGGAAGAGGAGATACTACGGGAAGAGGAGGTGCGGGGACATCGTAAAAATCCCATATCCCAGGAGTGGGCCCACCTACTATACACCTTCACACAGACGACATGCCCTCAGGAGTCCCCCACTGCCACTCAGTCCCAACCACGGCTGACGGCACCGACCCCCTTGTCTCCATAAACATATCATGGACTTTACACGCCGGCATGAGGTGACCACGAACATTGACCCCCCGAAATCCAATCGCGAACCTCTGGTGCTAGCCAAAGACCTATACCCAGCGACTTACAAACACACATACTGTACTTCCGCGCATTGACCTAGAAAACTCCCCCCTCCCGCCCCCCTCCTCACTCTCTCCCCACCCCCGAGTTTACTAGTTCACCCCCATAGTTACTGGGAAAGTAGGCAAGCTTGAATCAGACAGAATGCTACTTGTACACGTTACCAACCAACTGATTACACACACAATCACCGCGGGGGCACATAATATCATGTATCACCCACAAGCCTTAGATTCCCGTGGCGCCACCCGCACAATACCCGACGTGACAAGTGCTAGCCCCCTTACGGGTGTAGCAGATAGTATAACATATACAGAGCGATCCTGCTGGTGGTGAACTCTGTCGACGAGCTGGGAATCCACGGGATGCGTGCCACCAAGGCACACAGACAAGGACGGAAGAATGACAACGACCCTGCACTGTGAAATGCCTAACAAGACCCGCAGCCCTATTGTACTTCTATCAGCCCAATGTTTGTAATGATCATTTAGCATCGAATGCACACTGTCGTATTATTCATGTAAAAGCAACCTAAAACCCAATAAACAAATTTAAACAAAAAAAAAATATTCACTCTGCTCCCCTCGGGTGATCAGCAAGGTTGTGGCCCCACCCGTCCCGGCAGCTGCCTCATTGCGCCGTCGCGGCTCTCCTGCAGTGTCGGCCGGCCACCCGCGCCTCGGTATCCCCTGCGTGAATGCGAGCCGCTGCAACGGCCCTCAGTCCTCACCACCTGGGCCGCCGTGGAGCATCGGGGGATCAGTTATAGCGTGGGACACATAGGGTCGGCCTTCGCTGTGCTCCGGCACTCTAATTCAAGCGGACCCGGCCAGGCTCTCCTTACTCCACTTCGCTTTAGACAAGGCCGCCACCTCCGCTCGGCAGGGCAGCCCAGTGTCTATCCGGCTGATTACATGCGCCGGTGGTGCACACCTGGTGTTCCGGCAGTGTTCGGGGGGGAGGGGGGAGGGGGGGTCAGCGACGACTCTCCTCTACCTCCGTAGTCGATCCTCCAGAGACTCCGTCTCTCCACAGCTCGGCGTCCCCCGGCAGGTCGATCTCTCTGTGGGCCCACACTGCACTCAAGGTCGCGGCTCCCGAACTGGCAACAGGCCTCTCCCGCCTCAGACGCCTCGCCGTCATGCGATTTGTGGTGCCGGGCTCTAGACTCCGACCGGCCTTCTCACCGATTGCTCCTCCTTATGCAGACCCGGGCGGGTCCCTGGGGCCGTCGGGATAGCAGGATATTATGCTTGTTTAACCGGGCAGAGGACGGAGCTAATTCAACAAGCGTCCGCCGGGCTCGGCTCTTGGCCACGCCCCCAACTCAGAAGCTTCTATTTTGACCAATTTCGGGCAGGAAAATGACTCTAAACATACTTATCATAGTTCTAAAAGTGACAATTCACATGCAATAGTCATTTACAGTCAACAGATTAAAAATTAAGAAATGGCCATTTCTGACCATCTGGAAAAAGTTTAACAGGTCAGGGGTCAAGGTTTTTCATCACAAAATTGCCTGTTTGACTTTACAAAAAATGATTCGAAATATCATTTGAATTGTGCCTCATGATAAATAACCACTTTTTGAAGTTTGACAGTGACCAAAATTGGGATGTTTTTGGACTGTTCAAATATTGATACACAATGTCAATTGTATCGTGTCTCATATTGAATAACCACTTTTTAAAGCTTCACAGTGACCAAAATTGTGATTTTTAAACACCTTTCCTCCTACTCAGAATCTTCTATTTTGACCCATTTCGGGCAGAAAAAGGACTCTAAACACACCTTTTTTAGTTCCAAAAGTGATAAATCACATGCAATAGTTATTTACAGTGAAAATATTAAACATTAAAAAAATTCGCTGTTACTGACCATCTGGAGAATGTTTGACAGGTCCGGGGTCATAGTTTTTCATCGGAAAATAGATGTTTTGGACTGTACTCAAATTATTTCAAAATGTCAAATGGATTGTGCCGCATGTTGAATAACCACTATTTAAAGCTTCACAGTGCACAGAAATTGTGATTTTTATAGACTTTTCCTCCAACTCAGAAGCTTCTATTTTGACCAATTTCGGGCAGGAAAATGACTCTAAACATACTTATTTTAGTTCCAAAAGTGATAATCCACATGTAATAGTCCTTTACAGTCAAAAGATTAAAAATGAAGAAATGGCCATTTCTGACCATCTGGAAAAAGTTCAACAGGTCAGGGGTCACGGTTTTTCATCACAAAATTGCCTGTTTGACTTTACAAAAAATGATGCGAAATATCATTTGAATTGTGCCTCATGATAAATAACCACTTTTTGAAGTTTGCCAGTGACCAAAATTGGGATGTTTTTGGACTGTACAAGTATTGCTTCACAATGTCAATTGTATCGTGTCTCATATTGAATAACCACTTTTTAAAGCTTCACAGTGACCAAAATTGTGATTTTTAAACACCTTTCCTCCTACTCAGAAGCTTCTATTTTGACCCATTTCGGGCAGAAAAAGGACTCTAAACACACTCATTTTAGTTCCAAAAGTGATAAATCACATACAATAGTTATTTACAGTGAAAATATTAAACATTAAAAAATTGCTGTTACTGACCATCTGGAGAATGTTTCACAGGTCCGGGGTCATAGTTTTTCATCGGAAAATAGATGTTTTGGACTGTACTCAAATTATTTCAAAATGTCAAATGGATTGTGCCGCATGTTGAATAACCACTATTTAAAGCTTCACAGTGCACAGAAATTGTGATTTTTATAGACTTTTCCTCCAACTCAGAAGCTTCTATTTTGACCAATTTCGGGCAGGAAAATGACTCTAAACATACTTATCATAGTTCCAATAGTGATAATCCACATGTAATAGTCATTTACAGTCAAAAGATTAAACATTAAAAATGACCATTTCTGACCATCTGGAGAAAGGTCAACAGGTTCGGGGTCATCGTTTTTCATCAGAAAATCGACTTTTTTGACGGTACAAAAAATGATTCAAAATGTCATTTGAATTGTGCCTCATGGTAAATACCCACTTTTTGAACCCTCACAGTGACCAAATTTGCCATTTTTACAGACTTTTCCTTCTACTCAGAAGCTTCTATTTTGACTAATTTCGGGCAAGGAAATGACTCTAAATACACTTATTTTAGTTCCTAAAAGTGATAATTCACATGTATTAGTCATTTACAGTCAAAAGATTAAACATAAAAAAATGACCATTTCTGACCATCTGGAGAAAGGTCGACAGGTTCGGGGTCATCGTTTTTCATCAGAAAATCGACTTTTTTGACTGTACACAAGACTGATTCAAAATGCCATTTGAATTGTGCCTCATGGTAAATATCCACTTTTTGAACCCTCACAGTGACCAAATTTGCCATTTTTACAGACTTTTCCTTCTACTCAGAAGCTTCTATTTCGACCAATTTCGAGCAAGGAAATGACTCTAAACACTCTTATTTTAGTTCTAAAAGTGACAATTCACATGCAATAGTCATTTACAGTCAACAGATTAAAAATTAAGAAATGGCTATTTCTGACCATCTGGAAAAAGTTCAACAGGTCAGGGGTCATGGTTTTTCATCACAAAATTGCCTGTTTGACTTTACAAAAAATGATTCGAAATATCATTTGAATTGTGCCTCATGATAAATAACCACTTTTTGAAGTTTGACAGTGACCAAAATTGGGATGTTTTTGGACTGTACAAATATTGATTCACAATGTCAATTGTATCGTGTCTCATATTGAATAACCACTTTTTAAAGCTTCACAGTGACCAAAATTGTGATTTTTAAACACCTTTCCTCCTACTCAGAAGATTCTATTTTGACCCATTTCGGGCAGAAAAAGGACTCTAAACACACTTATTTTAGTTCCAAAAGTGATAAATCACATGCAATAGTTATTTACAGTGAAAATATTAAACATTAAAAAATCGCTGTTACTGACCATCTGGAGAATGTTTGACAGGTCCGGGGTCATAGTTTTTCATCGGAAAATAGATGTTTTGGACTGTACTCAAATTATTTCAAAATGTCAAATGGATTGTGCCGCATGTTGAATAACCACTATTTAAAGCTTCACAGTGCACAGAAATTGTGATTTTTATAGACTTTTCCTCCAACTCAGAAGCTTCTATTTTGACCAATTTCGGGCAGGAAAATGACTCTAAACATACTTATCATAGTTCCAAAAGTGATAATCCACATGTAATAGTCATTTACAGTCAAAAGATTAAACATTAAAAATGACCATTTCTGACCATCTGGAGAAAGGTCAACAGGTTCGGGGTCATCGTTTTTCATCAGAAAATCGACTTTTTTGACGGTACAAAAAATGATTCAAAATGTCATTTGAATTGTGCCTCATGGTAAATACCCACTTTTTGAACCCTCACAGTGACCAAATTTGCCATTTTTACAGACTTTTCCTTCTACTCAGAAGCTTCTATTTCGACCAATTTCGAGCAAGGAAATGACTCTAAACACACTTATTTTAGTTCTAAAAGTGACAATTCACATGCAATAGTCATTTACAGTCAACAGATTAAAAATTAAGAAATGGCCATTTCTGACCATCTGGAAAAAGTTCAACAGGTCAGGGGTCATGGTTTTTCATCACAAAATTGCCTGTTTTTTTTTTTTTTTTAGAACCTTTATTATCACTTCACATAAATACAAGCATGGGCCTACAACCATCCCGGCCGGCCGCTAGTCAATTCGGAAGTTCAGCAAAGCCATAAAAAAGGGTACAGCAGCCTATAATTCGGGGTCAGAGAAGCACCCAGGACATAACTCGTATTCAAGCGTACAGCGTGATAAGCAGGATTCGAAAGGGTTCAATTTACATTAAAGAAAAATTAAAAAAGAAAAAAAGGAAAAACATCAAAATAATTGCCAAACGGTCATACATGGTCCTACAATAGCAACATGAAATAGAAATCTGCAAAGAGTGCGAAAACACTGAAAGACATGGGGGCAAGGCATACGAGTCAGGATAAATGTAAACAACACATACAGGTCATGTCAAACAGCACCCCAGCCCTTAAAACAAAACAGACTGTAGGAAACATGAAAAACGACGACACCGAAAAGTTGAAAAGACAAGGGGCCATAGAGACAAAGAAAGAACAAATAAACAACCCCCTTCCCCCTACCCCCCACCCTGCACCCCTGCAAAAGGCTACGGCCTACCCCCCCCAGCAGCGTGCCTATCGCCCTAAATTAAAACCCGAAATATAGAAGAATAGAAAAAGGAAAAAGAAGGAAAGGCGGAGAAGGACCCTCAATCAAACCACCCGGTCCCCCCCTCACCCATCGCGCACAATTACCATCATAAAAGCATGGTCGATATAGCCACAGTAAGCAATAATCATCAAAACAATTAATAACATCCCCGTTGAGTGTCCCTCTAGTCACCATCAGTCAACAATGCGTCCCACCATGTCCTGTACGGTCTCACCCCTGGCCTTTCCTATCAATAGTACCCACATGCGGCCAGTCAGCAGTCGGCATACAAGGCAGTGTGGTGAGTTCAACCGATCCGGGCAGACCGGGCAGCGCCATTACTCCATGGGACTGTAGCCCCCAAAACCCAGCCTAATACGGTTGGCGGAAATCCGACTGTGTCGGTATCGATACCGGAAACATCTCCCAGTCCGAATACAGTCTCACCAGCCAGGAAGAGAAGGTCACACAATCCGGTAGTCGTTGAAATGTCGCTGGGGCAACCCAAACTATGGATCGATGGTGTTTCTGCAGCCGCCGTACAGAGAAGGGCCCCGACGAGTCACTCACAGATACAACAGGGCAATCCAAAGCGGCATCAAGGATCGGAGCTACCGGCGTCTCCACGAACGGAGGCACAGCTGGAACATTCATCCTTGACGCAGAAGCGGGAACATCGGCGCTTCCTTGAGATTGAACCATGCCCATGTGGAGCGGCGGGACAACAATGGCGGCCATCCTTCTTCCCAGATCCCGAGCGTCCCGGACCAGGGTCATATGCAGAGTTGTTAACGCAGCCAATATATCTCTGGACGTGGGCTCTTTCTCATGCCGCCAGATCGCAGGACTCTCCCGCACAACGGCTTCTCTGCCCGGATGAGGTGTGCGGAAGAGGGTGCCATCCGCCATCTTAGCTGATCCGGCCTCGTCCATTCTCCACCACACCTCGGGATCGGGCCCCACACCAGGGAGGGACAGGATCCACAGCGGGAATCTCAAAAGGCAAGGCAGGGTTCTCAGCGGAGAGTCACCAAAAGGCTAAAAACTCCGCCTCTCCCCGGGGGCCGCACGCTGACTCCGGGAAAAGTCGTTAGTGTGCCCGGATACAACACCGGAACGGGGGCCAAGTTTCATGCACTCCCCTCAACTCAGCTGTGTCGCACTCCCCACATGGTCCTCCGCTGGTTGGGCTGGGTCGGCACCGTCGCCATCGGCCATCAGGACTGCAGTTCCCTCCGGCCGACTCCTCACCATCACCAGAGGCCGCTGTTGTTGCAGTTGCGGCCGGCCGCTCTTCACACTCAAGACCCCGGTCTCAGCACCGTGAAGGCCGCAAAACATTCGGGGACATTTCAACGGGTCTGCAGCAAGCAGGAACCTCGGGAGCGAACGGTAAGTGCAAGTTATCCTTCGCCTACATAAATACGCCGTTACGGCACAGGATAGTTGCCAGGATGTATGCCCGGGGTGAGAGGGCTCACGGAGCCAAGCTGTTACGCAGCCATCGCAGTTTTCCATCTTGGCTCCTCCCCCCACAACAACAACAACACAAAATTGCCTGTTTGACTTTACAAAAAATGATTCGAAATATCATTTGAATTGTGCCTCATGATACATAACCACTTTTTGAGGTTTGACAGTGACCAAAATTGGGATGTTTTTGGACTGTACAAATATTGATTCACAATGTCAATTGTATTGTGTCTCATATTGAATAACCACTTTTTAAAGCTTCACAGTGACCAAAATTGTGATTTTTAAACACCTTTCCTCCTACTCAGAAGCTTCTATTTTGACCCATTTCGGGCAGAAAAAGGACTCTAAACACACTTATTTTAGTTCCAAAAGTGATAAATCACATGCAATAGTTATTTACAGTGAAAATATTAAACATTAAAAAATCGCTGTTACTGACCATCTGGAGAATGTTTGACAGGTCCGGGGTCATAGTTTTTCATCGGAAAATAGATGTTTTGGACAGTACTCAAATTATTTCAAAATGTCAAATGGATTGTGCCGCATGTTGAATAACCACTATTTAAAGCTTCACAGTGCACAGAAATTGTGATTTTTATAGACTTTTCCTCCAACTCAGAAGCTTCTATTTTGACCAATTTTGGGCAGGAAAATGACTCTAAACATACTTATCATAGTTCCAAAAGTGATAATCCACATGTAATAGTCATTTACAGTCAAAAGATTAAACATTAAAAATGACCATTTCTGACCATCTGGAGAAAGGTCGACAGGTTCGGGGTCATCGTTTTTCATCAGAAAATCGACTTTTTTGACGGTACAAAAAATGATTCAAAATGTCATTTGAATTGTGCCTCATGGTAAATACCCACTTTTTGAACCCTCACAGTGACCAAATTTGCCATTTTTACAGACTTTTCCTTCTACTCAGAAGCTTCTATTTTGACTAATTTCGGGCAAGGAAATGACTCTAAATACACTTATTTTAGTTCCTAAAAGTTGTGGAAAAGTAAATTTTGCCATGTTCTGTGTCCCTACGTGTTCCCCATCTTATGTTATGTGTGCATGATTAATATGCATATGTATTCCCCATGTTTGATTAAAGACGCAATTATAGTTGTGTCCATCTCTAGTATGCCAGTTTCCAGTTCTCGTGAATACTACGAATATTAGGCCTATGTAAAGCTACGTTGCCACGTTTCTCAGTGTGCACGTTATTTCATTGTAAAGTCCCCGTTTCTAGGCCTCAAAAGGGCCCGGACACCAGATTCAGCTCCTGTCTCCTGAACCCTCGCTGAGGAGCGATACAGCCCCCACCTGTATCCTCGACCCTTCACTTACTTCCTGCCTCACAGTGCCCGGCTCAGCCTGGCTCTACCTCTGAGTCTGCCAAGAGTATGTTATGATTCTAGTTATCAGTCCAGCCCTCCTTCTCTGCATTCCTAAGCTACTGAATCGCATCAATAGTTTCCGTCATCGTCTAGCCTTTACGTCTCCATGTAAGAGAAATACTGCATTTAATGGTCATTTAATATTCTTCATCACGCACTACATGTAGAATAATGCATGCTCCAGTCTTAGAGTCTGTTAGCCTCTCCCCTCCTGACTCTTAGTTTATATCAACATGTTCTCTAAACATTAGATACTAGATAGGGTTTAGGTACATGTCGCCCTGACTCTCCAGACTCCAGTCTCTGCTCCTAGCACAGAGTTCATAGCCCCCAGCTTCTCCTAGTAACACGTCATTGTCAGTTTGCGCGCA
This sequence comes from Lissotriton helveticus, assembly GCF_964261635.1. Classification (NCBI taxonomy): domain Eukaryota; kingdom Metazoa; phylum Chordata; class Amphibia; order Caudata; family Salamandridae; genus Lissotriton; species Lissotriton helveticus. The sequence goes on from NC_136071.1 coordinate 198,928,793, forward strand.
CCATTAGTTTAGAGGTCCCGGCTCCTTAGGTAGCCCCCTCCATGTTTCCGCCCCATTTATGACATATTCTGTTACGTTTACATCACATGTCTATGTATACGCCTCTTGTTACACCTACTTTCACCCTTATCTTTCGCGACTGCTATTGACCACACCCACTGCTCCGCCTACTGTATTCATTGTAATGCAACTGTTTTAGTATATATGCTTGTGTACTGTTATTAAAGTTTAGCGCGCTCATTCCAGATCCTGCCCGACAGCTGTCGGGGCCCCCCTGCCGGGCCCTGCCGTCCTATTCCTATGCAGGTTGTCCTGTTCCTGTCCTTTATGCTATATTAAACCTGCAAACTCCTACTACCTCGAATCTTGACTCTTATTTATTGAGCTATCTGTTATTGCTATGTCCAGTAAAACCTAGATCCGGTATTATTTATTTATATACCACATAATGGCGCCCGAACAGGGACTTGCCCTTTCCCCACGCGCCGGTGAAGCCACGCCGGCCCCCTGACCCTCTGCAGCCGTGACGGAACCATACCGTGCACGTGCAGATATTTCTGCTTCAAGTATCCCTCAGGCCCACGGAGGAGACGGAGGTGGCGGTCCAGCATCCAGACGAGGCGGTGGAGGAACGCGGCGAGTCCCGACCAGAGCCCAAGCCGAGAGTCCAAGGTCCGAGGTATCCGGAGGCCCACCCGTAACTGAAGTCCGAAGTTCGTCCGTCCGGCGTCGAAGCAGTCCAGTCCAGTCCGAGGCCTTCCGTTCTTGCTGCCCGGTGAGTACCGTTGCTGGGGTAGTATCTAGACAGGGTCAATCTAATTGACTCTGGTCCGTGGGGTTTGGTGGTACACAGATCCCAAAACGAAGTGTCCACTTCGGTGGATGCGGGTCCTGACGTGTCTCTTTATGAGACCGGTAAGTTTCGTACTGTTTTAGCAGTGCATCTAGTTTCTGTTCTAGTCAGTTCTGTTCTCGAGGAAATTCATGTATTCTGTTTTCCGTATTCCAGGTGGTACTCTGTTCGAACTGTTATTTTTAAACGTTCTTCATGTATTTTAATGTCGTGGTATGAATGTGGAGTAATTATCGTGTTCATTGTGTATTGTAATTACGTATTGTGTCTAGGTTACAGTTCAGTCATGCCCTTATTTTCTAAACTACGTCAGTTAAAAACCAGAAAAGGTCTGTTAGAAGCAGCAGTTCCTGTCCCGCCTAGGGACAGTCCAGGTCATTTTATGTATCAAAAGCATGGCATAAGTGCCATATTGTATCTAGATTTATGGGTAGAGTATACCAAAGAGTTAGAAGAAAAGTATAGATGGCCTGTATCAGGCACATGGGATGCCGAGTGCATCATGCGAGTAGAAGAAGCATTATGGAAAAAGAAAGCCAGACAGTCACAGAAAGATGCCATCGAGTTATGGCGCAAAGAATCTCATAAGAGAACCGAAAAAGAAATCAGAAAGTCAGAATTAAGTAGAGAATCCTCAGAACGAGCCCAAGAAAGGGAACTAATCGAGATAGGTGAACGAGTTAAAACCGAACAGTCCGACAGACAGAGGAATGCCCTCATTAAGGGTATGTACCCTCTTCTTGCCGAGGGCTTGCCAAAAGCGACCCCGGAGGCATCCAGTAATTTTCCGCCACCATTAGTTCCGATCAAGCTACGTCACAAACCGACCGCAGCTGATATTTTTATTTCGTCCTATTTGGACGACACAGTCCCAGAATATGCAAATCCGCCAGCTCCTGTAAATAATGTAAATCCTGCTCCTCCAGTCACCGGAGTACCTGCTACGGTACCCCCGGTCCAGCCCACGTTACAATTTCCCGCCGCGCCAGTACGGAGAGTATCAGTCGACGATTCTAGTTTAGGGGCCGCAGGAGGAGGTCCTCCTGGTACCCCGCCGCCACACCAACGTTTAACGTTAGTCGAGTTACATGAATGTGCGTTACAGCGTACGCCCAAATATAAGTCCGTTGCAGATATCCGACGAGCTCTTACTGAATGCCGCTATGATCCAGTTGCAGGTGATGATAGTACAGTTATATATTCCATCCGTGTAAGACGGGTGACCGGGTATTTGGACACCCTACCGAATATGAAAGAAGATCTAGACAGAATATATCGTTTCATCCGTACAGGGGATGATCCAGAAAGTATTGGCGAAGCCATGTCTCAAAGGAAAGCTGAGATCCAGCTCATGTTATTAAAGTTTCTAATTAATTGTTTAATAAGAGAACAAGATTATCCGACCAAAGATCCAGCCGAAATGAGAATCCTGACAAGGTGGAGTGATAATATAGCCGAGGGTAAGCACAGAACCATCAGTAGTATAGAGAGTATGTACAAGAGAATCCGTAAGGAAATAATAAAGTTACACGAACAACGTAAAGCAGCACAAGTAAGCGAGAAAGAAAATGACTCTTCTACAGAAGAGGTAGAGGACGAGAATCCCGTCAGAATAGCGTATGTAGGTAGAACTAGACTTTCCGACCGACATTCACGTCTAGACTACAAGAAAATCTTTCATCATCCAGCACCAGAGCAAGGTTCTCTAGAACAAGTATTTCAAGCTACCGATCATATTCTGAAATCACGAATCGGTTACAGTGAGTTAAGTACTATGCATGAACAAGAACTAGCCCGATCAGCAGTCCGATGGATTACTGATTCTACCACTTTCCCGGATGAAATAGTGGCACAAATGTTTCTGAAACTGCCCCCAGCCGAGCAACGACTGGTGGGTATGTATATGATCCAGCACCTCATTACTCTGTATGAGGGTCAACATTCTGATCCAGGTCCGTTACACGATGTCCTGAACGAGTTACTCCAGTATAAATGGAAAGGTCTAGGTACCGATTTAATTAGTGTCATCCTAGAACAGCGCCACAAATATAGAACGTTCCTGAACCCGCATTTTGTTCATGTCTCACCTCCAGAAAGTAAACCGTTTTACATAGATAGACAGAATCCGTTACGAGAAGTACACCCAGTCAGGACAACAGATGGTGAAATGCAACGAGTGTTTGTTTACACCCCGATTACAAAGATGGAACTCTTAGAGATGAAGAAATTAATTCCCTGTCATGACAAAGATCCAGCAGGGTTCCACCGAGAATTAAAGGACATGCTCCGTATGGGAGAATACACGTATCCAGATATAATTAAAATGTTAAAAGTCCTGTTGCCCGCAGGGGTATACGAGAAACTCAAGGAAAAAGATTGGGAGGTGGGAGAGAAAAAGATCGATTGGGCAGTTCTAGAAGCTGAAGATAAGATACGAGTACCAGGTACCGGTCTTGGAGAGAAATGTAAAGAATTACCTGAATTATTGATACAAGTTTTGCCAAGATTATTAGCAACTAGAAAGGAAGACTGGGATGCAATCTCAGCCTGTAAACAGAAACAAGACGAAGACACTAGTGATTTTTATTCTAGATTTGAGAAATGCTTTAGTATTAACAGTGGCCTCAAGACGAGTAGCGAGTCATACCCTCATCTTTTTGTTACTAAATTAGTCGAGAATTCAAGTCCACAAGTAAAGAATCGAGTTTTGAAAGTCGAAAGTACCTGGCAAGCTAATACCCCGTCCCAAATGTTACAGATGCTCCAGTACCACCAGAGTAGAATCAGAGAAGAGCAAGATCATGAAAGAAAACGTATGAAAGACACGAAAATGAAAGTACTAGTTGCACAATCTATTCCTCAAGACAGTCAGAAGAGGGGTACGAATCAAGCCAGTCATCCTGCAGTTCCCGTTAAAGGGACCTGTAATTATTGTAAACAGCCAGGTCATTTTATAAACGAGTGTGCAGTTCTGAAACACAACATAGCCACCGGTAAGACTAAAGAAAGACCACGTCCGCCTAGACAAGAACAAGTTTCACAGACTTCTCAGCCACAGAATGCACAACAGACAGTTCCAGCACCGCAGCCCATTGCTGCAACACAGCATGTTACACAGCAGATGTACCAGTATGCACAGTCCGAGTATCCAGAGTATCAGCCATATTCATGAAACAGCCTAGAGAGGGAGGTAGGCTTGCCTCTCATCGAGATACCTGTAGATCAAGAAGGTCCCTATGTTCATAGTCAAGTATTAGGGAAAGACAGAAAGTTTCTGATTGATACAGGGGCAAGTAGGACGACCATCAGTCACGCCGAGGTTCCAGGGGCTCCGCTCTCAGGCTCTAGAAATGTTTCCCTTGGATTTTCAGGAAAGCCTATTGTAAGCGAGATATCAAAGCCAGTTACTCTAGAAGTAGGTCCATTGTCCCGCACTACTGATCTGTTACTTACGAAGTCGTGTCCAGAAAATCTGTTAGGTATTAAAACATTGAAAGAATTAGGTGCAGTTATTTGCTGCTCCCCAGAAGGAATACGATTGTTTCTACGTGACTTCAAGGGTCACTATGTATTACGAGATTTTGATCCGAGATTGTCCAATGTTCCGCAGCATCTATGGGCGCAAGGCCCAACTGATGTAGGTTATATGCAAATCACACCCCATCGTGTGACTCTCAAACCAGGTGTAGTCCTGCCACGAATCAGACAGTACAGATTGCCACCTGAGGCTGTAGCAGCCTTATCCAAAATTATTGACGAGCTCATGGCTCAAGGAGTAGTTGTAGAAACTGACTCCAATGTATGTAATTCTCCGATCATTCCCGTCATGAAACGTACTGATCCAAATGCCCCTCCAGTATATCGATTAGTGATTGACCTTCGAGAACTCAATAAATGTATTATTCCCCAGTACCCAGTTGTCCCAGATATCTCTTCCCTATTGACAGCCATTGATTCCGAAGCCTCATTTTTTACAGTCATAGACCTCAAGAACGCGTTTTTCAGTGTCCCCATTCATCCAGACAGCCAGTTTCTTTTCGGATTTTGTTTAAATGGAAGAAGCTATATGTTCACACGAGCTCCTCAAGGTTTCACAGACAGTCCAAGTATTTACAGTCAAGCACTTAAGAGACAACTAGACAATATTCACATGCCAACTGACACTGCCCTGCTCCAGTATGTTGATGATCTACTGATCACAGCCCGTTCTGAACGTGCTTGCGAGCGAGCATCGCTTACAGTCTTGTATTTCCTTGCCGAAATGGGGCACAAGGTGTCCCCTTCGAAGCTTCAATTCTGTGTACAGCAAGTGATCTACTTAGGCCACTTACTGTCCAAGTGGGGTAGGCAGTTGACACCAGACCGTATCCAGTTAATAGCAAGTCTTCCTCAGCCCAAGACACAGAAGGAGGTACGTGCTTTTATCGGCCTTACTTCTTACTGCAGACAATGGATTCCTCAGTATGCATTTCTAGCCAAGCCACTGATACAGTTAACGACACAGGAGGCAGCCGTATCGACTGTCCTCCCTTGGACATCTGAACATACACTTAGTTTCAATGAGTTAAAGAAAGCTTTATGCCAAGCTCCAGTTCTAGCTACACCGAACTACAGTAAGCCTTTTACACTTTTTGTCACAGAACGTGAAGGTACAGCATTATCTGTTCTCACACAAGATCAAGCAGGACAATACAAGCCTTGTGCTTATTTTTCGAGCACACTAGATCCTGTAGCCCAGGCTCTGCCTGCGTGCCTCAAGTCAGTTGCAGCCACAGCACTAGCTATCAGACAAAGTGATTCCATAGTGTTAGGACACTCCTTGACAGTACAAGTTCCACACTCCGTGGAAGTTCTTTTAAACCGAACACAGACTCAGCACTTGACAATTGCACGTTTAACAGGTTATGAATTGACACTGTTCCAGCCACACATAGAAATCAGACGCTGCAACGTTTTAAATCCTGCTACACTGTTACCATCAGTTAATTCAAATCCTGCCACACACGACTGTGTGGAAGTAGTTAACATTATGACAAAGCCAAGACAAGATCTGACAGATATTCCATTACCAGATCCCGACCTGACACTTTATGTGGATGGTTCATGTATGAGAACAAGTACAGGAGAACTAGTAGCCGCGTATGCAGTGACTACTGACACTGAAGTTATTGAAACACATCGTATTGACACTCTGTCTGCTCAAGCCGCAGAGCTGGTTGCTCTGACACAAGCCTGCATTCACGCCAAGAACCTGAAAGTCAATGTTTACACAGATTCACGCTACGCATTTGGAGTCGTACACGACTTTGGAGTGCTCTGGCAGGAGAGAGGATTCATGACTTCTCATGGAACCAAGATTCAGCATGGTCTCCTTATTCAGGCTCTGTTAGATGCCATACATTTACCGACATCTATTGCTATCATGAAGTGCAAAGCACATACGAAAGTTACTGACATTATTTCCCAAGGTAATGATCTAGCAGATCGCACAGCCAAGCTTACAGCACAGACTCCAGACATTTCAGTTAACCCGACACAGACACATATTCCAGATCCGACTACATGTATGACAGTTAAGGACCCTACTCAAGATGTCATAGATATCCAGTCACATGCTACTCCCGATGAAATCAAGAAATGGTCCGAACAAGGAGGGGTCCAGACAGATCAGGGATGGGTAACGAAGGGAAAAGCCACATGGTTTCTCCCCGACTCAATGGTTCAAGTCATTATCAATACCGCACATAGTCCAGCACATTTAGGAGAAAAAGCTATGTTGGATAGTATCCAGAACATTTGGTTCAACAAGCATTTACGAGCTGCAGCCAAGCAGAAAGTCCGTACCTGTATGATATGTTGCCAGTTTAATCCAGGTAAAAGTGTCCCGGTGGAACAAGGTGGATTCCAGCCCCCTGACCACCCTTTTGAAGTCCTCCAAATGGATTATATTCAGATGGAGCGATGTCGAGGTTTCAAGTATGTCCTTGTAGTTGTATGCGCTTTGTCCAGGTGGACAGAAGCATATCCAGTCCCAGATTACACAGCCGCGACCACTGCCAAGCAGTTGGTTCGTGAATTCTTCCCCCGTTACGGACTCCCTAGGGTCGTATATTCTGACAACGGCCAGCCATTCTCATCTGAGCTTATGAAACATGTTTCCCTTTTGTTAGGGTACCAGTGGAAGTTCCATTGTGTACGCCATCCTGAAGCAGCCGGTCTCGTAGAGAGACATAATCAGACCCTGAAAATTCGAATTGCAAAAGTATGTAAAGAGAAAGGTGTAGACTGGCTAGTAGCTCTGCCAGTCGCTTTATTTTATATGCGCATGGTCGCACACTCCAGATCAGGTCTGTCCCCGTATGAGGTCGTATTCGGCCGCCCCCCTAACATGTGGGGTACACCTAGACCTCAAAGTATTACAGATGTTTCAAGTAATATGCTGACAGATTACCTAGCTTCCTTGATGTCTGCCCTACACTCTTGTCGTTCACAGGTTGCTGCCGCATTTCCAGACAATACCGAGGTGGCACCGCATGAAATCGTTCCCGGATGCATGGTTCTTGTGAGGAACTTTGATCGTTCAAGTCCGCTGGAGCCCCGCTGGAAAGAACCCAAACAGGTCCTCCTGGCCACCCGTACTGCCGTCAAGCTGGAAGGCAGGAAGGGCTGGGTCCATTTGTCACATGTGAAAAGATTTTTTGGATTGAAGTCTGTTACTAAGAACATTTCCGAGGATTTGAAAGACTGCCAAAGTACTATTCTTAAGGACTGTCCCGCAAAAGACTATGATACGAATCCCTCCCTGTTAGAGACAACTCCGCAGCAGGAGTATAAGAAGAAATTAAGGTCTAGTAAAATAAGTCAGCCAGTTTGATTGTCTAAGTCCTCCCCTAGGTGAAACGGTTAGACCGGTTTCTGACATGTATAAAATAGACCCCCATAGTGAGAGAGTTAGTCAAAACTCAATCCGATGTATCGTTTTTCTAAGTTTCATATTGTTTTTCAGCCTTATGTTTACCTGCACAAGTTATGCATTTTATTTGTATTTTCCAGTTCCTCATGTAAATAAGTCTTCTATTGTTACAGTAGAGCACACGTTTAGTGATCTGCCTCCTCATGAACTATCTTATCGTCTTGCTATGCGTAATAATTCCTTTATCCGCATGTTACATTATTCACACCAGACCAGCAATGCCACTAATTGTTGGGTGTGTGGTCGACTCCCCCCTTTCCAGACACCGAAGGGAGTTCTGCCACTCTTTCCTTATCCATTTTCACATAACGGTTCATGTGGAGCATGGTCCACGTTAACGTCATCCTCAACAGATATGTCTTTTCTTAACAGTACATGTTTTCCAGACAAGCAAGGTCTTCCCCACAGAACAGGGTTAGATCTAGAAAATGAAGTTTATAATTTAGGTAATTATTCTTCGAATTTCATGGTCCTGAATGTTCAGTCTGATTCTACTCCAGACTACCCTGCTATATCAGTATTACCAGTCAAAGGTGAATTATGTGTCCGAAATAATGGTTCCGTACATGTAGGCCATAGTGATTGTACTACTATTGTCAAGTATAGTGATAGTAGGAAATCTATTTTCAGAGCTTCACGTCATTCTTATTTTGTTTGTGGTCAGACCGCATATGTTCGTCTGCCCCTCGAGTGGGAGGGAACCTGTTACATTGCCTTCCTACTGCCACCAGTTTTTCTAGCCCCACCTGACTATCATAGGAATTCCCACCTAGTACATACTAGACACAAGAGAAATCTCCCGATTGTCGATTATACTGAAACTGCTCTAGAGCAATACATAGATATCAATAAAGGTGTCTTCCCCTATTTAGGTACTGTTGTAAATAGTAAACTGATACGTAGATTAACGAGAACCCTTGAAGCAGTAGTGACTGAGACTACTTCTGCTCTAAGTAATTTAACCGAAGAACAATCCTTTATGAGAATTGTCGTGCTCCAGAACCGTCTCGTCCTTGACGTCATACTGGCCGATAGGGGCGGGGCCTGTAGAGTCATCGGATCTAGTTGCTGCATTTTCATTCCTAATAACGCGCCGTCTGTTTATTCAGCCATAACCAGACTCCATAAAATGGCCCATATGTTACACCAAGATCCAGGCACCTGGACATGGTCTGGTTGGTTCTGGAATATGATTTCCGCCTGGGGATGGAAAGTATTGTCATTTCTGGGTATTGCAGTAGCGATCATATTCAGTTGCTGCCTCTGTATACAATGTGGCCCTGCGATTTGCGGCATTTGTGCTACCTCTTGTATTCCTAGTCCCAGGTCCCGTTCTAAATCCAGTTCCAAGAAAATTCGAGACGAGCAAATGATACTGTATGAAATGATAGATGGTATCATGAATATTGATGTTTCCTGATGGAAACGTAGTGACAAGGAGGGAATGTGGAAAAGTAAATTTTGCCATGTTCTGTGTCCCTACGTGTTCCCCATCTTATGTTATGTGTGCATGATTAATATGCATATGTATTCCCCATGTTTGATTAAAGACGCAATTATAGTTGTGTCCATCTCTAGTATGCCAGTTTCCAGTTCTCGTGAATACTACGAATATTAGGCCTATGTAAAGCTACGTTGCCACGTTTCTCAGTGTGCACGTTATTTCATTGTAAAGTCCCCGTTTCTAGGCCTCAAAAGGGCCCGGACACCAGATTCAGCTCCTGTCTCCTGAACCCTCGCTGAGGAGCGATACAGCCCCCACCTGTATCCTCGACCCTTCACTTACTTCCTGCCTCACAGTGCCCGGCTCAGCCTGGCTCTGCCTCTCAGTCTGCCAAGAGTATGTTATGATTCTAGTTATCAGTCCAGCCCTCCTTCTCTGCATTCCTAAGCTACTGAATCGCATCAATAGTTTCCGTCATCGTCTAGCCTTTACGTCTCCATGTAAGAGAAATACTGCATTTAATGGTCATTTAATATTCTTCATCACGCACTACATGTAGAATAATGCATGCTCCAGTCTTAGAGTCTGTTTGCCTCTCCCCTCCTGACTCTTAGTTTATATCAACATGTTCTCTAAACATTAGATACTAGATAGGGTTTAGGTACATGTCGCCCTGACTCTCCAGACTCCAGTCTCTGCTCCTAGCACAGAGTTCATAGCCCCCAGCTTCTCCTAGTAACACGTCATTGTCAGTTTGCGCGCACCATTAGTTTAGAGGTCCCGGCTCCTTAGGTAGCCCCCTCCATGTTTCCGCCCCATTTATGACATATTCTGTTACGTTTACATCACATGTCTATGTATACGCCTCTTGTTACACCTACTTTCACCCTTATCTTTCGCGACTGCTATTGACCACACCCACTGCTCCGCCTACTGTATTCATTGTAATGCAACTGTTTTAGTATATATGCTTGTGTACTGTTATTAAAGTTTAGCGCGCTCATTCCAGATCCTGCCCGACAGCTGTCGGGGCCCCCCTGCCGGGCCCTGCCGTCCTATTCCTATGCAGGTTGTCCTGTTCCTGTCCTTTATGCTATATTAAACCTGCAAACTCCTACTACCTCGAATCTTGACTCTTATTTATTGAGCTATCTGTTATTGCTATGTCCAGTAAAACCTAGATCCGGTATTATTTATTTATATACCACAAAGTGATAATTCACATGTATTAGTCATTTACAGTCAAAAGATTAAACATAAAAAAATGACCATTTCTGACCATCTGGAGAAAGGTCGACAGGTTCGGGGTCATCGTTTTTCATCAGAAAATCGACTTTTTTGACTGTACAAAAAACTGATTCAAAATGCCATTTGAATTGTGCCTCATGGTAAATAACCACTTTTTGAACCCTCACAGTGACCAAATTTGCCATTTTTACAGACTTTTCCTTCTACTCAGAAGCTTCTATTTCGACCAATTTCGAACAAGGAAATGACTCTAAACACACTTATTTTAGTTCTAAAAGTGACAATTTACATGCAATAGTCATTTACAGTCAACAGATTAAAAATTAAGAAATGGCCATTTCTGACCATCTGGAAAAAGTTCAACAGGTCAGGGGTCATGGTTTTTCATCACAAAATTGCCTGTTTGACTTTACAAAAAATTATTCGAAATATCATTTGAATTGTGCCTCATTTTTTTTTTTTTTTTTTGAGACCAACGGTCCCAGATTTTATTTAATTTCACAAATCAAAACGTAAAACAAGCCAGTAGATCATATAATGTCATATAAACGACAATCATTACCCAGTCGGTAACATTTTCGACATTTCGGTCGCATATAGGTGGAAATAAACAGTAGCCAGGGAAGATGCTTTAATCCGCAATTCTCAGTCTCAGGAGAAATCTTAGGTTGCAGTGCCTGCAGCGTATGTCACTGCAGAAGGGCCAAAGTGTTCATGATAGTCAACAGCAGTTGTTGCAGGCTGTGTTCCCTGGGTGGCACGGACGATGTCAGAGACAGGAATCACATCCCACATTACCATATGGGATACAGGGCTATGGACGCATGATCATGGCAATATTGAATAAACATTGAAGAAAAGTGAAATGGAACGGGAGAAATCAACATCATCATGAGCGCAGCAGAAACAATGCCAACTGCCAATCAAGAAAATAAAGGAGAAAAATAAATAAATAAATAAATAATAGGGAAATAACGAAAGTAGGAGGGGAAACACATCAACAACAATCGGACTAGTGTTTGCGTGTACAGCAGTGTAACGGTGACACTAATGTTTTATGTAACGCTGTATGTGGACAGTGTGGGGACGGGAATGGTCGTGGATTGAGGATCGCTGCGGCCATGTGGCGGTAGGGGGGAATAATAGCAAACAGACTTTGTCGGGCGTTGCCCCAGCGGCCGGGGGGGAGAGAGGCATGTCGGGGTGGGGGGGGGGGAACAACAGGGGGGGAGGGCTCTGACTCCGGAAATGTAAGGGTGACGGGTCTATCCCCGCTCCACAACTAAGCGTTCATGTGATACCAGCCTGGATACAAGCCTGATGGTATGTAGTCAGTTGAATTGTGCCTCATAATAAATAACCACTTTTTGAAGTTTGACAGTGACCAAAAATTGGGATGTTTTTGGACTGTACAAATATTGATTCACAATGTCAATTGTATCGTGTCTCATATTGAATAACCACTTTTTAAAGCTTTACAGTGACCAAAATTGTGATTTTTAAACACCTTTCCTCCTACTCAGAAGCTTCTATTTTGACCCATTTCGGGCAGAAAAAGGACTCTAAACACACTTATTTTAGTTCCAAAAGTGATAAATCACATGCAATAGTTATTTACAGTGAAAATATTAAACATTAAAAAATCGCTGTTACTGACCATCTGGAGAATGTTTGACAGGTCCGGGGTCATAGTTTTTCATCGGAAAATAGATGTTTTGGACTGTACTCAAATTATTTCAAAATGTCAAATGGATTGTGCCGCATGTTGAATAACCACTATTTAAAGCTTCACAGTGCACAGAAATTGTGATTTTTATAGACTTTTCCTCCAACTCAGAAGCTTCTATTTTGACCAATTTTGGGCTGGAAAATGACTCTAAACATACTTATCATAGTTCCAAAAGTGATAATCCACATGTAATAGTCATTTACAGTCAAAAGATTAAACATTAAAAATGACCATTTCTGACCATCTGGAGAAAGGTCGACAGGTTCGGGGTCATCGTTTTTCATCAGAAAATCGACTTTTTTGACGGTACAAAAAATTATTCAAAATGTCATTTGAATTGTGCCTCATGGTAAATACCCACTTTTTGAACCCTCACAGTGACCAAATTTGCCATTTTTACAGACTTTTCCTTCTACTCAGAAGCTTCCATTTTGATTAATTTCGGGCAAGAAATGACTCTAAATACACTTATTTTAGTTCCTAAAAGTGATAATTCACATGTATTAGTCATTTACAGTCAAAAGATTAAACATAAAAAAATGACCATTTCTGACCATCTGGAGAAAGGTCGACAGGTTCGGGGTCATCGTTGTTCATCAGAAAATCGACTTTTTTGACTGTGCAAAAAACTGATTCAAAATGCCATTTGAATTGTGCCTCATGGTAAATAACCACCTTTTGAACCCTCACAGTGACCAAATTTGCCATTTTTACAGACTTTTCCTTCTACTCAGAAGCTTCTATTTCGACCAATTTCGAGCAAGGAAATGACTCTAAACACATTTATTTTAGTTCTAAAAGTGACAATTCACATGCAATAGTCATTTACAGTCAACAGATGAAAAATTAAGAAATGGCCTTTTCTGACCATCTGGAAAAAGTTCAACAAGTCAGGGATCATGGTTTTTCATCACAAAATTGCCTGTTTTTTTTTTTTTGAGAACCTTTATTATCACTTCACATAAATACAAGCATGGGCCTACAACCATCCCGGCCGGCCGCTAGTCAATTCGGAAGTTCAGCAAAGCCATAAAAAAGGGTACAGCAGCCTATAATTCGGGGTCAGAGAAGCACCCAGAACATAACTCGTATTCAAGCGTACAGCGTGATAAGCAGGATTCGAAAGGGTTCAATTTACATTAAAGAAAAATTAAAAAAGAAAAAAAGGAAAAACATCAAAATAATTGCCAAACGGTCATACATGGTCCTACAATAGCAACATGAAATAGAAATCTGCAAAGAGTGCGAAAACACTGAAAGACATGGGGGCAAGGCATACGAGTCAGGATAAATGTAAACAACACATACAGGTCATGTCAAACAGCACCCCAGCCCTTAAAACAAAACAGACTGTAGGAAACATGAAAAACGACGACACCGAAAAGAAGAAAAGACAAGGGGCCATAGAGACAAAGAAAGAACAAATAAACAACCCCCTTCCCCCTACCCCCCACCCTGCACCCCTGCAGAAGGCTACGGCCTACCCCCCCCAGCAGCGTGCCTATCGCCCTAAATTAAAACCCGAAATATAGAAGAATAGAAAAAGGAAAAAGAAGGAAAGGCGGAGAAGGGCCCTCAATCAAACCACCCGGTCCCCCCCTCACCCATCGCGCACAATTACCATCATAAAAGCATGGTCGATATAGCCACAGTAAGCAATAATCATCAAAACAATTAATAACATCCCCGTTGAGTGTCCCTCTAGTCACCATCAGTCAACAATGCGTCCCACCATGTCCTGTACGGTCTCACCCCTGGCCTTTCCTATCAATAGTACCCACATGCGGCCAGTCAGCAGTCGGCATACAAGGCAGTGTGGTGAGTTCAACCGATCCGGGCGGACCGGGCAGCGCCATTACTCCATGGGACTGTAGCCCCCAACACCCAGCCGAATACGGTTGGCGGAAATCCGACTGTGTCGGTATCGATACCGGAAACATCTCCCAGTCCGAATACAGTCTCACCAGCCAGGAAGAGAAGGTCACACAATCCGGTAGTCGTTGAAATGTCGCTGGGGCAACCAAAACTATGGATCGATGGTGTTTCTGCAGCCGCCGTACAGAGAAGGGCCCCGACGAGTCACTCACAGATACAACAGGGCAATCCAAAGCGGCATCAAGGATCGGAGCTACCGGCGTCTCCACGAACGGAGGCACAGCTGGAACATTCATCCTTGACGCAGAAGCGGGAACATCGGCGCTTCCTTGAGACTGAACCATGCCCATGTGGAGCGGCGGGACAACAATGGCGGCCATCCTTCTTCCCAGATCCCGAGCGTCCCGGACCAGGGTCATATGCAGAGTTGTTAACGCAGCCAATATATCTCTGGACGTGGGCTCTTTCTCGTGCCGCCAGATCGCAGGACTCTCCCGCACAACGGCTTCTCTGCCCGGATGAGGTGTGCGGAAGAGGGTGCCATCCGCCATCTTAGCTGATCCGGCCTCGTCCATTCTCCACCACACCTCGGGATCGGGCCCCACACCAGGGAGGGACAGGATCCACAGCGGGAATCTCAAAAGGCAAGGCAGGGTTCTCAGCGGAGAGTCACCAAAAGGCTAAAAACTCCGCCTCTCCCCGGGGGCCGCACGCTGACTCCGGGAAAAGTCGTTAGTGTGCCCGGATACAACACCGGAACGGGGGCCAAGTTTCATGCACTCCCCTCAACTCAGCTGTGTTGCACTCCCCACATGGTCCTCCGCTGGTTGGGCTGGGTCGGCACCGTCACCATCGGCCATCAGGACTGCAGTTCCCTCCGGCCGACTCCTCACCATCACCAGAGGCCGCTGTTGTTGCAGTTGCGGCCGGCCGCTCTTCGCACTCAAGACCCCGGTCTCAGCACCGTGAAGGCCGCAAAACATTCGGGGACATTTCAACGGGTCTGCAGCAAGCAGGAACCTCGGGAGCGAACGGTAAGTGCAAGTTATCCTTCGCCTACATAAATACGCCGTTATGGCACAGGATAGTTGCCAGGATGTGTGCGCGGGGTGAGATGGCTCACGGAGCCAAGCTGTTACGCAGCCATCGCGGTTGCCATCTTGGCTCCTCCCCCCACAACAACAACACAAAATTGCCTGTTTGACTTTACAAAAAATGATTCGAAATATCATTTGAATTGTGCCTCATGATAAATAACCACTTTTTGAGGTTTGACAGTGACCAAAATTGGGATGTTTTTGGACTGTACAAATATTGATTCACAATGTCAATTGTATCGTGTCTCATATTGAATAACCACTTTTTAAAGCTTCACAGTGACCAAAATTGTGATTTTTAAACACCTTTCCTCCTACTCAGAAGCTCCTATTTTGACCCATTTCGGGCAGAAAAAGGACTCTAAACACACTTATTTTAGTTCCAAAAGTGATAAATCACATGCAATAGTTATTTACAGTGAAAATATTAAACATTAAAAAATCGCTGTTACTGACCATCTGGAGAATGTTTGACAGGTCCGGGGTCATAGTTTTTCATCGGAAAATAGATGTTTTGGACAGTACTCAAATTATTTCAAAATGTCAAATGGATTGTGCCGCATGTTGAATAACCACTATTTAAAGCTTCAAGGTGCACAGAAATTGTGATTTTTATAGACTTTTCCTCCAACTCAGAAGCTTCTATTTTGACCAATTTTGGGCAGGAAAATGACTCTAAACATACTTATCATAGTTCCAAAAGTGATAATCCACATGTAATAGTCATTTACAGTCAAAAGATTAAACATTAAAAATGACCATTTCTGACCATCTGGAGAAAGGTCGACAGGTTCGGGGTCATCGTTTTTCATCAGAAAATCGACTTTTTTGACAGTACAAAAAATGATTCAAAATGTCATTTGAATTGTGCCTCATGGTAAATGCCCACTTTTTGAACCCTCACAGTGACCAAATTTGCCATTTTTACAGACTTTTCCTTCTACTCAGAAGCTTCTATTTTGACTAATTTCGGGCAAGGAAATGACTCTAAATACACTTATTTTAGTTCCTAAAAGTGATAATTCACATGTATTAGTCATTTACAGTCAAAAGATTAAACATAAAAAAATGACCATTTCTGACCATCTGGAGAAAGGTCGACAGGTTCAGGGTCATCGTTTTTCATCAGAAAATTGACTTTTTTGACTGTACAAAAAACTGATTCAAAATGCCATTTGAATTGTGCCTCATGGTAAATAACCACTTTTTGAACCTTCACAGTGACCAAATTTGCCATTTTTACAGACTTTTCCTTCTACTCAGAAGCTTCTATTTCGACCAATTTCGAGCAAGGAAATGACTCTAAACACACTTATTTTAGTTCTAAAAGTGACAATTCACATGCAATAGTCATTTACAGTCAACAGATTAAAAATTAAGAAATGGCCATTTCTGACCATCTGGAAAAAGTTCAACAGGTCAGGGGTCATGGTTTTTCATCACAAAATTGCCTGTTTGACTTTACAAAAAATTATTCGAAATATCATTTGAATTGTGCCTCATTTTTTTTTTTTTTTTATTTTTTTTTTTAGACCAACGGTCCTAGATTTTATTTAATTTCACAAATCAAAACGTAAAACAAGCCAGTAGATCATACAATGTCATATAAACGACAATCATTACCCAGTCGGTAACATTTTAGACATTTCGGTCGCATATAGGTGAAAATAAACAGTAGCCAGGGAAGATGCTTTAATCCGCAATTCTCAGTCTCAGGAGAAATCTTAGGTTGCAGTGCCTGCAGCGTATGTCACTGCAGAAGGGCCAAAGTGTTCATGATAGTCAACAGCAGTTGTTCCAGGCTGTGTTCTCTGGGTGGCACGGACGATGTCAGAGACAGGAATCACATCCCACATTACCATATGGGATACAGGGCTATAGACGCATGATCATGGCAATATTGAATAAACATTGAAGAAAATTGAAATGGAACGGGAGAAATCAACATCATCATGAGCGCAGCAGAAACAATGCCAACTGCCAATCAAGAAAATAAAGGAGAAAAATAAATAAATAAATAAATAATAGGGAAATAACGAAAGTAGGAGGGGAAACACATCAACAACAATCGGACTAGTGTTTGCGTGTACAGCAGTGTATCGGTGACACTAATGTTTTATGTAACGCTGTATGTGGACAGTGTGGGGACGGGAATGGTTGTGGATTGAGGATCGCTGCGGCCATGTGGCGGTAGGGGGGAATAATAGCAAACAGACTTTGTCGGGCGTTGCCCCAGCGGCCGGGGGGGAGAGAGGCATGTCGGGGTGGGGGGGTGGGGGGGGGGGAAACAACAGGGGGGGGGAGGGGTCTGACTCCGGAAATGTAAGGGTGACGGGTCTATCCCTGCTCCACAACTAAGCGTTCATGTGATACCAGCCTGGATACAAGCCTGATGGTATGTAGTCAGTTGAATTGTGCCTCATGATAAATAACCACTTTTTGAAGTTTGACAGTGACCAAAATTGGGATGTTTTTGGACTGTACAAATATTGATTCACAATGTCAATTGTATCGTGTCTCATATTGAATAACCACTTTTTAAAGCTTCACAGTGACCAAAATTGTGATTTTTAAACACCTTTCCTCCTACTCAGAAGCTTCTATTTTGACCCATTTCGGGCAGAAAAAGGACTCTAAACACACTTATTTTAGTTCCAAAAGTGATAAATCACATGCAATAGTTATTTACAGTGAAAATATTAAACATTAAAAAATCGCTGTTACTGACCATCTGGAGAATGTTTGACAGGTCCGGGGTCATAGTTTTTCATCGGAAAATAGATGTTTTGGACTGTACTCAAATTATTTCAAAATGTCAAATGGATTGTGCCGCATGTTGAATAACCACTATTTAAAGCTTCACAGTGCACAGAAATTGTGATTTTTATAGACTTTTCCTCCAACTCAGAAGCTTCTATTTTGACCAATTTTGGGCAGGAAAATGACTCTAAACATACTTATCATAGTTCCAAAAGTGATAATCCACATGTAATAGTCATTTACAGTCAAAAGATTAAACATTAAAAATGACCATTTCTGACCATCTGGAGAAAGGTCGACAGGTTCGGGGTCATCGTTTTTCATCAGAAAATCGACTTTTTTGACGGTACAAAAAATGATTCAAAATGTCATTTGAATTGTACCTCATGGTAAATACCCACTTTTTGAACCCTCACAGTGACCAAATTTGCCATTTTTACAGACTTTTCCTTCTACTCAGAAGCTTCTATTTTGACTAATTTCGGGCAAGGAAATGACTCTAAATAAACTTATTTTAGTTCCTA
Source organism: Lissotriton helveticus (assembly GCF_964261635.1). Lineage (NCBI taxonomy): Eukaryota > Metazoa > Chordata > Amphibia > Caudata > Salamandridae > Lissotriton > Lissotriton helveticus. The sequence continues at coordinate 198,947,296 of NC_136071.1, forward strand.
AAAGTGATAATTCACATGTATTAGTCATTTACAGTCAAAAGATTAAACATAAAAAATGACCATTTCTGACCATCTGGAGAAAGGTCGACAGGTTCGGGGTCATCGTTTTTCATCAGAAAACCGACTTTTTTGACTGTACAAAAAACTGATTCAAAATGCCATTTGAATTGTGCCTCATGGTAAATAACCACTTTTTGAACCCTCACAGTGACCAAATTTGCCATTTTTACAGACTTTTCCTTCTACTCAGAAGCTTCTATTTCGACCAATTTCGAGCAAGGAAATGACTCTAAACACACTTATTTTAGTTCTAAAAGTGACAATTCACATGCAATAGTAATTTAAGTCAACAGATGAAAAATTAAGAAATGGCCATTTCCGACCATCTGGAAAAAGTTCAACAAGTCAGGGGTCATGGTTTCGAAATATCATTTGAATTGTGCCTCATGATAAATAACCACTTTTTAAGTTTGACAGTGACCAAAATTGGGATGTTTTTGGACTGTACAAATATTGATTCACAATGTCAATTGTATCGTGTCTCATATTGAATAACCACTTTTTAAAGCTTCACAGTGACCAAAATTGTGATTTTTAAACACCTTTCCTCCTACTCAGAAGCTTCTATTTTGACCCATTTCGGGCAGAAAAAGGACTCTAAGCACACTTATTTTAGTTCCAAAAGTGATAAATCACATACAATAGTTATTTACAGTGAAAATATTAAACATTAAAAAATTCCTGTTACTGACCATCTGGAGAATGTTTGACAGGTCCGGGGTCATAGTTTTTCATCGGAAAATAGATGTTTTGGACTGTACTCAAATTATTTCAAAATGTCAAATGGATTGTGCCGCATGTTGAATAACCACTATTTAAAACTTCACAGCGCACAGAAATTGTGATTTTTATAGACTTTTCCTCCAACTCAGAAGCTTCTATTTTGACCAATTTCGGGTAGGAAAATGACTCTAAACATACTTATCATAGTTCCAAAAGTGATAATCCACATGTAATAGTCATTTACAGTCAAAAGATTAAACATTAAAAATGACCATTTCTGACCATCTGGAGAAAGGTCAACAGGTTCGGGGTCATCGTTTTTCATCAGAAAATCGACTTTTTTGACGGTACAAAAAATGATTCAAAATGTCATTTGATTTGTGCCTCATGGTAAATACCCACTTTTTGAACCCTCACAGTGACCAAATTTGCCATTTTTACAGACTTTTCCTTCTACTCAGAAGCTTCTATTTTGACTAATTTCGGGCAAGGAAATGACTCTAAATAAACTTATTTTAGTTCCTAAAAGTGATAATTCACATGTATTGGTCATTTACAGTCAAAAGATTAAACATAAAAAATGACCATTTCCTACCATCTGGAGAAAGGTCGACAGGTTCGGGGTCATCGTTTTTCATCAGAAAATCGACTTTTTTGACTGTACAAAAAACTGATTCAAAATGCCATTTGAATTGAGCCTCATGGTAAATAACCACTTTTTGAACCCTCACAGTGACCAAATTTGCCATTTTTACAGACTTTTCCTTCTACTCAGAAGCTTCTATTTTGACTAATTTCGGGCAAGGAAATGACTCTAAATACACTTATTTTAGTTCCTAAAAGTGATAATTCACATGTATTAGTCATTTACAGTCAAAAGATTAAACATAAAAAATGACCATTTCCGACCATCTGGAGAAAGGTCGACAGGTTCGGGGTCATCGTTTTTCATCAGAAAACCGACTTTTTTGACTGTACAAAAAACTGATTCAAAATGCCATTTGAATTGTGCCTCATGGTAAATAACCACTTTTTGAACCCTCACAGTGACCAAATTTGCCATTTTTACAGACTTTTCCTTCTACTCAGAAGCTTCTATTTCGACCAATTTCGAGCAAGGAAATGACTCTAAACACACTTATTTTAGTTCTAAAAGTGACAATTCACATGCAATAGTAATTTAAGTCAACAGATGAAAAATTAAGAAATGGCCATTTCCGACCATCTGGAAAAAGTTCAACAAGTCAGGGGTCATGGTTTCGAAATATCATTTGAATTGTGCCTCATGATAAATAACCACTTTTTAAGTTTGACAGTGACCAAAATTGGGATGTTTTTGGACTGTACAAATATTGATTCACAATGTCAATTGTATCGTGTCTCATATTGAATAACCACTTTTTAAAGCTTCACAGTGACCAAAATTGTGATTTTTAAACACGTTTCCTCCTACTCAGAAGCTTCTATTTTGACCCATTTCGGGCAGAAAAAGGACTCTAAGCACACTTATTTTAGTTCCAAAAGTGATAAATCACATACAATAGTTATTTACAGTGAAAATATTAAACATTAAAAAATTCCTGTTACTGACCATCTGGAGAATGTTTGACAGGTCCGGGGTCATAGTTTTTCATCGGAAAATAGATGTTTTGGACTGTACTCAAATTATTTCAAAATGTCAAATGGATTGTGCCGCATGTTGAATAACCACTATTTAAAACTTCACAGCGCACAGAAATTGTGATTTTTATAGACTTTTCCTCCAACTCAGAAGCTTCTATTTTGACCAATTTCGGGTAGGAAAATGACTCTAAACATACTTATCATAGTTCCAAAAGTGATAATCCACATGTAATAGTCATTTACAGTCAAAAGATTAAACATTAAAAATGACCATTTCTGACCATCTGGAGAAAGGTCAACAGGTTCGGGGTCATCGTTTTTCATCAGAAAATCGACTTTTTTGACGGTACAAAAAATGATTCAAAATGTCATTTGATTTGTGCCTCATGGTAAATACCCACTTTTTGAACCCTCACAGTGACCAAATTTGCCATTTTTACAGACTTTTCCTTCTACTCAGAAGCTTCTATTTTGACTAATTTCGGGCAAGGAAATGACTCTAAATAAACTTATTTTAGTTCCTAAAAGTGATAATTCACATGTATTAGTCATTTACAGTCAAAAGATTAACCATAAAAAATGACCATTTCCTACCATCTGGAGAAAGGTCGACAGGTTCGGGGTCATCGTTTTTCATCAGAAAATCGACTTTTTTGACTGTACAAAAAACTGATTCAAAATGCCATTTGAATTGAGCCTCATGGTAAATAACCACTTTTTGAACCCTCACAGTGACCAAATTTGCCATTTTTACAGACTTTTCCTTCTACTCAGAAGCTTCTATTTTGACTAATTTCGGGCAAGGAAATGACTCTAAATACACTTATTTTAGTTCCTAAAAGTGATAATTCACATGTATTAGTCATTTACAGTCAAAAGATTAAACATAAAAAATGACCATTTCCGACCATCTGGAGAAAGGTCGACAGGTTCGGGGTCATCGTTTTTCATCAGAAAATCGACTTTTTTGACTGTACAAAAAACTGATTCAAAATGCCATTTGAATTGAGCCTCATGGTAAATAACCACGTTTTGAACCCTCACAGTGACCAAATTTGCCATTTTTATAGACTTTTCCTTCTACTCAGAAGCTTCTATTTTGACTAATTTCGGGCAAGGAAATGACTCTAAACACACTTATTTTAGTTCTAAAAGTGACAATTCACATGCAATAGTAATTTAAGTCAACAGATGAAAAATTAAGAAATGGCCATTTCCGACCATCTGGAAAAAGTTCAACAAGTCAGGGGTCATGGTTTCGAAATATCATTTGAATTGTGCCTCATGATAAATAACCACTTTTTAAGTTTGACAGTGACCAAAATTGGGATGTTTTTGGACTGTACAAATATTGATTCACAATGTCAATTGTATCGTGTCTCATATTGAATAACCACTTTTTAAAGCTTCACAGTGACCAAAATTGTGATTTTTAAACACCTTTCCTCCTACTCAGAAGCTTCTATTTTGACCCATTTCGGGCAGAAAAAGGACTCTAAGCACACTTATTTTAGTTCCAAAAGTGATAAATCACATACAATAGTTATTTACAGTGAAAATATTAAACATTAAAAAATTCCTGTTACTGACCATCTGGAGAATGTTTGACAGGTCCGGGGTCATAGTTTTTCATCGGAAAATAGATGTTTTGGACTGTACTCAAATTATTTCAAAATGTCAAATGGATTGTGCCGCATGTTGAATAACCACTATTTAAAACTTCACAGCGCACAGAAATTGTGATTTTTATAGACTTTTCCTCCAACTCAGAAGCTTCTATTTTGACCAATTTCGGGTAGGAAAATGACTCTAAACATACTTATCATAGTTCCAAAAGTGATAATCCACATGTAATAGTCATTTACAGTCAAAAGATTAAACATTAAAAATGACCATTTCTGACCATCTGGAGAAAGGTCAACAGGTTCGGGGTCATCGTTTTTCATCAGAAAATCGACTTTTTTGACGGTACAAAAAATGATTCAAAATGTCATTTGATTTGTGCCTCATGGTAAATACCCACTTTTTGAACCCTCACAGTGACCAAATTTGCCATTTTTACAGACTTTTCCTTCTACTCAGAAGCTTCTATTTTGACTAATTTCGGGCAAGGAAATGACTCTAAATAAACTTATTTTAGTTCCTAAAAGTGATAATTCACATGTATTGGTCATTTACAGTCAAAAGATTCAACATAAAAAATGACCATTTCCTACCATCTGGAGAAAGGTCGACAGGTTCGGGGTCATCGTTTTTCATCAGAAAATCGACTTTTTTGACTGTACAAAAAACTGATTCAAAATGCCATTTGAATTGAGCCTCATGGTAAATAACCACTTTTTGAACCCTCACAGTGACCAAATTTGCCATTTTTACAGACTTTTCCTTCTACTCAGAAGCTTCTATTTTGACTAATTTCGGGCAAGGAAATGACTCTAAATACACTTATTTTAGTTCCTAAAAGTGATAATTCACATGTATTAGTCATTTACAGTCAAAAGATTAAACATAAAAAATGACCATTTCCGACCATCTGGAGAAAGGTCGACAGGTTCGGGGTCATCGTTTTTCATCAGAAAATCGACTTTTTTGACTGTACAAAAAACTGATTCAAAATGCCATTTGAATTGAGCCTCATGGTAAATAACCACGTTTTGAACCCTCACAGTGACCAAATTTGCCATTTTTACAGACTTTTCCTTCTACTCAGAAGCTTCTATTTCGACCAATTTCGAGCAAGGAAATGACTCTAAACACACTTATTTTAGTTCTAAAAGTGACAATTCACATGCAATAGTAATTTAAGTCAACAGATGAAAAATTAAGAAATGGCCATTTCCGACCATCTGGAAAAAGTTCAACAAGTCAGGGGTCATGGTTTCGAAATATCATTTGAATTGTGCCTCATGATAAATAACCACTTTTTAAGTTTGACAGTGACCAAAATTGGGATGTTTTTGGACTGTACAAATATTGATTCACAATGTCAATTGTATCGTGTCTCATATTGAATAACCACTTTTTAAAGCTTCACAGTGACCAAAATTGTGATTTTTAAACACGTTTCCTCCTACTCAGAAGCTTCTATTTTGACCCATTTCGGGCAGAAAAAGGACTCTAAGCACACTTATTTTAGTTCCAAAAGTGATAAATCACATACAATAGTTATTTACAGTGAAAATATTAAACATTAAAAAATTCCTGTTACTGACCATCTGGAGAATGTTTGACAGGTCCGGGGTCATAGTTTTTCATCGGAAAATAGATGTTTTGGACTGTACTCAAATTATTTCAAAATGTCAAATGGATTGTGCCGCATGTTGAATAACCACTATTTAAAACTTCACAGCGCACAGAAATTGTGATTTTTATAGACTTTTCCTCCAACTCAGAAGCTTCTATTTTGACCAATTTCGGGTAGGAAAATGACTCTAAACATACTTATCATAGTTCCAAAAGTGATAATCCACATGTAATAGTCATTTACAGTCAAAAGATTAAACATTAAAAATGACCATTTCTGACCATCTGGAGAAAGGTCAACAGGTTCGGGGTCATCGTTTTTCATCAGAAAATCGACTTTTTTGACGGTACAAAAAATGATTCAAAATGTCATTTGATTTGTGCCTCATGGTAAATACCCACTTTTTGAACCCTCACAGTGACCAAATTTGCCATTTTTACAGACTTTTCCTTCTACTCAGAAGCTTCTATTTTGACTAATTTCGGGCAAGGAAATGACTCTAAATAAACTTATTTTAGTTCCTAAAAGTGATAATTCACATGTATTAGTCATTTACAGTCAAAAGATTAAACATAAAAAATGACCATTTCCTACCATCTGGAGAAAGGTCGACAGGTTCGGGGTCATCGTTTTTCATCAGAAAATCGACTTTTTTGACTGTACAAAAAACTGATTCAAAATGCCATTTGAATTGAGCCTCATGGTAAATAACCACTTTTTGAACCCTCACAGTGACCAAATTTGCCATTTTTACAGACTTTTCCTTCTACTCAGAAGCTTCTATTTTGACTAATTTCGGGCAAGGAAATGACTCTAAATACACTTATTTTAGTTCCTAAAAGTGATAATTCACATGTATTAGTCATTTACAGTCAAAAGATTAAACATAAAAAATGACCATTTCCGACCATCTGGAGAAAGGTCGACAGGTTCGGGGTCATCGTTTTTCATCAGAAAATCGACTTTTTTGACTGTACAAAAAACTGATTCAAAATGCCATTTGAATTGAGCCTCATGGTAAATAACCACGTTTTGAACCCTCACAGTGACCAAATTTGCCATTTTTATAGACTTTTCCTTCTACTCAGAAGCTTCTATTTTGACTAATTTCGGGCAAGGAAATGACTCTAAACACACTTATTTTAGTTCTAAAAGTGACAATTCACATGCAATAGTAATTTAAGTCAACAGATGAAAAATTAAGAAATGGCCATTTCCGACCATCTGGAAAAAGTTCAACAAGTCAGGGGTCATGGTTTCGAAATATCATTTGAATTGTGCCTCATGATAAATAACCACTTTTTAAGTTTGACAGTGACCAAAATTGGGATGTTTTTGGACTGTACAAATATTGATTCACAATGTCAATTGTATCGTGTCTCATATTGAATAACCACTTTTTAAAGCTTCACAGTGACCAAAATTGTGATTTTTAAACACCTTTCCTCCTACTCAGAAGCTTCTATTTTGACCCATTTCGGGCAGAAAAAGGACTCTAAGCACACTTATTTTAGTTCCAAAAGTGATAAATCACATACAATAGTTATTTACAGTGAAAATATTAAACATTAAAAAATTCCTGTTACTGACCATCTGGAGAATGTTTGACAGGTCCGGGGTCATAGTTTTTCATCGGAAAATAGATGTTTTGGACTGTACTCAAATTATTTCAAAATGTCAAATGGATTGTGCCGCATGTTGAATAACCACTATTTAAAACTTCACAGCGCACAGAAATTGTGATTTTTATAGACTTTTCCTCCAACTCAGAAGCTTCTATTTTGACCAATTTCGGGTAGGAAAATGACTCTAAACATACTTATCATAGTTCCAAAAGTGATAATCCACATGTAATAGTCATTTACAGTCAAAAGATTAAACATTAAAAATGACCATTTCTGACCATCTGGAGAAAGGTCAACAGGTTCGGGGTCATCGTTTTTCATCAGAAAATCGACTTTTTTGACGGTACAAAAAATGATTCAAAATGTCATTTGATTTGTGCCTCATGGTAAATACCCACTTTTTGAACCCTCACAGTGACCAAATTTGCCATTTTTACAGACTTTTCCTTCTACTCAGAAGCTTCTATTTTGACTAATTTCGGGCAAGGAAATGACTCTAAATAAACTTATTTTAGTTCCTAAAAGTGATAATTCACATGTATTGGTCATTTACAGTCAAAAGATTAAACATAAAAAATGACCATTTCCTACCATCTGGAGAAAGGTCGACAGGTTCGGGGTCATCGTTTTTCATCAGAAAATCGACTTTTTTGACTGTACAAAAAACTGATTCAAAATGCCATTTGAATTGAGCCTCATGGTAAATAACCACTTTTTGAACCCTCACAGTGACCAAATTTGCCATTTTTACAGACTTTTCCTTCTACTCAGAAGCTTCTATTTTGACTAATTTCGGGCAAGGAAATGACTCTAAATACACTTATTTTAGTTCCTAAAAGTGATAATTCACATGTATTAGTCATTTACAGTCAAAAGATTAAACATAAAAAATGACCATTTCCGACCATCTGGAGAAAGGTCGACAGGTTCGGGGTCATCGTTTTTCATCAGAAAATCGACTTTTTTGACTGTACAAAAAACTGATTCAAAATGCCATTTGAATTGAGCCTCATGGTAAATAACCACGTTTTGAACCCTCACAGTGACCAAATTTGCCATTTTTACAGACTTTTCCTTCTACTCAGAAGCTTCTATTTTGACTAATTTCGGGCAAGGAAATGACTCTAAATACACTTATTTTAGTTCCTAAAAGTGATAATTCACATGTATTAGTCATTTACAGTCAAAAGATTAAACATAAAAAAATGACCATTTCTGACCATCTGGAGAAAGGTCGAGAGGTTCGGGGTCATCGTTTTTCATCAGAAAATCGACTTTTTGAATTGTACCTCATGGTAAATAACCACTTTTTGAACCCTGTGAGAAGTTGGCCTGATATGCAGTGCTCACTATTCTAGTGATCACTATGTATCAGTCCAAACAACCCTTATTGATGATTGGTTGTAAGTCAACCTTATAGACCAGCTATCCTAGTAGCATGGATACGAGCAGTCTAAGGCTAAGACTCTAGAGGGCGTGTTAAGCCAGCTGTTTTACCATCACATTACCCCTTGAACACCCAGTGAAAGGACACCACACAAGTTGTTATAGAAATAAACAGTGTATTTATTTATAACAAGACTACCCTGGCTCTTTATGAGACAGGGAGCTAAGCACACAACAAAACTCTTATAAAAATACTTCAAGTCGCACAATTTACACAAATGCCCGAGGGGCACGAAAAACCATATACTACAAAAGTGGAATGCGAATTACTAGCAGGTAAGTAACGATTCTCAGAGGCTTTAGGAACGCTAGGCCTACAATACTGAACACTCAGGTTAGGAGCAGGAGGCCTAGGGACACCACGTGCAGAGTGGGAACTCTCACGCGTAAGGCGGGAAAAAGCCTATGGAAGCTAGTATTCACAAAGTTAGTGTTCTCGGGCGAACCCGACTAGGTAGGTCAAAAACGAAAGTGGATCTGGACCCTTGGATAGTGAGGCTATGCTGAGGCACCGAAATGCCGAAGTTACCTAGCCCAGGGGCTGCAGCTGCATAGGTCTGAAAAGACGTCGGGATTCTCCGTTGACGAACCAGGAGCCTGAAGGAAAGGAGTTGCTGGCAGGCGACCAGTGAAGATTGTTCGGGTGATCCAAGCCTGGATCGAAGATAGATGACACCTGAAAGCAGAGGGGACCAAGTTTGTGACTACTAGCCAGCAGTCAGGTGGCACCAGGAGGGCACCGGATGGTAGTCACCTCGACTAGGTGAGTGGGCGACGCTGTGCTCTGCAGTCTCACGGACCAGGAGGCGTTGTCGGCGACCAGGATGGAGGTACGAGCTGTCCCACGATGGATGATGCTGTCGACGTCGCTGGACCCAGGATTGGGGCAACAAGTCTTGGCAAATTCAAGCCCACGCGGTGGACCTAAAATGGCGTCTGGAGTGGACCAGGAGGGTCCGGGGTGCTCCTCTTTTGGAAGGGAGCAAGGGCCAGTCTGGAGCAACCAGACCAGCAGCAGTGATGTCGTCGGGCGTCGTTAAGAAGGCCACAAGCCAACGGGCTAGTAGCCAAACAACGCGGTGAGCAGCCGAAAGCAGAAGGGCCCCACGCAGATCGTGGAGATGCTGGGAGGCTGAACTTCGGTGCTGGAGCTGCTCAGGGTCGGGGCTTCTCGGACCCCAAAGCACTCACCAGAGGATCCCTCGGCGGTCATGCTGGAAAGAAGTCGTGCAGTCTTGAAGATGGCCGGTCCCTCGAGGTCTCGTCGCACCCACGGTTCTCAGCTTTGCTGTAGAGGTGGGTAGAGGTCAGAGGTGCCAGGGAAGCCGGTTCTCGTCGAGCTGGGCAGTCGGATTCCGGAGGAAGGACTTGCAGCAGACCGCAGTGTTCTTAAGATGGTGCCTGCGGATGCAGGGTGACTACTCCTTAGTCACAAGGGAGAATCTTGAAGAAGAAATCTTGATGTCCTTTCGTAGAAAGTCGTGTCTTGATTCCAAAGATGATCTAATTTGGAAGGGGGCCTGCTCCTACCTTTATCTGGGAAAAGGGGGCTGGCACGCGACTAAGTCCTGCCCTATGGGTGGGACCAGGAGGGGGGTGGTTACACCCCTCTCCTTTGGCGGGCTTTCCCCAGCTCAGGGGCTGGTGTGCCCCTGGAACTGGTTCAGGCCGGCCTATGCACAGTGAGCACCGGGGTGCCACTTGCAGTCACCTTCCTCTGTAGCCCTGCCTACCTAGAATACACAAAACCCTGTCTGGGACGGTGCTGGCACCGCCCCTGGCAGGAAACCCTTTGTCCTTGCCTCCTGATCTGGGAGGACTCCCAGCAGCAGGAGGGCAGACTTGTGTCTCGGTGGCAGCATCCATTTTGTGGATGCTAAGGCTCTGTCTGACTTTAACCGGGGTTACAGGTTACATCCATGTCGTGTCCCTCTAGAAGGGTGGAATGCTAACCCCGTCGCCAGAATTGGCGAGGGGTTAGTATTCCAATTCGTATGACACCTTACTCGACATGTTTTGATAAAGCGATACCAGAGTTGGCATATAACCGCGAGGATTATAATGCACTTTAAGAGTATATGGCACCTTACTCGACATGTTTTGATAAAGCGATACCAGAGTTGGCATATAACCGCGAGGATTATAATGCACTTTAAGAGTATATGGTATGCGATATCATGGAAACGGCTAAGGGATGGATCCCGAAAGCCGCAGACAGGCTCAGCTCATGCCAGAGCACTATCTCACACGATTCCAAGCACTCTGCCTTCAGGATTGTTAAGGCCTGCCATAGGAGTGACTGAGAGGAGATCTGTGTGTCCATTTTAGGGTTAGATATAGGTATACTATATCTAAAGCAAAGGGTGAGTACACCACCTTGCCCCAGCTGTCGTGCAGCCAGTTGTGTCAGTTTAGTTAGTCAGTCCAGGGGTGGCACAATACATGCTTCAGCCCCTGGGAGACTTCTGGGTGCACCTCAGCCCTGGGTACAGGGACTTAGAGAGGGCCCAGTGCCAATTCAGTACCTGAGTACAATTTGGATAGAGAGAACAGCTAGGCTGTGGGTCTGATTAGCAGGCCCACAGCCAGGGAAAGTCGTAAACCAGTGCAGCAAAAAGCAAAAATCTGGGTGATCATAGGATTGCAGACCCTACTCTCCTACAAACCCTCACAGTGACCAAATTTGCCATTTTTACAGACTTTTCCTTCTACTCAGAAGCTTCTATTTCGACCAATTTCGAGCAAGGAAATTACTCTAAACACACTTATTTTAGTTCTAAAAGTGACAATTCACATGCAATAGTCATTTACAGTCAACAGATTAAAAATTAAGAAATGGCCATTTCTGACCATCTGGAAAAAGTTCAACAGGTCGGGGGTCATGGTTTTTCATCACAAAATTGCCTGTTTGACTTTACAAAAAATGATTTGAAATATCATTTGAATTGTGCCTCATGATAAATAACCACTTTTTGAAGTTTGACAGTGACCAACATTGGGATGTTTTTGGACTGTACAAATATTGATTCACAATGTCAATTGTATCGTGTCTCATATTGAATAACCACTTTTTAAAACTTCACAGTGACCAAAATTGTGATTTTTAAACACCTTTCCTCCTACTCAGAAGATTCTATTTTGACCCATTTCGGGCAGAAAAAGGACTCTAAGCACACTTATTTTAGTTCCAAAAGTGATAAATCACATACAATAGTTATTTACAGTGAAAATATTAAACATTAAAAAATTCCTGTTACTGACCATCTGGAGAATGTTTGACAGGTCCGGGGTCATAGTTTTTCATCGGAAAATAGATGTTTTGGACTGTACTCAAATTATTTCAAAATGTCAAATGGATTGTGCCGCATGTTGAATAACCACTATTTAAAACTTCACAGCGCACAGAAATTGTGATTTTTATAGACTTTTCCTCCAACTCAGAAGCTTCTATTTTGACCAATTTCGGGTAGGAAAATGACTCTAAACATACTTATCATAGTTCCAAAAGTGATAATCCACATGTAATAGTCATTTACAGTCAAAAGATTAAACATTAAAAATGACCATTTCTGACCATCTGGAGAAAGGTCAACAGGTTCGGGGTCATCGTTTTTCATCAGAAAATCGACTTTTTTGACGGTACAAAAAATGATTCAAAATGTCATTTGATTTGTGCCTCATGGTAAATACCCACTTTTTGAACCCTCACAGTGACCAAATTTGCCATTTTTACAGACTTTTCCTTCTACTCAGAAGCTTCTATTTTGACTAATTTCGGGCAAGGAAATGACTCTAAATAAACTTATTTTAGTTCCTAAAAGTGATAATTCACATGTATTGGTCATTTACAGTCAAAAGATTAAACATAAAAAATGACCATTTCCTACCATCTGGAGAAAGGTCGACAGGTTCGGGGTCATCGTTTTTCATCAGAAAATCGACTTTTTTGACTGTACAAAAAACTGATTCAAAATGCCATTTGAATTGAGCCTCATGGTAAATAACCACTTTTTGAACCCTCACAGTGACCAAATTTGCCATTTTTACAGACTTTTCCTTCTACTCAGAAGCTTCTATTTTGACTAATTTCGGGCAAGGAAATGACTCTAAATACACTTATTTTAGTTCCTAAAAGTGATAATTCACATGTATTAGTCATTTACAGTCAAAAGATTAAACATAAAAAATGACCATTTCCGACCATCTGGAGAAAGGTCGACAGGTTCGGGGTCATCGTTTTTCATCAGAAAATCGACTTTTTTGACTGTACAAAAAACTGATTCAAAATGCCATTTGAATTGAGCCTCATGGTAAATAACCACGTTTTGAACCCTCACAGTGACCAAATTTGCCATTTTTACAGACTTTTCCTTCTACTCAGAAGCTTCTATTTTGACTAATTTCGGGCAAGGAAATGACTCTAAATACACTTATTTTAGTTCCTAAAAGTGATAATTCACATGTATTAGTCATTTACAGTCAAAAGATTAAACATAAAAAAATGACCATTTCTGACCATCTGGAGAAAGGTCGAGAGGTTCGGGGTCATCGTTTTTCATCAGAAAATCGACTTTTTGAATTGTACCTCATGGTAAATAACCACTTTTTGAACCCTGTGAGAAGTTGGCCTGATATGCAGTGCTCACTATTCTAGTGATCACTATGTATCAGTCCAAACAACCCTTATTGATGATTGGTTGTAAGTCAACCTTATAGACCAGCTATCCTAGTAGCATGGATACGAGCAGTCTAAGGCTAAGACTCTAGAGGGCGTGTTAAGCCAGCTGTTTTACCATCACATTACCCCTTGAACACCCAGTGAAAGGACACCACACAAGTTGTTATAGAAATAAACAGTGTATTTATTTATAACAAGACTACCCTGGCTCTTTATGAGACAGGGAGCTAAGCACACAACAAAACTCTTATAAAAATACTTCAAGTCGCACAATTTACACAAATGCCCGAGGGGCACGAAAAACCATATACTACAAAAGTGGAATGCGAATTACTAGCAGGTAAGTAACGATTCTCAGAGGCTTTAGGAACGCTAGGCCTACAATACTGAACACTCAGGTTAGGAGCAGGAGGCCTAGGGACACCACGTGCAGAGTGGGAACTCTCACGCGTAAGGCGGGAAAAAGCCTATGGAAGCTAGTATTCACAAAGTTAGTGTTCTCGGGCGAACCCGACTAGGTAGGTCAAAAACGAAAGTGGATCTGGACCCTTGGATAGTGAGGCTATGCTGAGGCACCGAAATGCCGAAGTTACCTAGCCCAGGGGCTGCAGCTGCATAGGTCTGAAAAGACGTCGGGATTCTCCGTTGACGAACCAGGAGCCTGAAGGAAAGGAGTTGCTGGCAGGCGACCAGTGAAGATTGTTCGGGTGATCCAAGCCTGGATCGAAGATAGATGACACCTGAAAGCAGAGGGGACCAAGTTTGTGACTACTAGCCAGCAGTCAGGTGGCACCAGGAGGGCACCGGATGGTAGTCACCTCGACTAGGTGAGTGGGCGACGCTGTGCTCTGCAGTCTCACGGACCAGGAGGCGTTGTCGGCGACCAGGATGGAGGTACGAGCTGTCCCACGATGGATGATGCTGTCGACGTCGCTGGACCCAGGATTGGGGCAACAAGTCTTGGCAAATTCAAGCCCACGCGGTGGACCTAAAATGGCGTCTGGAGTGGACCAGGAGGGTCCGGGGTGCTCCTCTTTTGGAAGGGAGCAAGGGCCAGTCTGGAGCAACCAGACCAGCAGCAGTGATGTCGTCGGGCGTCGTTAAGAAGGCCACAAGCCAACGGGCTAGTAGCCAAACAACGCGGTGAGCAGCCGAAAGCAGAAGGGCCCCACGCAGATCGTGGAGATGCTGGGAGGCTGAACTTCGGTGCTGGAGCTGCTCAGGGTCGGGGCTTCTCGGACCCCAAAGCACTCACCAGAGGATCCCTCGGCGGTCATGCTGGAAAGAAGTCGTGCAGTCTTGAAGATGGCCGGTCCCTCGAGGTCTCGTCGCACCCACGGTTCTCAGCTTTGCTGTAGAGGTGGGTAGAGGTCAGAGGTGCCAGGGAAGCCGGTTCTCGTCGAGCTGGGCAGTCGGATTCCGGAGGAAGGACTTGCAGCAGACCGCAGTGTTCTTAAGATGGTGCCTGCGGATGCAGGGTGACTACTCCTTAGTCACAAGGGAGAATCTTGAAGAAGAAATCTTGATGTCCTTTCGTAGAAAGTCGTGTCTTGATTCCAAAGATGATCTAATTTGGAAGGGGGCCTGCTCCTACCTTTATCTGGGAAAAGGGGGCTGGCACGCGACTAAGTCCTGCCCTATGGGTGGGACCAGGAGGGGGGTGGTTACACCCCTCTCCTTTGGCGGGCTTTCCCCAGCTCAGGGGCTGGTGTGCCCCTGGAACTGGTTCAGGCCGGCCTATGCACAGTGAGCACCGGGGTGCCACTTGCAGTCACCTTCCTCTGTAGCCCTGCCTACCTAGAATACACAAAACCCTGTCTGGGACGGTGCTGGCACCGCCCCTGGCAGGAAACCCTTTGTCCTTGCCTCCTGATCTGGGAGGACTCCCAGCAGCAGGAGGGCAGACTTGTGTCTCGGTGGCAGCATCCATTTTGTGGATGCTAAGGCTCTGTCTGACTTTAACCGGGGTTACAGGTTACATCCATGTCGTGTCCCTCTAGAAGGGTGGAATGCTAACCCCGTCGCCAGAATTGGCGAGGGGTTAGTATTCCAATTCGTATGACACCTTACTCGACATGTTTTGATAAAGCGATACCAGAGTTGGCATATAACCGCGAGGATTATAATGCACTTTAAGAGTATATGGCACCTTACTCGACATGTTTTGATAAAGCGATACCAGAGTTGGCATATAACCGCGAGGATTATAATGCACTTTAAGAGTATATGGTATGCGATATCATGGAAACGGCTAAGGGATGGATCCCGAAAGCCGCAGACAGGCTCAGCTCATGCCAGAGCACTATCTCACACGATTCCAAGCACTCTGCCTTCAGGATTGTTAAGGCCTGCCATAGGAGTGACTGAGAGGAGATCTGTGTGTCCATTTTAGGGTTAGATATAGGTATACTATATCTAAAGCAAAGGGTGAGTACACCACCTTGCCCCAGCTGTCGTGCAGCCAGTTGTGTCAGTTTAGTTAGTCAGTCCAGGGGTGGCACAATACATGCTTCAGCCCCTGGGAGACTTCTGGGTGCACCTCAGCCCTGGGTACAGGGACTTAGAGAGGGCCCAGTGCCAATTCAGTACCTGAGTACAATTTGGATAGAGAGAACAGCTAGGCTGTGGGTCTGATTAGCAGGCCCACAGCCAGGGAAAGTCGTAAACCAGTGCAGCAAAAAGCAAAAATCTGGGTGATCATAGGATTGCAGACCCTACTCTCCTACAAACCCTCACAGTGACCAAATTTGCCATTTTTACAGACTTTTCCTTCTACTCAGAAGCTTCTATTTCGACCAATTTCGAGCAAGGAAATTACTCTAAACACACTTATTTTAGTTCTAAAAGTGACAATTCACATGCAATAGTCATTTACAGTCAACAGATTAAAAATTAAGAAATGGCCATTTCTGACCATCTGGAAAAAGTTCAAC
Organism: Lissotriton helveticus; assembly: GCF_964261635.1. Taxonomy (NCBI): domain Eukaryota; kingdom Metazoa; phylum Chordata; class Amphibia; order Caudata; family Salamandridae; genus Lissotriton; species Lissotriton helveticus. The sequence continues at coordinate 198,963,628 of NC_136071.1, forward strand.
AGGTCGGGGGTCATGGTTTTTCATCACAAAATTGCCTGTTTGACTTTACAAAAAATGATTTGAAATATCATTTGAATTGTGCCTCATGATAAATAACCACTTTTTGAAGTTTGACAGTGACCAACATTGGGATGTTTTTGGACTGTACAAATATTGATTCACAATGTCAATTGTATCGTGTCTCATATTGAATAACCACTTTTTAAAACTTCACAGTGACCAAAATTGTGATTTTTAAACACCTTTCCTCCTACTCAGAAGATTCTATTTTGACCCATTTCGGGCAGAAAAAGGACTCTAAACACACTTATTTTAGTTCCAAAAGGGATAAATCACATGCAATAGTTATTTACAGTGAAAATATTAAACATTAAAAAATCGCTGTTACTGACCATCTGGAGAATGTTTGACAGGTCCGGGGTCATAGTTTTTCATCGGAAAATAGATGTTTTGGACTGTACTCAAATTATTACAAAATGTCAAATGGATTGTGCCGCATGTTGAATAACCACTATTTAAAGCTTCACAGTGCACAGAAATTGTGATTTTTATAGACTTTTCCTCCAACTCAGAAGCTTCTATTTTGACCAATTTTGGGCAGGAAAATGACTCTAAACATACTTATCATAGTTCCAAAAGTGATAATCCACATGTAATAGTCATTTACAGTCAAAAGATTAAACATTAAAAATGACCATTTCTGACCATCTGGAGAAAGGTCGACAGGTTCGGGGTCATCGTTTTTCATCAGAAAATCGACTTTTTTGACGGTACGAAAAATGATTCAAAATGTCATTTGAATTGTGCCTCATGGTAAATACCCACTTTTTGAACCCTCACAGTGACCAAATTTGCCATTTTTACAGACTTTTCCTTCTACTCAGAAGCTTCTATTTTGACTAATTTCGGGCAAGGAAATGACTCTAAATACACTTATTTTAGTTCCTAAAAGTGATAATTCACATGTATTAGTCATTTACAGTCAAAAGATTAAACATAAAAAAATGACCATTTCCGACCATCTGGAGAAAGGTCAACAGGTTCGGGGTCATCGTTTTTCATCAGAAAATCAACTTTTTTGACTGTACAAAAAACTGATTCAAAATGCCATTTGAATTGTGCCTCATGGTAAATAACCACTTTTTGAACCCTCACAGTGACCAAATTTGCCATTTTTACAGACTTTTCCTTCTACTCAGAAGCTTCTATTTCGACCAATTTCGAGCAAGGAAATGACTCTAAACACACTTATTTTAGTTCTAAAAGTGACAATTCACATGCAATAGTCATTTACAGTCAACAGATTAAAAATTAAGAAATGGCCATTTCTGACCATCTGGAAAAAGTTCAACAGGTCAGGGGTCATGGTTTTTCATCACAAAATTGCCTGTTTGACTTTACAAAAAATGATTCGAAATATCATTTGAATTGTGCCTCATGATAAATAACCACTTTTTGAAGTTTGACAGTGACCAAAATTGGGATGTTTTTGGACTGTACAAATATTGATTCACAATGTCAATTGTATCGTGTCTCATATTGAATAACCACTTTTTAAAGCTTCACAGTGACCAAAATTGTGATTTTTAAACACCTTTCCTCCTACTCAGAAGCTTCTATTTTGACCCATTTCGGCAGAAAAAGGACTCTAAACACACTTATTTTAGTTCCAAAAGTGATAAATCACATGCAATAGTTATTTACAGTGAAAATATTAAACATTAAAAAATCGCTGTTACTGACCATCTGGAGAATGTTTGACAGGTCCGGGGTCATAGTTTTTCATCGGAAAATAGATGTTTTGGACTGTACTCAAATTATTTCAAAATGTCAAATGGATTGTGCCGCATGTTGAAATACCACTATTTAAAACTTCACAGCGCACAGAAATTGTGATTTTTATAGACTTTTCCTCCAACTCAGAAGCTTCTATTTTTACCAATTTCGGGCAGGAAAATGACTCTAAACATTCTTAACATAGTTCCAAAAGTGATAATCCACATGTAATAGTCATTTACAGTCAAAAGATTAAACATTAAAAATGACCACTTCTGACCATCTGGAGAAAGGTCGACAGGTTCGGGGTCATCGTTTTTCATCAGAAAATCGACTTTTTTGACGGTACAAAAAATGATTCAAAATGTCATTTGAATTGTGCCTCATGGTAAATACCCACTTTTTGAACCCTCACAGTGACCAAATTTGCCATTTTTACAGACTTTTCCTTCTACTCAGAAGCTTCTATTTTGACTAATTTCGGGCAAGGAAATGACTCTAAATACACTTATTTTAGTTCCTAAAAGTGATAATTCACATGTATTAGTCATTTACATTTAAAAGATTAAACATAAAAAAATGACCATTTCCGACCATCTGGAGAAAGGTCGACAGGTTCGGGGTCATCGTTTTTCATCAGAAAATCGACTTTTTTGACTGTACAAAAAACTGATTCAAAATGCCATTTGAATTGAGCCTCATGGTAAATAACCACTTTTTGAACCCTCACAGTGACCAAATTTGCCATTTTTACAGACTTTTCCTTCTACTCAGAAGCTTCTATTTTGACTAATTTCGGGCAAGGAAATGACTCTAAATACACTTATTTTAGTTCCTAAAAGTGATAATTCACATGTATTAGTCATTTACAGTCAAAAGATTAAACATAAAAAATGACCATTTCCGACCATCTGGAGAAAGGTCGACAGGTTCGGGGTCATCGTTTTTCATCAGAAAATCGACTTTTTTGACTGTACAAAAAACTGATTCAAAATGCCATTTGAATTGAGCCTCATGGTAAATAACCACGTTTTGAACCCTCACAGTGACCAAATTTGCCATTTTTACAGACTTTTCCTTCTACTCAAAAGCTTCTATTTCGACCAATTTCGAGCAAGGAAATGACTCTAAACACACTAAATTTAGTTCTAAAAGTGACAATTCACATGCAATAGTCATTTACAGTCAACAGATTAAAAATTAAGAAATGGCCATTTCTGACCATCTGGAAAAAGTTCAACAGGTCGGGGGTCATGGTTTTTCATCACAAAATTTCCTGTTTGACTTTACAAAAAATGATTCGAAATATCATTTGAATTGTGCCTCATGATAAATAACCACTTTTTGAAGTTTGACAGTGACCAAAATTGGGATGTTTTTGGACTGTACAAATATTGATTCACAATGTCAATTGTATCGTGTCTCATATTGAATAACCACTTTTTAAAGCTTCACAGTGACCAAAATTGTGTTTTTTAAACACCTTTCCTCCTACTCAGAAGCTTCTATTTTGACCCATTTCGGGCAGAAAAAGGACTCTAAACACACTTATTTTAGTTCCAAAAGTGATAAATCACATGCAATAGTTATTTACAGTGAAAATATTAAACATTAAAAAATCGCTGTTACTGACCATCTAGAGAATGTTTGACAGGTCCGGGGTCATAGTTTTTCATCAGAAAACAGATTTTTTGGACTGTACTCAACGTAATTCAAAATGTCAAATGGATTGTGCCTCATGTTGAATAATCACTTTTAAAGCTTCACAGTGCCCAAAATTGCGAGTATTAAACACCTTACTTCCAACTCAGAAGCTTCTAATTTGGCCAATTTCGGGGAGTGATATGACACTATACACACTTATTTAAGTTCCAAAAGTGATATTTCATATGCAATAGTGATTTACAGTCAATAGATTAGACATTAAAAAAATCACCTTTCCTGACCATCTGGTGGAAGTTCCGACAGGTCCGGGTTCATTTTTTTTCATCAGAAAATTGATATTTTGGACTGTACAAAAATTGATTCAAAATGTCAATTGTACAGTGTATTGAATAAACACTTTTTAAAGCTTCACAGTGACCATAATTGCCAGTTTTACAGACATTTCCTTCCACTCAGAAGCTTCTATTTTGACCAATTTCGGGCAAAGAAATGACTCTAAACACACTTATTTTAGTTCCAAAAATGATCATTAACATATTTACATTCAAAAGATTAAACATTAAAAAATGACCATTTCTGACCATCTGGAGGAAGTTCATCGTTTTTCATCAGAAATTTTTTTTTTTGGACTGTACAAAAATTGATTCAAAATGTCAATTGTATTGTGTCTCATATTGAATAACCACTTTTTAAAGCTTCACAGTGACCAAAATTGTGACTTTTAAACATCTTTCCTCCTACACAGTAGCTTCTATTTTAACCGATGTGGGGCAGGAAATGACTCTAAATACACTTATGTTAGTTCCAAAAGTGATAAATAACATGCAATAGTTATTTACAGTCAAAATATTAAACATTAAGAAATCGCTATTACTGACCATCTGGAGAAAGATTGACAGGTCCGGGGTCATCATTATTCATTAGAAAATTAATTTTTTGGACTGTACTCAAAATAATTCTAAATGTCAAATGGATCGTGCCTTATGTTGAAGAACCACTTTTTAAAGCTTCACAGTGCCCAAAATTGCTATTTTTATAGACTTTTCCTCCTACTCAGAAGCTTCTATTTTGACCAATTTTGGGCAGGAAAATGACTCTAAACACACTTATTATAGTTCCAAAAGTGATAATCCACATGTAATAGTCATTTACAGTCGATAGATTAAATATTTAAAAAATGACCATTTCAGACCATCTGGCGAAAATTCGACAGGTCTGGGGTCATTGTTTTTCATCTGAAAATTTACTTTTTTGACTGTACAAAAAATGATTAAAAATGTCATTTGAATTGTGCCTCATGATAAATAACAAATTTTTAAAGCCTCGCAGTGACCAAAATTGCCATTTTTACAGACATTTCCTCCTACTCAGAAGCTTCTATTTTGATCAATTTCGGGCAGGGAAATGACTCTAAACACACTTATTATAGTTCCAAAAGTGATAATCCACATGTAATAGTCCTTTACAGTCGAGAGATTAAACATTAAAAAATGACCATATCTAACCATCTGGAGAAAATCCGACAGGTCCGGGGTCATCGTTTTTCATCAGAAAATTTACTTTTTTGACTGTACAAAAAATGACTAAAAATATCATTTGAATTGTGCCTCATGATAAATAACCAATTTTTAAAGCCTCACAGTGACCAAAATTGCCATTTTTACAGACATTTCCTCCTACTCAGAAGCTTCTATTTTAACCAATTTCGGGCAGGGAAATGACTCTAAACACACTTATTTTAGTTCCATAAGTAATAATTCACAAGAAATAGTCATTTACAGTCAACAGATAAAAAATTTAAAAATGACCATTTTTCCCCATCTGGAGAAAGTTAGACAGGTCCGAGGTCATCGTTTTTCATCAGAAAATTGATTTTTTTGACTGTACAAAACATGATTCAAAATGTCAGTGACCATAATTGCGATTTTGAAACACCTTTCCGATTTCGGGGAGGGATATGACACTAAACACACTTATTTTAGTTCCAAAAGTGATAATTCACATGCAATAGTTATTTACAGTCAAAGGATTAAACAATAAAAAATCACTATTCGTGACAATCTGGTGGAAGTTTGACAGGTCCGGGGTCATCGTTTTTCATCAGAAAATTGATATTTTGGACTGTACAAAAAATTATTCAAAATGTCAAATTGATCGTGCCTCATGTTGAATAACCACTTTTAAAGCTTCACAGTGACCAAAATTGCAATTTTTAAACACCTTTCCTCCTACGCAGAAGCTTCTATTTTGACCGATTTCGGGCTGGAAAATGACTCTAAACACACTTATTTTAGTTCCAAATGTGATAAATCACATACAATAGTTATTTACAGTCAAAATATTAAACATTAAAAAATCACCATTACTATTTTGGACAGTTTGACAGGTCTGGGGTCATCGTTATTCATCAGAAATTTGATTTTTTGAAATGTACACAAAATAATTCAACATGTCAAATGGATCGTACCTCACCACTTTTTGGAGCCTCACAGTGACCAACTTTGCCATTTTTACAGACTTTTCCTTCTACTCAGAAGCTTCTATTTTGACCAATTTTGGGCAGAAAAATGACTAAACATACTTATTTTAGTTCCAAAAGTGATCATTCACATATTTACAGTCAAAAGATTAAACATTAAAAAATGACCATTTCTGACCATCTGGAGGAAGTTCGACAGGTCCGGGTTCATCATTTTTCATCAGAAAATTGATTTTTTTGGACTGTACAAAAATGTATTCAAAATGTCAATTGTATCGTGTCTCATATTGAATAACCACTTTTTAAAGCTTCACTGTGACCAAAATTACAATTTTTAAACACTTTTCCTCCTACTCATAAGGTTCTATTTTGACCGATTTCTGGGAGGAAAATGACTCTAAACACACTTATTTTAGTTCCAAAAGTGATCATTCTCATGCATTAGTTATTTACAGTAAAAAAATGAAACAATAAAAAAGCGGATTGTGATCGGTTAGCCAAGATAGGCTGAGAATCAATTGAAACTGAGGGGCATCTATTAGATCGAATTGTAAGGTTTCTTGATGTCTTATTAGATCGAATTGTAAGGTTTCTTGATGTCCCTCAGCGGTTGTCATTTGTACTAATTCTGTATGGCTAGTGATGGGTCCAGAAGTTAATTCAGTCCCATCTACCGACCTGACCTTCTCAATTTTCTCTTTTTTAATTGCTTGCAGTCCAATATGACTGGCGAATTTGTGGTTGCAGAAATTCCCAGTCGCTCCAGAATCTACCATGATGATAATTGCTGCCAAAACCCCCTCCCTGAATTCTAACGTCACCGACATAACCAAATGGGGTGAGGAGACTTGCAAGGTGTTTGCTAATTGGTGACTCATTGGAGTTGTTTCTCTATTCGCATCCACCAGTACAACTCCGCTTACCGGTGGTGCTGCTAGTTTTCCTTCTACTTGACTGATATTGTAGGTCTTTTCAAGCACGTCTTGACAAAATGTCCACTTCCTCCACAGTACATACAAAACTTATTCTGTTGTCTCTTTTAATACCTAGAGCGTAAGGAGGGAGACAAAGCAGGCAAGCTGCTGGTGAGGGGATTAATCAGTCCTTCCTAGCCTACTACACAGCACTGCATGCGACTCTAGTCCTCCAGGACCCTGCCACCTCATAGGGCTTTCTCGCCGGGATTCAACTCCCACAAATTATTGCAGCGCATTACGACACCCTGAAAGACCCTATTACGGTAGGTGAGATAGCGGAGGGGATCGGGCAATCAGCAACCGCAAAGACGACGGGAATGGACGGTTGGCCATCTGAGTTTTATGCCACATATTCTAAGCAACTAACGCCACGGTTGGCTAGCATGTACGCCAAAGCCTTTGAGACTGGTGAACACCCGCCCACTCTGAGAGAGCTGACACTGCTGGCTGTACCAAAACCAAGCAGAAACCCTCTGTTAATGGCCTCTAATTGTCATCTATCAGTGCTAAACATAGACTATAAGATCCTCTGAAGCTACCAGCAAATAGATTAATTGCGGAGGTCCCTTTGCTGGTCCAAGAAGACCAGAATGGTTTTATACGAGGAAGAAATACTGGGTTGACACTACTGCAAGGGAAACAGTCCACCCACGCGGATCAAACAATGGCTCATAAAGAGTCCAATATTCTCAATGCACAACATGGAACTCACCAAGGGGCGGAAAATGGGTCACGGGGTGAAAAGAATATCACATATAAATGTACAAAATCTTTATTTTATTTTTTTCATATTTTTGTTTGCACACATTTTATCAAAAACATTAGATAACATGATACTTCAATTGATAGATAAATAAAACATACATAAATAAATACACATAATATGAAAACCCCACATCAACCTCTCAACATACATACACTCTCTTCTCATTCAGTCCCACGCAAACACCCACTAACACACATTCCTCTACGTAATCCCCAGAGTGACACAAGAATTGGATCCTGCAGAGTCTTCGTAGCACACTGCCAGAGAGTCCAGATCAATGGGGCAGGATCCAAGAAGCACGTAACGCCAACGCGCGTTTCGGTGCAAGGCCCCGATCTACGACGCACCTTCATCAGGGCTTTCAAGCCGAGGGAGTAGGGAAGACACAGCATATAAGTGATACACCCATGGCCAATCTCTGACACCGGTTCAAGGATCGAAAAAACGCAGCTGGATTGTCACAGCTCAGCCAAGATGACGTAGACACCACACTAATCTGGTGGAAACCCAATAAGGAGGTTTATTACACCAGGAGTCTTTCGTAGATTTTCACAAAGATCGAGACCTCATGTTTCAAACGGCCCCGTGTACGTATGTCGTAGGTTGATCAACACGGAGGATAGCCGCAATTTCAGGCCCATGATAGAGAGAGTCACCAGGGACTTCCGCATACAGCTCTAAATGTCCCGTATTCTAAAATGAAATGATTAAAGTGGAGCTCTCCTCATGTCATCGGGTCCTCACGGCAGGTCAGCGGGTTTCAACTGGGTTGAACCTACAACGTTTATTTACACTGCTGGAGTGGGCACGAGGGAAGGCGGAAATGCCCTGGATAGCATCCCTAGATATCAAAAAGGCATTCAATACGTTGAGTTGGGACTACTTGCTGGCGGTGTTGGCAGGGCTTGGCAATGGCCCAAAGTTCTTGAGATGGGTACGATTGTTATACAGCAGCTAGGGTAAAGACCGGTCCTCACTTTTCATGATAGCACGAGGCACACGTCAAGGTTGGCCACTGTCACCGATACTTTTTACCCTGGCTATGGAGCCACTGGGGTGTAGATTACGACAGCAGGCAATGTAGTGGGGACTACACGCAGATCGCCGATGGTATGTGGTGTCATTATATGAAGAAAACACCTTAATTTACCTGCGTGGCCTAACCGAGGAACTTCAACAGATAATGGACCTGTTAAACGACCATGCGCTGGTTTCGGACTGCAAGTTAATTGGACAAAATCGGTGGTGTTCCTGATGACACCTATGTCATTAGCCCAAAGGCAGTCTACACCACAAACGGCAATGGAATGGGCATTTGATACTTTTAAATATTTGGGGATACAGGTCTACCACTCGGGGGTGGACACCATAGACGGTAACTTGGGGTGGGGTGCGCTATTACTAAAGCCCAATCAACTCCGTTCTGGTTAAGCCTTCCCTTCTCTCCCATGGGATGAGTGGAGATCTCTAAGATGTGGTCCTTCCAAGTCTCCTATACTTATTTTACACACTCCCCTATCACCTGCCATGGAAACTCTTTAAAGACCTGGAATCTCCTTTGGTCTCCCTCATTTGGGAAACTCCAGGGCCAGGTTGACATGATATAAATTGTATCTTCCATTATCCGAAGGCGGTCTGGACGCTCCAAACTACAAGCCTGATTATGCCACAGCACAGTTGCAATGGCCAATACGATGGCTAGGTAAGAGTAATCTTACTGAATTGGCCACGGAGCCATATCCTGGGATCCTCCGACAACACTGGAATGGATGTCGCAAATTACTACACTGACCCAGAAACAACATGGCAACATATTGATGATGGTGGATAGAGGTAACTGGTCCAAATATGTGCTTCCAAAGGGCCGGATTGCCCTGTGTGCTTCAGGCTTACTGTTCACCGTGTCCGAGCCTCACTTCTCCTCCGGTGCACTCGATGACCAGGCGCTCTTCACCAATGCCTCCTGTGCACCACGACACGCACCCTGCGCGTCCGAGACTCACTCCACCTTCGATGCACACATTGATCAGGCACTCCTCACCAATGCCTCCTGTGCACCACGACACGCACCCAGCATGTCTGAATCTCTCTTCTCCTCTGTGTGTCCAAGATCACAGGGCACACCTTCTGAGGGTCCCCAGCTGCCACAACACGTGCCCACCGAGTCGCTTGAAACTTATCCGGAAACTTTTATGTTCCTGTGTTTCCAAACAGGGAGCCAGCTAACCTCAGGCCCTTGGGGTAGCAAGACACAGCACAAAGCACAGTCTTTGTCAAGCAGGGGGACCCAGCGTACCAAGCACAGTCCCAACAGCCTCTTCCTTGGTTAAAACAGAAAACTGCAGACCAGCCCCCGATCACAAAGCAAGGGTTGGTCCTTCCCCAGCAGTCTCTTAATTTGATCATTCCTTAGCAGAGGTTCCTCTTGACCACAAAATAGGTCCAAGCCTTTTCAGTCTCAATCTATTTCTGTTCCATTCCAATGTTCAGGGGTATCAGCTCTCATAGTTATACCCCTAAATGTCTTTGAAGTTCGCTGTGCTCAGGGGTCCCTGACACCTGCCTAAATCAGTTCTCGGTGTCTCCCTCCCAGTGTCACCTTTCTCCCCTTGATAGTGGGGTCTGGATCCTTAATCACTCAGCAGGACACGAATCAATTGTTTTATAGCGGCAACTCAGGCCTCTTCACCTCCCGGGGCTTCTCCTCGCCTACTCTCCAGATGCAGGTCAGCCTGGTGCCATCTCAACCCCTCCCCCAGCTCCTCTCACCTCTAAGATCCAGACAGTCAATCCACATTCAGCAGACTCACAGAAATGCGTAAAGCACAAAACTCAGCCACTTTTAAAAAAAGAGTGGTTTCTGAACACACAGTGACAAAACCACTTTCATAGAAAGATGTGTTACGACACTGAGTTCATAAATACTAAACTTCACCTCTCAATTTTAAACTTACAGGAAACTGGGCTACCAAAACTCAATACCCAGCCTCCCCCATTCTGTCCTATGGGCAGGATGGCCTTTTACCAGTGAAAAACGAAATGGTGTGTTTTTCACTGTCAGGACATAGCACACACCTCAATATATGTCCTGCCTTTTACTTACACTGCACCCTGCCCAGGGGTTACCCAGGACCTACCACAGGGGTTCCCACTGTGTATGCAAAAGGGAACATAAGGCCTGACAAGTGGTTGCACTTGTCAGGACAACATGCTAACTTAGCAAACCGTGCGCAGGCCCTACACTGCAGGTCTGAGTTTCCTTCTCCACGCACCTTTGCATTACTAGCCCTGGCACACACAGTGCACGTCACTAGGGACTTTACCAGTAAGGCAAACATACCAATCATGGCCAACTAATTCCCATTTCAATTTACACAGGGAACACATGTACTTTGACACTGATCAGCAGTGGCAAAGTACCCAAAGCATCTAAATTGGCAACTCTATGTCAGGAAAACAGTCTGTGGGTAAGCAAAATGTTTAGGAAACTTTAGACAAAAAGGCCAAGTCCTACACAAATCCCTTAGTTTATGTTGTCCAAACAATGCACAGAGCCTGCAGATTTGTAGGAACTACATGACAGTCCAGCTGGGAGCACAATGAAGAGATCCTTATGAGGAGGGTAAAGTTCTCCCTTACATTTTCAGAACACAGAATTATGTCAGGCATATACTCATTCAGGGACACATATACAGTGAACCCGCCACAATGACTAACAAGCATTGGTGATGCCAATAGGTCTGGCTTTAAAAGAATGTTTTCTGTAATGTGAAGCATTACACGTGTTGGACATGGCCCTCTCTGCAGGGCCACACCCAAACCTTTTGTCTTCACTCCTTCTATTTTTGATGAATTCATTTTTGTTGGCCTTAGGACTCTTTACCACTGCTAACCAGTGCTAAAGTGATGCTTAAAACATTGTAACCTTAGCGAATACCCAATCACCATATGTAATTTATTTGTAAGTCCCTAGTAGAGCCTGTAAATTAAATGCTACTTGTGGGTCTGCAGCATTCATTGTGCTGCCCACTAAAGTAGCTTTTAAACATGCCTCAAGCTTGCCATTGCAGCTTGTGGGTGCAGTGTTACTGTCATTTTGACATGGCAAAATAAGCCTTTTGCCAGACCCAGAACTTCAGTTTTAGTTCTCGTCTAGGCAGAGCGTGTGCTGTCTCTTCGGGACATGTGGTATTAAGTCTATTCCTTTGTTTTCGTTGGTCAGTTTTCTACATTTGTCCCGCCTTTGGGTTGTTTTGTTCCACCCTGCAAGCTAACCCTGTTACATGGATCCCTTCACTATGGGCCGTATGTTTTGCTTCAGTGCACTACTTTGTCCTTCGCTCAGACTTCACTCCTGCTGCCAGTTCACCTAATCTCCCGTTTCTCCCCAGAACAACACCTCTAGACCCTCGCAGCTTGCTTTATTTGGGAACAGCTGCTCTTCACTTCCTCTTGGGCTACAGCTACCTCCTCCTCCCTCCTGCTTCTAGGGCTCTGTTGTCCACTGCAGCCTGCGTGGCGTGGTTGATTCCCCTATCCTTGTTTAGAAGCGAACAATTACAGCTTCTAAAGTGCAAGTTTGTCTGCTTTAAAAAATTAGAATGAAAGGTCGGCTTCATCAGGACTGTTTTTGCTATTCCAGATTATCATCAGGGAAACTTGAGATCTCAGATAATGATAACACCTACTTCGAGCACAGCCTGGGTTGCCAGATGTGTCAGTGGGGAGTTGGTCTTCCAATCCATTGGTTTGGGTTTCCTTTCCAAATCGCCGATTGTGAGCCCAACTGCGTCAATTAGTCAGAATACAACTCCCAGAATGCACCAAATAAGTCAAATGAAATCTCACAAGCCTGAAAATAATTGCAAATGCATTTACATCATGTTTCATACTACTGAAAACACATTCTAGCTCTTTTGATGGACAGGAGTATGAGTATGAGCTTTTTATGAGGTCTTTAAGAGCCGTTCTCTGTCCCAGTTGGGTAACAAAATTCCAACTTCATAAGCTTCATTACCCCACGGCATGGGTAGCACAGAAAGGGACATTGACTAATTCAACTATATTCCAGATTCTAGGTAAAGTCCTAGATAATTGCCAGAGTTAAAGCACAGATGTGGTGACCAGATGGCTGTATGTCACCAGCACATCCCATTTCCATCCCCGAGCTTTCCTTTACAAGTTGCCTGTAATCAGCTGCCTTGGTGGGATTGGTTACATCGAGGTAAGGCAAGGTCACATCTCCCAGAATGGAATGGGTGGTTAGATGTATGTCGCTGGCCTGGAATAACGGCGCAATATCCCACAACTAGCGATGGTTTCATGATTAACCCAGGCTGACTTTGTTTCCTTTACTTGGGCAAAGCAATCTGCTCATTCTAGCATATTAACCTCAACCTATCTTCCTTCCAACGTTGTCTCTATTCTCCCCCTCCCTTGGAATCTGGTAATAATCACTCCCTTTATGGTTCTCATCCACGCCCTTCTACCATGGGGGTGCTTGTTGTGCCCCCTGCCCCAAATTCTCATCTCGCTTTCTGCCTGTGTCAGGGCTCACGGGAGGTTTCCTCCTTCTAACTTGACGGTGGCAATGATTTCCCCCCTTCAACCCCATCAAACTAACCTAAAAGCAGTTTGTCCCTTGAGCTGGCGAGTATGTTGGCACCAAAAGAATTCCAACATGGCAGACAATATCCTGAACAGACATCAACACACCGCTGTTCAGCGGTCTAGTTATTTTTGGTGAAGCTCGCTCTAACGTTCCACTGCGCACTTCACCGAAGACTCTACCTGAGAAGCAGCTTTTCCTGAGCGTTGTGGAAATTTAGTCAGGGTAGTTGCGTGAAGAAACTCGTGGTTAGTTTTCTGACGGTTAAAAGAATAAACTCTGCAAGTTAAGGTCAGTGTCATTGTTTGGCGCATACTTATTGCAGTCTAAAGTAAAATTCCAGAGCTTTCCCTTCAAAAGAAGGTTCAGTTGCCATAGATAAAATATACTCGTATTTAGAGTTTTGAGTGCTCACTTGTGAACTCTAGCCGAGATAAAATTAGTGAATTCACAGGGTGTAGCCTTTCACAGTTCCTTCTGGGTGGAGTATTCGGAACTGTGAGCAAGCGGAACCAAAAATAACTACTGGTTGGTCTGCCTCTCGCACTTCAGTAATACGTAGAGTAGCATTCAGAAATTCAGTCAGCTAAAAGAACCGAGCTGGGTTTAATGCGTACGCTATTTCCCTCCCACAAAACGCAGCGTTAATTCCTAGCTATTGCATTCAATCTAAATTACTGAATAACAATTAAATAACTATTAAGCTCCTTACACTCCTGTGAACCCAGAAACATATTTAGTGCTCGAGTAGGAAGGCAGCGTGAACATACCAAAACAATCAGAACCCCACAGAAAACTCACTACAGTTCGAAACCTTGTGAGTGTAGACTCGACAGTAGAGTTCATGAGCAAGAACCCACGTTGAGAGGCAGAAAGAGTATAACTTACCATCCCCTTTTCTCTGTGTATCCAGAAGAGGCAGAATAGAGCACGAACAACCTGCAAGAGAAAGAAAAGGAATAAAGAACTGATTGGCATCTTCTCTTCAGAGAATTAATCGACAAGAAGAGAAGTAAAAGAAGAGAAGTAGGCTCATAAACTGCCCTGGTAATATAAGTTATCCTACAACATTGAGGAAGTAAGTTAAAAAAAGGTTAATGAGAATACTTGCTAAAGATATGTATATGTTTACAGCACTGTAAGAAATAAGAAGAAGACGAAGCAGAACAGGCAGAGTATTTTTGAGCTGTCTCTTCTCTGTCCCAATCCCCTTTCCCTCCTTGGTACTTACCTGTGATGGACTACTAAAAATACCTAGCAGGAATGTTCTAAGAGGGGCATTGGAAATTAGTGTTGTTTTGCTCCTGTGTGGTTTACTAGTGATTATTAGACTTGACAGCCTGCTAACTCTGCTCTTCTTTCTCTTCTAATCACACATGCCCTTTTAACCTTTGCCCTTCCTTCATGCCACCCTCTCAAAATATCTTCCTTCCCTCAACTGCCTCAACTTCCCCAGATCCCACTCCGTGATCCCTCCCCCTTCCAAAATACCACAAGCTGTCATGACCGGCAAGGTAGGTCTCATTTGCCATGCTACTTTTCGGGTTACAGTTACCTATTAGGTTTTCACTTTTGAAAAGTAGTGTCCATATTTTGGATATGGTAATCCCCTTTTTTACTGCTTTGGCCGCCATAAGTGTGGCAGGGTATGCTCAGACGTGAGTCTCTGCTCACTTTGCCACTGGATTCAAGCAAGCCGGGCTGAAGACGGCTGTAATGCCAGAAACCGGTCCTCGGAAGCTTGTTTCCGGTCCAGGGAAGGCATGGCTTGGCAGTTCGGGCTGGACTGTTCCCATGAGGCACAGGGTCAGACTGATTTGCATATAGCCATGTCTGAACTGGGGTGGCAGGGTGGGCTAAAGAACGGTGATGGATCAAACCCAGATCTTTTGACTGGGTGTGAGTGTTTGATTGGTTCAGATGCTCCGTCCATCACCACCCCCTTTTGTACTGCTTTGGCCACCATAAGTGTGGCAGGGTATGCTCAGACGTGAGTCCCTTGCTCACTTTGCCACTGGATTCAAGCAAGCCGGGCTGAAGACGGCTGTAATGCCAGAAACCGGTCCTCGTAAGCTTGTTTCCGGTCCAGGGAAGGCATGGCTTGGCAGTTCGGGCTGGACTGTTCCCATGAGGCACAGGGTCAGACTGATTTGCATATAGCCATGTCTGAACTGGGGTGGCAGGGTGGGCTAAAGAACGGTGATGGATCAAACCCAGATCTTTTGACTGGGTGTGAGTGTTTGATTGGTTCAGATGCTCCGTCCATCACCACCCCCTTTTGTACTGCTTTGGCCGCCATAAGTGTGGCAGGGTATGCTCAGACGTGAGTCCCTTGCTCACTTTGCCACTGGATTCAAGCAAGCCGGGCTGAATACGGCTGTAATGCCAGAAACCGGTCCTCGGAAGCTTGTTTCCGGTCCAGGGAAGGCATGGCTTGGCAGTTCGGGCTGGACTGTTCCCATGAGGCACAGGGTCAGACTGATTTGCATATAGCCATGTCTGAACTGGGGTGGCAGGGTGGGCTAAAGAATGGTGATGGATCAAACCCAGATCTTTTGACTGGGTGTGAGTGTTTGATTGGTTCAGATGCTCCGTCCATCACCACCCCCCTTTTGTACTACATATTTTGGATATAACATTCAGAAGAATGCTGTACTCCCAGGGTTTAACAATATTACAGGGTTAGGGGTGTGACCAAGATGATGTCTAGAGCGGACGCACTGTACTAAGCTCCGCATCGAGCCAGCCGGAAGAATCCCCAAATCCCATGTCCTGGTGGAGAAATTCTTGCTGTTTTGGCGGCGGAAGTGCCCCTGTACACTTCCCCCCATTTCCCAGTGCCGACGAGTGTTCAGTGAGGCAGCGGGTGCTTGGCGCACGGTTTGAGCCGGCGTGCTGCCTACATAGCCTGGGGCCCAGGCCGGAGACGGAGGGACTCGGAGTCGGCTGACATTCACAGGACACGCACTGTCACTGCTCCCTGGGACAGCGCCTTGTGGCAGTGGCTGGGCTCGACTCTACCCTTCACCTGCTGGAAGATCAGATGCCGCCATTTATAATCCTGCCACCATGGGAGTGGTGTGCCCCCCGCAGCTCTTACCCCGACGAGCCTCGCTGCTGCTGGTGCGCTGGGCCCTGTGCCTCGAGAATGGAAAAGATTGGCAGCCCAGAGACAACTAAGAACTGGGATCATCACGTGAGTGGGGAGGCTCTGGGACCACCCCCTGTGGGGGCAGAGGAGGCAACGCATGGAACTTGGCTCTGTCCCCTCAGCCCTCTCCCTCCCCTGACTGTGCAGTGTGTCCAAGCCTAGCCTCCTGCGTACATTGGGGGCACATGCATGCTGCCCTTGGCCTACACATTTTACCAACACCGACTCCTTGGCTGGCACCTTCATGGAACTGCCAACAGCACTGGTAAGACCCCCATTTGGCCCCCGGTCACACCCCCGGTGATGGAGATAGGACACTGGATTGTCTGTTTACCGACTCATAGGGCTGCGAAGCTCTCGCTTCACTGGTTACACTTCCTGGGAGTGTGTTCCCCTGACAGGCTCATCATACCAGAGGGGTGCCTGTAACCCGGCCTGGCATGGCATTTCGCACTCGCACTCTTTTCATTCTAGTAGCTAAGGGCGGGGGCACGCCCTTTCTGCTTGGGCTTGCATAAAAACCTTCAGATGCACCCTTGGAGCCCCAAGAGCCTGAGGCCCGGACCCTAGCACAGTTTCCTCTGCCACTGTTGGCTCTTTGCACTTGGGCTGCTGCCTCCTGCCGGCGACACAATGGGCAAACCCGGAACGGAGAAGTCCCTGGCGCAGCCCCCAGAGGTGGAACTGGTGCCTCCGTGTGAGAAGACTGCGGAGCAATTGGGGCCCTCCACATCGGTAGACCATGACAATCACTCGCATAGATTTGACGAGCTACTGGCGGCGATCCTTAACATAATAACCACCCTTGGTATGAAGATTGACTCCCTGAGTATCGACATGGGTTATCTTTGGGAAGACCATAAGAAATTGAAGGGCAGGGTGGAGGAATCCGAATCTGCGCTGGTGACACTGCGCCCCACAGTGACCTTGACGACTACTCAGCTGCAGGCTCTTCAACAGGAGGTGGATTACCTGAGAGAGCGTGTGGAGGACCAGGAGGGGTGCTCACACCGGAATAACATACGCATCGTGGGTCTTCCCAAACAAGCAGAGAGCCCCAACATGGAACTCTACCTGGAAGAATGGCTCTCACGAGATATCCCGCAGAGCAAGATCTCAAAGTTTTTCTTCATAGAGCACGTGCACAGGGTACCGGGGCCCCCGCGTCCTGGCGCTTTCTCCAGACCGGTAGTGGTGAGACTGTTTAACTATCGAGATAGGAACCATATATTGCAGGTCACCCGGGCTCGAGGCCCATGGGAAGTCTACATTTCTACAATCCATATCTATCCGGACTATACTCTGCTGGTACAACACCGTCGCTACTCCTATTTGAAGGTTAAGAAGTGCTTGAGAGACAACGACATACAGTATTCACTTTAATACCCGGAGCACCTGCGCATCCATCATAAGGAGGGCATGGTGTTTTGCAACACACCTGAGGAGGTGTGGGCATGGATAGAACAGCAGGGCTAGTACACGAGCTACCCTGATCACCAACGTACTCCAATCAGGCCTGGAAATTTGTTGAACCCCAAAGAGGCCGTGGTGCAGCTCGGAATCACCGACCAACAAAAGCCCAGCTAGCGCAGGAGTGCGCTCAAGCCATCAAGACAGCAGAACGTATAGGCAGCCCCTCATTCTCCCAGAGATTAGACTCTGACTCAGATGCGATAATGGATAAAACAATGCCTCTCACGGCCTCACAACTGGAAGCACTGTCGGGGGTGGACCGGCCCCCACCCCACAGACTGCGGATGCCCTGGGATGATCATTCTGGACCTTATTGAGGCTCTCTCTGCTTGGACTTTACGCTACAGGCACCTGCGCAAGCTACCACGACAGGCCACGAGAGGCGGCACACTGAAGTGGCCCCCCTCTTTAGCGAGCGATAAGTAGCTGATATAGCACGATTTTTTTTTTGTTCTAATTGCACTGCAATTCTAGTGCGAATGACCAATGACCCATTGGCAAGCCAGCCTAGGGTGGGATTGTGGGGATTTTCTCTTTTTTCTATATGTTTAAACGGTAACTATGTTCTGTGTCGCCAGCTTTCTTGCCGCGTCTGTCAGAAATAAGAGGGATAGACAGAAAGCTATCCAAGAACTTGAATCCTCTTAATATCCAGTCAATGTATTCCTATCAATTGCTTAAACATGGGATTGAATGATTATGTATTTTATTGATTTTGAATTGCATTTTTATCCTGTATACTACATTTTTAACAGATATTTTAAATGTTTTTGTATTTGTATAGCATACTTTTATGATTTTAAATAATCGAATAAAGTGGTTTTGACTTGACTTGACTTATATGTTTAATAAGTCGATCTCTTCCATTGTCTGTACATTACAGAAAACGTGGGCTGCTACTGTAATTTTGGGTCATGTGCGGGGGTGGAGTGCAGGGGGGACAGGAGGGCTGGTTGATGGGGAATTACAGTGTATCAGAAACTTCTCTCACTTTTGATTAATGATGATGGAGGATTATAAATTGCTGACGTGGAACGTGAGGGGCCTGGTGGGCTGCGCCAAGCAACACAAAGTGTACCAATACCTGCAAAGTCACAGGAAACACACTTCACCACACAAACAGTTGCGTCACTTTGTAAGTGGTGGAGGGGCACGGTCTTGGCCACATGTGGTAAATATTTTAGTAATTTACCTTGATCGGAATTTCTATAATATCAATAAGGTCAAGCATGAAGAGCAGAGTCCGTGGTGGTTAGAATTCGGGGTCTTTATTCAGTAACTTGAGTTAAGGGAGAGCTCCGTCACCTAAGGAGGCTCGGGAATAGTCTCTACTTTAATCACAGAAAACATGGCAATTATACATAAAAAAGAGGAAGGAGCTTCCCTTGAGTAATGTCAGTTACAAAGAATGGCGATCAGACAGAGATCATGGCAGTTGAGATGAAACTGTGTCACAATAAAGAGGAAGTCATGGCAGAGGCAGAGGCAGAGAGTTAAGAAATAACCCTAGGCTGGTTCCTTGGATAAGAAAAGGAGAAATGGTTGTGACAGGATGTCTGGTGTCATGCGTTTAGCAAACAGGAGCTGGTTTCTCGGAATTGGTTGTCGTGTCTTGGCAAACGGGGCTTATTTCTCGGAATTGCCTTGACCATAAGTGGGGTTGGTTACAACGGGGGCTCGTTTCTCGGAATCGGCTTGACCATAAGAATGTACAGTTGCAGTTTGAGGAAGAGATGTGTTTGCATGCAATCTTACGTTGATGTGCTCGGGTTTTCTAGTTACCGTCATGGTGAGCTCGGGACGTGAAAGAGAGGGTGTATAAATGGACATAAATAACGAAAAATATCAATTTTCCACATTCCCTCCTTGTCCCATAATATACCCTTTTAAGATTGTTTCTCTTAATCTACCTCTATGTGCATTAGGTTGTCCACTTGTTCCTGTAACATAATCTTTTCCTTGTTTTTCTTTCTAGTTTGGGATCTGGGAATGCAGGTAGTGATACAGAAACTACAGAGTGCTGGACCACACTGAATACAGAGGCAGCAGGTGAAGAGAATGGCTAGAGCAAGACCTATGACTGTAAGCGCCTTCCGTCCCCATGAGGACAGGAGGCCCCAGAGCCAACCCGTCAGGGACCAGGAATCAGTGTCTGTATCTAGTTTTCTGGAAAGTACATGAAGGTGGGAAATAGCGGAATACACCGAGGGTGCATTATCTGGAATAAATATACAGCAGCTGGACCCGAACAGTTCACATACGCCACCACGGTCGGCCAATATGATGTCTAGAACCATGCGGTTCTGCAACGTCATGAGTCTGTCGGCAGCCATCCCAGCGGTGATGTTGCTTAATGCACCAGCTGTCTCGTTTATGGCTCCCTGGACTACACGAGTCAGTTGCCTTATGTGGCGGCTGTTGATCATGGGCCCCCAGAAAGGGATGACTCCTTTAAAGAAATCGCCAGCCTCTTGGTCCGCTGTATCTTCAGCATCTATGGCCCCCCTTCGCCGTCTATTAATTACAGTTGGAGGGTCACTTAGATGGTAATCTGCTGGGGCGGTGTAGGTAGGGGGGAGGAGAAATGCAATGTAGCACTTCCCGGACCAGCCTTGGGGTAGCCAAGTACGTGCGTGAGGTCCACAGATGAAATAGGTGTTGGGGGCAGTGGCCATCGTTGGGAAGTTCAGATCAGGTAGAGTGTATGTCTTATTACACTCACTGTCTCCCATTTTCTGACCCTTGCCCTTTCCTCTTACACAGAATAGGCCCTTATGAGGCACAGCCCATCCTCCCTGTTCTGTCTGTCTCTTTTGCACTGAGAATGTTTCCCTGAAGAAGGTAGTGTCGTTAAAGAGGGAATAACTGGTATTTTCATTATTATCTGCTCGTCCCCAGGTCGCGGTGAAATCTACCATCTTTTGAACAGCTCGTACTGTCTTTGTTTTTGTCTCGTTCCAGGTACTAGCGTTTTTGGCCTTGGTCTCAGGAATGTTCCTAACAGAAGCGGAGAATATCATAGCGAGGGCATAGGTAGATCCAGCATAGCCGAAAGGGAGAGGGATAAAAGGCATTCCTCCGTGTACGGAATGTGGCATTAAACCACAGACCCAACAGTTGGTTTTGTTAATGACCATTTGGTGTTGGTGGAGCGTGGAGATGAACGTGTTATTGAAGAATTCTTTTCTTCTATTTTCGAGATGCGGGGGGAGATCTAAATGTGAATGCCTAGCTGTGTTGTTCAAAGGCGTGGGGGAAGACGGTGGAAAAGCTAGATGAAGGAACCAACCTAGGCAAGCCGTGATACAAAAGATAGAAATCATAAAGAGTAGGAAGATAGAATTTTTCTTTTTTTTTTAAACGTAAGACTTTATTTACGTCTGTACAATGTACACAGCATTTGCCTACAACCCGGAGATCGGCTGCTACTCGTTTAGTAGTTACATACACAAGGACGTATCCTTCCATCGGACGATTTGTAGTTCAGCAGCAATTTACTAATCATTTATCAGAAACCAAACATTATGTATCGAAATCATTAGATTACGTCTTACTTTTATAGTTTTATAAACTTAACTCAACTTGTGACTCGATAGATCAAATACGCAATTGATAACACTATACCTCATGTTCTAAGATTTGTAATAGCAAGCCCTGCCTGGCACTTCTACACTTCCCTCCGCCCAGGGTTCCCCAAGGTCAGTCTAACCTCCCGCCACTCTCCCTGTTACTATCCTACCCTGACTGTTATCCCTCCGCTCGGATCTCATACCACATCTTCCTCTTCCTCCGAGTCGTCCGTGTCCTCCTCTGATAGTGGTTCACATATATCCCCCCGATAGCTATTCCACGGAAGCCATACCGCATTCCACTTTCGAGGATTAGCCCTTTGTTTATACACTGCCCGCTCTATCACCATGAGCATATCCATATTCCTACACCACTGTGCTCGGGTCGGGACCTCTGCCGCCCCCCATTTCTGTGCTATATCTCGCTTGGCCACCATAAAACCTATATTAGCCCATTGCTGTCCCTGGCGCGTCAGATCATTGGGCCCCCATACATTCAACAAGCAAACTCGTAGATCAGGTGTAATTGAGACTTTTAAAGTCTGTGAAATCGTACGCATTATCTGCCTCCAGTATTCCGCAATTATCGGGCATTCCCAAAGTGTGTGTAATAGTGTACCTTCCCCACCACATCCCCTGAGACAGTATGGATGATCAGCCCTGTGAATTTTGTGCAGTGTGGTCCTCGTATAATACACCCGGTGTAGTATCTTAAATTGCACAAGCCTAAATCGCGCTGAGATGCCGGCCTCCCTCGGGGAGGCCATCGCCGCATTCCATTCTGTCTCATCCATCTCTGCTATCTCACTCTCCCATTTATCCTTCAGTTTTTGTAATGGGTCCGGTAGATTATTCAATAATTTCCGATACGTGAGGGAGGTGGCGCTTGTCTGCATGTAGTCCGTCAATAGGCGATCTTCCAGCGGGGATGATGCCGGGACTTCCGTACCCGCCTCAATCGCTGTCAGTAGTGCGTGCCGTATTGAAGATAGAAATTTTGTTACGTAATAATTTTATACAAAATGTATTTTCCATGTTTTGGGAGGCTAGTCTGAGTCAATTTTGCATACGTGACCCGACACTTCCCAGCAACCGCTTCACCAAAACTACGTCTTGGACTTAAATAGCCACCGGTAGGTCGAGGTCAGATGCAATGTCTCTAGCTTGTTTCTGATGGGATCGCAGCCGCGATTTGTACTCTTCTTGAGGGGAAAGTTCAGGAAGGGGTGAAATAAAGTCTGTTGTCTCAATGTCTTTGGGGTTAGCAACAATGTCAGTAGGAGTTGGTCTGAAGAATTTCTTACAGTGGCTTGCGTGGAGCCACCCTTTTCGTCCTTCCACTTTGACTGCAGTCCTCGTCGTGAGTAGTACCAGCTTGGGAGACGTCCACCTTCTTTCCAGAGGACTGGTGCGGTCGAAATTCCGGACTAGGACCCAGTTCCCAGGTTGTATGGCGTGTTCCTCGGGCCTTGTCTTGTCTGGAAAGGCTGCGGCCACCTGTGAACGGCAAGAACGTAGTGCAGACATCAAAGAAGCTAGGTAATCTGTCAGTACGTTTAAATCAATATCAGTTAGCTTTTTAGGGGATGGGACACCCCAGATATTCGGAGGTCTCCCATATGTGACCTCATAGGGCGACAGACCCGTCCGGGAATGTGCCACCATTCGCATGTAGAAGAGAGCAACCGGAAGGGCTGTAACCCAGTCTATTTGTTTGTCAGCGCATACCTTAACTAGTTTGGTCTTTAGGGTCTGATTATGTCGTTCGACTAGGCCTGTCGCTTGGGGGTGTCGAACACAGTGGAATTTCCAGGTGTATCCTAACAGTAAGGAAACAGCCTCCATCAGTTTGGAGGAGAATGGTTGTCCGTTGTCAGAGTATATCAATCAATCATGGCATTTGTATAGCGCGCTACTCACCCGGAGGGTCTCAAGGCGCTTGGGGGAGGGGGGTCTGCTACTGCTCGAACAGCCAGGTCTTGAGTTGCTTCCTGAAGGAGAGGTGGTCTTGGGTCAGGCGGAGGTGGACGGGGAGGGAGTTCCACGTCTTGGCAGCCAGGTAGGAGAAGGATCTTTCTCCCATGGTGGCTCTTCGGATACGGGTAACGGCGGCGAGGGCGTGGCTGGTAGAGCGTAGCTGGCGGGTGGGAGTGTAGAAGGTCAGGCGGTCGTTGAGGTATCTGGGGCCTTGGTTGTGGAGAGCTTTGTGTGCATGGGTGAGGAGTCGGAACGTGATTCTCTTGTTGACGGGGAGCCAGTGCAGGTCTCTCAGGTGTCCGGAGATGTGGCTGTGTCGGGGGATGTCCAGGATGAGTCGTGCTGAGGCGTTCTGAATGCGCTGGAGCCTTTTCTGAAGTTTGGTTGTGGTTCCGGCGTAGAGGGTGTTTCCATAGTCCAGGCAGCTGGTGACTAGTGCCTGGGTGACCGTCTTCCTGGTTTCTGTGGGGAGCCACCGGAAGATCTTGCGTAGCATGCGTAGGATGTTGAAGCATGACGAGGAGACGGCGTTGACTTGTCTGGTCATCAAGAGGGAGGAGTCTAGGATGAAGCCCAGGTTGCGTGCGTGGTCCGTTGGTTTGGGTGCGCTGCCCAGGGCAGGGGGCCACCAGGAGTCGTCCCAGGCGGAGGGAGATGATCCCAGGATGAGGACTTCCATCTTATCTGAGTTCAGTTTCAGGCGGCTGTTCGTCATCCACTCGGGTACGTCTTTCATCCCTTCGTGTAGGTTGGTTCTGGCGGTGGCAGGGTCGTTGGTGAGGGAGAGGATCAGCTGAGTGTCGTCGGCGTAGGAGATGATGTTGAGGTTGTGTTGGCGTGCGATGGCCGCGAGGGGGCTCATGTAGACGTTGAACTAGGGCGCGGTGGCCGACAGTGTCGAACGCTGCGGAGAGGTCCAGGAGGATGAGTGCCGCTGTTTCCCCGTTGTCGAGCAGGGCTCGGATGTCGTCAGTGGCTGCGATGAGGGCGGTCTCGGTGCTGTGGTTGGCTCTGAAACCGGACTGTGAGTGGTCGAGGGATCCATTCGTCTCGAGGAAGGCGGCCAGCTGTCTGTTGACTGTCTTCTCGATGACTTTGGCAGGGAAAGGAAGGAGCGAGATGGGACGGTAGTTTTTGAGGTCGGTGGGGTCCGCTGATGGTTTCTTCAGTAGGGCACTGAGTTCGGCGTGCTTCCAGCTCTCTGGGAAGGTGGCGGTGTCGAAGGAGGTGTTGATGATGTCTCGGAGGTGGGGTGCGATGATGGAGTCGGCCTTGTTGAAGACGTGGTGAGGGCAGGGGTCGGTTGGTGATCCGGAGTGGATGGTGTTCATCGTGCAGATGGTGTCTTTGGTGCTGATCGGGGTCCAGGCGCGGATGGTGGTGGTGGGGGGTGTTGGTGTGGTCATGAGTATATGACTCTTGGCAACCCATACCGAGGGAAAAATTCCCTCACCAATTGCTTAGCTGTCATCTGGGCACAATAGTCTGGGACGGGGTATGCTTCAGTCCATCGGGTTAAGATACAGACTACTACGAGGACATACTTGTGTCCCCGACATCTCTCCATTTGTATGTAGTCCATTTGGGGGACTTCAAAGGGGTAATTTGGAGGATGGAACCCTCCTTGTTCAACTGAGACACTTTTCCCGGGATTGAACTGACAGCAAATCATACAGGTTCGTACCTTTTGTTTGGCCACTGAGCGTAGATGCTTGTTGTGCCATATCAAATTTAGACTGTCAAACATTCCTTTTTCTCCTAGATGTGCGGGACCATGGGCAGTTTCTATGATTACAGGAACCATTATGTCAGGGAGAAATCATTTGGACTTGTCTTTTGTTACCCAACCCTGATCTGTGTGAGAAGCTCCCTCTTCTTCCCATTTACTCTTTTCGGTCTCTGTAGCTTGGTTTTGGATGTCTACTACATCTTTGGTAGGATCGATAACTGGGCAAACAGTCCTAACAATAGTTCCAGTATTTACTGTTCCTGTCTGAGCAGCATGTTTAGCTGTGGCGTCCGCCAGAGCATTACCTCTAGTGATAGAGTCTATGACCTTTGTGTGTACTTTGCATTTCAGTATAGCTACTTCTGTGGGTCTGTGTATTGATTCTAGTAGCTGAAGGATAAGATCTCCGTGCTGTATCTTAGTTCCATGAGAGGTTAGGAAACCTCTTTCCTTCCATAACGTACCAAAGTTATGGACTACCCCGAACGCGTATTGCGAATCGGTGTAGATATTCACTCGTTTCCCTTTTGACCATTCACATGCTTGTGTAAGAGCTATGAGTTCTGCTGCTTGGGCTGAATGCCATTGTATTCTAGCTGCCAGAAGGACTGTATTTTCTGTAGTGACAGCATAAGCTGCAGAAAGTTCGCCTGTTTGGAGGCGCATACAGGAACCATCTACAAACAGTGTGTGTTCTGGTACATTTAAAGGGACATCCACAAGATCAGACCGAGGCTTTGTGACTAGTTCGACTATCTCTAGGCAGTCATGAGTTTGGTTGTCTACTGGAACAGTGGGTAGTAGTGTAGCTGGATTGAGGTTATTGCATCGTTTGATGATAATGTGGGGTTGGAATAGTGTGACTTCATAACCTGTGAGGCGAGCTATGGTCAAGTGTTGTGTCTGTGTCCTATTCAAAAGAAATTCTACTGCATGTGGGACTTGCACTTCAAGAGGATGTCCTAGCACTATGGAATCACTTTGTCGGATTGCCAGAGCCGTAGCTGCAACGGATTTTAAACAGGCAGGCAAACCTTGTGCAACAGGGTCGAGAGTACTGGAGAAATAAGCACAGGGGCGATGTTTATTGGCCTGTGTTTGTGTGAGTACTGACAAGGCTGTACCTTCACGTTCCGTGACAAAGAGGACAAAAGGTTTGGCATAATCGGGTGTAGCTAGGACAGGTGCAGAGCATAATGCTTGTTTAAGGGTGTCAAAAGCAAAGGTATGGTCAGGTGTCCATGGTAATGGAGAAGAGGTGGCAAAATCGGAGGTCGTTAGTTGTATCAGGGGTTTGGCCAAGTAGGCAAACTGGGGAATCCACTGCCTACAATAGGAAGTGAGGCCAATAAAAGCACGGACTTCTTTCTGTGTCTTTTTTTTTTAAACCTTTATTTTGAAGTTTTCATCGAGAACCAACATAAGAGAGTGCAGTAGTGGTACATATTATAGACTCATGCATAATACATGTGATAAATGGTACAGTGGTACATACTTCACAACACGGCAACGTAACATCCACAGCAGACAAGGAGATAATACAATCCTGTGTACTATTTAGCATAGTAAACCCTTATCACATCGAGATGTAGTCCACAAGAAGTTACATCATCACAGTAACATACGTTAGAACATAAAGTGCTTCCCAAACAACAAGCGCAAGGTGGTAACCATGATATCTAAGACCATAGGAGGACCCTACACATTGGTATCTAAATCATGGGGTGTGGGGAGGAGATAGGAAGGGGGGGGGGGATCTGGGACCGGTGATCTCTCTCCGGGGTTGGTATCATCTCGGGCAAGGTAACCCCTCAAAGGGGCCCAGACATCACAGGGCCGTGAAGAACTCGGTAATAATTCAGAATATGTGCTTAATTGATCTTGGCAATATGTTAGGTCATGGAGCCAGTCCTTAAATTTGGGGGCCCTGCCCCTGCCCCATCGACACGCCACCCTCCTCTTTGCCACTAGAAGAGCCAGCGCAACAAACTTACGGTATGTTGCCTGTATGGGCTCCACGTATCCCAATAGTGCCAGAATTGGGGAGGGAGTTATGTCAATGTGAGTCATTTCGGAGAGTGCAGCTATGACCTGAACCCAATAGTGTTGAATTGTGTCACACGACCAGGCAAGGTGTAAGAAGTCAGCCCCTGGAGCATGACATCTGTTACAGTTGTCTGTAGTGCGAAGTTGAAGTCTACACATGCGGGCTGGTGTATAGTATAGTCGATGTATAAACTTATAATGTATGATTCTATGCCTACTACTAGCCGCGATGCGTTCCGTCTGCTGAAGACAGAATCCCCATTGTTTGTCTGTGAGGGGTCTATCGAGTTCTAGATCCCATTTCAGTTTAGCCGGTAAAGATGGGTAATCTATATTTGCTTGTACTGTCTTATAAATTGTCGACACCAATCTGCTAGGGGTGTCAGTTTGGAGTATCATCTGCAAAGGGGCTAAGGCCTCAGGTTCATTTGTAAAGTCCGGTGTAAGTGTTTTCACACCTTGACGGAGCCTAATATAGAGGAATACCTCAAGCGGAGTTGGACGTATCCCCTCTAACAGGTGCTCCATGGAGCGAAATGTACCGTCGTGGTAGAGATCTCCCCAGGTCATTACATGTATTTTGCCAAGTAGCTTGCGAAATCCGGGTTCCTGCAATAAGGGCATATCAGGATGGTAAACCAGCGGCAATAACGGGGCATACAGCATCGCCATTTCGAGCTTCGTCGCCAGTCGGGTCCAGGCGGTGACCGTGCTCAGCACTATCATGGGTGTTTTGTCTCTGCCAGATACCATCGCGTATAGTGCACCTTCTATTGGGATAGGGTGGGCTAGCCAGTGCTCGGCGGCCAGCTGAGGAATATATCTGGGCTGATGAATCCAGAAATAGGCATAATGAGCTTGAGCCGCCAGATAATATAATTCAAAATCCGGTACACCAAAACCGCCTTGGGAGTAGGGCCGAATCAGGGCGTCCCATTTGAGACAAGGTGATTTGCCGCCCCAGACAAGTTTAATGAGTTCTGATCGGAGCTGTTGGAAAAAAGACCTGCCAGGATAGAACGGGATGTTCAAAAAAAGGTATAGAAGTTGCGGGAGAATCACCATTTTAATCAAGGAGGTTCTACCCGCCATAGAAAGAGGCAAGGTAATCCAACGTGCAACATTATCAATAATGCGATTCATGGTAGTGCCATAATTGGCGCGCATAAGTTCGCCCCTGTCCCTTTCTACGTGGATCCCCAAGTATTTAAAATCACCGTCGCTCCAGGTCAGCGGAAAATCCAGATCAAAGTGAGATGTAGAAGAGGTAAGTGGAAAGAAGCAGGACTTACTCCAGTTAATCTGGACTCCTGAGAGCCTACCAAACTGTATAAATTCTCTAAGAATGGGGTTCAGATTGACACAGGGATCACGTATGTACAAAGTTATGTCATCAGCATACATTGATATTAGTATTTGCCGTTGAAAGCAACGAAGTGCACTGTCTCTATGATATTGTCGCAATTTAGCGGCCAAGGGTTCTGTAGCTATCGCGAAAAGGAGAGGTGAGAGGGGGCATCCCTGCCTGGTCCCATTGGTGATTGGGAATGCTTCAGACAATCTGCCATTAATAAGGACTTTGGCCGTA
The DNA here is from genome assembly GCF_964261635.1 of Lissotriton helveticus. Classification (NCBI taxonomy): domain Eukaryota; kingdom Metazoa; phylum Chordata; class Amphibia; order Caudata; family Salamandridae; genus Lissotriton; species Lissotriton helveticus. The sequence continues at coordinate 198,992,432 of NC_136071.1, forward strand.
GGGCGTTCGTAAAGGAGTTTGATCCAAGAGATGAAAATTGCCGGAAAGCCCATTCTGTCCAAGATGCAAAACACATAATCCCTTTCCAGGGAATCAAATGCTTTGGTAGCATCGAGGAAAATGGCTGCCATAGGTAGGTCCTCATGCACTGAGTTAAGGACTGAAAAAAAGGTACGCAAATTGTGAGAGGTGGCTCTGCCAGGCACAAACCCAGATTGATCAGGGAGTATCAGATTGGGAAGCAGAAGGCTGATGCGATTAGCAATGAGCTTGGCCAGCACCTTGACATCACAATTCAGCAATGAGAGCGGGCGGTAAGAGTCACATTTGTTTGGAGGTTTGCCAGGCTTAGGTAGTGATGTAATGAGTGCAATCCTCATAGAGGGAGGTAGATGGCCAACCTCAAGGGCATCCTCATAGACCTCCCGTAACACCGGAGCCATAAAGTCAATATAAGTCTTATAAAATTAGATTGGGATACCGTCCAGACCTGTAGCTTTCCCTGACTGCATACCCATAATTGCGTCTCTCACTTCATCTAGTTCAAAGGGCGCACTAAGAAAGGCCCTTTGGGCATCACTAAGCCAGCCCAATGAAACGTCAGCTAAGTAATCTTGTAGCTGCAATGCTCCTACTCTGGAGGAAGTGTATAGCGCGCTGTAATGGGTAACAAAGGAATTGAGGATTTGTGTCGTGTTACGAACCACCACACCATCTGGACCTTCTAGTTCTAAGATTATGTTGGGTGTACGTATCATTTTAATTGTGGAGGCCAGGGCTTTCAACGGTCGTTCGCCTTCGCCATAGCGGCGAGCAGTCCAGTATTTGCCTCTAAATTTTCCTTCTCTCGTGGCTTCAGCAGTGTATTCAGAGACCTTCTCTCGTATCTGCAAGAGTGTGGAATCAGAGGGGGTAGTGGCCAATACTGTTTCCAATCTTTTAAGTTCTCTTTCTAGGGCCAGTAGTCGGGTAACAATGTCCTTCAAAATCCCAGCTCCCTTGGCAATGCAAATCCCCCTTAGCGTCACCTTGAATGCGTCCCAAATAGTTTCCACATCCCTAACAGAATCCTTATTCCTCCTGAAAAAATCTAAACATTCATCACGAAGCTCCTCTTGAAAGGTGACGTCTAGTAGTAGTGAGGGTTGCATCCGCCAAGCGGTGGTGGGGGGGCCTAGGTCCGCTGAGCGCAGTGTGATTGTTACAGGGGAGTGATCAGAATAGGTTTGCGGGAGGTGCTGTGCACGAGTAAGTGAAGTGTAGAGTTGAGATGTCAGGAATATATAATCAAGTCTGGCCCACGAGCGTGCCTGCGCGGTAAAGTGGGTGCCCTCTTTGACATCAACGTGGAGTCGTCTCCAGGCGTCCACTAGGCTGAAGTCCGTAAGGACAGCGCGCAATTCAGCACGTGCTTTAGTGTAGTGTTGTGGGGCTGGGTGTGACCTGTCCATTGTAGGGTCTAGCGTCGTGGTGAAATCTCCTCCCCAAATAAGTTGGTGTGGTCCCGTCCCCACAATTGCCGCCCATAGCTCGGCAAAAAACCCCAGGTCATCAATGTTGGGACCGTAGCAGCACACCAATGTGACCGCCATGTGCCCCAGCCTCCCCCACAGCATGCAGTATCGCCCCTGAGAATCAATTTTGGAACCAGCCATAACAAAGGGTGTGCCTCTTTTTACCAAAATTGCCGTACCCCTAGCATACGTGGAGTAAGAGGAGAACACAGCATGAGCCGCCCATCTATTAGCGAAGGTGTGAGTGGTTTGCGCCTTGAAGTGCGTTTCTTGTAAAAGATCAATGTGTACGGAGTGGCGATCTAGGTACGATAAAACCTGTCGTCGCTTCCTAGGATCCCCAAGTCCCCTGACATTCCAATTTAAAATATTTAGGTCATTGTCTCCCATGAGTGGTGTGTATCCTCATCTCCCAGGTCGCCGGTCGCCAATGGGTCATGACTGATAGCCGTGAAGTGAAGCATGCTATGCACAGCAGTCTCTAGAAGTAGTCCGTTGTTTGTGTGTGTAACCTGCACCGCGAGATCAAACTCTTGCATATTACCACAAAATCCAATCGTAGCAATATGTAGCGACTCTTCAGTAGGTTTCGTGAATAACGTTAGTACAGAACATTGCAACCAAACAGTCCCCCCCTCCCTTCCCCATTATAGAAGAACTTCAGCAATTTGGCTCTAAGAACTGGTAAGGCATCAAGTACTCGTAATACAATATATTCTATTAAACCTTGTGTGTCGTATCGCCACCACTCCATCCCATCTCGTAGGTCTGTAAACAAGAATAGTACAAGCAATACAGGGCGTCCGACATAAAATTTCACAGTATTCCAACAACCAATCACCCAACAGGGTCCTGCCATCCAGCCTATGCAGACATGTATCATAAGGCGAGGCCCACGGCCACCAAAGGTTAAAGCTAAGCAAACAGTACCTGTCACGGTATAGATTTGCCAGACTTCGCAACACAAACAGATAACTGTAGATATAGCAGTCAAGAGGCCAAAAAAGCAGAGGAAATTAGTTCTAAGGCTCCATTGCACTCCAATACGAGTGCTCCCACCCTCCACCCACTGAAGCAGCCCCAACTTGCCAGTAACCCCATCCCCCCACCCTTAACAATACCCAAACATCCCAACATTTGCATCAGTGGCAACAAGTGCAATGGGGTTTACCCTTCTGGGTGCATCCTAGAAGCGCACAAAGCCACCCCCCACACCTCGCCTTTTATCTCGACCTCTCACACTAGGCGCGGCCCAGGTAGAGGGGGGGGTGCCTGGAATACTTTACCACCATAGTCCAGTGTTCGTCCGGTGACCTCTGTTAGCATACGAAATGTACAGCATTTAGGCCCCCAGCGGACCCAAAGAGGCCACTCAAGCGCCAGAACCAAATCTATGCCTGTAGTGTCCAGCGCTATTCGTCTTCGTTGGCTGAGTGGAAGTCTTCTTGTCTGTCTTCACCATTACGCCGGAGCTCTGCACGTTCTCGCTTAAGTTGTTTTACAAAATCCTCCACCTGTTGCGGATTGGTAAAGAAATGCTGTTTTGCTTGATGTGTCACTCTCAGTTTAGCTGGGTATAACAGTGCATAGTCGACCTGTAGTGTCCTAAGCTTCTTTTTGACGTCTATGAACTTCCGCCTCTACTCCTGCACCACCGGGGTGAAGTCAGGATAAATGGAGAAGTGGACCCCTTCACAGGATAGTGTGTGGTTGGTGCGAGCCGCCCTCAGAGCTGCGTCGCGATCACGATAATTCAGGAGTCGGGCGATGATGGGTCGGGGCGGAGCCACAGCATTGGGCCTCGGTCCCAGTGACCGGTGCGCTCTTTCAACTATAAATTGCTTGGAGAATGCCTCGGGGCCGATCGCCGCGATCAGTATCTTCTCCACGTAGGTCTCCATGCGCCCCGTATTGGTCGATTCCGGCCCTCCTACCACGCGTATATTATTGCGACGACTTCTGGCTTCCAATTCTTCATTCTTTGCGGCTATGATCCTGAGCACATTGTCCATTCTCGCAAGTTGCGTCGTGTGAGTGGCCGTCGTATCATCATTTTCGGATATGCGTTGCTCGGCCGCCGTAATACGCTCCTCATGGACATCCATTTTGTGTACCACGGCGTCCATTCTCGATGACATCCTGTCCACCTTGTCAACTATAGTGGCGAACCCCTGCCTCATTTCTTGCATCATCTGTTGGAAGTCGGAAGCGGCGGGGTGGGAGTCAGTTTCTGACACAACAAGTGCTTGCGAGCTTCCCGCCTCCTGCGCGTTTCGCAGCCCCTTTTTGGCCGTCACTGAGTCAAACGATAACTTGGGTTGCTTATTGTCCGGTTTGCCCATGGTCACTCGTCAGCAGATAGTCTAAGCAGGCGAAAGTAGACGCTTGCCGCAGTAGGCAAGAAGCGGCAGGTGATTGAGATGATTCACAAGCGCCACTCACCGCAAGTACCCCTACATGCAGAGATGATGATTGGTCATGCGGCATGCAGGCAGCCCCACTCCAGTAGTTAAGCACACAGGACGTAGTACAAATCAGGGGATAGCCAGCAGGAAGCAGGGTGATCAATATCAGCGGCTGTTCCTCTATCGCCTAGCTCCCCGAGGTAAGGAGGCAGAATGACAGTGCTGTAGACAGTAAGCTGGGCCGATGTCACTAGTGTCTCCCACTCGTTAGCAGGCACCTCTCGTGGTATCTACAGGGGAGGGTAAAAACACCGGGATCAGGCCACAAACGACGCCACAGTACTCAAAGTGGGCATAGATAGTGCCTCGCGTCGCCGTTGTTTCAACACCGCTTGACAGCAAGGTCCAACAAAAGAAAGGAAAGAAAGAACCCACTAGTTGTTCGGAGTATCCACTGCAACGGTAGCGGGTTCAGGGACAATGTCACCGCCCTCGGTCGGCAGCTCCACAGGTCCCGCGCAGACAGCGAACAGCAGCCGGGCCGGTGCGCTATGTATCTCCGCGTGGGCGCAGGGAGCAGCCGATATAACAGTCAGTAAAAGGTGTCCCCAAGTTCAATGATCGTGTGCAGTGCAGTCAAGCTCCACGAAGCTTGGCCGAGGAGTGAGGCCGGCCAGGGTTCCATGCAGCTGTATCCCAGTTTTAATCGCCGCTCGAAATGGCCGCCATCCCTCTGGCCGTCGGCGCCTAGCTATTGCAGCGTCTCTGCCACGGCGGCATCAGCGGCGGATTATAACAGCAGCTGCCCATCGGTCAGAAGCAGTCTCTCTACCGGACGCTTCCGATGCTGCGCTGAGGACTGACCTGTGGCTGGCGCCGACTGGGGAGGCTCCGCACGAGTGTATGTTGTGAGGCCCACTCGCCTCGTGGTGCGCCGCGGTTTCCCGTAGATTGCCAGTCCCACCAGTGGCTCCAGCCGCCTCCAAGCCGCGCTCCGGTCAGATCTTCCGGCAGCTGTATCTTCTGGAAGAGAGACAGTTGAGCAACGAAACTTTCACCGAGGCTGCGCTAAGGTAGGCTCAGTCGATTGCCGTGGTCAGGACGAGCAAAGGTGGTGGTTATGCAGGATAAATATCGGATGTGAACTCCAGGCTGCAGGAGCCTCACATCAGTGCGGCCATACTGCTAGTGCGCCCTCTAGCGCCCCCTTCTTTCTGTGTCTTAGGGACAGGAATGTTAAAAATTAGTTGGATTCTTTCAGGTGTGAGTGCCCTACCCTCCTTTGACAGCAGGTGTCCTAAGTATGCCACATGCTGTAAACACAATTGCAGTTTAGAGGATGAAACCTTGTGGCCATGTTGTGCAAGAAACATTAGGACAATTCGTGAGGCCTGTTCACATTCTGGTTCGGAACGTGCGGTGATCAGCAAGTCATCGACATATTGTAACAATGTCGTATTGGAGGGCAGAACAATGTCGTCTAACTGTCTTTTAAGTGCCTGACTGTAAATACTTGGACTTTCTGTGTATCCTTGAGGAGCTCTTGTGAAACAGAAACTACGACCTTGTAGTGAGAATTCAAATAGGTACTGACTGTCTGGGTGAATGGGTATACTAAAGAACGCATTTTTAAGGTCAATAACTGTAAAATGTGTGGCATCAGGATCTATAGCTGTTAGTAGAGTACTGATGTCAGAGACCACAGGGTATTGTGGTACCACACATTTATTGAGTTCACGTAAGTCAACCACGAGTCTGTAAACTGGTGGTGCACCGTCATCTGTTTTCTTTTGTACTGGTAAAACTGGCGAATTACATATGTTGGAAGGTACTTCTCTGACTACTCCTTTTTGTATCAAGTCATTGATGATCTGAATAAGGGCTTGTTCCGCATCTGGAGGTAACTTGTACTGTCGGACACGAGGTAGGACAACACCTTCCTTTAACGTGACTATGTGTGGTGTAATATCCATGAATCCTACGTCTGTTGAATCAGTAGCCCATAATGTAGCAGGAATGTCCCTTAATCTGACATCTAACTCTCGGGTGGTAAAATGACCTTTGAAATCTCGGAGGAATAGTCGTATTCCTTCCGGGGAACAGCATATCACAGCACCCAGTTCTTTTAGTGTCTGGATGCCAAGTACATTTTCGGGACAGGACTTCGTAAGTACCAAATCGGTGGAAGTTGTAAGAGGGCCAACCTGAAGTGATACTGGTTCAGAAACTTTGTTGATGACTGGTGTACCTGAAAAACCCAAGGAAATACTATTTGAGCCAGAGAGGGGTACCTTGGGAACTTCGTTGTGTTGCACTGTCGTCCTACTGGCCCCGGTATCTATCAGAAATTTTGTTTCTTTACCTAAGAGCTTAGCATGTACATAAGGACCCTTTTGGTCGACCAGGACCGGGATCAGTGGACGACTGTCGTTTTCCTCCCAGCTGTCTCAGGAAATTGTGGGGAATTCAGGATAGGACGACACTGGGTACTGATAGAGTTGTGTGGCTTGTTTAGTATCAGCTGGGGAAACTGATGTGGGAGCAGAGGGTCGAGGGGTATAGGTGCGAGGTTGTGTCTTTCCAGTGGCAATATTGTGTTGTAATACTGGACAGTCACGTACAAAGTGGCCAGGCTTTTTGCAATAATTACAGGTAACCCTTTCTTGTGGTACTGGAGGTTGCTTTTGGGTTTGAGTAATTGTATTGGTCTGTGCTACCAATACCTTCATCTTAGTATCTTTTGTCCTTCCTTTCTCTTGTTCTTGTTCTTCCCTAATTCTGTTTTGATGATACTGGAGCATCTGAAGTGCTTGTGAAGGGGAACTAGCTTGCCAAGTGCTTTCAACTTTTAATACTCTATTTTTGATCATAGGTAAGGCATTTTCTACAAATTTTGAGACAAACAATCGACTATAGGCGTCTCCACCTGAGGAGAGACCGCTATTGATAAGAAAACATTTCTCTAGTCTGGTATAATAGTCCCCTACATCCTCATCTGGTTTTTGTTTGCATGCAGAGATAGCATCCCAATCTTCTTTCTTAGTGGCCAGTAACTGAGAGAGTATTTTTGGGATAAGGCGAGGGAGTTCCAGAACTAGAGATCCCAGGCCTTGTCCAGGATCACGAGAAGTTTCTTCTTCCTCTAAATCTGCCCAGGCTACCTTTTTGTCACAATTCAAAACAGATTGACCCACCTCTAGATCCAGACACAGCAGGAGCGATGCAGGTGCTAGTTTCACTCTCCCCTAGGAGCGGCACCCCCAGTGAGCAATATAGATAACGCTCCCCTGAGAGGACCTCACCCAGGGAAGGGGAAAAATGGAGAAATAAAATATAAAGATCGGGCAGCCAGAAATCATCTACAGCACTGGATGACAGGTGAAGACCTCACATTAGGTCTGTATTCTGTTGGCCTGCAGAAAGATATAAGGAACACTATGAATACACCCCCCCTGTCCTGTCCCAACAGATATTACACATATAAGACTATATATATGTAAGAGGAGTCACTCACTGGTAGAAGCTGCCACTCTCAGCCTATCAAAATAGGACATCCAAAAAAGAGAAAAAATAAAGTAAAAGGAAAAGAAAAGTAAGCCACCAGTGATTCACAGTTTTTGAAGAGCACTAGTCTTAGTAGCTGTATCACAAGTCATCATAGAAGAAAGCTACTTAGCTCATACGAGTCAGGCTCTTCCTGTGAAGTTCAATACATCCCCGTGTTCCAGAGCGCAGTTGGAAAACAATCAATCTTGCCTCCTAGACGAACTCTGCAGCACAAAAATCCAAGCTGCTTAATAGCGTTTGGTTCCCAGCAAAGTTACCGAGCAACGATAAACAAAAATAAACTGTACCGTTACTCCTCTAGCAGCACCAAAGACTCGGTACAGATTGCCGCATTAATCTTCCAAGTTAAATGTTCCAACACCGAGATTTGCAGCAGACATCTCTCTCGGCGTTCAGCTCCATTTTGCACAGCGCGTCTCAGCGCGGCTCCCAAGTTCAAAGGTCAATGACCCCGCACCACCGAAAGCGTCTCTCTCGGCGTTCAGCTCTGTTCTACACAAAGTGTCTCAGCGCGGTGTTCAATTCCAAAGTCCGTGAACTCAAACACAAATCAAAAATCCCTTGGTTACAGGATATCAAGGTCTCGGAAGGCAAACACATCAGTGACAAGCACCGAGTGCAATGCAGGTGAGACAGATATAGAAAACGGAAGAGGTAAAAGAATAACAAACACAAAGGACAGACTAACAAAACAGGCATACTGGGATACTGAGTCAATGGCTGATGCACCTAAAATGTGACACTTTTTCCCTTCAACCTCCCAATCCTTTCCTTTTAGTTTGTCGTATGTTCCTTGAGGTAGCAAGACTTTTAGGAGAATGTTGAGATCTTTATAAGTAAAGGAACCCATTTGAAGAATATCCTTGAGTTCCCTATGGAAACCCGGATCTTTTTCGTGTGAAGGGACCATTTTCTTCATTTCTAAAATTTCTAATTTTGTCAAGGGAGTGTAGACAAATGTCTGTTGTAGCTTTCCTGCAGAATCCACGACAGGGTGTACTTCTCGAAGGGGAAATTGACCTTGGCCGTACTGTGGGGGATTTGAGTCATTTATATCAGAAAAGCATTGGACATAGCGTTGTCGCTGATCCAGGAAAATATTGAGGAATTCTTGTCCCCTTGCCACCCACCTTCCTTCTAGACAATCCCGTAAGAGAGAACGTAACATTTTGGGCGGGTAGCCAGTGTCTTCGTACAAGGTAATGAGGTGCTGAACCATATATATACTGGCTAGTCTTTGAGATGTCATAGGGAGCGATAAAAACATTTGAGCGACTATGTCAGGGCCGTATATGGAGTATTGAGATACCCAATGGGTGCTTGATCGAGCAAGTTCTTTTTCTTGTGTGGTGAGTGGAGGTTCGTCGTCCATCCAATCATCCAGAGCTTCTTGTGTTTGTTGGAATAATGTATCTGAAGAAGCTGACAATTTTTTTGTCTTATTTCTGAATTGTCCGCTACCTAGGGAGCGAGGGATACGGGGACGTACTGCTCCGTGAAAAGCAGTTCCTTCTTCTCTGTCTTCGTCTGTACCCTCATTCTCGGTCTCCTGGGTAGGGGCATCTTTTTGGTGAGAGTCGGAAACCTTACTAGTAAAGAAAGGGATAAAGAGATTATTTCTTTTATTTTATTATAACTTCCCGTTACCACTGCTTGATCTAGCTGAAGTAGATCGTCGGGAATCTTTTTTCCAGCACTTGAGATCATGCGGATAAAACAGGTAAGCATAAATCGTGAGAGGCATTTTCTATGAGCGATAGGTCTATTTTTAATAGACTCCTGTAGGGCTTCTAAATTTTCTCCTGTTCGGAGAGCCTCGTAAATTTTATTCAGACAATTCGTCATATTTGGTACCTCCCGTATGCCTTCTAGAGCTTCTCGTAAGCGATAGGAGACATTTGCTTGTGATCCTTCCCATGGAATGGGGTCGTACTCACATTCTAACATAGGTGGAACGCCACCCGTAGTGTCAGGGATGAGTTCCGTCTGGGTAACTACTCGTCTGGCTGTTATTTGATTTGTATAAGCAGGAGGTGGTTCCATTAAATAGGTGGTAATGAAGTCTTCGGGCACGGAAGGAACCTTAGGACGTGGAGGTGCCGTGGGGATATTAGGGTCTGAACTATCCTCGGACCCTGGCTTTTGCGAGAGGACGGGATATATACCCATCACAGAGGCCGAGGCCTCCCTTTTCATTTGTTCGAAATTAATATCATCATTCTGTTCCTGTAACTTTCTCATTCTACTTTCTTCCGACATTCTCTTTGCTTTCTCTACTTTCCCTTGCTCTTTTAGTTCCCTTCGATGTGCTTCCTTTCGCCAAATTTCGACACTCTCTAACATCGAGGGTCTTGCTTTCTCTTCCCAACATTTCTTTTCAACCGCCATGATACAATTCAAATCCCATGTGCCACTCTTTGGCCATCTGATCGCAATTTCTAAATCTTTAGTGTAACCTTCCCAAAGATCCAAATACAAGATGGCATCAATTCCATATTTCGTATACATGAAGTAACCAGGAGTATCCTTTGGGGGGACTGGTACAGATTGTTCCAGTAACCCCTTCCGGATACCCAGTTTGCACAATTTAGAAAACAAAGGCTTTTTCGTCGATAAATAAAACACAAATTTACACCTGATAACTTGATATACCCTGAGTATCAGAATACAAACATACCGTTTTCTAGAAACCTAGAACCCGTCTTGACCGTGCTCTGAAAGATCAGAACCCGTCTTGACCGTTTTCTGAAAAAGATCAGAACCCGTCTTAATTCACTCCCAGCAGTACTCACCGAGGTACAGAGAACTTGAAGACCTTGAAAATCTGGAAGATCTGGTCACTGGACTAGTCGCGCTGCGCTCTTGATCAGGGACTTGTCGGGCTTCTGAAGACCTCGGACTCGGCAACTTCACAATGTTCGGGCTCAGGGTCGAGACTTCCGCTGTCGTCCTCACCGCCTCGTGTGGATGGCTAGGCCACGGCTCGGTCCCTCTTCGACACGAAGGAGCTCATGCAGGAACACCCTGCAGTGTGCACTTGGAAGTCCGTCGATGTCTGGAGAGACAGGTTCGGGTCGGCATCACCAGCGTGTGGGGAGAAAGGGAAGTGCCTGTTCGGGCGCCAATTAACTGTGGTAAATATTTTAGTAATTTACCTTGATCGGAATTTCTATAATATCAATAAGGTCAAGCATGAAGAGCAGAGTTCGTGGTGGTTAGAATTCAGGGTCTTTATTCAGTAACTCGAGTTAAGGGAGAGCTCCGTCACCTAAGGAGGCTCGGGAATAGTCTCTACTTTAATCACAGAAAACATGGCAATTATACATAAAAAAGAGGAAGGAGCTTCCATTGAGTAATGTCAGTTACAAAGAATGGCGATCAGACAGAGATCATGGCAGTTGAGATGAAACTGTGTCACAATAAAGAGGAAGTCATGGCAGAGACAGAGGCAGAGAGTTAAGAAATAACCCTAGGCTGGTTCCTTGGATAAGAAAAGGAGAAATGGTCGTGACAGGATGTCTGGTGTCATGCGTTTAGCAAACAGGTGCTGGTTTCTCGGAATTGGTTGTCGTGTCTTGGCAAGCGGGGGCTTATTTCTCGGAATTGCCTTGACCATAAGCGGGGGTGGTTACAACGGGGGCTCGTTTCTCGGAATCGGCTTGACCATAAGAATGTACAGTTGCAGTTTGAGGAAGAGATGTGTTTGCGTGCAATCTTACGTTGATGTGCTATGGTTTTCTAGTTACCGTCATGGTGAGCTCGGGACGTGAAAGAGAGGGTGTATAATGGGACATAAATAACGAAAAATATCCATTTTCCACAACCACATACTCAGGGTATACTAGGGGTTCTCTAATATGGGCGGCTCTGGGAACCCCGCTTCAGGTCACATGCTCCCGAGTGGACACACAGGGCCGCTATGTTGTCATGGAGAGCCAATTGAATGGACCTCCACTGGCATTGGTATCTTTATATGCCCCAAACTTGGGGCAATCCTTATTCCTATAAACTCTCACACTGTCCCTACTTGTGGATCCTAAGATCCCTGAGTATTGGGGTGGAGACTTTAATGGGGTGTGTGATCTCGACTTGGACACCCCCCCCCCTCCCCTCCGGGGCACAATCCATCAAGCTGGCGCAACACATGAAAGAGTGGGTCTCTAATATGCAAGTCCATGACGAGAATAGTTTCTGGCAACCACTGAACATGACAACTCATGAACCCCTCAGGGATCGTGTAAACAGTACAGTACTTTTCGCTCAGTCACTCGTGCTTACTTCTTCTCAGAGAGAGATACAGAATAAACAATGGGGACATTTTCAATAAGTATTTATTGAACCAGCTTCATTCTAGTATAAAATATGTGTGCTGCAACAACCAATAGACAGAAACAGAGATATACGATTATAAGCACCAACAGCATAAATAAAAGGTAGAATTCTACCATGGTGCTAAAACAGTTAATATAGGCAGGCATGTAGATATATAGCAATAACCAAGTGTACTCCAAAGATGTGAACTCTAGCTAAGTGTACCCAAGTGTATCTAGCAAGTATGTAGGTGTGAAGCCAAGAATCACCCTAGGAAAGAGCCAATCCCATTACCTGATGAGAAAGAGCGAAGTACCTCGTCTTGGTTTTGAGTTGGACACCCCGCAAGGGATGTCAGGCCACGGCGTGCTGGAGTTTCTGTGTGAAGGGACTTCAGTGTCTTGTGTCAGCATGGAAGCTCCTCCTCTGGTTTGCCCAGTGAAAATGTGGTGCTTATATACCCAAAAGGTACCCTAAGGGGGTCTATCTAGATGTGTGATGATACTGTGGGCCTGTCATACAAGGATGACAATAGCAGTGACTTTTGTACAGAGTTATTATACTGAAGATGATAATCCTGCTGTGATACTAAGAATCCACATGCATAATAAATGAAGCTAGTTTTCAAAGAAAACCACACAACCTTTATGCGGCACATAACTAGGTAAAAGGCCAGCACGAGTACCGGTATGTAGAACAAAGTAGGACAAATGTAGCGGAAAGGTTGTGCATCTATCTTGGCCTATATTGGGATACATTGGGGCTCATAACAGGACTGTAGATCGTTCACACAGTCCTTGTGTCTTGTGTAGCACTCTGTTCATGCAGTGCAAATGGAGACAGTACATGTTTCTTGGGTGAAGAAAGTGTAAGTGGGGAAGTACTGTACCATGCATGATCAGGGCATACTACATTTGCCCTGTTGGGAGCAGTATAAATGTTAGTTTGACTTGATGAATTGTAAGTGCAGAGCATGGATGCCAGTGTGCACTAGGTTAGTGTGATTGGGCAGGCTGATGGAATGTTCTGGTGTGACCCAGTGAGTTTACATAGTGCCTATGGAAAAAAGAAACATCCAGGGAAACTGGTGCTTTATTACTGCCCAGGGATGTTTTTATGAGGGTGAGTGGCTTGTGTAAAGCGTCCTCTGATGTAGGATAGGTCCCTGGTATACCATAAAAACCATACAGATTGATACTTGGGACCAAATTTATCATTGAGCTGTGCCGTCCTTGCACCACGCAAGGGGGAGCAAGGGCGACGCAACTACTAAGTTAGATTTATCAAGCCACTCATGGCCTACTTGCGTGGCCCTGCATGGTTTCATAAATCTAGAATAATGTAATGAAGCGCAATATGCTGCCATGTGTTACTCTGCCCCTGGGAGACGTTCCATTTGTGGAGAGTCCTTGTTCCCATGCAGCCACCCATGGATTTTTGCGCATTCCCAGATTTACCATTCTGCAGCACACATAGAAAGAGGAAAATGCATCAGATGATTGTTTTTGTGCAGGAAGGTGTTTCTTCCTGTACAAAAATAATCCTGTCTGCAACGCAGGCACTCTTGCAATACGGCACAAGGGTGCCTGCATTAGTGGTAGGCAGCACTTTTTGACCCAGCGCAAGGAAACGACAGGAATGTGCCATTTGTTAAATATGGTGCATTCCTGCCCTGTCCCTTTTACGGACCACAGTGGCTTGCTGCGCTGCATGAATCTGCTCCTTGATCTATCCTGATCACCAGTCAGGTGTTCTTCTGGGGTGACGTAGTCTCCCGCCCCTCCCAAGTAAGCAGTTGTTTAGCCGCAACTGGGGTCACGGATGCCAGATAAAGAGTGGCAGGCATGAACAATCACCACAATAGACCTACACACCTGTGGATTTCTCTGGGCATAGAGCAAAACCGTACATAGTGATGAGCTCTTAAACCAGCAGCACTCAACAGAGAGCCTAGATAGGACCTTTGTGTAGGAGTTTCTACAGTCCATATTTTGATTGTCAAAGGTAGGTCATGGATTCACTCTCCGTAATGCACAACCGCCGACACCATCCCGGTGTCGGCGGCTGGGTAGGTGCAACAGACGGACGTGCAATGCACGCTGGACCCACTCGGTGTCCTTGAACCGCCGACCTCTGTAGCACACATGTTGTGCGGATAGTTTAGGTCTACCATGACAAGACAGGGTATGTAGTTTCACACTTACCTACTAGTGTAGATAGCATAGCATTGATCCTGAAGAAGTGTACTGATCACCCTTGACTATTGAGACACAAAACATGTTGATCATTGGAGAGTAGAACCCCTACCATTAGACACCTCACGACTAGGTTTGGGCCCTCTCTACGTAATTTTAATTTGGCAGTTTATCTTTATAATAAAGTTTGGTTAGGACTAACTGACCTATTTTAATTTAATTTCCAACCCCCTCCGACTACACATACTTGGCCTCTCACCCCACTGGCAGGAACAAAAGATCCCCGATAAAGAGGCCCGGTTTCGGGTGTCCGTCAGGTATTGCAGTGCCGACCTGACGAGGGGCAGGCTCAAATGGTGAAGCATGACACCTAGCTTGCTGGGTGTGTGAGAGCCCTAGTTCCAACAAGGAAAACTCCCTCTCCTTTATACACACATTAGTGGTTCCTCATTTACCCTACTATCGTTTCTTGCTCAGTACCCTTAGATCCCACTCAACCAGAGGAACTTCGTACCTTTGTTTGTAATACAACTGATGATGCCCTAGGGCCTGATGGGTGTTTGTCTTCCTGTGCAACTGCATACATGTGAGTAGCAAAACTGCTACTGGAACCTCTACATTGACCTCATCCTCCCAAAAGACATCGCCATTCATTTGTTCTTATATGAGAGATACATGCAGAGTTTGTGTACCCTGAATAAAATACATGGAACTGGAGGAGATGTAGTCCATGAATGAAGCAGCTTCTGGATTGTAAAAATCTAGGTGAGGCGCTAAATGAAAGCTGAGGTGCACACACTACCTTATCTTCCATTGCGCATGCATGACGGACTCTCTCATATTAAACAGAATGCACAGAGCTCTCAAGTGTTCCTGGTACACGTGTTAGTAGCTCATCCTGTTAAGTTTTCTTTTTTATTTGCATTCTGGGAATTGTAGTGTTATAATGGAATAAGTGAGCCTAACAAGTTTCAGAATGTAAAACAAACAAAACAAAAAAAAAAAAAGATTGGTGAGTTACTTACAGGCAGGCCCGGACTGGCCGTTGCAGGCACCGGACAATCCCCCGGTGCGCCGCAAGGGTGGGGGCCGGTTTTGGGCCCATGGGGGCTGTTTTTGCAGCAATCGGCCCTGTAACAAAATAGGCCGAAAACCCCCCTCAACCCCTCCGGGCGGCATCCACAACCCCCCGGAGGGGTTGAGGGGGGGCCGGCCAGGCACTTTGCCAGGGCCGGTTTTGGTTCCCAGTCCGGCCCTGCTTACAGGTGGTCCTAGGAAATGTTTGAGCTTTGAGGGAGCAGCTCAGGTTGCACTGCCTTGCACACCTTGTGTTTCCCTATTGGAGTATAGAGAAACTATGCTCTAATCTATGAGCCTCAGCACAACTGGGTGGGCATAAGCATATCAACAAGTGGCCAGGCAAAATAATGTGCCAAAACTTCTGTTTTAGGCAGGAAATAATTATTTAAAGGAAAAAATTTTATGTTAGCTTTCTTTCCCCTAATGCAAGTCAGTGGAGACATTAACTTCCTCGATTTCTTCTCTCAAATCTTTTCTCGTGCAATTAGAAGAAAGGGAGGGAAGGCATAGAGAAGCAAAAAAGGCCAAGATTCAAGAAAGGCATCTGTTGCAAGAGCTTGAGCATCTGGTCTCCAACTGAAAAAGACTGGGAGTTGGGAGTTGAGTCGGGAAGCAAAAAGATCTATTGGCATGGTGCCAAAGATGGAAGTAAGATGACTGAATACTGAAGGATGAAGTTGCCAATTACTCGAGTCGTGCAGATATCTGAAGTAACAATCTGCCACAAGATTCAGATATTTTTTTGGAGACAGACAGTTCTGACTGGTAATTGACATTGAAGACAATAGTCCCAAAGAAGTTTGGTGAGATCTGCTAAAATCTTTACTCTTGTTCCACCCGGATGATTTATGTATCGGACCGCTGCCAGATTGTTCATGCGTAATAGAATCGCATATTTTGCTTTGTATTTTGTAATGAAATGGATGGCAAAGGAACCTGCAAGCATCTTTAAACTGTTTATGTGCAAGAATGGCTCCAGAAGAGACCATGTACCTCCAGGCAAGAACTGACTTCATCTTGCGTCCCAACCTGTCTGACTTGCATTGGATTCTAGGACAAGATCTTGGGTGGCAGAGAAAATTGTTCTCCCATTCCAAATGTCTAATTGGGTCAGCCACCAGAGAGGTTCTTCCCTGGACTGTGGATCTAACGAAATGGGGTCTGAATAGGCAAGACCTCTGTGAAGATGACAAATCTTTAATCTCTGAAGGGCAAAATAGTATAGAGGACTCGAAAAGATTGGTTGAACTGAGGAAGCCAACAAGCCCACCAGACTGGCTAATGATATGAAAGAGAAAAGAGAGAGAGAGTTTGTCACATCTCTTTTTTGATAAGATTCACCTTTTGGAGAGGCAATTGCAGAACAGATCGAGAGGATCTATTAGAAAACTGAGAAACTCCAGTTGACACGTAGGAGTTAATTCCGATTTTGGAACATTGATGAGAAAGCCTAGTCAAAGAAGCAAGTCCTGACAAAACTGTAAATGAGTTCATAAAATTTCCTTGTTTTGAGCTATGATCAAAAAGTCATTGAGATAGTCTATGACTCGGATCCCTTGCATTCTGAGGTAGCATACTACAGTGTTGAGGGTCTTGGTGAAACACCAAAGGACTAATGAAAGATCGAAGGAGAGAGCTTTGAAGTGGAAGAATGAAGTTCTCCATTGAAACTGAAGAAACTTCCTGCAAGAAGGATGAATTGGAATAGAAAGGTAAGCGTTTTGCAGATCTAGCCTGACCATCCAGTCGTGCTGGAGGAAGTTATTTGTGAAATGAAGAATGGCCTCCATTTTGAAATGATGATAGACAATAAATTTGTTGAAACCTTTACATTTAAGACAAGGTGATTTTTTTTTGTTTTTCTATTCCACTAAAAAGATGGTTGTGACAAAACCTAACGGATCGAAATCTATAGCCTGCTTGGTTAGTAGAGAAGCAATCTCGTCCTGAATTAAAAGCAATTCTTGTTGAGAAAAAAAGAAGAGAAAGGGGAAGATGGGATTGGATTTTTTTTTATAGAGCTCTATAAGATAGCCTTGCACCATCTGGATCACCCAGGGATCTAAAGTTAGAGACAACCAAGCGTTTACACAAGTCGCTGATCTGCCTCCTATGGGAGGTAGGCCAAAATTCGAAAGACTTACCTGAACATTGGTCTCCTTTATTCCTATATCCCCTAGAGCAGAAGCCTCTGAGGTTCGAAACCTGTGTAGGTATCATCCTGGGACTGAAGGTCGAAGGAGCTTCTGGAGAGGGGTTGAACTCTTGTGTTGTAACAGCGTTGTGAGGGGAACTCAGGCAGTTTCACAGGATACCAGCGAGCAGGGCACAGAGTGCGAGGATGCCAGAGTCCTTCTCAGAAAAGATGCGCTGGGGTCAGGGCTACAAATGACCCAATGCATGAAATTGTTCCACGACAACAAGCATGTGCAGCTGCAAATAAATGCGGTGCACAGTAGTACGGGTATACGGTCCCCATGAGGGATATCCACCTCAAACATGGTAAGAGGGCAGCTCAACCTCGGTGACCTTCAGAGACACACCTCCTGTGTTGCTGGAGCCTTCGGAGTCCGCTGGAGCTCAGGATTAGCAAACCAGTCAGATGCGTTATGGTGCCTGCGTTTGCAGGGGAGTGACTCCTTCACTCCAAGGGAGATTCTTCTGGTGTCTTTGAGGTCCACAGGGTCTGGCACAGAGCCTGTATGGATCACAGACAGTGGTGAGACTGGGGACAGCAAGGGAAGATGAGGTCGAGCCTACGGGAGGTCCTGCGAACTCCAGAGTGTCCAGACGGTCGAAGTGTAGTGGTATCTTCTTGCAGAATCTTGTCCATGTAAAGTCTAATGTCCTGTAGTCAGGTAACCCATTTTATACCTAAGGGAAAGGGTTGGACAGATTCTAGGGACCCTCCTAGGGGAGGGGCAGGACAGAGGGGTGGCTACACCCATGTCGTGCGTCCAGTTTCGCGCCGGAGCAGGAGCCATTGGCTCCCAGAACTGGTTTGAGCTGGACCATGCACAAGGACACCAAATGTGCCCCCGAGCCAGACTTTCTTTTCTGGCACTGTAACAGTGCATCCACCCAGCCCCAATACACTAAATTATGTCTGGGAGGTGCTCACACCTCCCCGTGACAGGATGCCTATTGTGCAGCCTTCCCCTGCTCGAGCTTGACTCAGCAGCACGAGGGCAGACTTGTGTCTGCGGCTGGCAGCATCCATTTTGTGCTGTAAGGCTCGATAAAGTTGGTACCGGTAGACTTACGTATCCCCGGACCCTCGGTTCTGAGGGGAGGAATCATACCTCCCACACCAGTTACTGGTGTGGAGGTATGATTCCAAGGTGTTTGACACCAAACATGACATACTTTGTTGCAGTTGTTTTAGAGATAGCATTTACCGTGAGGTTATAATGCACCTCTACCTTTATGTCTGGTAGTATCACGTACAGCCCAGGAGAATGGCCTCCGAAGACTGCAGAAGAGGCCCTGCTAATGCAGGAACACCCTCTCACATAAAACCCAGCACCATGCCTTCAGGATTGTTAAGGCCTGCTGTAGGGGTGACTTATAAAGTTTTAAGTGTAGTGATATATATATAGATATGGTGAATCTATATCTAAGGTAAGTGGTGCAAGCACCATCTTACACAGGCTGTCGTAGCAGACCTAGGGTTCCATTTTGCATGGCCTCTCAGGGTTGGCATAATACATGCTTCAGCCCATGGGTGGCCTCTGGGGTACCTATGCCCTGGGTACATGTGTACCATATACTAGGGACTGATAAGGGTATTCCAGTATCCAATCTGGAGTTGTACCAAAGTACATACATGTCAATGTAAGGGAGAAAGCAGATAAGTTAGGGTCCTGAATAGCAGTATCCCAGCCAGATTACTCAAAAACCAGCAAAACACCAGGAATAAAAGTGGGGGTAATCATGCAGTCAGATCCTACCCTCCTACGTAACCCCCCTCCAAATGAAAAGAAATAAGGCTAACCTTGCCCAGTTGAGACTTTATTGACTAAGTGGCCATATAAGGAATATCCTGCACTGCCATGGATACCCCCTGTCTTATGGTCCACTAAGTAGTCCCTACCCTTAAGGGTATTGGATTTTCTCCAAAATTTGGGATTACTACCTGTAGTGTGTTTAGGCAAAGTAAAAGGCTGGTGGGGTGTCTGAGTAGAGAAGTGAAGCCCTAATAAAGTTGGTCTCAGCTTCCTCGGAGCACTGGTCACTATGGATGCCTTTCTTTCCATGACTGAGTTATATCTGGCCCTAGGGGTCAACCTCTGGCTGCCTACAGCTGGGGGTTGAGTCCCTTTGGTTGGAAAACTGGACAGACAGGGTAGGTTTGGAACCAGCTGGTCCCAGGTTTGCATGTGCTAAACAGAGTCCATCTGGGGGACGTCGGTGTGTTCAGGAATTTTCACCTGGCTAGCTCTACTAGACTAGGTGTACCTAATCTCTTGATGAGGGGGCTCCTCTGGACAGTGGACCCTTTGGGGTCCACTGACATCCCTGACCTCTGCAGCCCTAGGCTGACTGAGGCGGGGTAGAGAGGGGCAGGGTCAGGCAAACTTGTTTTACCAGAATGCAACCTTATAGTATTGGTTAGATGAAAGGGAAAC
Source organism: Lissotriton helveticus (assembly GCF_964261635.1). Lineage (NCBI taxonomy): Eukaryota > Metazoa > Chordata > Amphibia > Caudata > Salamandridae > Lissotriton > Lissotriton helveticus. The sequence continues at coordinate 199,012,132 of NC_136071.1, forward strand.
CACGCAGTAGTTATATAAATATGGATTTATTATCTATAACACTCTTTAGTATCCTCTACACAAGGATAGAACACGATCAAATAATACAGTTGCAAAGAATCAAACGTAAGTAGCACAATACACAGTGGGCTCCCGGGGGAGACCAAACCATATACTAAATAAGTGGTATAAGAACCACAACTCAGGACTAGACCTAGTATAGAAGGTGTACAATTGCTGGGACCCCAAGGAACCACTCAAAGTAAGTGAGTAGGGACCCCAAAGAGGACGGGTACAGAGTGAGAACACGACTGCGTGCTCCGTACAATTCAGTCAGAAAGTCGCGGTTGGACAATTTGAGATTAAGGACCCTTCCCAGCAGATTACAAAGATAACCCTTGGAATTTAAGAGTTTGAAGAGCCACCCCACCCATGGATACCTGTGTACCAGAGTTACCTATCCCAGAGGAGCTGGGAGCATAGGTACAAAGTGGCGTCTGAAACCCTTGTCGTTCTCTATGGATGTCAACAAAGAAATGCTGCTGCTGGACTGTTAGAAAGGTGTCCGTTGGAATCCAAATGTGGATTCTAGATGAGAAGAACCTGAAAGCTGAGGGGACAGAGTCTGGGTCACTTTGGAGTGACCAGGGGCTCGGCAGACGAATGCCCACTGATGTCGGGTGCTGCAGGTGTGATGACAGTAATCTTGACTCTTCAGCTGCGAGGACCAGATGTCTAGGAAAACCAGGAGCTGGAGGCAAGCTGTCTCACGAAGGATGTCGAGTGCTGAGGGGTCGGTGTCAGGCTGGAGCAACAACAAGCCTTGGCAGTGACAAACAACGTGGATGGTCAAATTTGGTGTCGATCTGGCCCAGCAAGGACCAGGGGACTCACCACAGCAAGGGGAGTCAGGGCAGTCCTGGTGCAACCAGGGGAGCCCAAAATAAGCAAAGTTGACCCTCAAGTGGAGCCAAAGGCACAGGAGTCGCTGAGGGACCTCAGACGGTTTCACAGGATACCAGATAGTAGGGCACAGAGTGCGAGGATGCTGGAGTCCTACTCAGAAAAGATGTGCTGGGGTCAGGGCTACAAATGGCCAATGCACAGAATTGTTGCACGACAACAAACATGTGCAGCTGACACTAAACATGGTGCACAGTAGTATGGGTATACGGTCCCCATGAGGGAAATCCACCTCAAACTTGGTAAGATGGCAGCTTAACCTCAGAGGCCTTCAGTGACCCACCTGCTGTGTTGCTGGAGCCTTCAGAGTCTGCACGAGCTCAGGATCAGCAAACCGGTCAGATGCGTTACGGTGCCTGCCTTTGCAGGGGAGTGACTCCTTCACTCCAAGGGAGATTTTTCTGTTGTCTTTGAGGTCCACAGGGTCTGGCACAGAGTCTGTATGTATCACGGATGGTGGCGAGACTGGGGACGGTACGGGAATATGAAGTCGAGCTCAAGAGAGAACCAGCAAAGTCCAGCTTGTCCAGACGGTCGAAGTGTAGTGGTATCTTCTTGCAGAATCTTGTCCAAGTGAAATCTAATGTCCTGTAGCCAGGTAACCCATTTTATATCCACAGGAAAGTGTTGGACAGATTCTAGGGACTCTCCGAGGGGAGGGGCAGGACAGACAGGAGGCTACACCCATGTCCTTTGTCCAGTTTCGCGCCAGAGCAAGAGCAAATGGCTCCCAGAACTGATTTGAGCTGGATTATGCACAGGGGCACCAAATGTGCCTCCGAGCCAGACTTTCTGGCACTGTAACAGTGCACCCACCCAGCCCCAATATACTGAATCCTGTCTGGGAGGTGGTCACACCTCCCCGTGCCAGAATGCTGATTGTGCTGCCTTCCCCTGCTCAAGCTTAGCTCAGCAGCAGGAGGGCAGACTCATGTCTGTGACTAGCAGCATCTGTTTTGTGCTGAAAGGCTCGAGAAAGTTCGTACCGGTAGACTTAGGTAGCCCCTGGAACCTCGGTTCTGAGGGGCAGAATCATACCTCCCACATCAGTTACTGAGGATGATTGTATAGGAAAAATAAATGCATGGGGTTTGTGTTATTTGTTTATAAAGCATGAAAATCAAGTGTGGATTTGTGGCATGTAAAGTAAAATGGCATGGAAATAGAAGACAGACTTCTGTATTGTGCACAGGCTCGTTAAATGTTTACTCCAAAAAAGAGAGCGGTACCACTCTCCAAAGGGACAGGACACAAAATTGACACTAGGTCTGAAAAGAATTCCCATTAGGAAACAGCAATAGCATTTTCAACTAATCACTCATCATTTACAAAACCAATCACCCAGAGAGTATAACAGTAGCCAACAAATCAAATATATGAATGTTTATTCATTAAGTAAATGCAATTTGTTAAAAATAATTAAAACGAGTTAATCAACTCTGATTATTAACACCACAATTTCATCTGCAATTATTACAAAATATAAGGCAAAATACAAATCAACTGTATAAATCAACATTGATGATGCATACAACATCCAAATATTGCCATTGTATTATTGTATTGTGAAGAACACCAATTGATATACACAGAAATTATTATTATAACAAGACCAAGAAACAACGCGTTTCGGAGGTATCACACAAACACATCCATTCACAACACGAATTATCAAACATTCATACATACACCCATGCACACACCAAACATTAACTAAAAACACACACACACACACTTACCTGCAGCTCTGCCTCATAGCTCCCAGGAGGCTTGGAACTGCTGCCTTCCCCCTAAGGTCAGCCAATAAGGGAAGGCAGTAGTCCCAACATCATCACAGAGTGGAATGGGTTTAGTGAGACTGCTGACCAAACCCCACTCTGTGATAAAGTGTCACTGATTGACACTCGACCCCGGGCGCTTCAGGGCTTAAAACAGAAGCATCCAGGTGCAAGGCAATCAGTGACGCTACTCCTCGTCACAGATGGGAGGGCCTCAGGAACCTTTGCTGAGCTGAGGAGTTCACGCCCACATAAGCTGTGACTACCTCAACCCAGCAAAGTTCCGCTCCGGCAGCCAGGAGCCTGCACATTTAAAGCAAGTCTGGCTCCTAGCTATCTGACCTGAAAATGAACAGTGTCTGTGAGGCTGATCTTTGTTCAGCCTGACAGACACTATTCATAAGAGGCAAAAGGGGGGAGTGGACCCTCATCCCCAATGGACCACCCGGGGCTTGTGTAGTGGTAAGTACAAAGCATAAACACGTTTTAGATAAGGGTTCAAGTCCCACCAACTGAGTATTAATTTATGTATTTGTCGTTTTTTTTTTATTCGTTTTTCTAAATTCAACTCAGATGAAAGATACGTTGTGAGAAGGTGCCCTGGTATATGCTGTCCACTAATTAAAGTGGGCACCCTGTACCAGTCCACATGACCCTTATGCTGTATGAGGTCAAAGATAACTTTTAGAAAGCTACCCTAGTGGTAGCTGTGGAGAGCAGCCTTCTGGCTAATTCTTGAAAGAATGTAAAGCAGCTTGTTTTACCAGAATATTACCTCCTGAATGACTAAACAAAAGGAGAATTACACAGTTGTTATATAAAAATATGTATTTATTAATATACCACTCTCTACTAGTCTCTACACGAGATTAGAGCACCAAGCACACAATACTGAATCAATAGAACATTTGTAAGTAGCACAATACACAGCAGGCTTCAGGGAGAGACTGAACCATATACTAAAAAAACGGTATAACAATCACGACTCGACTGGACACAGTACCTAGAGCTCATACAATAGCTGGGACCCTAAGGAACCACCTAAGGCAGTGACACAGGTAGCCCACAGAGGACGGGTCCAGTGAGGAAACACGACTGTGTGCTCTGTAGAACTCTAAGGGAAAGTCGCTGTTGCAAAGTTATAGCTTAAGGACACATCTATAAGTACTTCGAGCAAACCCTTTGGAACATATGAGGTTCTAGAGATAACCCACCAGTGAGTACCAAGGTACCCGTGTTACTTATCCAGAGGAGCCGGGTGCATAGAGGTTAAGTGGTGTCGGAAACCTTTGTCGTTTTCAATGGAGAGCTGCAAAGAAGGACTGCTGCTAGGAAGGCGAAGAGTGTCCGGTGGAATCCAACCTGGATTCTGGGTGAGAGGAACCTGAAAGCAGAGGAGACAGAGTCTGGGTCACTTCAGGTGATCAGGGGCTCGGTAGTCGAATTCCCACCGATGTCAGGTGCTTCAGGTGCGAAGAAGGGATGCTTGACTCTGCAGCCACAGGGACCAGGAGACGTCGATGATGACCAAAGTCCGCAGGCAAACTGTCCCACAAAGGATGTTGAGTCAGGACTACTCGGAGTCCAATGCACGAGCTCAGGGGTCGCCAACAAGCATATGCACTTACAAATGTACGCGTGCACAGGGGTTCGGGTCACGCAGTCCCCACGGGGGATACTGGTCTCAGAATCGCTGAGAGGGCAGATTGACCTCCGAGACCTTCAGAAATCCACCTCCTGTGTTGCTGAAATGTTCTGAATCCTCAGGAGCTCAGTAGATGCAAGCCGGTCAGATGCGCTTAGGTGCCTGCTAGTGCAGGGGAGTAACTCCTTTGCTCCAAGGGAGATTCTTCAGTCGTCCAGCATTGTGCTGGCAGTTGAAGTACTTGGTTTCTTCTTAGTAGAATATTGTCCAGGTAAAATCTAAAGTCCTGTAGCCAGGTAACCCACTTTATACCCACGGGAAAGGGTTGGACAGATTCAGGGGGCCCTCCGGGGGGAGAAGCAGGGCAGAGGGGTGGCTACACCCATGTCCTTTGTCCAGTTTCACACCAGAGCAGGAGCCAATGGTTTCCAGAACTGGTTTGAGCTGGACTATGCACAGGGACACCAAATGTGCCCCCTGAGCCAGACTTTCTGGCCTTGTAACCGTGCACCCACCCAGGCCCAATACACTAAATCCTGTCTGGGAGGTGGTCACACCTCCCTGTGACAGGATGCCTATTGTCATACCTTCCTCTGCTTGAGCTTGGCTCAGCAGCAGGAGAACAGAATCGTGTCTGTGGCTGGCAGTGTCCATTTTGTGCTGCCCGGGTCGGGAAAGCTGGTTCGGGTAGACCGGTGACCCACAGTAGTGGTTTCAGAAGGGTGGAATCATACCTCTCACACCAGTTACTGATGTAGAGGTATGATTCTAAGGTGTTTGACACCAAATACGACATGTTTCTAAGCAGCCGTTTTAAAGTTAGCATTTACTGCGAGGTTATAATGCAACTTAACATATATGTCTGGCTGCATCACAGACAACCCCGGAGAATGGTCTCCGAATGCTACAGAGGGGCTCTGCTCATGCAGGTGCACCCTCTCACATAAAACCCAGCACCCTGCCTTCAGGATTGATAAGGCCTGCCATAGGGGTGACTGATTTAGATAGATATAGTGAACCTAAATCTAAGTAGGTGGTGCAAGCACCAGCTTACACAGGCTGCTGTAGCAGACCTGTTGTGTCATTTTGAATGGCCTCTCATGAGTGGCATACTAAATCCTTCAGCCCATGGGAGGCCTCTGGGGTACATGCTGTCCACTAATTAAAGTGGGCACCTTGTATCAGTCCAAACAACCCTTATTGATTATTAGGTTTAAGACAACTTTAATTGAAAGCTATCCTGGTGGTAGCTATGGAGGGCAGCCTTCAGGCTAAGTCTCGAAGGAATGTACAGCAGCTTGTTTTACCAGTCTATAACCTCCTGTATGACCAAATGAAAGGAGAACCACACAAGGAATATATATATATATATATATATATATATATATATATATATATATATATATATATATATATATATATATATATATATATATATATATATATATATATATATATATATATATTCCTTGTGTGGTTCTCCTTTCATCCTTTCATAGGGATTTCTGAAAATTCTATGTTGAATAACTTTGGCCTTGATGAACGGAATTGGCTGAAATTGTCAGGAAAATGGCACATTTTGTTTCTGAGCGTCCCCAGAAAGTTTGGGGGGGTTTCGTCAAGCGGGGGCCGAGAAAAAAGGGGGATCCCAAAACGTGTTTTTAACATTGAGTTTTCCATAGGGCGGTTGGACTCACTTTTAGCTCGAACGGCTGAATGGATTTCCACAAAACTTGGCAAAATTGTAGGGACTGGTAGCCCGATGTGCCTTTGCTATGTCTCAAGATATATGCTCCAGTGGTTTTTACGAAAATTAACTTTGAAAAATATATATTGGGCTACATTGGGCTATATATATGTTAGAGCCCAAATGTAGCCCAATGCAGCCCAATGTAGCCCAAAGATGGCCACCAGAGACAAAAAAAAACAAATGTAGCCCAAATATCAGCCAGATGTAGCCCAACTATAGCCCAATGATAGAATGTCCCAGAGTGTTCTAAGGAACAACTAGAACGCTAACAGTCTTACTTATGACAAAAGTATGGCACACCTGAAGTCATCTTGATTGGAATAAAGTGGTAACACTTAATACATTTAATTTGAAAAGGAACATAATGAGGGGTTTCATTTTGCCATAGAAATGTTATATATATATATATATATATATATATATATATATATATATATATATATATATATATATATATATATATATATATATATATATTACCTACTGGCGGTCGCCAGTAGGTATATATAGTTAGGATTTTTTTGAATAGGGATTTCTGAAAATTCTAGTTGAATAACTTTGGCGTTGATGGACGGAATTGGCTGAAATTTTCAGGAAAATGGCACATTTTGTTTCTGAGCGTCCCCTGAAAGTTTGGGGGTGGTTTCATCAAGCGGGGGCCGAGAAAAAAGGGGGGTCCCAAAACGTGTTTTTAACATTGAGTTTTCCATAGGGCGGTTGGACTCACTTTTAGCTCGAACGGCTGAATGGATTTCTATGAAACTTGGCAAAATTGTAGAGACTGTTTGCCCGATGTGCCTTTGCTAGGTCTCAAGATATGTGCTCCAGTGGATTTTGAGAAATTAACGTTAAAAAAAATATATATCTGTGACAGCGTCCCGGTTAGCGCCCCGGTTCGTGTACCAGACGCGTAACGGAACTTCGCGAGGAGAAGCGGATTGGCTCTCCGGTGACTGTCAACATTCTAAACAGTCCGGAGCGGCCGCCATCTTGTCTCTCGGTAGGATCGAGAGACAAGAGGTGGAAATAAACGAAGGGGGAAATGAATGAAAGGGGGCAAGGTAAACCCCTCCTGACCCCCTAGGATTGATGTGGGGGCTATTAAAGGGCCCCGCGGGGCAAAAAAATCAAAAACAAATTTTTTCGATTTTTCGCGGTGGAAGCGCTACCCGGTACGCGAACCGGGTAGCTCACCGGTAGCGTAACGGGAGTCCGCCATCTTGTGTTTCGGACGAATTTAGTCACAAGATGGAGGATAAACAATGTTGGGAATGGGTATAAGGGGGCACGGGAGACATATCCTGACCCCCTAGGTTTTCTGAGGGTGGCTGAGGAGGCCCATATATATAAAAAAAAAAACCTTTCTTTTTCAAATTTTCGCACGGTTAGCGCCCGATCCGCGCACCGGGTAGCGTTCCGGAAAGCGTAACAAGGGGAAAACCAAGGGAAATATTAAAATAATATTTTAGAGTGAATAGAGCTGTTGTGTTGTGTGGGTGATGTAAGTACCAACATGTAGGTACCAATGAAGAGTCTAAAATTCAATGTACACCGTCTCCTCTGTAGATATTTTGTATGTTCTAATATGGGTTATTTAAATGTAAATGTGTGGAAAAGCACTTCATGCTTTAAAGCAATTGTATTTTTGAACTGATTGTTCTTTCCTCTTAGTCCTCCTCTTTGTTTTTTTTCCCCACACTCTTCTTCAGCATGATAGTTGATAAATTCGTTCCCTCAAAAAATGTATATACATACAAAAATTATATTAAATACATATAAAATATATTTTTCCTTTAAAAGAAGAATACATTTTACAGCTTTTGATATTTGCTATTAAAAAACCATTGAAATTCACTGAAAAAAACCATAGGTTATAGACCATATATAGTTAGGAATTAGCATTTACAAAACCTTGAAAATTTACTGAAAAAACCATAGGTTATAGACCATATATAGTTAGGAATTAGCATTTACAAAACCTTATTTTACTCACACAAAACCATTGAAATTCGCATATATAGTTAGTTGCACTAACTATATATCGCGCACCCGCAATCCACTGCTGATCATGTCGCATATTACATCATTCATGACATGGTCAGTGACATCACTGATGACATCACTGATGACATCTCAAATGACATCACTGATGACAATATCCAGTGACTGTATGTTTCTGTAAAGTTAAAATATGTCTTACATATTGAAGAATGAGTGGATGTATAAGTGTCTGGATGAAGGATTTAGTAGGTGCATGACTGACTGTATGAGTGAGTGATTAAATGTGTCTCACCGAGTGCATGGGTTAGTGACTAAACTGTCTTAATTTGTGCATCATTATGTCTGTTGTTCTGTAAACTGCTGCATGTGTTGATCAGTAGCTATATGAGTAACTATATGGGTTATTGATTGGTTGCCCAAGTATTTGTATGGGAGACTGAGTGTGTGTGGGGGTGGCTGGGAGGTGTATGACTCTGTGCATAGATGTGTGAGCAGTTGATTCACTAGATGTATGGGTTCAAAAGTGCATGTGGAAACAGCTGTATGTGCGGTTGACTGTGTGCATGAGTGTATTGGTGAGTGAATGGATATCTCAGTGCTACATGTCAAAGTAAGTACATATGTAAAACACAGTACATGTGAGAGTTGACATTACCTACTGGCGATAGCCAGTAGGTATATATAGTTAGGATTTTTTTCCTATGGGATTTTTGAAAATTCTATGTCAAATAACTTTGGCGTTTGAGGACAGAATTGGCTGAAATTTTCAGGAAAATGGAACATTTTGTTTCTGAGCAGCCCCTGAAAATTTGGGGGGGTTTCGTCAAGGGGGAGGCCGAGAAAAAAGGGGGGTCCCAAAACGTGTTTTTCCTATGCAATTTTCCATAGGGCGGTTGGCCTCACTTTTAGCCTGAACGGCTGAATGGATTTACACCAAACTTGGCAAAATTGTAGGGACTGGTAGCCCGATGTGCCTTTGCTATGTCTCAAGATATAGGCTCCAGTGGTTTTTACGAAAATTAACTTTGAAAAATATATATTGGGCTACATTGGGCTATATATATGTTGGAGCCCAAATGTAGCCCAATGTAGCCCAAAGATGGCCACCAGAGACAAAAAAAACAAATGTAGCCCAAATATCAGCCAGATGTAGCCCAACTATAGCCCAATGACAGAATGTCCCAGAGTGTTCTAAAGAACAACTAGAGCGCTAACAGTCCTACTTATTACAAAGGTATGGCACACCTGAAGCCATCTTGATTGGAATAAAGTGGTAACTCTTAAAACATTTAATTTAAAAAGGAACAAAATGAGGGGGTTCATTTTGCCATAGAAAGTATGATTAGCGAATATATGACGAAATCCCGCATACCATCAGTCCGCAAAAAAATCCCGCATGTACTATTAGGCCGCAAATTAAAATAACGAAAACTTTTAGAACGAATATGCCTTTAGCATACACTAAACAACTAAACTACCCTAAACCCTAAAACACTACCCCCAGCATGACCCTACACTACACAAACAGTACAACACTACCCTAAACCCTAAAACACTACCCCCAGCATGACCCTACACTACACAAACACTACAACACTACCCTAAACCCTAAAACACTACCCCCAGCATGACCCTACACTACGCAAACACTACAACACTACCCAAAACCCTAAAACACTACACCCCAGCATGACCCTACACTACGCAAACACTACAACACTACCCTAAACCCTAAAACACTACCCCCAGCATGACCCTACACTACACAAACACTACAACACAACCCTAAACCCTAAAACACTACCCCCAGCATGACCCTACACTACGCAAACACTACAACACAACCCTAAAACACTACCCCCAGCATGACCCTACACTACGCAAACACTACAACACTACCCTAAACCCTAAAACACTACCCCCAGCATGACCCTACACTACGCAAACACTACAACACTACCCAAAACCCTAAAACACTACACCCCAGCATGACCCTACACTACGCAAACACTACAACACTACCCTAAACCCTAAAACACTACCCCCAGCAAGACCCTACACTACGCAAACACTACAATACTACCCAAAACCCTAAAACACTACACCCCAGCATGACCCTACACTACGCAAACACTACAACACTACCCTAAACCCTAAAACACTACCCCCAGCATGACCCTACACTACGCAAACACTACAACACTACCCTAAACCCTAAAACACTACCCCCAGCATGACCCTACACTACGCAAACACTACAACACTACCCTAAACCCTAAAACACTACCCCCAGCATGACCCTACACTACGCAAACACTACAACACTACCCTAAACCCTAAAACACTACCCCCAGCATGACCCTACACTACGCAAACACTACAACACTACCCTAAACCCTAAAACACTACCCCCAGCATGACCCTACACTACGCAAACACTACAACACTACCCAAAACCCTAAAACACTACCCCCAGCATGACCCTACACTACGCAAACACTACAACACTACCCAAAACCCTAAAACACTACCCCCCAGCATGACCCTACACTACGCAAACACTACAACACTACCCAAAACCCTAAAACACTACCCCCAGCATGACCCTACACTACGCAAACACTACAACACTACCCAAAACCCTAAAACACTACCCCCAGCATGACCCTACACTACGCAAACACTACAACACTACCCAAAACCCTAAAACACTACACCCCAGCATGACCCTACACTACGCAAACACTACAACACTACCCAAAACCCTAAAACACTACACCCCAGCATGACCCTACACTACGCAAACACTACAACACTACCCAAAACCCTAAAACACTACCCCCAGCATGACCCTACACTACGCAAACACTACAACACTACCCAAAACCCTAAAACACTACCCCCAGCATGACCCTACACTACGCAAACTACCCTAAACCCTAAAATACTACACCCCAGCATGACCCTACACTACGCAAACACTACAACACTACCCAAAACCCTAAAACACTACCCCGAGCATGACCCTACACTACGCAAACACTACAACACTATCCTAAACCCTAAAACACTACGCCCAGCATGACCCTACACTACGCAAACACTACAACACTACCCTAAACCCTAAAACACTAGCCCCAGCATGACCCTACACTACGCAAACACTACAACACAACCCTAAACCCTAAAACACTACCCCCAGCATGACCCTACACTACGCAAACACTACAACACTACCCTAAACCCTAAAACACTACCCCCAGCATGACCCTACACTACGCAAACACTACAACACAACCCTAAACCCTAAAACACTACCCCCAGCATGACCCTACACTAAACAACCACCACAACTCTACTCTAACACAACACTACACTACACAACACTACACTACACTACACAATCACTAACCCACGAAAAAATTAACACAAACCCACTTACCTCTCTCGTCATCGTGGTTTTCACAACGCAAATGCATTTACCATACATTCCTTTAAAACGTAATTCTTTGTAAAGGCATGCGCGATAAATGCACATGCGTTTTGAAAAAATGCGGGATAATGGTATGCGAGGTCAATGACCTTGCGGGATAATGGTATGCGGACTGAAAGTCTGCGGGATAAAAAATGCGGGAAAATGGCTGCAAACCATGATTAGCAGCAGACTTCCCTGGTGAGCACTAGCTTTACTACAGTGATCTAATGAGCAACTAGAGTGCTAACATTCAGAATTTATGGCAAATGTGTGACACATCTGAATGCCTTCTTGATAGAACCAAAGTAAACAAGCATTGAAAATGCAATAGATCTCGCCCTCGTTTAAGTTAAAGCCATTCTGTTTGTAATGAGGTGGCTTTTTAGCTTTGCTTTTATTAGTGTTTTTAAAACTTTCATGTAAATAACATGCATATGTATGCATATATGTATATGTATGCATGCATTTATATTTATATAGATATGCAGATTATATATGTTTATATATGTATATTACCTACTGGCGATAGCCAGTGGGTATATATAGTTAGGATTTTTTCTCTATGGGATTTCTGAAAATTCTATGTCTAATAACTTTGGCGTTTGTGGACGGAATTGGCTGATATTTTCAGGAAAATGGCACATTTTGTTTCTGAGCAGCCCCTGAAAATTTGGGGGGGTTTCGTCAAGGGGGGGCCGAGAAAAAAGGGGGGTCCCAAAACGCGTTTTTCCCATTCATTTTTCCATAGGGCGGTTGGACTCACTTTTAGCTCGAACGGCTGAATAGATTTACATGAAACTTGGCAAAATTGTAGATATGGTTTGCCCGTCGTGCCTTTGCTATGTCTCAATATATGTGCTCCAGTGGATTTTGAGAAATTAACGTTTAAAAAAATATATATATCTGTGACAGCGCTCCGGTTAGCGCCCCGGTTCGCGTACCTGACGCGTAACGGAACTTCGCGAAGCGAAGCTGATTGGCTCTCCGGTGTCTGTCAACATTCTAAACAGTCCGGAGCGGCCGCCATCTTGTCTCTCGGTACGATCGAGAGACAAGATGTGGTGAAAAACGAAGGGGGAAATGAAGGAAAGGGGGCAAGGTAGACCACTCCTGACCCCCTAGGATTGATGAGGGGGATATTAAAGTGCCCCACGGGGCAAAAAATAATTTATTTTTTTTTTGCGATTTTACGCCGTAGAGGCGCGTCCCGGTACGCGAACCGGGCAGCTCACCGGGCAGCTCACCGGGCAGCTAACCGGGCAGGTAACCGGCAGCGTAGCTGTCAACATTGTAAACAGTCCGGAGCGGCCGCCATCTTGTCTCTCGGTAGGTTCGAGAGACAAGATGTGGTGAAAAAAGAAGGGGGAAATGAAGGAAAGGGGGCAAGGTAAACCCCTCCTGACCCCCTAGGATTGATGAGGGGGATATTAAAGTCCCCCGCGATTTTTCGCGGTAGAGGCGCTTCCCGGTACGCGAACCGGGCAGCTAACCGGCAGCGTAACGGGAGTCCGCCATCTTGTGTTTTTGGAGCGTCCGGTTCGCGTACCGGGTAGCGTCCCGGTAAGCGTAACAAGGGGAAAACCAAGAGAAACAGTAAAAAAAAAATTAAGGGAATAGATTTCCAGCAAACTTGGCAAAATTGTAGGGACTGTTTGTTTGATGTGCCTTTGCAAGGCCTCAAGATATGTGCACGTGTGGATTTTGTCTAATTAAGGTTAAAAAAAATATATATATCTGTAAGCGTGCTACGGCACGCTTACGTTACGGGTTTTGTTTGCGCTGCAGAGCCGATACGTCACGGTTATGCGACGCGTCATGAGGCGTCTCACGTGGCTACGTGATACGTCACGTAATAAAGAATATATTTTACAGCTATAGATATTAGCTTTTAAAAAACCAATGAAATTCACTGAAAAAACCATAGGTTATAGACCATATATAGTTAGGAATTTGCATTTACAAAACCTTGAAAATTCACTGAAAAAACTATAGGTTAGAGACCATATATAGTTAGCTGGACATTTTAGTGACATAAAACAAATGAAATTCCATATATTGTTAGTTGCACTAACTATATATCGCGCACCCGCAATCCACTGCTGATGATGTCACATATTACATCATTCATGACATGGTCAGTGACATCACTGATGACATCACTGATGACATCTCAAATGACATCACTGATGACATCACTGATGACATCTCAAATGACATCACTGATGACATCACTGATGACATCATCTAGTGTCTGTGTGTTTTTGTAAAGTTTAAATATGTTTTACATATTGAAGAATGAGTGGATGTATGGAAGAGTGTGTGTGTGGCTGTATGGATCATTGTGAACTTGTATCAGGGATTGTATAAGAGAGTAAATATGTGTTAGTATATGTTTGAATAAGTAAGGTGTGTATAACTGTATAGTTGAGGAAATGGAGGTGTGATTGATTCTTTGCATGACTGACTAGGTGTGTGAGTAACTCCATGGATGAGTGACAGTCTGTGAGTGTCTGTTTACACTGAGTGTATCTAAGGTTATATTAGAGTCTGAAGAGGTTCATTGTATTATCACATGAGTGATGTCATCAGTGATGTCATCAGTGATGTCATTTGAGATGCCATCAGTGATGTCATCAGTGATGTCATTTGAGATGTCATCAGTGATGTCATTTGAGATGTCATCAGTGATGTCATCAGTGATGTCATTTGAGATGTCATCAGTGATGTCATCAGTGATGTCACTGACCATGTCATGAATGATGTAATATGCGACATGATCAGCAGTGGATTGCGGGTGCGCGATATATAGTTAGTGCAACTAACTATATATGCGAATTTCAGTGGTTTTGTGTGAGTAAAATAAGGTTTTGTAAATGCTAATTCCTAACTATATATGGTCTATAACCTATGGTTTTTTCAGTGAATATATATATATATATATATATATATATATATATATATATATATATATATATATATATATATATATAATATGTATTTATTACTAAACACTCTCTACTAACCTCTTTATGAGATTAGAGAACAAAGCACACAATATTACAGTACTAGAACAGTAAATAGCACAATACACAGCGGGTTCCAGGGGGAGACCGAACCATATACTAAGAAAGTGGTAAAACCACGACTTGACTAGACACAGTGCCTAGAGCATGTAGAATCGCTGGGACCCCTAGGAAACACCCATGGTAGTGACACAGGGGACCCACGGGGGACGCATGCAGTGTGAGAACACAGCCGCAAGCTCCGTACAATCCTATAGGAATTTCGCGGTTGGAATTTTAAAGTTTAAGGACACTTAGGAGTGGACTTTGAGCAAACCCTTTCAGACTTAGAAGGTTCTAAGGCCAGCACCCATGTGAGCACCAGAGTACTCATGTTACCTAACCCAGGGAAGCCGGGTGCATAGGTGTCAAATGGTGTCGGGAATCTTCGTCGTTTTCAAGGGTGTGATGCTGCAAAGTGCTGCTGCCGTGAAGAGGAAAAGTGTAAGGTGTGGTCCAAGACTGGATCGATGCTGAGAAGAACCTGAAAGCAGAGGGGACGGAGTCTGGGTCACTTGCCAGTGACCAGGGGCTCGGTAGACGAATACCCACCGATGTCGGTTGCATCAGGTGAGAAGAGATGAAGCTTGACTCTGCAGCCACAGGGACCAGGAGACGTCGATGATGACCAAAGTCCGCAGGCAAGCTGTCCCACAAAGGATGTCGAGTGCTGGGGGGGTCAGTGTTCGGATTGAACACCAACAAGCCTTGGCAACTGCAACCCACGTAGTCAGAGAAAAGTTGCTTCGGTGAGGACCAGCAAGGTGCTAGGGCACAGCTTTCCAAACTGTGTGTCCTGACACAGTACTGTGTCACCTGCAAATGGTGGGTGTGTCGCGGGCACTTAGCACATAACTGCTGCTAATTAAGAGGCATTTCTAGACACTCTGCTCTATGGGGGCCGGGCGATTCACAACAAAGCCTCATTAACAAGTAAATGGTCTTTTAAAGACCTGTGAAGTGCTCGAGTGTGTGTGCCCGGGAAGCTGAGGTGAGGTGACAGAGGGTGACAGACAGAGGGAAACGGAGGGAGGAAGACAGATGGAGGGAGACAGAGGGAGGGAGACAGAGGGAGGGAGAGAGACAGAGGGAGGAGGGTGACAGAGGGAGGAGGGTGACAGAGGGAGGAAACAGAGGGAGGGAAACAGACAGACAGAGACAGACAGACAGAGAGAGGGAGACAGACAGAGAGAGGGAGACAGAGAGGGAGGGGGAGAAAGGGAGGGAGACAGAGGGACGGAGACAGAGGGAGAGAGACAGAGGGAGGCAAAGGGTGACAGACAGAGGGAGGAGGGCGGCAGAGGGAGGGAGAGAGACAGAGGGAGGGAGACAGAGGGACAGAGACAGTCAGAGGGAGACAGACGGAGACAGACAGAGGGAGGGAGAAAGAGAGAGAGGGAAACCGTGGGAGACAGAGAGAGGAAGACAGAGGGAGGGAGTCCGGGGTAGACAGAGGGAGGGGGAGGGAGACAGAGAGAGAGAGGGAGACAGAGAAAGAGGGGGACAGAGAGAGAGGGAGACAGAGAGAGAGAGAGGGAGACAGAGAGAGAGGGAGACAGAGAGAGAGGGAGACAGAGAGAGAGGGAGACAGACAGAGGGAAGGACACAGAGGGACGGAGACAGAGAGAGGGAGACAGAGGGTGACAGACAGAGGGAGACATACAGAAGGAGGGAGACAGACGGAGGGAGACAGAGGGAGGGAGACAGATAGTGGGGGACAGATAGTGGGAGGGAGAGGGAGGGAGGGAGAGGGAGAGAGACAGACAGAGGGAGGGTGACAGAGGGAGACGGAGAGGGAGGGAGACAGAGAGAGGGAGGGTGACAGAGACAGAGAGAGGGAGGGAGACAGAGACAGAGAGAGGGAGGGAGAAAGAGACAGACAGAGATAGAGACCAAGACAGACAGAGACAGATAGAGACAGAGACAGGGACAGGGGCAGACAGATAGAGCAGAGACAGAGAGGGAGAGGGAGACAGAGGGAGGGAGACAGTGACAGACAGAGACAGGGACAGACAGACAGATAGAGGCAGAGACAGGGACAGACAAATAGAGGCAGAGACTGTGACAGACAGAGACAGAGAGGGAGAAGGAGACGGGGACAGAGAGGGAGAAGGAGAGGGAGACGGAGACTGAGGGAGAGAGAGAGGGAGACATAGGGTGACAGAGGGAGGGAGAGGTCGGGAGATAGAGAGAGAGGGAGACAGAGGGTGACAGGGGGAGAGGGAGGGAGACAGAGAGAGGGAGGGAGACAGAGAGGGAGACAGAGGGAGGGAGGCAGAGGGAGACAGAGGGAGGAAGTAGAGGGAGGGAGACAGAGGGAGGGAGACAGAGAGAGGCGGAGACAGAGAGGGAGACAGAGGGAGGAGACAGAGGGGGGAGACAGAGGGAGGGAGACAGAGGGAGGGAGACAGAGGGAGGGAGATAGAGGGAGAGAGGGAGAGAGAGAGAGAGAGAGGGGGGGGCAGAGAGAGGGGGACAGAGAGAGGGGGACAGAGAGAGAGGGGGACAGAGGGAGGGAGATAGAGGGAGGGAGACAGAGGGAGGGAGGCAGAGGGAGGGAGACAGAGGGAGGGAGACAGAGGGAGGGGGCAGATAGAGGGAGACTGATGGAGGTAGACTGATGGAGGGAGACAGAGGGAGGGAGACAGACAAGACGGAGACAGAGGGAGGGAGACAGATGGAGAGAGAGGGAGACAGACAGAGTGAGTGAGACAGAAGGAGACAGAGAGAGAGGGAGAGAGACAGACAGAGACAGATACAGAGACATGGGCAGACAGATAGAGACAGAGAGACGGAGAGGGAGACAGGTGGAGGGAGTCAGGGACAGAGACAGGGACAGACAGACAGATAGAGACAGGGACAGGGACTCATGGTCACAGGTTTTTTGCTCTAGTCCCGCCCCCTCCCCCACTGACCCCGCCCCTACCGGTGCAGCCCTCGACCACAAACCACATTGTAAATTTGGCCCGAGAGAAAGTTTGTGAGTACCCATGCCCTCTTTGTGCCATAAATTACTGGGGCATGTGTCAAAATGTGCACGATTATATTCTTCTTCAGGCACAACCCTAACCTTACACCCAGTTTTGCCAGTCACTGTCTTTGTTAGAACAGATTCACAATTGCTTTAGTAACCTTCCTGCTTTCTCTAATGTGCTTGAAAATGCATCATTTGCCCACTTTTATTTCAAAAAATTTCTTCCGGAGGGGGGACCCCCCCCAATCCCCCTTAGGAGGTTTGTGGTCGCTCGCTACACTGCCTTAGTGTGTCCCAAAATGATGCATCTCCAAAAAGTGTGTCACCAACATGAAAAGTTTAGAAAGCTGTGCGCTAGGGACTCCCCAAGAGATGGAGAGTCAGGGCACGTCTGGAGCAACCAGGTAAGCCCACTGAAAGTTAAAGTTGCCTTCACAGGGACCCACAGGCCAACGGACAAGGGATTGCGAAGGGACATCGAGATAAAATCACAAAATACCAGCCCACGGAACACTCGTGGAGTGTAGGCCGGTAATCTTCGGTGGAATCACTGCTCGGGTCTGGACTACAAGTAGCCCAAAGCACAGCTTCAGGAGTTGCCGGAAAGCAGATGCTTCTGCAAATGGACACAGTGTCCAGGGGTACAGGTTCACGGTCCCCACGAGGGATACGGGTCTCAGGTTTGCTGAGCACACTAGTCGACCTCGGGACACTTGGAAACCCACCTCCTGTATCGCAAAAGTCTTCGGAGTGCTCAGGAGCTTCGGAATTGCAAACCGGTCAGAGGTGTCTTTGGTGCCTGCTTAGCAGGGGAGTAACTCCTTTACTCCAAGAGAGATTCTTCAGTCATCTAGCACAGTGTAGATCGTCAAAGTACTTGGTTTCTGTAGCAGAGTTTCATCCAGGTGAATCTACATTCCGGTAGTCAGGGGTTCCTACTTTATACCCAAGGAAGGGGTGGGACAAACTCCGGGGACCCACCTATGGGACGGTCAGGACAGAGGGGTGGCTACACCCATATCCTTTTCCAGTTTTGCGCCAGATCAGGGGCTGATAGCCCCCGCAACCGGATTGAGCTGGACTATGCACAGGGACACCAAATGTGCCCCCAGTGCAGACATCAAAGCACTCTTGGAGTGCACTCACCAAGCCACAATACGCTAAAGTCTGTCTGGGAGGTGATCTCACCTCCCTGTGACAGGAAACCTATTGTTCAGCCTCCCCTGGCGGAGTTTCGTCCAGCAGCAGGAAGGCAGACGCATGACTGTGGCTGGCAGCATCCATCTTGTCATGCCAGGGTCGAGAAAGCTGGTACCCGGTGTACCATGATGTCATAATTCTCCCTCTAGGAGGGTGGAATCATACCTCCCACACCAGTTACTGGTGTGGAGGTATGATTCCAAGGTGTTTGACACCAAACACGACAGTTTTCTGTGCAGCCGTTTTAAAGTTAGCATTTACCGCAAGGTTACAATGCACTTAAAGTATATGGTATGGTTGCATTCTGTCCATCAATTGTTGTTTTTGTATTTGTCACCTCGAGTGGGATGGGTATGCTTAGACGTGAGTCCCGTGCTCTCCACACCACTGGAGTCAAGCTATCCTGGCTGAAGACGGCTGATAGCCAGAAACCGGTCCTGGGATGCTTGATTCTGGTCCAGGAAAGACATGGCTTGGCAGTTCGGGCTGGACTGTTCCCATGAGGCACAGGGTCAAGGCTGATTTGCATATGGCCATGTCTGAACTGGGGTGGTGTGGAGTGCAAAAAAACGATGGATTTAGGCCCAGATCTCTGTACTGGGGTGAATGTATGACATTGATCTGCATTCTGTCCATCAATTGTTGTTTTTGCATCACAGAACAACCCCGGAGAAAAGATTCCGAAGACTGCAGAGGGGCCCTGCTCATGCATGGGCACCCACTCGCATAAAACCCAGCACCCTGCATTCAGGATTGATAAGGCCTGCCATAGGGCTGACTGATGGGTGTATATGTGCAGTGATAAGGTAGATATAGTGAACCTATATCTAAGTAAGGGGTGCATGCACCACCTTACACAGGTTACAGTAGCAGACCTGTGGTGTCAATTTGAGAGGCCTTTCAGGGGTGGCATAATACATGTTGCAACCCCTGGGAGGCCTCTGCGGTACCTATGGCCTAGGTAAATAGTATACCATATACTAGGGACTTATAAGGGGACCCCAGAATCCAATCTGGAGAGTACCTAAAGTACATGTAATCAGTTTATAAGAGAAAGCAGCTAGGCTGGGGTCCTGAATAGCAGGATCTCTGCCAGACTAAGTCAAAAACAGTGAAACATCAGCAAAAAATGGGGGTTACTATAAGAAGCTGATCCTACTCTCCTACACATATGCCCTGGGTACAAGGTGTACCATATACTAGGGCCTTATAAGGGTACCCCAGTATCCTATCTGGAGTGTACCTAAAGTACATTCATAGCAATTTCAGGGAGAAAGCAGATAGACTGGGTCCTGGATAGCAGGCTCCCCCCTGTAGAGTTGATGTGGTGGGCCCTAGGCCCTCATGTTAGGCGCAGCAAATGACCTGACACAGACACCAGATGAGGGTAGTGGGAATGGCCACGAGCACGTGCGCTCGGCCCCTTTTATTGCCAGCGTCATGTGACACCATGACGTCTGTGGTGGGTGGGTGTAAAGTGTAATACAGACACTTGAACACTAGAACGTGTCCATGCTAGGACACTACATCCCTCCCATTTTTTAATTGCAAAGACCCACATTCAGAAATCAACCTGTGGGGAAAATAACATGTATCAGGATGCAGTAAAGTGTTCAGCTTCCGCAGTGTCTTTCAATCCGCCGCTGCTTGGAATCACAGATGGTGTTCAACCTGTTGCGGGTAACATCAGTTCACAGTGGCACCGGTTTGTGGTGCTCGATGGAAACAGTCTGTTGATGACTCTGCTACGAGATTGTCCTCTCAGTCCTTCTTTTGCTCACTTCCATGGCGACGGGTGCAGTTAGAGTTCTTGTGGTTCGCCGGGGAATGATGCACGATTTCCGGCCTTGGCCTTAGCTTTATTTGTAGTCTGTGTCCTACTTGGCAAAACGCAGATCCGTTGCAAGGCATCCCTCTCACTAGGATGACCCCTCTCGTCGGTGTTCCCCTGCCACGGGATATCCTTGAGGTCCTCTTCTCGGATTCGCGCTGGGCTGGATGTGTCCACATCAGTTGTTCCTGCGCCGCCGTCAGTGGGGGTATGGAAGAGACGATGTGTCTCACCTCAGATTCCGCAGCCTCGTCCCAAGGTAGCTGTTGGTTTCTGTCTTTGCTTGCGATGTCTTCGCCCTCCCCGGACCTTTCGGACGGGCGTCGGAGGACCGTCTCTCGTCGCGGGGACTGCGTCCCGGAGGCCTCTGCCCCTGGGTCACCACGGCTGGCATGTGTCCAGTGTCCGTGTGACCCCAAAGGTGGATGTCACTAACGGTCTCGCTTGCTCCTCTCCGCAGATCCTGGGTGTGCGGAAACATCGTCTGTCAGCTGGTCTTCTTTGCCACTGGTTTTCTTCCGGCCTCGTGTTCCTCTCACTGTTGTCCTGGCACCTGTCACCTTACTTCTCTTCGGGAGTGAGCGTCTTCGTCTTCCTGCACTCCTCTCTGTCTTTCCTTAGTTGTTTCACTGTGAGGACGTTGCTTCGCACTGACTTCTCCTTCTACTCTTAATTGTGGCAACAGGCCACATGGATATGCTTCCTTCCTTTTCACGGTGGCAAACGTGCCACTCAGATCTCTCCTTTTCATCCTTCCTTTTCACGGTGGCAAACGTGCCACTCAGATCTCTCCTTTTCATCCTTCCTTTTCACGGTGGCAAACGTGCCACTCAGATCTCTCCTTTTCTTCCTTCCTTTTCGCAGTGGCAAACGTGCCACTCAGATCTCTCCTTTTCATCCTTCCTTTTCACGGTGGCAAACGTGCCACTCAGATCTCTCCTTTTCATCCTTCCTTTTCACGGTGGCAAACGTGCCACTCAGATCTCTCCTTTTCTTCCTTCCTTTTCGCAGTGGCAAACGTGCCACTCAGACCTCTCCTTTTCTTCCTTCTGCATCGCGACATCACTTGGACCAAACTTGTGTCTTCTCTTCTGACCTGGGTCCTCCATGCAGTGCGCGCACCCTGCATGTGTACCCCTGGTCTTGTCCTCGTCGGGGACACTTTCTCCTTCTTCCTCATCAGCCAGAGTTGGTGTCGCGAACCTTCTTTTCTTGATGCTTTCTTTTCTTGATGGTTGTTGGTGACGTTCGGGGGTCCATGTTTGTAGACCTGTTCATGGTTGAACGTCCTGGACCGGTTGGTGGTCCACTTCTGCCGATGCCTGGCAGGTTGCTTTCGGTCGTCCTGTCGGACTTTGCGCTACAACAGTTCCTGGGGGACCCGTTGTGGGTCAGCACTTGATGGGCGATCATTCGGGGGATCGGCTCCTGGGAGGCGCCATGGATCTGTCGCGGGTCGGCACTTGATGGGCGATCGTTCGCGAAGATTGTTCTGCGCGATGGCGCTGCATGCATTCTTCTTTCTGCTGGCGGTGGCTGTGCGTCGCCACGTGGCGCGTTGTTTGCGCACTTACTGTTCAGGGTTCTGGGACGCCTGCGGCGTGACGTTGGGTACTTGCTGCTTTGGCTGTCGTCGGGTACTTGATGCTTTGGACCGTTGACGGGAGTAGTTGATGATGCGGTGAGCGCCTGTGGCCACAAGGCGTCGCTGCTCTCTCCGTCCTTTGATCGCGGCAGTCGTTTCCCTGGACGTTCTTTTAGTGCTTGGCAGCCGTTTCCTCCAGACGTCAGTGCTTGGATGCTTTGTGAGGCAGTGGTGCCTTTTCCCACGTCGCGTTGGAAGTGGCAGTCGCCGACTCCTTGCTGGTGTGTGTGGGTGTCACGGGCGCTGTTGCGCAGTTACTTGCTGAGTGAGAGGTTGGATGCTTTCGTGCTGCGGGAGTTTAGACGCTTTCGCTGTCACTTGCGCTGTGGAGAACTTACTTGCTGCGTGAGATGTCTTGCGTTGTGCAATGCTTGTTTTAGTTCATGTGAATTTAGGTGCACTTTTGCATTTGGCCACTGGGTGGCAGTGTTGCTGGAATTGTTAGCAGCCTGTCTTGTCTTCCCCTGATGTGCACTCTATGGTCACAGTGCACAGGGGGCTGGAGCTGCTGCTGCTGGGAGCTGGTGAGTTTCTTTTGTTCTTCACTTTTGGGGACAGAAAGGCACAGGCGCATTGTTTGGGCACATGCTGAGTGAGGCACAGTTATCAGGGGTCAATGCTCACATGTTTGTTGTGTGTGCCGGTACTTCCATGTGTGTTTCCTGATATGCAGGAGAGTATGGGCGTGAGTGGTGAGGTACTGCTCCGTTGCTGTGCACAGGGTACCAGACTTTAACGTTTTCCTCGTTGAAAGGCACAGTGTATGGTTGGCGGCGCTGGCCGCTCACAGGCACTTCATTCGTTCTAGGGAGCCCACGAGGTGGAGGCTCATCAGACCGGCGGCGGCGCTGGCCGCGTGTGTGCACCTCCTGCTTTCCCCTCCCCGCCCGCTGCAGCCTCGGCAGTCCTCGCGGGGGGGGGGGGGGGGTGATTCTTACTCAGGCTGGGGAGCGCGTCGCTCCGGTCACTTCTCCTCGGGCGGGGGCGCTTGAAGCAGGCCGCGGGTAGGCTCCGCCGGCCCTGCTGTTTTAAACGCCTATGGTGCTCCACTCTTCGGTCTCCCGCCGCAGCAGCTTCACTATGCACACGCTGCGCGGCGGAGACCTGCCTTGCTTGTCGCAGGCCGCGGGTGGGCTCCGCCGGCGCTGCAGTGTCTCTCCTTTGTTGTGGGTGCCGCGGCAGGCCGCGGGTGGGCTCCGCCGGCGCCGCAGAGTCTTCCTTCGGGGTGGGCACTACCGGCGGGCCACGGGTGGGCTCCGCTGGCCCGGATGACGTTGCGAGGGGGGTTGGGAGGCGGTTAGCTACTCCGCTCCCTCCCCCTCGTAGTCTTCGGTGATTGCGGGTCCGGCCGCACTTGTTTTCACGCGGTCTTCAGTCTCTGTGCCCCTGCCGCTTCCAAGCTCACAAGCGGCGGGGGCGGGGGACGACTCGGGCAGGCCGCGGGTAGGCTCCGCTGGCGCTGCTTATTGCTGGGCACAGTTCATGGCGGGCACTTCGCCCGTGGGGCTCACCTTCGGCCGGCGGGCCAGATGCTCCGTCGCGGTCGCGGCGGGTGGGCTCCGCCCGGCCCGGGTACCTCTCCGGTGGGGGTCCTCAGCCTCGCGGCCGTCGCAGGTGGGCTCTGGGCGGTCCGCTGTTGCTTGGTGGCACTCGGTGGTGGCGGTCGACGCGGGTGGGCTCCGGTCGGCTTGCTGAGGGGCTCCCGGTCACTGCGGGGCTCCGACGTGCCCACCGGTCTTCTCGGCGCGTCGCGCCTCGCCACAGGGGATGCCCTCTAGATGGGCAGCTCTCTTCCCCTTTTCCTTAGCCGAGGGTAGTGGCACGCAGGGGCTGCACTACCGGCCTCGTCGCCATTGTAGAGTTGATGTGGTGGGCCCTAGGCCCTCATGTTAGGCGCAGCAAATGACCTGACACAGACACCAGATGAGGGTAGTGGGAATGGCCACGAGCACGTGCGCTCGGCCCCTTTTATTGCCAGCGTCATGTGACACCATGACGTCTGTGGTGGGTGGGTGTAAAGTGTAATACAGACACTTGAACACTAGAACGTGTCCATGCTAGGACACTACATCCCCCAGTCAAGACTAGTCCAAAAACAGTGAGACATCAGCAAAAAGTGGGGGTAACCATAAGAAGCAGATCCTACTTTCCTACGTAAGTCTTTAAAATAACCCACTTGCATTCCTGGGGTTTTGTAACACAACTATAACTGAAACAACATAGCAGGAAAACGTGATGCTGTGGCATGACATGCTAGACTTGGGCACCAACCCCTTCTCTAAATGAAGGATCATTCAATGGTCAACTAACTGCTGAGAAAAGGAACGACAGTAAGGCCACATAAGTCCTGCACCTTTAAGATTCCATGAAAACCAAAATCTTAACATCGGTGATTGCAGAAAAATACGTTCTGATGAAACTGAAAATTCCAAATAAAATATATTTAATAACATGTTTTATTTCTCCTTAAATCAACACCGGCACACTATTACGGAGCAGGAACATAATCTCGATTGAAGAATATATTCAATTAAGTGGTTGGATCTGCCCAGAGGCGCAACTACAGCCAAATGTGTGTGTGGGGGGGGGGGGGGGCTATTAAAAATTTCGAGGGGGGTGGTTGATTCTTCAAGCAATATGCAGAGTGGGGATGCAGGAGCTCTAAAATGTGGTGAAAAAACGACAAAGCCTCATTAGCAAGCAAATTGTCTTTAAAGACCTTTGGAGTCCTCGGGTGAGGCTGTGACTGTGCTTGCCTGGGAAGCTGTCTCAGCCGGGCTATAGTGGGGGGGGGGGGGGTCGGCTGAAGTCTTTTGAGCCCAATGGGCGTTGCGCGCGCCTGGATCTGCTCCGTGTTACCGAAATCCAGATTACGATGAACGATACATGAAGTCTCCCGAGCGGCTGCTGATAGGGCACGAACCGGCCACTCGATAGTCCTTCTTCTTTTTCCATAAAGCAACAAAAACGTATGCGCCAAAATGGACTGAACCATCGCGTGCAGTTGAAGGTGACTCGTGACTGGATGATGAATGTACAAGAAGAGACAACCTCCGTTTCAAAACAAAAGAAGTGTGCAGATGTATACAGAGATATTAAAAATACCCGTGTTAGACGTTGTCTTTAAAATTCTGTTTCTGCTTATGGCATGTTGGGTGGTTGCTTCCGTCGCCAAGGGTTACGATAGTAACAGACTTGCTGATTGATGATGGCTTTCCCATTGTCAGACGCAGGTTTAACAGACAGACGATCCTTGAGTTATGCCTAATTGTCGCCTGTGCGTCTTCAAAGAAGATTAAAAACCCCATTTGGACAGAGGAGCCCCCGGTGAGTGCACACTACGATCGTCTGTCTGTGTGAGACCTGTGCCTTTCACTTCTTTTTTCTGGCTCACTTCCTTACCCGCCGTACTATTTAAATTCAAAGGTTTCCATTCTAGAGAGAAATATGCTATACGATATGTAGAAAACCGTGTAATATCTCATTCATATGTTTTAAAATATGAATCGTGTAAACAAGTTCAAAACCTGTGACTGACGTAATAGTAAAACTTTGAAAAAGTTCTAGAATTAAAGTGCTGGTATGCCACACGTCCTTGATCTTCCCAACGCCATTTATTTGACTTATATGTTATTTAGTGATGTCACTTTCTACATCATTCTAGGGGAGAGGATGTAGCCTTAATGCTAGAGCTGCCGACCTTGAAGATGGAGAACGGGATTTGAGCCTCGGTGTCGGCTCAGCATCCTTTGATTCGGGGCAAATCACTTAATCTTCCCGTGCCTACCTAAAATGAACGTGTGCTTGTGTAACTTAACTGGTGCTCATTTAAAGCGCTCCAATTCCTTTGGATCGAGTTCGCGCTGTATAAATTTGCAACAACAAAAAAAATTCTAGTGTTTCTGACACACTCCGAATAATGTGCCACAACATAATGGGGCAGATTTAATATTTTTTAATTCCGCACAGTATCTAAAGTTGCGGCTCTGCTTTGCGCAAGGGGGAGAAAGTAGAAGAGATTCAAATGTTTTAATTTGCTCACTATTCCTGTGCTGGTGCATGAACATACTTGCCAGGACCATGCACAACTTTTGCACCGTGGTGCAGAGTTGTGCGCTTGATGTGTAGAATAGTATGTGTACTGGAAGTCTATATTTCCAATAAAAAATGGCAATCCTATGCTGAGAAAAATTCTGAAACATTCCACAAATTTCGTATGTGGTGCACTGTACAGAACACTACAAAGTGTGGAATGTTTGGAGAAATTAAATCATTTGTCCTTGTTGGCGCCACCTTCAAGGAGACATTATTGTTTGACCAAAGGTCTAGCTACCCTAGTAGATCAGGCTTTGTCTCAGAGTCTATGGTTCTTGTGCTAATTTGCTCGAGTTACACCCAAGTAACGCTGCATTGGAGCAAAGTAGTGCAAAATGCTACTTGCGCTGGTAAAAAGGCACCTTTTCGGCGCAAAATACCCTGCAGAAGTTTGCGCCCCTTTGCAGAACTTTGTTCCGACGCACAACTTTAGGAAATCTGGCTCAACCTGTTTTAACTGCCCATTTTCACGCACGTTTCCATCGTTTTCCACCTCCTTTGTATTCATTTTGTCTGCATTGGAAAGATGAAAAGCGAAGTGAAGCCTGAGGATTTGAATTTGGGATAATGGAGTCGAACACAGATCCTTGAAGTAGATGCATTAGTGATCATCCCAGTTAAATCCTACTCTTCTTAGCCAAAGTCCCAATCCTATGAACCTGTAGCTAGTGACCTCCGTTGACCTACCCCATTCTCCTTCTCCCCTTAGGGGAAGAGTCCAAAGAGAATCATATCCTGTTAGAATTCGAGATATCCTCTATTGAAACAGCTTCTCAAGAGCTGAAAGTCTGACAAAAGTCCAGGGTGGAACAGTGAGAGAATAACTGTAAGGGGAAATAAAGCTTGGAAGTGGGCAAGTTAGCAGAATTGTCATGTAAATCAGTAATCGGAAACTATAAAACATGACAAAAGTAGCATTTTAAAGAACTTCCTCACCAATTGTGTTTTTAAGTCTATTAGATAATATCACTGAAATAAGGGGTATTTATCAAATTGTATAATTTCTAAGCATGGACACAGACAGATTCAATAATTGTACCTTTGCCATGGGTGCATCTCAAAGCATTTATTTTGGTGCCAGTACTACTCATATGGTCAACATTTTAATAATATCTTGATCAATATTGTAGTTTGGTAAACCATACACGAGTCAGGTTTTTCTATACCACACAATCTGAATTTAATTATTTTCAGGTACTTCTAACGTTGACAGTCAAGGCAATGAGACACAGTGAAGTAGGTTGATTTGCATAATCTTATACAATTTGGTAGAGAGGGCATCACTATTTGAGCCTACGTTTCATCAGTCAAACTTTCTGTAGTTCAGCAATGGACAATTTCTTCTTCTGTATCCATTTCAACACACAAATACAATGTATTTTGTTTATTTGTCCTTCAGGAGCTATTAAGTATACTGTTCAATAGAAATGACTTGCAAAATACAGACATCACAGGTAAATTCAATCTGGCGTTTTATAGATTTTCCCTAGGCAATAGACAGTGTGATTTAAACTCAAGTGTCAAAAGCACGATTGAGAATAAAGTAAATTAACATTTGTTAATGCTATTTTCCACAGTATAAAGCAATGTGGGTGGAAGGAAGAGCAGTCTGTTTATTATTTGCCCTGACAGAACTGCAAAATAAGTTGCGGGAATCTGAGTAATTTGGAGGAAACTAAACACACAAGCAGTTAAGTCATAGAGATCCGACAGAGTTTGCTCTCAGGTTACATGACTTGATTAGGACACATCTGTGAAATGCAGCTTAGCTTGAGGCTATAGATAGTGTTTAATTTCAATTTATTTGGAAAAAGCTGAAGCACAGTAGCATTTCTTGAGATTTTATTTATGCACATGTGTACTCCACCTGCCTGTCTTCCTTCAGTTAACTGTAGCTTTTTAAAAATATATTTTTATTAAGGTACATTTAGAGTCAATATCAAATCAAAAGTATTAGGCTGCACAGTAAATTTTCCTGTAGAGTACCTCACAGTGGCAGCTCCTCTCAATCCCAAGTGGTGGGGCAGCACAGAGGAAATATCTAAAAAATAAAACACGGAGAAAATAATGGGAAAAAAAACAACACTGACCTGCCACTGCCGGATGCCACCTTGCTTCTCTGCTCCTTTCCTGATCCTTGCCTCCTGGACGTCCAAGAACTGGTGCATAATGTTATATGGTTGACCTACCTATAAGTCCCTAGTATATGGTACAAAGTTTACTGTAAGTTAAATGCCATTGGTGGACTGCAGTACCCATTGTGCCATCCTCTACAGTGATAGTGAGAACATGACTGCAGGCTTACCATTGTAGCCTGGCTTTAGCAGTTTTATATTGCAAATTCACCCTGTCAAAAGACTCCTTTTCACAGGCCTAAACCGTTCTTTTAAGTATTAATCAGCCACCCTTAAGTAGGCCTTACTACCCATAAGGCAAGGAGCATGGTATTTAAAAATATAGTATGTAAATGTTTAATGTTAAACATGCCCTTAGAGTGAAAAAGCCCTAAAATCTATAGTAGGGCTGGCTGCTCCATAAAAAAATACTGGGTTTCATTATTACATTTAATAATGCTAATTTCATCTAGAAAACAGCTATACATATAATTCGAAGACTCTATTTTAATAGTTATTCAAAATCCAATTTAATCAGAAATTACATTTTTTAGGGTTAAGGTACTTTTAGAAAGTTTCATTTTCCCTGCTTAAAGCACCTGGAGGCCCATTTGCATGAGCTCCCACTCCAGGTGAATAGCCCCCTTGATGAGGTGTTAAAGCGGCTCTTAAAGCAGTTCAAAAGCCTTGGGTGTGGGGAGGTCTTTCTTTTCCTCTGGAAGGATAACCTTCTGGCTGAGCCCAGGAACTTGCGTAACTGTAAAGAGGCAAATGTCACAGACAAAAACTAGCTGACACCTGGGCAGAGCCTTTCTTTGATCCCCCGATCAGACCTGCACCAATCCCAGTGGGAAATGAGCTGCCCCAGAACTGGTTTGAAGTGACCCAAAAGGAGGTTGCTGATATGCTTGGCCACACCTCTGAGATGGGCACACAGGCTCCACTCAGAGGAAGAAGGGGTTTGCTATGTTGGATTTAGGTAGGGAGGCACAGTGTGGGATTGTTTACTAAAAGGCAAACAGGAACTGCTGCAAAAGTGCGTAAGGTTACGCCTGGGAACGTTTCCCTATTGGTCAGGGAAGAGCCAGGAGTTTCCACCACCTACAAACTAGTGTCAAGCATAAATGTGGCAACCCGGTTACCTTCTTCAGAACACTGCTGGACTTGCCGAAGACAGAAGAAAGACTGCACTTGTTGTTTATGGTTGTATGTCTAAACAACTACTGCCTTAACCACGACATCATTATCCACGAAAGCTTTACATCGAGCTATGCTAAACCACAACTTTTTTTACGACTTCCTAAACCACTAAAAGGTTCACCTCGTGACTGGCCATTAGATGGCAGTATTGTAATAACAATACTTCCATATATTTTTAAATTGCTCTTTACCCATTTTTAGGTCGAGCTGACCTAGCATTCAATGCGAAAGCATTGAATGCTGTCAGCAAGACAACTAATGTTACCCGTATTTGGGAATGTGGACACGAGAGGGTGCACGAGCGCAGATTTGCTCAGATTTGACCTCGTGAGCGCGCACGGCGCCGTGCCCCTCTCGTGCCTTACATTCCCGTGCGCATACAGCCAGCCCCCACACCCCTGCACACAGGCACACGTACACACAGGCAGGCACACACACAGGTACAACACACGCAGGCACATACAAGCGCACCCGCCCCCGCCGCCGCCCGCCGCCCCCCGCTTACATACACACACAAACGCGCACACACAAACTCCCAACCCCACTCACCGGGCACATGCAGGGCTTCCATCACTGGGGGGGGGGGGGCGGGCACCGTCAATGTGCCCCGAGGCCCCCCCTCACCGGGTCTGCTATACTCTTCCCCGTCCCACAGCCTCACAGCACTCCTCAAGTACAGTGGGCGAAGACTGCAGGCGCCGCCACTGTCACGAGCCGCAGGGAACGCCAACGTGCACGCTCACGGCGTCACGCTCCTGCCCTCTCGCGTCTCTTCTGCGCTCCAGGCCGACGTGCGCCAAATACAGTAAAACAACAGAACCTCAACTGCGTGCTCCACAGTTTTATTTATTTCATTTACGTACTTGTTTAGTGTATTATGCCTACTTTTGATGATTCTCTTTTCCGATTGCTAGTAACAGGCATTCATAGACAGTGCGTCATTTAGAAGGAGCAATCACTTTGTAGTGTCTTATCGGCAGACCTGTAAGGAGAGGACGCAGACAAGGGATTCTTAAGTGTATGTTACTGTGCGCTGCTAAAGCCTGACGGTGCACACCCTGTGCAACACATTCTTGTCCACCCTGCCAACTCTAGCAGCAGAAGTGTCCATCCCGCTTCTTCCCTGAACTTTGCACTTCTGCTTGGGCGCACCCTTCTGTTAAACCCAAGATAATAAGGCTCGTCTCAGTTTAGTGTTCGTGCATATGTTTTTATAGACGTTTCGCACGCATGCTCGCCACACTCCTGTACCAGATGAGCTATTGCTCTGTATTTCTTTAGAAACATCTTACTCATTGAGGTATGATCGGCACGATGAGATGTGTGTAGTACTTCACAACATTTATCGTAGAGAAATTTGTTGGTAACCGTCTTGATTACAAAGTCACCGTAGTTTGAATTTTAAATGTATTTATTATTTTGTAAATATATTTATTGGTCCAACAACGACGAAACAGGTTGCCGTATATTCACTGCAGTGGCAGAGTGGGTGAGTTTGGAGCACGCAAATCAGGCCAGGTGTCTGTGTAACATGCCGATTATTACACCTGGCAGAAACAATGTATAACTAAATCCTACAACATCGAAAGCACAGCCTCCGAAGTACGTCCAATAACCGTTTTAAAATAGCAAGATCGTGGATCGGTACAATGAGGTGTGGGACAGTATATACCATTCATTCAAACCTTATTTATTTACTTATTTATTTATATCGCAAGCACCTGGCAGCATGGACAGTGGGGTGCTTTACAGAATACCTGGTAACTAAGCATGGGCGGAACTTGCGTATTTACGGATTCGCAATCCGCAAAATCCGCGAACTCTCGCGAATTTGCGGATTTTTTTTTATGTTCGCAAGGATTTCTGCCAGTTCGCGAGGGTTCTGTACCAGTTCGCAATTGCGAACTTACTTGTCGGCTCGCAACGGCCGCGACTATGTTGTTTCTACATCTGGTTCATCATCACAGGTTCACAGCACCCTCTGTTTCACCACTGCCACCCTCTGGTACACCCATGCCACCCTCTAGTACATCACTGCCACCCTCTGGTTGGTTTATCACTGTAGATTATGGGGGTGAAAAAAAGCAAGCACACCTGCCCTGCTTCAACTGACATGAATTAATTTGGGGTTGATTAATGTGTCACTGAATTTAAACTTCCAGTCTGGCTGGCACCTGCTTCCTTATCTGTAATTTGCTGAACTCTGAAGGGGCCCCTCAGGAAGCACTACAAGGAATGGTTACTAATGATAAGATTGAACTTTTGCACCTGCTGAGTGCTTTCAGTATTGTCTGTAATTGCTTTCTGTTGCAGTGTAATTTTTTTAACAGGACCTTTGTTGTATACTTGTAGCTATTCTCTGAGCCTGCTGTGAGGGTCAGAGCAGGGTCATAGAATAGTTGCAAGTAGGCAAATGAACTCTGAAGCGGCCCCTCAGGAAGCACTACAGGGAATGGTTACTAATGATAAGATTGAACTTTTGCACCTGCTGAGTGCTTTCAGTATTGCAAAAATCCAAATATCCAGCAGCATCCACAAAAGTAATCCTTCCAGGTCAAGATCCAAATCAAAGTGACCAGCACATGAAGAAAGCACTGGGAGGAGCCTGGTGGACAGGAACAGGAAGTTGGAGACTGTGGGGCACTTCCTTCCTCCCACCCCCACCCCCCAAAATGGACTCCTTGCAAAGAAAAAGTGCAGGCAAATGTCAACCTGAGGAGTTATTCTGATAAAAATCATAATTTTCAAGGTTTATGCTGCCTGCTGGTGGATTTCTTGTGCGAAATTGCAAATTTTGCAATCTCGCAATTGCGAGATTGTCGCTGCCCGCCGCATCTACGTGTTCGCAAGTATTTACTCCCGCGAAATTGTATAGTATTCTAGTTGGCAAGCAAAAAATCCGCTTCGCACGGATTTTACGAATTTTCGGCAAGTTCGCTAGAGTTCGCGGATTGCGAATTTACCGAAAATCCGCAAAATCCGCGAGCGGAACGGATTTTACGCCCATGCTTACTGGTAACCATATATTGAACGAAGAAGGTAGATTAACGGGGAAAACATGGTCAGCATGGGTTTAGAGAGAAAAGAGTACAAAGAGCAAGAAAGTATAGATGATCTCTGTATAGGTGGTTTTCCACCTGAAGTGGATAAGGTCCTCCGGTCTTCAAACAGGTTGTTCCAAATTCTAGGGGCCAACATGAGAGGGCCTGGTTCATAGTCTTGGATTTTTGTTTTGTTTCAGAATTTCTACTATCATTTGAACTTGGTTCCTGGTATTTCTCCTACCTCTGGAGGCCTGTGTTTGTTATTCATGTAGGTGTGTGCCTTTTGGTGCAGGACCTTATGGGTGGTGCAGGCACTTTTAAAGTGAATTCCAGCATCTAAGGACCACCAATGGCAGTCTTTCAGAATTTAATTGATGTGTCTAGATTTGTTTGCACCTTTAACGAGGCAAGCAGCGATGTATAGGATGTTCCAGGGAGGGGTGAGAATAGCCTTTCAGGTGTCTGCAAGTAGATCACTGCCATTATCAAGATGAGATGATACTGGGGCATGAGCCATGGCTCTGAGCTATTCGGAGGGATGGAGTGCTTAATTTGCCTGAGGTGGTGAAGTTGGATTGGATATGTGTTTTGCAATGAAACTGCTATTGTTAAGGGTGAATCCTAAAGATTTAGCACAGAGTACTGGTGTTGGTGTGAAGCCATCTCAGTTTGGTTCTGAAACCAGTGTTCCATGTGTAGCAGAAGGAATTAGGTTGAAGAGGTGGTTAGGTAGAAGTGACAAAGTGCTCATCCATTTTGTTAGGTTTTCCATGAGCAGTTTGAGAGTGGAGATGTCTGGAGGGTTCGAAAATCTAGTTACTAAAGTATATTTGGGAGTTGTTGGTGTATTGAATAGAAATTCTCTGCGTGTGAAGCATAGTACCAAGGCTTTCCATGCAGAGGTCAAATAGAAGTGATCACAGGATATATCCTTGATGTACACTGGAAAAAACTGGAAGAGAACGGGATCTGAATGTGTCAATTTTCACCAGCTATGATACGGAAGTGATCAAGGATTGGATCTATTTCAGCACTGTGTCCTTTACTTCCGTTCTTGAAAGGGGTATTTGTAGGGGGTTCTGTGTTTTATTGCATTGAATGCTGCTGACAATTAGAGCAGCACTAATACATGGGCTAAGCCATTTGAGATCAAGATGTAAGACCAGTAAGATTGTCAGACATTTAAGCATGCTCTGCTAGGATGTCTCCCTGATCTGAAGGTTGCATCATCTTCCTGGAAATGCCTATCCAGTCTTTTTCCTTGTCCGGTTGACAGAAAGAATGTTCATTTCATTTGGGTGATGAACATTGTGAATACAAATATCTTGTGTGAAGCACAACAGCACAGGGGCAGTCTTACTGATATTTGCATCATATTCCGTGGATGGGGGGACTTTTTTTCTTTATATTGTTGAAATGTTTACCTGTGCTGGTCCGTTTAGCTCCAAGATGAATGCGGTATACCTAAAACCAGTTTTTACTTGTCAGCCGTGTGTTCTTTCGGGCTGTTGAGAAGGTTGCACATACGTATCGGGTTAATCGGGTGTGCCAAATTTTCTCTGTCTTGCTGGTAATGTTAACGCATAACTCCATGTCACCAAGGAAGCAGTGCTACAATACTGGGTATCTGTTTAACATCTTAAAGCATTCGAGGAGATTTAGTCCTTTTTCACTTCAGTTGATCCAATTGAATTAACACATTTGAAATCAATTGTTAAGTATAAGCCCAGTATTCTAGCATTGCTTGCTTGTTGATTTGGATCCATCAAGTACCCTACCTGCAATTAGCTTGGAGGCATACATCTTCCTGGGTTGAAGTAAAAGATTACAGAATAGGCACAATAGACAAGTGAGTTAAGCAATTTGTGTTGAGGGGTAGGTGGGTCAGGGCAGGTGCTAGAGACCCTCACTCTATCGCTCTATCTTTCGCCCTCACTCTATCTATCTATCGCCCTCACTCTAGCTATCTTTCACCCTCCCTCTTGCTATCTTTCGCCCTCCCTCTAGCTATCTTTCGCCCTCCCTCTAGCTATCTATCGCCCTCCCTCTAGCTATCTTTCGCCCTCCCTCTAGCTATCTTTCGCCCTCCCTCTAGCTATCTTTCGCCCTCCCTCTAGCTATCTTTCGCCCTCCCTCTAGCTATCTTTCGCCCTCCCTCTAGCTATCTTTCGCCCTCCCTCTAGCTATCTTTTGCCCTTCCTCTAGCTATCTTTCGCCCTCACTCTATCTATCTATCTTTCGCCCTCACTCTATCTATCTATCTTTCGCCCTCACTCTATCTATCGCCCTCCCTTTATCTATCTTTCACCCTCCCTCTAGCTATCTATTGCCCTCCCTCTAGCTATCTATCGCCCTCACTCTATCTATCTATCGCCCTCCCTATAGCTATCTTTCGCCCTCCCTATAGCTATCTTTCGCCGTCCCGCTAGCTATCTTTCGCCCTCCCTCTAGCTATCTTTCGCCCTCACTCTATCTATCTATCTTTCGCCCTCACTCTATCTATCTATCTTTCGCCCTCACTCTATCTATCTATCTTTCGCCCTCACTCTATCTATCGCCCTCCCTCTAGCTATCTTTCGCCCTCCCTCTAGCTATCTATCGCCCTCCCTCTAGCTATCTATCGCCCTCCCTCTAGCTATCTATCGCCCTCCCTCTAGCTATCTATCGCCCTCCCTCTAGCTATCTTTCGCCCTCCCTCTAGCTATCTTTCGCCCTCCCTATAGCTATCTTTCGCCCTCCCGCTAGCTATCTTTCGCCCTCCCTCTAGCTATCTTTCGCCCTCACTCTATCTATCTATCTTTCGCCCTCACTCTATCTATCTTTCGCCCTCACTCTATCTATCGCCCTCACTCTATCTATCTATCGCCCTCACTCTAGCTATCTTTCGCCCTCCCTCTAGCTATCTATCGCCCTCCCTCTAGCTATCTTTCGCCCTCCCTCTAGCTATCTTTCGCCCTCCCTCTAGCCATCTTTCTCCCTCCCTCTAGCGATCTTTCGCCCTCCCTCTAGCTATCTTTCGCCCTCCCTCTAGCTATCTTTCGCCCTCCCTCTAGCTATCTTTCGCCCTTCCTCTAGCTATCTTTCGCCCTCACTCTATCTATCTATCTTTTGCCCTCACTCTATCTATCTATCTTTCGCCCTCACTCTATCTATCGCCCTCCCTTTAGCTATCTATCGCCCTCCCTTTAGCTATCTATCGCCCTCCCTTTAGCTATCTTTCGCCCTCCCTCTAGCTATCTATCGCCCTCCCTCTAGCTATCTATCGCCCTCCCTCTAGCTATCTATCGCCCTCCCTCTAGCTATCTTTCGCCCTCCCTCTAGGTATCTTTCGCCCTCCCTATAGCTATCTTTCGCCCTCCCGCTAGCTATCTTTCGCCCTCCCTCTAGCTATCTTTCGCCCTCACTCTATCTATCTATCTATCTTTCGCCCTCACTCTATCTATCTATCTTTCGCCCTCACTCTATCTATCTATCTTTCGCCCTCACTCTATCTATCGCCCTCCCTCTAGCTATCTTCCGCCCTCCCTCTAGCTATCTATCGCCTCCCTCTAGCTATCTATCGCCCTCCCTCTAGCTATCTATCGCCCTCCCTCTAGCTATCTTTCGCCCTCCCTCTAGCTATCTTTTGCCCTCCCTATAGCTATCTTTCGCCCTCCCGCTAGCTATCTTTCGCCCTCCCTCTAGCTATCTATCGCCCTCACTCTATCTATCTATCGCCCTCACTCTAGCTATCTTTCGCCCTCCCTCTAGCTATCTATCGCACCACCACAGCATCCCTCAGGGGTACCACAGCATCACTCAGGGGCACCTCAGCATCACTCAGGGGCACCCAACATCACTATGCGCTACCACAGCATCACTGAACGCCACAGCATCACTCGTCGCCACCACAACATCACTCAGCGCCACCACAGTATCAATCTGTGCAACCATTCAACAATAACTGGTTCAAATATTTTCTCTCAATGTTTCAAGCTTTATTACAAATGTCACAAAAAGATGTTATTATTTCACTTCTGTTCTTGGATTTTCATCACAATAAAATACACTGAACATAATCTTCACAAAAGTTATTTACAAAAGTTTAAGCTATTGCCATTATAAATTCCAATAACTTTTATTTAAGTATTAATTATTTAAAAAAATTAAAAGCCATTGTTATTTGTAATATCAATACATCTAAGTCACGTAAATACAAAACATGTTGCATTACAAATGCTATAGGTGTCACATTTGCAAAAGATAAACGTATTGGCATTGTAAATGACAAAGCTATTAATTTCGCTATTTTCAAAACCAACACATAAATAAAAAATTTGTAATTTACAAGACCAATAGCTCAAACTTTCCTAATGCGAGACCTATTGAATTGCAAATGCTTGTTTCAATATTTTATCCAAAGTATATTATAATGTATAGTCTTTTTTTTTCACACACGACCGTGTTAATGTTTATTAACTGTGACCTTGTTTGACCTATTTACTTACTATGCAAGTAATGTTTGTTTGACCGTATAAATATTATTTGTTATGGTTGACTTGATCCCCTTTGACTTTCTTTCATGTTTGTTTTTCATAAAAGATGAGCTCTCTACTCATTGAGGTTTTTCACGTAGTTTTGACTCTTTTTTTTTTACTCATGCAAGGCATTTATCTGCTGTTTAACGAGGAGCAACACGCTGTCACTGCTGTGCACGCTTCACGCAGCGCGTTCCTTCTTTATATTCTCGGCCCAGCACACAGCCCTGTTAAACTTCCTTCCAGGAGGGCACGGTTTTTTCAGCGGTGATTGAAATAACATTTACGTTATGTGGGCCGCGAGCTAAATGCAATTCTGCCCTCAGCGTTAACAAGTATCCTTTTCCTCTTTATGGTACTTTAGTAGCCTTTTTTCAACACAAGCCCAAACAATATCACAGATAATGGTTTCGCCACTACTGCGGTGAGTGAAATAGGAGCTTATCTCTATCATTGATGCTACTTTTACTGTCCGCGACCCGACTGCAATCCTGCCCATAGCTTTGACAATTAACTTCTGTGCTGGACTTTAACAGCCAGTTTTCAACACTGAAATTCTTCGGTGTTCTGGCTCAGTAAAATTCTGGAAAAACATGTCAACTCAGTTCTGACAGACTTTCTAGAATC
The DNA here is from genome assembly GCF_964261635.1 of Lissotriton helveticus. Taxonomy (NCBI): domain Eukaryota; kingdom Metazoa; phylum Chordata; class Amphibia; order Caudata; family Salamandridae; genus Lissotriton; species Lissotriton helveticus. The sequence continues at coordinate 199,050,032 of NC_136071.1, forward strand.
CAATAACACACTGGACCCCACCCAGACTGGTTTTAGGCCCCGTCACGGAACTGAGACTGCTCTGATTGCAGTGACGGAGGAGGCAAGAAGGATCTTGGACGGTGGCGGTTCTACGGCCATCGTCCTACTTGACCTGAGTGCCGCCTTCGACACCGTAAATCACAGCATCTTACTTCATCGCCTTAGTATGATTGGAGTGTCTGGCATAGCACTCACCTGGATGGAATCATTACTTACAGACAGATCCTTCCAGGTATTCGAAAAGGAGTTTACCTCCTCTAGTAAACCTCTTAACTGTGGAGTGCCTCAGGGCTCCTCCCTGAGTCCTACCCTTTTTAATGTTTACCTTAGCCCCCTAGCTGATGTCGTCCGCCCTTTTGGGGTGAAAATTGTCACCTACGCGGATGACACTCAGCTGGTGGTAGCTCTGGACCCTCCTCTCAACCCTAACCACAGCTTACACAATTGCCTGAAAGCTGTTGCGTCCTGGATGTCGGCCTCCCATCTAAAACTTAACGGGGACAAAACAGAGGTAATGCTCCTTGGAAATAACATCTCGAAATCCATCGACACCATCTGGCCCCTCTGTTTAGGTATCCCCCCACAACCTAAGGATCAAATTAAGAGCCTTGAGATCTGGCTCAATCACAATCTCACCTTCAACTACCAAGCCACCAAACTAGCCGCTATCTGGTTTGGACTGATGAGATTGCTCCGCAAGATTCTTCCCCTTCTCCCATTTCACTCTAGACGGATCATGGTCCAAGGACTAATCCTGTTGCGCCTCGACTTCGGTAACGCCCTATATCTAGGCGCTCCACAGTCCACACTGTCCAAACTACAAGTCATCCAAAACTGCGCGGCAAGAATCCTCTTGAACCTTCCTCGCCGATCCCCAGTCACAGCCAGATTGAAGGACCTTCACTGGCTCCCTGTGAAAGCCAGAATAAAATTCAAGAGCATGTGCGTCGCGCACACGCTCCTACTGGGGAACAGGCCCCGCCATAAATCACCGCTTGGTGGAAGCCTATCGTCCTTCCCGGGTCCTCAGATCCGCGACCTCCTACCTAACCTCCGTACCACGCATCAGAAGAGCCAGATGCGGAGGCCGCTCGCTTGCATACAACCTGGCCAGGATCTGGAACTCTCTTCCCCTCGCAATTAGGTCAGAACCCAACCTGCTCACCTTTCGAAAACTCTTAAAAACTTGGCTCTTTAATAAATCCCACACTTAACCTGCTCCTCTGCCTCCCACACTCCCTTCCCTATAGCACAACCCCCCAGTTTTTCTACAGCGCTGGGACGCCTTTGGGTAGCCATCGCGCTTTACAAATCCTCATTCCATTCCATTCCATTCTGAAAAGTCGTTGTTCTGACCTTCGTTGTTCTAGAATTCGTTGAATGAGAGTCTTCGTTGTTCAAGCTTCGTTGTTTCGGTTAGTCGTTGTTCTGACTTTGTTGTTTAGGATGTTTCCCGTCAAGCATAAATGTGGCACCCCGGGTACCTTCTTCAGAACACTGCTGGACTTGCCAAAGACAGAAGAAAGACTGCACTTGCTGTTTATACCTGTGAGAAGACCAGAAGAGCTGGACCTTCTCCCATGTGTCCCCAGCACAAAGTGACTCCAAGGGTCAATTGGCTGACTTACTGTTAAGCTACAGAGACACACAAGTTGCAAGAAGCTCTCGCCCTGAAGATCCTAGCTGAACAATTAGAGCTCGACCTGCCTTGGACCCTGCTGCTGGATTCTGCTGTAGTGAGTTTTGACTGCCGAGGGCTGTCCTTGGACCCTTGACAGCATCAAAATATACTCCTCCTAGCATCCTTAGAAACATAGGACTTATAACCTATTAACTCCAAAAACCTCTGGAGGACCTGGACAAACCTGCTGAGTCAATTTGACAACAGTGTTTTGCTGCTGGGCCAAATATTCAGGTTGCTCCCGCTTGAAGCTTTTCTGCAGCATCAAATCTGTTTCAGCGGGAGGTCGTGAAGAGGGTACCCTGCCTCATGGAGGCCTACTTGGCCACAACTTGAAGCCTTGCCCTGCTGGAAGTATCAGAGCTAAAAAAAAGTGAGTAAGTCCGAACATAGAAATCTCCACCAGGCAAAGGCACTAAAGTATCTTGCCAGCGAGGGACCTTCATTGGGTACAAATGTGAATTTGAATTTCTACCATTTGGATATTTCCCACCAAAAGTCAGCAGCTTCACCAAGACTTCATCTGATGGCTATCTGGCGTCTTGGAAGCCACCTTGGCCACAGTCTGCTGCCTTGCCCCCCTGAGGATTTTAGACTTCCATTTCAGAAATTAAGTCATCAGGTAAAACTTCCAACCTGGTCTTTGTATCCGACTAGTGCCTAATCGGCCTTACACTTTACCCGTGGTGTGCTCTAGTGCAACCAGTTTCTCGCGATTGGCACTTTGCATTATTGACGCTATTTGCATCTAAAATTTGAACCATTTTTGTCTCTGGTTCCCCTTATTGGATCTTTGTTGTTTTGCTGTCTATTTGTTCATTAAAATATTCTCTATTTATATAAATTGGTGTAGAATTTTTATTGGAGTGTGTTTCTGACCTTCTAACTGTTTTGGTACTTTTAAATGCTTTGCACATTTCTTACTTTAAGCTTGTCCACTCTGTGTCATGCCTGGGGACCCCTTCCCGTTTGCGAGTGGTTTACCACCTACTCGAAGTAGGTGGTAAACTGCGGGTGTTTTGTGGCTGCATATGCGGTCGCAAGACAATTGTACAAGGCAGTGAGTCTCGCTATTATGAAGGGATGCCCCTTCCTAATAGCGTTTGTACATGCTATTACCCTTTTTGCGGTCGCAAACAGGACGATCTCCCGTTTGCAAGCGCAAAAAAGGGTCGAACATCTTGCCCAAAGAGAGTTATTAAGGAGGAGCTTGTGAAAGTGAAGCAAGTCACCTCCGACCCTCAGAGTAATGCGTCAAAATGTGAGGGATGCAGACTGGCAGTTGCAAGAATTCAGTGAGTCTAAACTGCAAATGTGCAGTGTGTCGAGTCACTCGAACTGGATAAGGAGTGTGTGAATATACGATATACCCGCCGCGTCTCAGCAATAATGAAGGATCAGCCTGGAAGTGCTTTCATGTCACAATTGGACTCTCTGATACCATCCATCAGGCTGATCCTTCATTATTTCATTTCCCTCCAGCTTCTTCTTAATCATGTCTCCATTTCACCTCTCTTCTATCCCCTTTCTCCACCTCATGCGTGTCACATAGAAGTCCAGTTTATCTCTTTTGGTATTATGGTCTGCCATTGTGCTGGATCCACCTACCACTTTTCTGCTTTCAGACAGTGGCCCAGCCTTTGATTTGGACTCATGCCGTGGCCGCTGTAGCTGAAGGAGTTGCCCCCCTGGCCCTTCCTGTTGTGCAGTTCAGCTTCCTATAAGTGAGCTGATTCCTGTAAAATCAACTTCTGACTTTGGACGCTGAATGGGTCTTAGTCTCTTGCATACACCAGCAGCAGTCCTTCCGTACCTAGCTGCTTGGTGCTCACCATCCACACCAGACATGCTCTGCGTCTGGTGTTCTACTCTGCATTGTGTCTGCCATCCTACATTCAATGCAAGGACTAGTGGGAATTGCCTCAAGATGTCAGTTCATGGGATAACTTTGCTTTTGGGTGGTTCCATCCACCTCTCTGTCACTTACTACATCTGTAGTGGCAATTCTGTGAAATCCTTAGAGCAGTATAGATGTAGTTTCTTCAATGAAAAAATTACTGGAATTATTTTGGGAACCACCAGTTCCTGCTACTGATGCATTATTTAGATGTATAATTGTATGCTGGACGTCTGATTCGGATATTTCTGTTTTAAGAACTTTGTGTCAAATTTAAGGAGTCCCCAAAACCTTGATATCTACAAGTTTTTGGGCAATTTCTCTGTAATATTTTTTTATAAGATTCCTCTAAACTGTTTGCAAGAGCTTCCCCATATATTACAGCAATTGGTTGTTAAACTTTGCATTTTGGTTTGTGAGTACATTCTGTTTGACCAAATTATCAACTATTTACAATTATTGTTACTAGATTTGTACTGGGTAACCCTTGACTTCATGGGCTTTACCTGACATCAAGCTTCTAGGATATTTTGCCCTAAAGGAATCCCAGGTTACTGCTCAGTCTGATAAGTCATTAGTGAAATGTCCAAAAATGGTAACTTACTGCTGAATCTACTCCTCAAGATATGGGGCCAGATGTAGGAAGCCTAATACCGGTCGGTAATGGCCGTAATGACCGAATTTCGGCCGTTACCGACCGGTATTAGGCTTTTCAGATGTAGGAGGCCACATTTCAGGATTCGGTAATTTACCGAATCGGTATTTACCGAATCTATAATTCCCATTCATTCCTATGGGTCTCCAGGCCCATAGAAATGAATGGGAATTACTGAATCGATATTTACCGATTCGGTAAATACCGATTCTTAATTACCGAATCTTACCGATTCAGTAATTTTTACCGAAAATCATCTACATCCCATTTACCTATTCTTAAATACCGAATCGGTAACATTCGGTATTTAAGAATAGGTACATTGAGATTACCTACATCTGGCCCATGATACCGGGATCTGTCTTCTCAGTAACATTCTTCATGTTGCAAGGGCGAAATGACCAGAGAAGATTGTTGCAGAAATTGAAACAGCCACCATTCTAAGCATCTTCTTTTAAATTAGTACCAATTTGTGACCAGCTTTGTACCCGCATGATAGGAAACAGCGGCCTGAGTCCATGGAAGGATACCACTCAACTTAGCTTGTAAGTGATTCATCTTCATCACAACTTGCACATTGTTTTTTGACGTTTCACATGAATGACTATCGCTTTTCAAGTTTTTTTTCCAAACTCTGGACTTATGGAACATTGACATTACCTCAGAAGAAAAATTGTTGAGGGACCTGAGAATGACAAAGAGCAATTTTGGGGAGCTTAATCATATCCATTGTTAGGGCCGAAATATTATCTAACTGTAACATGACTAGATTATGGGGCTTTAAATTCTGCCTTTGTTCACATTCCATTGTTTAGTTTTTTTTCTCCATGATTAATTTACTGTCTTTTTAGAATATTATTGGCACTCCTCTATTTCTGGTACTGAAAGAGCTCATAGCCATTTCTACTTAGTTCTCAGTTCAACATAATATTTGAGATTTTTTTTCCATGAATCAAATGTTCCATAACTTAACTTCTTTTCCTAAAATATCCTGACCTTCTAACACTCCAGGAATGGTTTTACAGGTTGTACCTGTACTCGGAGAAAAGCAATTCCTGACAGATAACCCAAACCTCACAAACATCACCCCTTACACACCACACTTTTTTATTACAATGATGTAGTTCTAGCAAAAAAACAATAACATTACCATTCTTCTGTTTGTAAATACATTGTTGTGCAGTTTAGTTCCACTTTTATTTCACCTACATTAGTCGCACCACTCCCTACTCTATGAAATCCTCTTCCTGTTTGGCTGCCCTTGGCAGCTGTGGTGGTCATCTGCATCCTATCCAATCCTCTCCCCAATCTGTAAGCAAAGCCCACAGAAATGCGATGAGACAATAGAAAACCAGAAAGAAAAGAGGGAAATAGGAAAAGAAATAAGAGTAACATGGGTGAAGGTAAAATAAGAAGATAGTAGTAAGAGACAGGGAAATAAATATAAATCTCAATCTTCACATTAGACTAGAGTAGACCATAATCGGTTCTTTTCCACAGCCCCTGAAAACATTTCTGTAAAGGAGAGAATGGTATAATTATGGAATTCAGGGTTATGACTTGACAAGTTCTTGATGAGTACTCTCTTTCAAGGGACTCGGGTTGATGGGCTACTGAAGGAAACTGATTTTCTTGCATATAGAACAGAAGTGTGTTCTGTTGACTGTCATTTGCTTAAGTTTGGATGAACCCTATCGGAAACCTACTGCCCCAAACTTATGAAGGTGGAGAATATCTCTCTAAAGTGGTGGAGAAGTTGGTTAATAGACAACTGTCCAGGTATCTTGAGACCAATGAACTACTGGACCCCTCCCAAACCGGCTTCAGATCCACCAATAGTACGGAGGCAACCCTCCTGGCTGTCCTAGACAATATAAGATCGTTGCTGGATCAGTGGAAGGCGGTAGCCTTGATCTTGTTAGACCTGTCGGCAGCGTTCGACACTGTCTTCTGTTGAAAAACCTTGATGAAAAAGATATACACGCCAAAGCCCTTCAGTGGTTCAGTTCTTTCTTGAGCAATAGAACGCTAACTGTACAAATGGGTGCGTTTTCCTCAAGCCCAAAAATCATGAGTAATGGTGTCATGCAGGGAGCCTCCCTGAGCCCTATGCTCTTTAATGCCTACGTATCTCATCTGGCAAAAATTAGCACGAAATGGTGTTCCTATGCAGATGACACAAAACTAATGATAGCCATTGATGAGAGGCATGAGTACACCAGGGTAAAACTAAACAACTGCCTCTCTGAGATAGCGACCTGGATGTCAGAACACTGCTTAAAGCTAAACGCTGGAAAATCTGAAATCCTGCTCTTTGGAGGAGCCAATTTAATCTGGGATGCTTCACGGTGGCCCCCATCATTGGGGGATGCCCTGGCACCCAAGCAGTGTGCAAATAACTTGGGTGTCCTTATTGATAACACCTTATCCATGCAGGATCATGTGCAGACCCTGTATGGAAGAATCTTTGCCACTCTCAAGCTCTTCCGCTGGATTCCACTGGAATGCAGGGGAACAATCACACAAGCCCTACTTTTTAGTAAATTAGATTACGGAAACGCACTGTTTGTCGGCATGGCAGACTACCTTTTCGCACGCCTGCAGGTGATACAAACGATGCGGCTAAACTGGTGTGGAATAAAGGCAGATACAATACAGCCACTAAATGCTTGAGACAACTTCACTGGCTGCCCATAAGGCATAGAGGGAGATTTAAGCTTCTGGGCCATGCACAGAAGGCACTACACCAATGCGGTCCCATAGTTCTTTGGAATAAAATTCAATTCTATATCGCAACCAAGTGCCTGAGGTCACGCTATCAGGCGCAAGCTGAGACAAAACATATAAAAAAGACTAGGGCAGGTGGTCGCACTTTTTCATATCTTGCGGCTATGCATTGGAACAAGCTTCCAGAGGATCTACGTCTCACTGCTGACTACATGGCATTTAGAAAGAAACTTAAAACTCATCTGTTCCCCAAAGCCTGATGTTGGACATTCTAGCCGCACCCCCTTACCTTCACCATGAGATCCCGCTACTTTAGCGCCGTGATATCCTGTTGGATGAATGTTGCACTTTATAAATAAATAAATAATTATGGAGGCTATAGCTCCAGGGTATCCAACTGCGTTCTATCATCTGTTTGCTAATTTTAGCTTGTAAGAAAATTTATCAGCCATCCAGTGTTATCAGCTTTGTGGATTTAGCTTGATGTATGACGGCCTCCCGTTGGTTACAGTTACCGGTGAAGACTAGAGAAGGTTTGGACAGACATGCGTGGGGTTTATCTTATTGGGGAGGATATGATCTTACTTCTGGATTTTATATTACAAGATCCTATCTGTAAAGCTAGGACAACCATTTGCAAGACCATGAATAATTTAGCATCCTGTGCTTTCATTTTTAAATGTTTACTGGTGTTCTGATGCCAGCTTAACTAGACATTTTGCCTAAATTCGCAGTTTTGTGTCCTCTACTGTCACTTTGCACCTCTACTTGGACCCCTGCAGCTCTTTGGAGTTCGGAACTGATCCAGGCTTGCAGTGAATTTTAACGGACCCACTCTTAGTTATGTCATTAGCACAACCATTTCTGTGAGAGTCGGCTATGCCTATTGAGCTTGATCATGGTTTATTTTTGGGGTGTTTTTTTGCAGAAGAGATCTGCCGAACTGTACAGCATTCAGCAGCTGTACTTATTCAATGTAATCTCAGTTTAAGAATCAAGGGTGTGTGGTGCTGCCAGCAGTTAGAAGCTTGTTAAAGTTTGCTAGGGTTGTTCGCCGAGGACCACCGTCTGAGTAATAAGATAAGGAGAAATCTCCCTATGTCTCGGTCAGATATTCAACGGGACACTTTGTGTGGTGGTGATTCAGCAGCTCACTATGTTTAGGATATTGCTTCCAACTTAAAATAGGGAAACTTGAGCCCTAAGACATGGAAAGAAATCCATTTACACTTCACTGAAGAAGGTTGAAGCATCTAAAAATATCAATTGCCCAACATCCAGATGTCTAAATTTCTCATCCACGACTTGTGTAAACACTGTAAAGATTTAGGTTGCAAATAAATACATTTAACAGGAAAATATTGAAATAAATGTGCATGATCTGCCATACAATGAGAATCAGGAGATCCACAATCTGACAATAGCTGTCCTTGCCTTTGACCATACTTTTTATTACAAGCATCTTCCCTAAACTACATATTGTTAGGTCTTTCTTTCTCCTGTACAGACCATTTCACTCTAGTTGAGTGTTTGTTACATCGAGAATACATTGCTTCATTATTAGACAGTAACTACGTGATATAATAATAATAATATAATAATACAGGCATTTATAAAGCGCAACAGCTACCTCAAACAGAGGTGTTCCGGCACTATAGCGGTAGGATGCATGCAACAAGCAAAGGTCAAAGAGATCTAACATGGGCTAAAGAGCTAGGTCTTAAGGGACTTTCTGAATATTGGCTCCAATTGAATTAGATGGATATTATTCGGTAAAGAGTTCCAGAGCTTAGCCGCCAACATTGAAAAGGATTTGCCTTCTACGCAAGCTTTAGCTAAGTGAGATGTGCAAAGCCGGTTCTGAGAGTTGGACATCAGGGAGCGGTTTTGTTGGTAACGGCATAGCCGGTGATTAAGGTAACTAGGACATTTGCCATGCATAACCCGAAAGGCCAGAGTTAAGGCCTTAAACTCAATCCTTTTCGCCACCGGAAGCCAGTGTAGCTGTCTTATATACAGAGAGATGTGATGTCGAAACAGCACTTGTCTAATCAATCTCGCAGCCGCATTCTGTACCATTTGCTGTCTCCTAACGAGATAGGCAGGCAGATCCAGGTACAGGCAGTTAGCATAGTCCAGCCTAGATGTCACTGTAGCATGGATAATGACTCAGCGACAGTCCTCCGGCAGTAGACGTACATGTTTCCTCAGGCTCCTAAATTTACTAAAGCATGAGGCTGTCACCTGCGGAATTTTACCTGTGAAAGAGAGATCTACTTCCCAGTTCATGCCTACGTTTTTGGCGTAGGTGGCAGGCCCATTTCAGCCGACCACCAGATGCCGGCTGCCAGCGGAAGAGCCTTGCCAAAGAACAACACTTCTGTCGTCTCTACATTAAGTTTAGGTTTATTAATATTCATCCACTGGGCAATGTCTCTCAGGCATCCCTTAAACCTAGTAAAGGAGCCCACAGACTCGTCCTTAAAAGAAGACACCAGCTGGGTGTCGTTATCGTATGATATTACTTTCACACCCCAGGTTGCTATGAGTGCGAACAGAGGAGCCAGATATATGTTATAAAGAAGCGGGCTCAAGGCCGACCCCTATGGTACCCCACATCATAGTTGTTTGGGTTTCGACTGGTAGGGTTGGAGGGCGACCTTCTGCTTGCGATTTTTAAGAAAGGACTTCAGCCAGGTGAGTACCACACCTCCAATTCCTGTTGCTTGGAGTCTCTGTTCCAGGATTAAGTGGTCCACCGTGTCGAACGCTGCAGATAGGTCCAACAGCACCAGCATAGCTGATGCTCCAGCATCCACAGTCATTCTTACTGACTCTGCCACTTCCAACAGTGCGGTTTCGTTACTGAAACCAGTCCGAAAACCGGACTGCATATCATGTAAAATCTCATGGCCCTCAATAAAGTTAGCTAACTGTCGCTGTACCCTTTTTTCCAGCATTTTTACTGGTGCTGGTAATAGTGAGATTGGGCAATAGTTGTTTAACTCCCCTGGATCCACATTGGGTTTTTTACTGATGGGGAGTAACACTGCATGTTTCCATGTATCGGGGAAGATACCTGAACCAAGTGATGTGTTCCATAAATGATTCAGGGCATGGTTTACCGAGTGCGCCAGTACCTTCCACAGCTTGGGGGGGCACGGGCCCTCAGGGGATCCTGACCTACATCTCAGGATCTCTGTCAGAGATTTCTGAAGGGGGATAGGAAGGAACTCCGAGAAGGAATATTCAGACACACGACTACCACTCTTCTGTTTTTTCTGTCTCTAGTGCTGTCGTGAGGTGTTGTAGACATTCCGAATTGTACTGTCGAAAAAGTCCAATAACTTTGCTCACAGAGAGGGGGACAGTTGTATTTAATTTTCCAGCTCCATCGGATTGGTGAAGGAGCTGACGATTCTAAATATTTCCTTGCTTGAGTTTTGCGCATTATTAATGCTCTTCACCAAATAGTCCCTCCTTGCCATCCTCATCATTTTGTGGAGCTCTTTCAGGGATTTCTTATATGCCTATTTGGCCATTTCGCTATAATCTGATTTCCACAATGTAGGAGAGTAGGGTCTGCTTCCTATGGTCACCCACACTTTTTGCTTTTGCTTCTCTGGTTTTCGACTTAGATGTGGCTGTGGGCCTGCTGATCAGACCCATAGCCCAGATGCACTCTCTCTAAATTTACACCATGTACTCTAGGTACATCCACAATTGGGAATTGGTTCACCTTATCAGCCCCTGTACAAGTGTGCCATAGGTGCCCAGGGCATAGGTGCAACCAAGGCCTACCAGGGGCTGCAGCATGTATTATGCCACCCCTGGCTGGCCATCCAAACTGACACAACTGGCTGATCACACAGCTGGGGCAAGGTTGTGTAATCACCCCTTGCTTAGGTATAGTATTCCTATATCTACCCTTATATATAGACACACAGTAACCTATAAGTCACTCCTATGGCAGGCCTTAACAATTCTGGAGGCAGAGTGCTTGGTTATGTGTGAGATGGTGCTCTAGCATGAGATGAGCCTGTCTGCAGCTTTCGGAACCATGTCCTTATAGCTGTTCTATGATATTGCCATACCATATACTCTTAAGTGCATTATGAACCTCGCGGTTAAATGCTAACTCTGGTTTGGCTTTATCAAAACATGTCGTGTAAGGTGTTATACGCTTTGGAATACTACCCCTTCACCAGTTCTGATGATGGGGGTAGCATTCCACCCTTCTAGAGGGAGAAGACATGTTGTTGCTGACTATCCCGGTTAAAAGTTAACCAGAGCCCCAGTGTCACAAAATGGACGCTGCTGCCACCGACACAAGTCTGACCTCCTGCTGCTGGGAGTCCTTCCAGTCACGGAGGTTTGGACAATAGGTTTCTTGTATGGGGAGGTGCGAGCACCACCCCAGACAGGACTTTGTGTATTGGGACAGGGAGGGCTGAATAGAATTAGACACTGCCTGGAGCACACTAGGTGCTCCATGCATACCCCAGTTCAAACCGGTTGCTGGGGCACTCCAGCCCCAGCTCTGGCGCGAAACTGGACAAAGGAAAGGGGGTGTAACCACCCCCCTTCCTGGTCCCACCCATAGGAGGGACCTAGAAAGTAATCCAGTCCCTTTTAGTTGTATAAAGGTAGGAGCTGAGTCCTGAGACTTTAGATTAATCCTGAACTGTAAACTTGAAACAAAACTCTGGACCTTCGACATTCTGCTGAAGCTGAAGACTGAAGAATCTCCCTTGTGGCCAAGGAGTGACCACCCTGGGCAACCAGGCACCATCCAGCAAATCAACGGCTTGCTTTGTCGACGTTCCCGCCGGAACCCGAGCACAGAGCCTGACAAGACCCAGACTTCCAGACCTCTCTAACCCTCTCTTCACGACTGTAGCATAGCTGAGATCCGTGGAGGCGACGAGACACGTGGGACCGGACATCTTGGAAAGCCTGCAACTTGCTACCTGTGCAGCTCCTGAGGTACCCTCGAAGCTGTGCACTGGGGATTGAGAAGCCCCGATCCCGAGCTCCATCTGCGACGAATATCAGCCCCCCACACTCCACGAGTTCTGCGTGGGAACCTTCTGCTTTTGTTCTGCTTGACGCGTTGTCCGGTTGCTGGCCCATTGGCTAGTAGCCTATGTGACGACAATCCTTTTGAACCACATCACTGGTCTGGTTGCTCCAGACTGGCCCTTGCTTCCTTGCAAAGGTGAAGCACCTCATACCTTGCTGGTCTGCACCATAAGCCTTTGTTGTATCCTGCGTGGGTTGCCTTTGCCAAGGCTCGTTGACTCCAATCCGGAAGTCGACCCCTCCATCTGCGAGATCCTTCGTGGGACAGTCCGTCTCCAGCACCTGGTCATTGTCGACGCCTCCTGGTCCACATGGCTGCCAAGACAAGCTTCAAGACAGCACGTGATTGCTCCTCGACGTCGTCTGGTTCCTTCCTGCACTGGCTAGTGACCCAGACTCTGTCCCCTCTGCTTTCAGGTCCTCTTCATCCTCGATCCACCCTTCGATCCACCCGACATCTTCCTCCTGGTCCCCTGCAACATCTTTTCTTCAAGGCTCCATAGGACTCAACGACTAAACCCGACACATCTTCACACCTATGCACCCGCCGTCCGTGGGTGAGGTAACGCGAGTACTTCGGTGCTCCCAAGGGTATTGACTAGCCAAGTGTCTAAGTCTCTAGTTGTTTCCTCCTAGCTAAACCGGAAGTGTCCTAAATCCTTCTAAATCTAACTTCTAAGTTCCCATAGACTTTGCATTGACTCACGCGTGTGTGTAAAGACACTGCACGCGCCGCCTGTGGGCCTCCTACTCCTAAACTATTGTTCAGATAGTGTAGCCCCAGCGATTCCCTAGGCCCTAGGCCTTTCCTTTTCTCGTGACGTGGTACTTATACCACTTTATTAATATATGGTTTGCTTCGCCCCTAGGGCCTAACCGTAAATTGTGCAACTTAACGTATTCTGACTAAGTATCTTGTTATGTGCTTTGGCCTCTGATCTCATAAAGAGTTCAGAGGAGTGTGTTAGTAAATAAATACATATATATTTTATATATATCCTGTGTGGTGTCCTTTAATTTGATATTCAAGGGGTTACATATGGCAAAACAGCTGGCTTTACACGCCCTCAAGAGTCTTTTAGCCTAAGACTGCTCTGTCCATGCTACCACTAGGATAGCAGGTCTATAAGGTTGACTTTTTTACAGCTACTTTTTTTTTTGTCTGAGAGTCTCTAAGAACCACGGGGCAGAGGGAGTTTTTCTCACAGTTTTCTGCTACTCTGGCTGGGACGATGGTCTCCACAGCGGTGGAGATTCACCTATTTAGTGCGGGCGTGCCTACATTTAGATTGCTTGTTAATAGTGGTTGACTCTCCTGCAAAACTGGCTCAAGGGACTCAGCTGTTAGCTTCTTCTAATTTCTTTTTGGCAGATCGCGAGTTTCCCCGCCTTGATATCATTGTTTCAGACTGAAAGAAAACGGACTCAGGCAATGGTCTGTCCAGACCAGATGATATGGGGTCTCAGCTACCAGGGACAGAATATTGGAAAACAGGAGATCTACGATATGACCTGCCCTATGGGTGGTTTTACATGCTGCATCAAATTTGCCCCATTAAGAGACAAGGAGAGCTGAGATGCATACATGCTGGCCGGATCATTAAAATGCAGGTTGAAATTACCTAGCGCCATAAAATTAGAGTACTGCAGTGATTTTTGGGCAACAAAGTAACAGAGATTAGGGATTATGCCTGGTGGACAGTCTGGAGGCCTGTATAACAAAAGTCCTGAAAAGAAATCAAGGGGCCGATCTTAACCCCTTGCATGCGCAGCAAATTTTCGTGCTGTGTGGGCGTTTTTAAAAGTGGGCTGGATTCGGACGGCCCTCGGCCTTCCTCCGCACACGCCCACTGTGACGCATGACAGCCGGGGCCCGTCATGAGCATGCAAGGGGTTAATACAGAAGTTCATACCTTCTATCTCGCCCAGCACTGAAGTGGAGATCTCCCAGGAGTCCTTCACAACAATTGCTACCCCCCTCCTCATTTCTCCCCCTCCCTATTTGCACAGCAGATTTTAAAGCCCGGGGGAGTGGCCAGAACTGCCGCTGATAAGGCTTCATCTTTTAGCCACGTTTCCGTCAAACACATTACATCCCATTTGTTATCCGACAACAATAGCCAAATATCTTCTGCATGTTTAGGAAGAGATCTACAGTTGATCAGGCACGCTCTAAGCTTGCCAACCTGCTTATTCTGCTCCCCCTTACTGTAACCTATGTCTCCATTACTCTGAGCCCGTCTAGAGTGTCCCAGAACCAGGTTACATCCCTTACAGTAGCAGGGGATATGTTCCCAGTGTAGCTTTTCCATGTAGTGCTTTCCATGTGAACCTCCACAGCAAGTCTGTTTTCACATCTGTGATAATAACTACAAAAATAATGCCCCAGACAGTTGTGCTATGAGGTTGAACTTACGTTGTGCTCAAAGCTTTATTATAGAAAAGGCATGGAAATATGTCTCAAAAGTGTGACACAATATTTCTAGACATTTTAGAGCTATAGGATTTTTGGGAGTGAATGTCTGAATCCCTCTTCTGAGAGTTATGATTTTGAGAAAGTCGGTGGAGTTTTAAAGAATTGCGTATTTCTTTTCAAACATATTACTTCCATTTGATCAATTTGCAATTACACTTCATTTTTTGCATTTAGGAAGGTTCATGACTCTCAAGTTGATTTGCTCTCTAAGGATAGGAACTCTTTGCGAAAATCTTGGGCACAAGAATGTGACTTCTAAATAATTGGGGATTCTGACTTCCATTAGGTTATGGAACACCTACTGTCACCTTTGGGGCTTTTTGTAATATATTATGCTAACAGAAGGCCTCTAGGATAAGTAAAATGATTGCCGTAGTTGATTAATTGAAATTGTAAAATAGGTTTCTTTTAAGCCTAGTCTGATCATCAGTCTTATTTAATGAGAATGTCTCTGAGAGCATACGCCTAATTTCCTGGTCACGCCCCAGTAGGTTGATTAGCAAAGATTTGTTATTGATTTCAAACTGTATCAATCTTTGCGCAGACAAAATCTGTCAAATGCGTTAATATTTTAACTATCGTTCCTTCCCTAAGAACCTATGAAACGTTCAATAAAATCTGTTTGCTTGAGAAAAATCAACTCAACCAGGAAGTTGTAAGTGAACTGTTTGAGTGTAGAACAGTGTTGTGATAACTCAACCACAAGTTATGGGAGATGATGGACTTTAAGAAGAGGGTCATTGGACACCTCTTATAAAGATCTACATAAAAACAATTCCCCTGCATATTAATTCTACTACCTACCTCTTTTTTTTTTACGGGGCTTTATATAGCGCGAACTTGACCAGAAGGTATCGTGTATCTGAGCGCTTTACACAAGCACCAGTTGAGTTACAGGAGGACACTTCCATTTTTGTTAGGCACTGGGAGCTTAAGTGGTTTGCCCAGAATCACAGGATGTTGCGCGTCCTTGCCGAGACTCGAACCAGATCCCCATATTTTAGGTCAACATCTGTATCTGTTAGGCCAACTCCTCTTCCCTACTTCTCTCGAACGCTTTGTGAGTGACCAGCACGCATCTACACACTAGGGGGTCGATTCCGATTCGGGAAAAAAAACGTCCGTACGATTTGTATCCGGAGCCCTCTCCGTACTAATTGTACCCGTTCGTCCGAGTCACGAAGTACGATCCGTATTTCGTGAATCCGTCCCAATCGTCGCGATCCGTACGTATTGCAAGGCTGAAACCGTGAACCGTACGACTCGTACACATACCATACGACTCGTACACATGCCGTACGACCCGACGAGTACGATCCGGACCGGGGTATGAGGACGCGATTCGTACGGTCCACGTCAGGTAAGGGTGAGTCGTACGGAAAAGCACACAAACACATACACACCGTACGGTCCGTACCCCCCATAATCGCAGGGGTACGCACCGTACCCCTGCGATCATGGGGTGTACGAGCCGTACCCCCATTGTACGATCAGTGTACGAGCCGTACCCCCATTGTACGATCGGTGTACGAGCCGTACCCCCATTGTACGATCGGTGTACGAGCCGTACCCCCATTGTACGATCGGTGTATGATCCATACCCCGAGCCGTACCCCATGTACGATCAGTGTACGAGCCGTACACCGATCGTACAATGGGGGTACGGCTCGTACACCGATCGTACAATGGGGGTACGGCTCGTACACCGATCGTACAATGGGGGTATGGCTCGTACACCGATCGTACAATGGGGGTATGGCTCGTACACCCCATGATCGCTGGGGTACGGTGCGTACCCCTGCGATCATGGGGGGTACGCACCGTACCCGGTGGGGCCGTTCCGTACCTGTTTCGGCGCGAACTCTGCTTTTACGGCTGTTTTCAGCTCCCGTAGAAAAAGGGTTGTACGGTGCGTACCCGACACGTATCATACTTGCTGGGTCGTAAAAACGAGCCGCGAACCGTACAGATGTCGCGTACAGCGGGTTCCGAGGGAGAATCGTACGGAGATTAGAGTCGTACGGTGTCCTGTACGACTCGTACGGAGTATGGCTCCTGGTACGAATCGTACTTCGTCGTACGTACGGGACGTTTACAGGTACGATTCGTACGGGGAATAAACGCTCCGTACGATGATTCGGAGAGCTTTTTACCGGATCGGAATCGACCCCTAGGTGTCGGGAGAGCATAGTGCTGGGGTGACAGGGTGCAATACAGAAACATTTGGGCATCTTCCTGTGGTCCATGGGATCAGAACCACTGCCAAAAACCACAAAGTGCACCAACCGAGACAGAATGTTACAGCTGATTATCCATGAAGGATATTCTTCCCAGTGCCAACTATTTCTTAAGAATGCGCTTGGTGCAGCGGAGATGCCCAGACAAACCCCACTAGAAACCTCATTTCTCCAACTCAGCTCCAAGCTGACCCCAAAACATTACTCTGTGTCTGAAGCTTCAGTGCACTAATGCTTCCACTGCCGGAATCTGTTTGACCTCATGGTCACAGGTTCAAATCCCTGCAGGTCCACTCAGCCTCCTATCATTCTGAGGTCAATAAAATGAGTACCATTGAGTTGGGTAGCACTAAGCATATATTATTGAGTGCCATAATACCCTTTGGGGTCTGCATGCTCTTTACAAATGCGCGTTATATCACGACCACCATCCAAACAGTCTCTCATTGTGAATGGAAAAATTGATTCTTAGAGCGCACGCTCTGTCACAAATCAGCCTCATATGCAGCACATCCCTCATGGTAAAGCCTTTTGCACCCTCTAACCTCTTCCCTTCTCTTCACCCTTCAAATTATGCATAGGGATGCCATACCATCCTCTTTATCTGATTCTTCTTTGTCGGTCTTGTTTGATGCAATCGTTTTACTTTGAAACAATGCCCAATCCTCTGTCCCCCCTCACAGCACTTTAAATAACAGACTGTAGCAAACACGGCTGGACAGGCCTTTTATTCTACTGGTAATTTCCCCAGTAGGCTGGAGCCCTTGTAGGCCTGTTTTAAAAGCCTAGCTCCTGGTGCATCTTCCACTATCCCCAGCTTCCTGAGGATATTTTCAGCAGGCACGGGGAGGGTTCGAGGGAGGGGACTGGATGGTAAAAGTGATCAGAGAGGGAGAGGAGAGAGAGAGAATGGACCGATGGAAGGAGAGCATGAGGAAACTAAGGGAGCTGGCTGGTGCAAACTTTTCTGCCAGGGCTGCTTTTGGTTCACCCGTCTGGCCCTGGTAGCAAACCACTTTCCCAGCGAATTCTGGAATAAGTCTCCAAAATGATTTAGCTGTGGCCCCTGAGGAATGGATGTGACATTAAGTTTATTGTGTCACAAGTTGTAATACAAGAATCTTAATGCCAAATTCACATTTTCTGCAAACTGCATGCAGAATGAATTTCAAACCCAGATTTCACTCTCTGGCCAACTTTGATAAAAAGATCTCATCTGGGTGAAGTGTTGGGAAGATGTTTCATCCATCACTAGTTCACACCATGACATCTCATGCCTCTCCCTGGCTTTATCTCTTTGAAGATGATTATCATTACAAAGAATACTTTCATTGAGTAATACAGTACTGAGAGACCATTACAGAGGAAAATCATTCCAGTGAAATACCTTTACAAAGAAACCGTTACAGAAGAAAATCAGTACTGTTTTATTATCATCTTGACTTCGGGGCCGTGGCCAAGCAGGCTGCGATGGCAGATGTGTTCTGCTGAGGCTCCATGATCGGGCTGCCATATTGCCCACTTCCCAGGGTCGAAACTGGCTGCCGAACCAATACCCTGGTATCGAAATATGAGACGCATTGAACAGTGAACAGCCAACCCAGCAGTCGAGTGGATCCACGGTGCAAATTGTGATTTAAATGATCCCGACTCTCGGCGGCAAGATGGCGCCCGCCCGCACTCAAATTTAGCTCCTGAACGACCGGGCCTGTGCCGAGGAGTGCACACCAAGAGCGCGAGCCGAAGATCAGGAGGCCAATACCACGGAAACGGTGGGAGGACGATTCGGCATCGGTTACCGTCAGCAACCCTCTCCGGGGTGTGAAAGAGGCCGGACATCGACGGCGGCGACCGGAGGCGGCCTTCCATTTCTGCCGCTATGGACATAAGCTGGGGGACGGTCTGAGCTTGGCGTGCAGTTGAGTGGTGCCGAGAAGGACGGCCCTGACATCGGTGGCCCCCGGGGCGGTGAGATGGTTCCCACCTCCGACCTACCACGATCCAGGGGACTGCTCTCCGCCGGGACCGCCTGACCACAAAATAGCACCCGAGAGTCGCAGCGGCTGGCACGAACGATGACAAGACCCTGAACCCACGGTGAGCGCGCCACTGCGATGAAGAAGAGGTGAGCGGCTGACCCCCTCAGATCGATTGGTGCTTAGAGAGTGGGCCTCCCTACTGCTGCATGGGCCAATTTGAACGTGCCCAGAACAGACAACGCCTGACCTTAACATGGAGGCCTAGGGCTCCACACTAGGCCTGCATTGGCCTGTGGACTGCATCCCCAGTGAGGTGCTGATCTCGGCAGCCCGAACTGCCACAATACCTGTCTGGAATCCTTCCCCAAGCAGCATACACAGCGACCTGCAAACCTCCCTCCCCCGCCCCCGGCAACACCCGAACGTTTCTGGTGCAGCGTCAAAACCGCGGGAGGTGGACCGGGCCGTTGGGGCGTTCAGAGCAGAGCCCCCCCCTCCCACCCCTTACTGTGCCAGCGTATCCTCGTCTCCTGGCCCGGCGCACTTCTCACGACCAGCGAAACAACTAAAAACAGCACTGGGGCACCTTATAAACGGAGGCCCTGCCACTCGCTTCACAGCCACCAACAGCGCCCACCGTGCGAGGGGCCCTCCCAGACAGCGTAATGGGAAAACCGAGGACCGCGCAACACACAACAGTACTGGAGACTGCACCGGAGAACCTGCTGAATACCCGGGCATTGACCAAAACAACCGTGACTCAGTCGGATCAATCTATCTCGGACAAGCTTGACCAAGTATTGGCAGCCATTGAGCTCTCCAGGGTGTCTATGGAGGAGCGACTCGGCACCCTGACGATGGACGTTATCCTCATCCGGGATGATCATCGTAAAC
Source organism: Lissotriton helveticus (assembly GCF_964261635.1). Taxonomy (NCBI): domain Eukaryota; kingdom Metazoa; phylum Chordata; class Amphibia; order Caudata; family Salamandridae; genus Lissotriton; species Lissotriton helveticus. The sequence goes on from NC_136071.1 coordinate 199,069,681, forward strand.
TGGCCGACAAAGTAAAGGATGGAGAGAAGATTATGGCCGACCTGCAGCCCACTGTCAAGACACATCAGACAACACTCCAAACCGTCCTGGGCCGCCTGACCACCATGGAAGAGCGAGTGGATGATTTGGAAGGGCGCTCAAGGCACTGTAACATCCGCGTGCTGGGACTCCCAGAGGGAATCGAGGGTGCGAATCCAGTGGAATACATGGAAGCATGGGTAAAATCTTTCACTCCTACGGCTGACCGCACGGCATTCTTCTCCATTGAACGCGCTCACAGGGTTCCAGCTCGCAAACCCCCGCCGAGAGCCGCCCACAGACCAATGTTGGCGAAATCTCTGCACTTTCAAGACTGCGACGCGGTGCTTGAAGCCGCCAGACAATCGGGCCCCTGCATGTAGAACATAAACAGAATATGATCTTCCCTGACTACGTACGGGCGGTGCAGCAACAAAGATCATTGTCCCTAGAAGTGAAACGACGACTGCGGGTGAACAATGTACAATATTCCCTGCTCTTCCCAGCCCGACTCAAAGTTATTCATAACAGCTCTGCCATCTTCTTCGCAAACGCCGAAGAGGCACACGATTGAGCGAATCACCTCTGCGCACAACAGCACTGCGCACAACAGCCCAGGGTGGCGACCACGCGAGGTCCAAGTTTCAAGGTGCCGCGATCCAGGTGATGCAACCCGAAACAGCAACGCAACGATGAAAACATGATGGCAGGGACCCAAACTCAAGAATCTCCAGACCTGGAGCAAATTCTGAAGGAGCGATGAGAGGTTCTGCGAGCAGTGACTGAACTACAGGCCTTCCAACCTGCAGAAGACACCTCTTCTCTTCGGAGGGAGAGGATGACAGCAACGGAACGCTTCCTGGGGTGGACTCAATCATACCCCTCCTGGTTACCCCCTCAGATGGCTGATACCATGTTTGATGGACAAACTAATACCCTCTCGGAATAAGGTGAACTGGCTGGCGATCCCTTAACGGCCTGCGCTACCAAGACTTACCCTATAGGCACACGCAACACATGCCTAATCAAGCACAGGTCAGATGACGACCACTGATCTTGCAAATGCCCGGTCGGTGGCCCACCTCGCAGACATGCACTGCCACCCCCACATAATACTGTTGCACTCGCCTCTTCTATGAGAGTTGGTTTGGACGTATCGCCGCCAGTGATAGGTCCTTGGTATTGGGACTGTTTCCCAACACCAGTTAACTGTTCATCGCCCCGTTCAGTATAGTCCCTTCCCCTCATGGACCTACACATAACAGGGTGACCTCATCACGTGAACAGACGACATCGCACCTCACATATGTTTATCACACTGCTAGGGTATCACCGGGCGCTATGTTCCAGCCGATACACATGCATTAGCACGCACTGGCAACACCAAATGGCTATGACAATGCAGAGCGAAGACATCAGTATCTTAGCACTAAACACTAGGGGCCTTCATACACCGAGCAAACCTTACGCCGTATACTCATATACGAAACGCCAGAACGCACAAATCGCGTTCTTGCAGGAGACACACCTCACCACATCGGAAATAGGTAAACTACAGACCAAATGGCGCGGAACCAAATGTGCCACGTCATACTCAGCATACGCACGTGGGGCGCTGATTTGGGTCCGACCAGGAACCCCATTCCAGGAACTCAGACGAGTGGTAGACAAGGAGGGAGGTATGCCTTAATAGAGGGACTCTTGGATGGGCAACAGTACTTTTGGGCAGTATATACACCCCAAATGTCGAGCAAGACAGGTTCTGGGACCGCCTCTCAGGTGTTTTAGCCCAATTTTCTTCCATACCATGGATAATTGTACACTAAATCTTACCTTAGATCGATCCCACCCCCCCACCCACACACTCTCCAGCCCACACGCAAACGGAACGGTTTAAAGCCTGGGTCACACAATGGGCACTCATAGATGCATGGAGAATGCGTCATCCACAGACTCAACTGTATTCGTTTCACTTCATACCACCTAACTTGCGGGTCCGACTAGATAGACATTTATGTTCAGCGCCGCTCATACCCAAAATTCAACACACGGACTACTTAGGCCGGGTCATTTCTGACCATGATGCTCATTTTCTGCGATTACACTGGAGACCCCCCCATCCCCCAGTACCCACTTGGCGGCTAGCAAGTCTTTAAACACGAACAGGGGCAAAGCATACAGGACTACTTCACTAATAACGCAGGAACGGCGACATCTACATTAGTGGAATGGGGCGCATTTAAAGTAGTAGCCCAGGTAGAATGTATCAAACAAATAGTAGGGGTAAAACGGGCACTGGGGCAAGCACTAACTAAAGCTGAAACGCAGCTAGCCACCCTCACCAAACGAGACGACGCATCAGAGGCGACAGCTGCTCAAGTAGCAAAAGCAAAGACAGAGTACCTGGCCGTCAACACCGCCCTCCGTCGGTACAACTTTAGGGCCTATGCAACCCGGATGCATAAGGAGCGGACAAAACTGGCACACTATTGGCATGGCTAGCCAAACAAGACACAGACGTGAAACCCATCACTGAAGTGTTCGACCCCCCCGGAAATCTGGTGCGGTCCCAAGCGGAAATCCTCTTTGCATTTCACCAATACTACTCTGAGGTGTACCGTAGCCCAGCTCTGACCTGGCAGGACATGTTAGACCACTTTCTCAACCCGTTGATGATCCCCAAAATCACAAAGGCAGAGAGAACTGCACTAGATGCAGAGATACAATCTGCCGATATCACCCAAGCACTGCGTGCACTGGCTCGCAACAAAGCACAGAGGCAGGACGGTTTTCCCCTGGAATACTACACAACATTCTCCCACCTGTTGGTCCCCCGCCTTGTAGAGATGTTCGCGGCCGCGTTAGAGAAAGGAGAACTACCACGATCCCTCAGAATCAGTCATTGTAGCCTTCCCCAAGCTGAATCGCGACCCACAACAGCTGGCATCATTCGTCCCATCACGCTTCTTTTCGCCGACTGTAAAATATTAGGGAAGATATTAGCGAACAGGTATACACAAATCCTACGACCCCAGGTTCCCCCAGACCAATGTGGCTTTGTTCCAGACAGAAGCGTCCCAAAATATACGCCGCCTATTCCATATCCAGGATCAAGTGGATGCCGCGCTCCCCAGAGCAACCTGTCTCATCCTCGAGAAGGCCTTTGATACCCTCACTTGGCAATAACTGTTCTCGGTCCTAGAACGAACAGGAATCGGTCCCACCCTCTTGGTATATACTCAACTCCTGTACACCAAACTAACCTTACGCATCTGCATAGGACAAAGAGTTCACGGTGCAGAGGGGCACGCGGCAGGACTGCCCACTTTCGCCTCTGCTCTTCCCCCTCGCTGTAGAACCTCTGGCTATACAGCTGAGGCGGGAGGGGGTACACTGGGGCATTCCCATCATGGATACCATACATAGGGTCTCCATGTACGCTGACGACCTCTTACTATATATCCGGGACATTACTGCGGATCTAACACCCATTTGTGCCACACTGACTGAATTTGCGGGAGCCTCTGGGCTCAGAGTGAACTGGGACAAATAAACAGTTTACTCACTGCACCCAAACTTCGCCCCCGGGATGTATGGGTAGGTCACCAGAAATTGACCTGGAGTGCAGGTGCCCCCCGTTACCTCAGGATCCGCCTCTACCACTCTCCTGCCGACATATTTGAAGGCAACCACTGCAGAGCGCTGGCCAGCATCAGATCGGCAGTCGGTTCTGGAAGATCCTCCCGATAGGCCGTGTGACCTTAGCCAAAATGATAATAGTCCCGCAGCTATTGTAACACTTCACGAATCTGCCGGTAATCCCGCCCAGAGCATTTTTCCGGGACTTAGACTCACCCCCCAGCTCGCTCATATGGGTAACAAGCAGAAGTAGGATAGCACTAGTGAAGTTACAACTACCCATCACACATGGAGGACTGGGCGCACGGTCCTTTGAATCATACTTCTTGGCAGCACTATTACAGTGGCTGTCCTACTGAACGGCAGGCAGACACATAGGCGGGACGCACTCGGCGACCGGCCAGGTACCCATCCCAGAACTCCACCGCTTGCTACTGCCAGGTACCAAACCGCAACGCACATACCCCGTACAAGTAGTGGTGGCACGCAAATGCATGCAACGGATCCACCGCATGTCAGCAGGGACACCTCTGTACTCCCCTTTGCTGCCGCTAGTTGTTTGGCCCAAACACGAGAAATACTACACAACTAGCACGCTCTACATATGGACAGACCACGGCCTAACCGAAATAGAGTCTCTGTTTGAGGACGGACAGCTTAGACCATATCACCAGCTTATGGAAGACTATGACCTCCCTCCTGGCCATTTTCTAATCCACCGACAACTCATAGACAACTATCGATCGCACCACGACCTATCGACGGGAGAGCCAGCAACTCATCCGGTCATCCACATGATCATGCACACATGGGGGTGGGAGGACTCCTGACCACGTGGCTCTCTAAAGCTATTCGGGAGCTCATAAACAAACCGCTGGAGGCCCTGCGGGCCACCTGGGAGGAGGAACTAGGGCACCAAATACACAAGAAAGAATGGGAGATGGCCCTCGAATACCCCAAGAAGGTGTCCAGGAATGCACGCTTTAAAAATATACGATTCTACATCCTACACAGAGCGTATCAAATGCCAGCGCGCCGCCAACGATTCTACCCAGACACCCAGTTCCTCTGCCCCAGATGCCGATCACAGGAATCAGATTTCCACCACATGTTCTGGAGTTGCCCTACATTACAGCAATATTGGAGCAATGTTCACAAGACACTCAGGGATTTCACAGGGCTTTCACGTATGAACACCTGGGAAGCCTGTGCATTTTGGAAGCAGAAGCAACACAAAGTGTCACTCCGCTTTGTCTCACTGGCAATATTGCTGGCCAAGAGAGGTATAGTGATGCACTGGCGATCCCCCACGGGCGTCTGATTGCGGCATGGGTGGGAGCAGTACACAAATGGGTGGCAGCGGAGGAGGAAACACTCAGGGAGGAAGAGGTGAAGGGGATACGCAAGCACCCCATTTCTATGAAGTGGGCCCTATTGCTACACCAATTCAAACAGCCACCAACACACGACGACCCGGACGGTTCCCCACACGCCTCAGAGGACCCACAATCACAAACCCCGGCCAGGAGCACACACGCCAACTCTACTGTTATAGCAAATACGCAACGCTGCTCGACAATACCACCATGAGCCTCACAGGACGCGCAGATAGCCCATAATGGCTGGACCACCACTCTCCCCCTAGCAGCAATCAGACATACCAACAAGCGAGTCTCGTACCAAGCCTAATACCCGGTCCATTACATATACCCTGGGTCCCATTTTACATCCAAGTTCTACATAGGAATTGTTTATTGACAGGACTGTATAAACATAGGATACATGTCCACCCAATGCAAGGACAGCAATGTCCAATGGTGCAAAATGCATGAAATTAAGTCAAATTACATGTATCGTAACACTGTTATGTTTTTTTTACACGAAAATGTCGATACAAATATTAAAAAAAAAATAATAATCTTTGCTTCTAAAACAAAATGAAATGTTTCTTCTATGCGTTCCTAAATTCACTCTAACCCCAATTGTATCACTGTATGTAACTATAGAGTGAACCTTTAACCATTAACCATACTCTAACTCCTAACTCTGACCTAATCCAAAAAGAAAGAACTCTTATCATAAACTAGCTGTAACTTGTTTAATTATTTATTTTACTCATTTATAGTAGTTTTATAGAGCGAGATCCTGGTGTAGGGTGCTGTATAGTATCTATGAATTCCAAGTATATTAGAAAAAAATGGAAAGACTAATAGGTGTTTTTATGTGTGTATGACTCTAAAATGATAATGTTATACTCATTGCAAATAAGTGAACTTGATTGATCAAACTGACATTGTCTTTTACTCAGGGCTGGCCCTAAATTGGATTGACTTGGACGGCGCCCTGGACAGACAGAAAATGTGGTGTTTGTTGCGGGTGTGGGGGTTGGTGCGCTGTGACGGCAGGAGGTGTGAGGAAAATGGGAGGAGGGCACAGGGTTGATGGGGTGCTAGCAATTACTCTGAGGTACATTGGGAGCTGATTACAAAGTCTTTAACAGGGCCTGATTGAGACCAAGTGACATGGACGAGTTGCTGTTTGCTTAAAATTAAGTCAGGGTGCTCCTTGCTGCGCCCCTCGGAATATTGGCGCCTTGGGCCTTGGCCCAGCTCGCCCATGCCCAAGGCATGCTTTCACCTTGCTACCGATGTGTAACTACTTACCTTTCCACGAAGCAGCTTTATTCATTATTTTTTGCAAGCTTTATGCCAGGCACGTTTGCCTCATTTTATGTTTTTCTGTACCTCACAGGTTCTTCCTATGAAGGGATGGTTTCATTGTGTTTGATCACTTTTACTGTAATTGGACTTGGATATTTATGACCACTTCAATGAGCCTAGAGAGCGTTAAGATGGCCCAGATACTGGACAATGACCAGTTCTTCAAAACAGCCAGGTAAGGCCCATCTTTCAGGTCTATATGAAAGTTCATTCCACATAGTAATAATTAATATTTGTAATCTCTCCCACTCATAATGGCATTTTCAAGTGTATATTTAGAAGGAGTGAAGACGATGTTTATGCATTGCTAGATTAAAATGCAGTTGTTCACTTACTGAGAGATTTTTCTTTGTAAACCACAAATTCTTATTGTGTCTATTAAGCCTATTGCTCTTGGTGTATTTTAGTTTGGTTTGATGTTTTACCAACTGGATGCGAGTGCATTTTTGCTATGGCGGTGGTTTAAGCAATAAGCAGTAATCACGATAAATAGGGAAAGAGACTGAGGCTAAATCAGAAAAGCATTTATGAGTATGGGAAGTAGTACTATATACGCTTATATGCCTTTGGGAATCGACTAGGAAATTCCAACTCCCTATTAGTAAAAGTGTAAAGAGGGCACAGCCCTTTCTGTTTGTGTATGAATATTACCTGAATGTTTTAATTATAATCCAATTTTAGATGGTTCAAGGGCATTTCACAAATGCACGCAAGAGTGCTTAAAGGGTTCTACACAAGTACTACTTTAAATGGATCAGTATCTAAATATCGAGGGACCGAATATCGACTTACCAAAATATCGATGCCAAAATATCGAGGAACAGAATATAGAATGCCTATCTACAAACCGATAAGTACTAACATTTCGATTAAAAAATATAGAAAGTTAAAATATAGTTAACTAAAATATCGAATTTTTTTAAATGTATTTAAAATGCTATAAAAGTAATTAAATAATAAACTCAATTAAATAAAACTTAATTAAAATAATGTAAAAAAGCTTCAAATGAAAAAATAAATGAAATGTAAAAAAACATGTTTTATTATATATTTACTTAATATTATTATCAAATAATTATTAATCTTAATTATAAAATATTTAGAACATTAAAAAATATATTAACATAAATATATAAATACACATATTATTTAAATATAAAAAATAAATTAAATATAATAATTAAAGTACTATTTTTTATGTTAATTAATAATGAGTGCAACAGTAGTGAAAGCGTTGACTAGCGTAGGGGTAAGATTTACTATTCCCACTCCAGTGAGTGCAACAGTAGGGAAAGCGTTGGATAGCGTAGGGGTTAAAAATTACTATTTCCACTCCAATGAGTGCAACAGTAGGGAAAGCTTTGGATAGCGGGAGGGTAAAACTTACTATTCCCACTCCAGGGAGTGCAACAGTGGGGAAAGTGTTGGATAGCGGAGGGGTAAAAATTACTATTCCCACTCCAGAGAGTGCAACAGTAGGGAAAACGTTGGATAGCGTAGGGGTAAAAATTACTATTCCCACTCCAGTGAGTGCAACAGTAGGGAAAGCGTTGGATAGCATAGTGGTAAAAATTACTATTCCCACTCCAGTGAGTGCAACAGTAGGGGAAGCATTTGATAGCGCAGGGGTAAAAATTACTATTCCCACTCCAATGAGTGCAACAGTAGGGAAAGTGTTGGATAGCATGAGGGTAAAAATCACTATTCCCACTCCTGAGAGTGCAACAGTAGGGAAAGTGTTGGATAGCGGAGGGGTAAAAATTACTATTCCCACTGCAGAGAGTGCAACAGTAGGGAAAACGTTGGATAGCGTAGGGGTAAAAATTACTATTCCCACTCCAGTGAGTGCAACAGTAGGGAAACCGTTGGATAGCGTAGTGGTAAAAATTTGTATTCCCACTTCAGTGAGCGCAACAGTACGGTAAAACATTTGATAGTGGGAGGGTAAAAATGACTATTCCCACTCCAGAGAGTGCAACAGTAGGGAAAGCGGATAGCGGGAGGGTAGAAATTACTATTCCCACTCCAGAGAGTGCAACAGTAGGGAAAACGTTGGATAGCATAGGGGTAAAAATTACTATTCCCACTCTAGTGAGTGCAACAGTAGGGAAACCGTGGGATAGCGTAGTGGTAAAAATTACTATTCCCACTTCAGTGAGCGCAACACTACGGTAAAACATTTGATAGCGGGAAGGTAAAAATTACCATTCCCACTCCAGAGAGTGCAACAGTAGGGAAAGCAGATAGCGGGAGGGTAGAAATTACTATTCCCACTCCAGAGAGTGCAACAGTAGGGAAAGCGTTGGATAGCGGGAGGGTAAAAATTACTATTCCCACTCCAGAGAGTTCAACAGTAGGGAAAGCCTTGGATAGCGGGAGGGTAAAAATTACTATTCCCACTCCAGAGAGTGCAACAGTAGGGAAATCATTGAATAGCGTAGGGGTAAAAATTACTATTCCCACTCCAGAGAGTGCAACAGTAGGGCAAGCGTTGGATAGCGGGAGGGTAAAAATGAATATTCCCACTCCATAGAGTGCAACAGTAGGGAAAGTAATGATTTAATATTTAAATAAAAATAAATTATCAATACCAATTTAAAATTAATTACCAATTTCAAAATATGTAATAATTAATTAATTATAAATACCAATAAATGTTATTTATCAAAAATTAATCACCTAATAATAATTAACAACTAATTACTTTTCAATACCAAAAAAGGTAATAAGATAAAAAATACCAATTAATAAAAATTAATCACCAATTAATAATTAATTAACAATTAATTAATTATCAATACGTATAAATATAAATACATATTTACTTAATTACAATTACATTATTTCCCATCCTATTCCCCTATAACCCACAACCCACTCTGAATAATAAATTAAAACAATTAACTTAATTATCAATTAATCAATTAATTAAAACTTAATTACCAATTAATAAAAAAATAATTACCAATTAATAATTAATTAACAATTAATTAATTATCAATACATACAACAATACAAATGTACTTAATTACAATTAAATTACTTCCCACCCTATTCCCCTATAAACCCACAACCCGCTACAGTACTAAAATGCAAAATGAAATTAAAAATAATTATTCATTCATAAAAACTCATATTTAATTTACTATAATTAAATTACTTCCCACCCTATTCCCCTATAAACCCACAACCCGCTACGGAATTAAATTACGCAAAAATTAAATAACAAAACATTCATTATTTAAAAAAAATTAAACATAAATTACAAATATAATATGTATTTTTAACTCATATACTACCATACATAACACTAATTTTTTTTCGACATTATGGAAAACAATATTTTAAATTCGATATTATGGGAATCGATATTTCTTACCTTAATTTCGATATTCTGACCAACTATATTTTGGTCAGTCGATATTCTGTCCATTCTCTATCTTTTTTTCTCGATATTCTGGGCAGTCGATATTTCTGAATCGATATTTAGGGGGTTCACCACTTTAAATACTCCAAAATGGCTTTGTGAATAGGCCTCTGTGCTCCTAAACATTTACATTAAATTGACAGCACCTCTTCTATAATAGTAATTTACTGTACTTCCTGAGTTGTTCACTTAGATTGTTTTGTAGGTAGGGAGTAGGATAATCTTAGGATGTTTTTATTCAACAGCTGTAAAATCCCTTTCTTTTTTCAGTCCAGACCCCGAATCGCACCCAGTTTTAGCGAGAGGACGCCCTACCTGGCAGAATGTCGAAATTATCGAGAAAGACCCTGATCATGGTTTACTGGTTACACATGTCAACCAGACCAGGGATCTGTTGGTGAGTAGATACTGATACAAAGACAGGCTAATTTCAACACGTAGAGGAGTAACCAAACTCAGCACAGGCCTACTTTACCTACTGATGTCATCTATACCCATTATTTATGCATTTATGTATCTATAGGTTTGCCACAAACAGACTGAAAATGAAGCTAGCCATACAGTCAAGAATAAAGCAATTACTGGAGATTAATGCATAATCAAAATTATAGTCAGAGCAACATCAAAGTCAACATGTAATTTACAATTAGATTGCAGAAGGGTACTCGAATACTCTTTCATATTAAACTGTATAATTTCTAATTAGCACTAATTTGACATGGCATTGATTAGAGGCTGATCACTGTCCTTTATGCTTGTGTCAATATATGTGGTAAAAGCTCTTTTATTGGGAAATGTGTTTAACATTGATCTTCAAAACAGTTGGCGATTCACAAATGGTGTGATTATATGCTAAATAGAATTTCCAGTTTTGGATAGCATTAAACCTACATCACTTAGAGAATTAGTGCATCCATTGTACATGCTGTGCTTTACAAGCAAAACATATATGGTATTTGTGTACATTGCTGGCATGCACATGTTTCCCTAACCTATCTGTGGGCACTCTATGCACGGCAAATTCATTGCAGAATATTTGTGAATACCCTAATTTTGTGGGAAGCATATTTCCTCAGCCTCTCCCTTGCCAACCGAAAGGCTCATTTGTATGTATGCATGTTTGTATGTAGTTACTAGTGTATTTATTTTTTTGTCACACTAATTTATTGCCAGACACTTCAGTGGGCCTGGTTACTGATTAGTTAGTAAATTAGAAGTCAATGATGAAGTTCATACCGAGCTAGTTCATTTCCAGGCTAACTTGCTATGGAAATTACTCAAATGTATCCCTGAAAAATACTGTGTTTCCAAATGTTCCTGAACCGGAGGTTGTTTAACACTGTTTTCAGGTTCAGTAAAAAGTGTGGTGACATTATTTATTATTTTTTTATTTTTTTATTTTACAGAGTTTTATATAGCACAAACTTGACCCGAATCGGGTATCAGAGCGCTTTACATGGCACCAGTTGCATTACAAGAGGACACATTCATTTTTTTTTTGTTAGGCACGTTTGTTGAACTTCTGGTGATCTGCCTGTCATTTGAATTTTGGCTTGATGGTCGAGTGGGAGTGAGCAGATAGGGCTTGTGTGGACATGAGGTGAATGCCAGTTTATGAAGGTAGCCTGGGCCTCTCCTCCAACAGTGTTTGTGCATGGCGCACAGGGTAATAAGCCAATAGAGTGATATTCTTTAGAGCATTCACGGTGCGGTCACGTATTATAAGACAGAGGGAAGTCTAGCCACCTGGTTTTCTACTAACTTGAGTATTTTGGGTAATATGTGGGTTGACAATATTGCCATAGTTAAGTCAATCCATGCCTCAGGCTCCTTTAGCTCTATTCAGTGGTTGCTCTTCTGAAAAAAGTAGGGTGTTTTTCAGTAAAATGAGCTCAAAGTTTGGAAATGTGCCCACTACCATTTTTGTGGTGTGAAGGAGAGTTCTGGATTCAAGATAATGGTCTGTCATTTGACTTTCTGTACTGGTTTTTTAAAACGTCAGATTGTTTAACAATTTTATATAGACGCAAAGGAATTGGAGTCAAGTGCTTCACATGAACAACAGTTACATTACAGCACAACGCATTCTTTTATTTTCAGGCACAAGAAAATTAGGGACCAAGTGTCACTACACAACACCGGGAACTCCATACCTCAATCACCGGCTTCACTTCCACCAGCCGCGGCCCGTGGAGGTAGTTCCGTGGGGCAGACAGGCGGGGCAGAGGAGGGGCAGGGTGGGGGGTGGTGAACACCGGAATATGGATGATTGCAGGTAAGTAAACAATTACATTAATAAATCGAATTTTGTAGCGCACCCTGCATCGCATTTTGCGATGCAGGGCGCGCAACGAAATTCGTTTATTTAATTTAATTCTGGTCCTGGGCATGGTGACAGAGAATCTGGTCACTGGTCCTGAAGCAAAATCAGCTGGAGTCTAGAGTCCTGTAGCCATGGGACTATTCATTATGGATAGTGGCTTGCAAGCATGCTAATTTACCCGTGATATCTCTTAGGCGCTTGTATACCCAACCCTACCTGTTGCAATCAAGAGTTTGTGGTAATTGGGCACTGACACTTCCAGAAATTCCCACAACTACCATAGAAAGAGGTAGAACTGATTGTGGAAATAGATTGACACTGAGCTTCTGACCAGAGTTCTAATTGCCATATCTCTGGAACCACTTCGGCTAAAGGGTCTATTCCAATGGTTCTGGAATTTATTCTGGCCACCAGATGAGTTTCCACATGCGAGGTGAAGTTAGGATTTTGGATGACTAGGAGGGACACAACAGCAACCCCCCCCCCCACAGGCAAACGGAGAGCCATGTTTAGCTAGGTCACCTATTTCACGGTCTGGCAGGTGACAAGGCCTCCCCTTGATCAGATGGTATGCTGTAGGTGTTGCTTTCAGGGACAACCTCTTGCTTGTTAGGCAGTTGTCTGCTCAACTGTTCCACACATCTTCTGCCCGTCAGTGGACTCTGTTTACCATTTCCATTTAGTCACCCCCTCTTGTATTGGAAGCCCAGCTCTTTGCACAGGCACGCAGGTTTTCTTCTTCACTTTGTTCAGCAACAGCAACTTCTCCACAGATTGGTTCAGACTTCAACCCAGTCCTAAAGGAGAGTAGCAACCCAAGTAGGTGCTTTTCTTGGGCTCTATTGTCTTCTCTCTTGTAAGCAGGTCTTCTTTTGATGCCAAAGAGATATATTTAACACTACTGTTTGCAGGGCCCAGTACTTATTTTCCAACATTGCAAGCCTGGCCAATCAGGTGATGTGTAACTTAAAAATCTTGAGGATCCCCCTCTAATTCTGGGGAACATGGCGCTGGAGTGATCCGCTTGGGTATAGATCATGCAGATCAGCTGCCCATCCTGAGTCAGTTTTTTGTTGGCTCAGATAGTGATGTGGAGCGATTCTAGATACAGATATAGATCTCATTCTAAGAATGAGGGGAGGGATCAATTTCAATTTCACCCTGACTGGCAAGTGTGGCTACAGAGAGAATGGTTTCAGGTAAGCAGATACAAGACACAGCTTCTCAAAGTCATGCACAGGAGTTTTGTTCCAGTAGCATGTTCCTCCCTCTTCAAATGTCAAGAGCTACTACCCATTTGGGGAGAGTCAGTCATGTCATCCTAAAAAAGCAATCTTCATTCTCCTCTGACATTCACGCCTTGTGCCTGAGAGTGAAGTCTACTTTCTGTAGGAATATGTAAACTGGAGCAACTTGGGGTTTTCATACTTTATTGACATCAGCCACTTTAGCAGTTGGTGATCCATCTGGACAATACACTTGTTTCTGAACAAGTGAGGCCTGAATCTCCGAAGGGACCACATGATTTTCGCAATAGCAGCCCTGTTCTGCTCCCTAAGGTTAGGGAGGCAGTGTTCAGGTAGTAAAGGCTTTTGGATACTCTTTCCTTTTCTCATACCAACAACTGCCTGAGCTACGTTTGCTGAGCATCCACTTTGGCGATGAAAGATGGACTGTTGTTAGGAGCTTTTAGGACTCGTGCATGGCATAGTGCATCCTTCAGGACACCAATCACCTTCTGATACTCCAGAGTCCATATAACATTCTTGGGCTGCTTCTTACAGCTCATTTACTTTTTGTGACTGATTCCTATTCCTCATCGCTGTGTTTTGATAATCTTTCTGGCTTTATTAGTTCACCCTTACTAGATCAAAATTCCTAACTTCCTCACCTGTCAAGTCCTTAAACATCTGAAAATATAGATCCATCTGTCTGACCCTTAGAGACTGTGCTACGCTTATCCAACATAAAGCAGCAATTCCAGGGATGTGGGAGAAGGTGACCCTGGGTAAAGAGAAGTCAGGGGAGGTCTTTTGGGGGCCATGGAATATGGGTTCCTATTCTCGAGCATCTGCAATCCTCTGTCATGGGGCATTTTCAGTTCTACATTTTTCTCAGCGATACCCACTTAAAGAGGTGCGATTTTGACATATAAGTGATTAACTGCTCTTTATTTGTGCCATGAGAATTTAACCCCAGGCAGTACACATTTTCCTCTGCTTCTCTACAGTCATACTCTGCAGCTCAGGTTCTTCCCATCGTGCAACCACCATTTTAGGTGTAGTTGACTTGTAAATGCTGGGCTTATCAGCTCGCACCAGTGTCTCATGAGATCAGAGTTTGCTGAGATCAGAGTCTGAAGATCCTAAACACTTGCTCACCAATGTGAGACCTTTTTTGTTGTCAAGATTTTTCGGTGCCTTCACAGGGATGCAAGGGATACAAAGACTACTCCAGCTCTACGTCTCGGCCTCCATTGGCCATCCAGGGATATTAGTGGGTAATCCGATGCTCTAAGGGGAAAAGGTAAGGGGCGGAATAATATGTGCTTCAAAACGTGAATTTAACCAATTGGCCACTATGCAGCCGTAGGTTGATCGCTGTTTTCTAAGCTTGGTGAATGGTTGCATATACCTGGTTGTATACCTCTGATTAGAGATGCCCAGCATAAAACAGTAACAAAGCACAAGAACAAAACAAAAGATTTCTAAGCTTCAAAAACCCTACATGCAACTGCTATATGGCTGATGTGTTGAGATTTCTTCATCCCTGATACCTTGATGTGATTCTTCACTCTCCTCTTATTCTCATATATTATGTTTGTGGCAAGTAACAAGGCAGCAAGAATCCTACCTATAAAAGCAAAACAAGTGTGTTTATTCATGCATTCTACTCCTCCATCTAAAGTCAATCACTATTCTCCCGCAAAGGCTGACCTTGCTAACTTTGAGTCAGTTAAAAGGCTATTCAACATGCATTTCCTTCTCTCATGAGTTGTTGTGTCACACCCTCTGCTTCACCTGCTTGCTCCCGATATGTTACTCATCATACTTTATTCGACAATTAAGTCATAAAAGCGTACATAAAACCACAGTTTTTCAATATAAAATTCAGTAAAAACAATTCAATAAATATCTAAGAATAGATTAAACTACTATAGACAATTGCCGAATATCAATTATTTTAAATGGATAAAATCTAAAATCATAAAATAAAATCCATAATTTTTAACAGAACAGGGGATATTGCACATACATTACATAAGTTGAGTAGGCCCACATATTTACACACACAATCAGCAGTAGTAATTAATCAATAATCAATAATCAGAGTCCTTCCGCAATAAGGCGCATACAAATTACCCAAGCCCATTTCAGAAATTTAGCCATAGCGATAGCAATTAAAGGGCTGGGGTCAGTACTTAAAATTCTTAGGGCCTCTGCATGCCTGCGTGTGCCAATCACTCTGCAGATAGGCTTGACCCACATAGCTCTAGGTGTAGAACATATAGGGCAGAAGAAGAGGAAATGACTTATTGTTTCTCGTTCTTCACCACACTTAGGACATTTATCCTTACCATTTTCCCCCGCCCAATTGGCTGTAAAGGACCTAACTGGAAGGGGGCCTACTCTAAATTGGAAATAGAGTTTGCGATCCTGATTTTTCTCTATGACATCCCAATACAATTCCAGTTTCGGTTGGGCCTTAAACTCTAAGAAACGGCCTGTTAGGTGTGAGGAAAAACCCTTTATGCATGCTTCTGCATTTACCATCTCCCAATAGCTTACTTTCAGAGTTTTCTTGGAAGGGAATGCAGCATTTATCGGATCGTCCCATAGCTCTCTCAGTCCCAGCCTAATTAGCAGGGACCGATTGGACTTCAGCCAATGGATTTTTTGGCAGCCATCTTTTGTCATAATCTCCCTTAAGCCCTGTGTGTAGTGTTGAAGTTCCTCTGTGGTCCACAGTCGACGCCAATACAACAAGGGCCGTAGAGAGGCAAGGTCCTGGACCGCTTTTTGTCCAAGATCCCACAATAGAGGTGTTAGAGGAGTGCTTATAGGGACGCTAATTGCTTTACGCAAAAATTCGTTTTCTGGCAGCGTCAAATTTTTCAAATTCTGAAATCCCCATAGCTCAGCTCCGTACAATGTCGAGCTTAACACCTTCATCCTATAAATTTCCAATAGTGGGCTAATGGGCTTTGTTGTTGATGAGCTGAACTTTTTCAGAAGGATGCCAGCCTTTTGGTGATGTTTTAATACTGCGATATCTAATTGGCTGGTCCACCCCAGATCTCTCTGGAGTGTGACCCCCAGATAGGTGAAGGCATCAACCCGCTCTAGCGGGGCGCCATTCATATACATCGCTCCTCTGAAAGCTTTAGCAGACCCAGATGGTCTATGGCCATAAACTTTGTTTTTGCCGTGTTTATTTCAAGACCTCTCTTCAGACAAAAATTTCAAAGCGCTTTAAAGCACGCTGGAGCCCACTTGGCGTTTTTGACATAATCAATGTATCGTCGGCGAACATGAGGATCGGGACCCGTTCACCACACATAGCCGGTGCATCAGTCGGGATCAGGGAGAGGAACTCAGCCACCCCGTTCACTAAGAGCGAGAACAAGGTCGGTGCCATGACACAACCTTGTCTCACTCCCCGCTCAACCGGGAAGGTTTCCGTTACCTCTCCCTGACAACCCCACGTAACCCTGGCGAATGTATCCTCATGTAGGCGGACGATTAGGCTCAGCAGCTCAGGCGTCATCCCCATCCCCGCAAGGACTTGCCACAGAATTTTTCGCGGAACAAGGTCGAAAGCCGCCCTTAGGTCAACAAAGGCCGCGTACAGGGTGCCTTTCTCCAGGATCACCGTATGCCAGTATAGCATGATAAACCGAAAGACCTGATCTATAGTGCTTGTTTTCGGACGAAAGCCAGCCTGGAGGTGACTAAGGATGTTATCATCATCCATCCAGGACTGGATTTTGCCTAATACAAGTCGGCCCACAATCTTTTGGATCGAGTCGATCAGACTTATCGGTCTATAATTAGCTGCTGACGACTTATCCCCTTTTTTATACACTGTAAATGTAAATGTAAATGTATGTGTCTTGTAAAGCGCACTGCTGCCCTGAGGCGTCGTGGCGCTGTAGACCGCTGGGGAACCCGTCCTGGCTATCCCTGTGAGATGGTCCTTACTGGGTACCTCCAAGGTGAAACCAGGCATCCCCGGCGAATGTGGGGGGCCGTTGTAGAGATGAGGCAAGCTAATGCCCAGAGTTGCCGAGTGTGGTCCCTGGTTAGAGTAGGCACCGAGGCGAGAATTATCGAGTCCGCTGACCCTGGTCCATGACCCTTCCGCGTCGGGAATTGAACCCTGGTCCCGGGACGTTCTCTGCTTCCGGGTCTGCCGCCTCTAACCAGTGAGCCACACCACTCCACTGGCACTATCTCTGCACCTTTCCATGATTGGGGTACCTCCATCCCTTGTGCTATGGTATTTGCCATATACAGGATATACATCCTCCAACGGGCTCTGTTATTAAAAAATACGTCTGCGTGCACACAGTCCATGCCGTGGCACGACCCTCATTAACTAGGTCTAGTGCCCTGTCCACTTCTCGTAAGGTGAAAGTGGCTTCTTTATAAAAGGCGTGGACGAACACCCCCTTGCTACTGTCAGCTACACTGCTAGCATATTGTGGGCTAAAATACTCAACCCATGAGTTTTGGTCAACGTTATTTTGAGGGCTCTCTCTATGCCCTCCCCTGTCCCATTTAAAAATATTCCAAAAGAATTTGGGGGTTTTATAAACTTACATGCCGTTTTTAGATCTTGCCACCAGTTATATTCCCATTCCTTTTTTGCTACGTATTGAGTTTGTCTATAATTTCTGCGGGCCAACTTTATTTTCCCTATGTCTTTAGTTTTTAAAGCAAGGCCTAGATCTCCCCTAGCTTGGCGGCAGAGATCATTGTACAAGCTTTCTTCTTTTCTAGTCTGGGATCTGCTGCCTGAATTAGGTTTGCAAAAGTTAGATTTGCAAAAGTATTTTTTTAATTTAGCAAACAGGCTATTATGAATCCCACCAGGGGTTGATGAGAAGGACCAGACAAAGTGGCCTCCTCAATAGCTGCTAGTGCTCCTTCCAGGTCCTCGCTAATATCAGAAATAATTTCCTGATGCCCCACAACCTGGCACCACTTAAGGTGGCGCTCATCGTTTGACAATACCAAATCAGGCAAAATTGATCCTCCCGGTACCTCATTCTTTTTCTGAAGTCCCAAATTAAACAATGCCGAAAGAGGGTTGTGGTCACTCTCAACACGAGCAACCACCTCCATATCTAGGAGAGTGCTCCACAACTGAAGCGGGACAAGCAAATAATCAATATTGCTTGCCCTTACACCATTGTCAAACGTTTCCTTCCCCATTTTGTCTGACAATGTGCGCCCATTAGCAGCCCTTTGCTGATTCCCCATACAGAGGGCCTTCATCTGTATTGCGGCCTCTGTTCATTTTTTTATGGGATTAATACCCAGTTGTGGAATTCCCCACCTGCGGTCCTCCTCCTCTGTTAAGTTAGTATCATCCAAACCGAGGGGCTCAAACCTAGTATTAAAATCCCCCGCGATTAAAGGCAGTATGTTAGGGGGAGTAGCCTGTAACAATGCTTCTAACTTTGTAACCACATCAGATTTCTTGCCGCCTGGAAGTCCCCTTGCATATACATTATAAATATCAATTGTTAAGTCATTTGGGAATCTAAGTCTAATAACTAAGATGTCACTATTCAACACAGGAAGCTGCTGAATTTGACATTTGAGACTCTGTCTAACCCATATGACCAAACCCCCCATAGGGCGACCCTGACTTTTTTTGACTGCTGGGATAAAGAAATTCAAATATCCCACTTTATATATAGCCTCAGTTGCCCACACCTCCTGGAACAGGCATATGTCAAAATAATCAATAAATTCCTGCCAATCAGGCGAAATAAGTTTAGTCCCTATTCCTGCCACATTCCATGAGATGAAGGAGGTATAGTATGCTGGCTCTTTGGAGACTAGAATCAAGTCACCCCCGGTAGGATCATCACTTGACCTATGATATACAATGTTCTGGGATTCCAAAGAACAAGATACATTGTGTAACACAATATTAGCAGTGGCTGTAACATTATAACCAGCATTACCCTCCCCCACAGTATTAGCCATGGCTGTAGCATTATATCCAGCATTGCCCTCCCTCACTACGTTGTTCCCCATGGTAGGTAATAAGTTTAGGCTCAGATACAGTTCTCCCTCGTCCCTGTTCCTCTCTACTGTACTACATAAGGCAGGACTTAAATTTGCATGATGTCAGTCGCAATCCGCCAGCCCAGAGAGAGCCTCAAATCTATTGAACAGCCTTACATTCCCCAACGGGCAGTAGTTTGGTGTGGTACCCTGCTGAAAAATATCTCTCTCAGAAGAAACTGGAGGGCCATAGAAGTAAGCAAGTGGAAGAGCCTGAATTCCAGGGTAATGTTCATTGTAAGGCCAATTACAGATGTGATTAACACATCCGCAATTTCTAAAATTAATAATAATACAGTCCCCTGCGACAGTCTTACATCTTCTTCCAATCCAATTGACTCTTCTAACACCCATGATCTCTGCTCGCATATTAGTTGGTAATGGGCGAAACTTATTAAGCCAAAAAATACACTTATGCTTGAGATCCAGATAAGATTCCTGCTTCCCCTGAGCTACTGGTGGGACCCCAACCAATACTACTACATAAGGGGCTGATTGGGGAGGTAGATCAATGTAGAGTAATTGGACGTCATCATATACTGGGGGTAGGTGGGGCGGATTTTGTTGTCTAACTTCCCTCCTTCTGCCATTGCCCTGAGTAGTTCCGGTATTCCCTACCAATGATGACTCAGCCCCTACTGTATTTGGAGCCGGAGGTAAGGCTTTAGTTACATTCTTAGCCTGGGGACATCTATTAGAATGCGCTATACTCCCGTCCCCTGCCGGCACCGGAGGCTGAGAAATAACAGGGGGCACCCCTTTACTAGACTGGCTTACTTTGTCCCCCTCAATCGTTATACCACTAGAACTAAGATCAGTTGTGTTATGCACAGATGATGTTATCGGGCGAGCAGCAGTAGTACTGTTCCTTAGTCCTGCCTTCTTTTGAGCTTGTGAGAGTGACAGTTCAAGACATACCAGTCTATTTTCTATTGAGTCCAACCGGTCATGGATTGGATGGCATATCTTCTTAATAGTGCCCTCGAGTTTTTTCCAAAACAGAGGGCCCAAATCTGGATGGAGATCCACCCCCACAGAGATCGGATTTTTATTATGGCCATCTTTACCATGAGGTCCAGGCTGCATAGGGCTTTGTTTTGGAATTACCACCAGGTCCTCTTTAGTAACAGAGTTTTTTGCACTATTTGCCTTCCTTCCCCCTGTATGAGGTTGTGCCCCTGGTCGCTTTCTTTTTGCTGGTGCACCCCCAGTCTGTCGTGCCGTTCCTTGTTTTGCTTGGGATGCTGAGCGTGTTCTTATATTAGGTGTTGGGGCTCTATTTACGTCCCCTTCGGAGACGTTACTATTAAACGATGCTTCACATGTATGAAGGATGATTACTGGCTGGGGCGATAAGGATCTTGCCTCCACTCCCGATGGCAGAAGTGTCCCCTCTATGTCAGCATGATGACTCCGTGGCGATCTGTTCCTCGCCAGGGTGCCCAGGGAAGATCTTTTATCAAAGGCAATGTCCAGTCCAGGGAGAGCCTTTTCTCAGTGAGCTCTATGTCCTTTGCCAAGGCTGATGACACTCTAATCAGAAAATTATCTAAAGTGCCCATTAATGTGCCCCCAGTGGATTTACTTCCAATTGTCCCCTCTTCGTGCATGACAGCCATGTTTAGTTACAACAGGTGGAAGGCTAGTGTTGCTGCACAATCGATTATATATATCTGCCCAATGATATATTTGGAGCACTAACCTTGTTTTTCTAGAGCTCCAGGTGTTACTAGGGTGGCCCGTCCCGTTCTTGTCCGCGCTTGAACGGGCTTAAACGGGCACGGCGTCCAGCGATGCGGGGAGCGCGTTGATTAAATGCGCCTCCTGGCGCCGTTCTGGAGTTCAAAGGGCGCTCCGCCGCTTAGCCTGCCGGGAAATGTAGTCCCGGGGCGGCGGCGCGAGTAGTTTAGCAGTAATGACTCTTGGCGGTGTCGGCAAAGAAGCCCTCACTCTCGCTGTCCCGATGTTGCAGCCCCTGGTTTACAGGCTGTGACCGCTGCCGCTGCTCTGGCCAAGAATAAAGACAAGTAAGGAGTTCCCCGCTCTTGCCGGGGAGCGCGTTGATTAAATGCACCTCCTGGCGCCGTTCTGGAGTTCAAAGGGCGAACCGCCGCTTAGCCTGCCCGGAAATTTAGTCCCGGGGCGGCGGCGCAAGTAGTTTAGCAGTAATGACTCTTGGCGGTGTCGGCAAAGAAGCCCTCACTCTCGCTGTCCCGATGTTGCAGCCCCTGGTTTACAGGCTGTGACCGCTGCTGCTGCTATGGGCCAAGAATAAAGATAAGTAAGGAGTTCCCCCAATGTATGTTACTTCACACCCCAGTTACCTGTTAACTCGATGTCTCCATGGTGTTATTTCTCACCTTGTTCTTTCAATGTCTCAAGGGGATTTCTTTAATGTCTCATTCACACAAGGTTTCTCTGTTCTTGTCCAGCTGTCTTGTTCGTGTCCTCCATTAAGGTTGTTCTTCTACAGTGTGGTGTGACTATATAAGAAACATTATACTCTGTGTTCAAACTGAAGTTCCATCTTCATTAATGTGTGCTTGTATCTCTGCACTAGTTGTTAAAGTTGGGATGCGAGCTGACTTGGAAGGGTGAGGTTTACATAGGACCACTGCCAATGATGGCTGCCATTTGGAAGTCTCACAC
Organism: Lissotriton helveticus; assembly: GCF_964261635.1. Lineage (NCBI taxonomy): Eukaryota > Metazoa > Chordata > Amphibia > Caudata > Salamandridae > Lissotriton > Lissotriton helveticus. The sequence goes on from NC_136071.1 coordinate 199,091,758, forward strand.
TGAAGTTTCATGAAATCGCGATTGAGTATGTGAGGCTGGTGCTTTCAACGCTAAGGTGATGTAGCTTAGCAGACACCATTCAGTGTCACCATCTGCTTCAAACTTTCTTTAGATGCCAAAGATCACTGTCAAGTAGGGCTAAGTTATATGATTGTGCCTTTTTTCGCAATTGCTACACTTCACCATCTGCTTCCGATATCCTGTATTATATGGCCTGTATCTCAGAGCTCACCAGTTTCGATCTAGATTTTCTTTTCACAGAGCACTCACAAGTCTGATGGCAACTACAATGGACACTGAAAGAAGTCAGTACCCATATGTAAAGTGGGTTGGCATGGGGGTCTTGACTGGAGGTTCAGAGTGCAACATCTATTAGAGTTCAAAGCCCTCCTGTGCAGCCTCAAGTTAGCCCCATGAGTCTAAACCAAATGTCGGGCAGCACTAGTTGTGCACCTTTGAGAGAAGGGCTGCCAGGTATTCTTGTACTTGGACCATTGGCTTATAAAAAGTTCAGTAGTGAAGGAAATCAGAATATTCAATAATGAAATTCCTGGTGCTCTTCCATCAACACTACCCTGACCTTCCTATGAGCATACCTTGACCCTGCACAAGAGAAGAGAAGACATTGGAGAACCTAGCCAAGACTATTTTCAACTACACTTCCATTCCAGTCAGACAGTACATGTTGTTACTTGGGCGAATGACCTTGAGCTTTTCCCTGATTCATCATTGCAGACTTCAGATGAGGCCCATCCAGCATCAACTAGGCAGCGAGCAGAGGATTTAAGGGTAAGCAAAGCAATTGTTACTTACCAACTGAAACAGGCGCTGTTGTGATGGAGCATGCCAAAGTATGTTTCAATTGGCCAGACTTTTCAACGGCCTCCATATCAGATGATAGTGACTACAGATGTATCAATGGACATATGGGAGGCCCAGACATATGACATGACCTCAAGAGGCAAGTGATTGGAAGCGGAGAAGTCTTAAATCTCAGTGTTATTTACTTAGGTGTCCAGGCCTTTCCTCTGCATCTACAAACCACTTCAGTCCTAGTTCAGAGGAACAGCACAACATTGATGCAATAAGTTATATGCCTTGAGTTGAACGTTCTCATAGTGTCACAAGTGCGGGCTTCATCATGATCAAGTCCAGCAACTCGAGAGAAGCAAAAATGTCTTCTGTATGCCAGGAGGCAGTATCAGCAGGGTACTTGAGGAAGAGTTTTACATTTCAACATCTTTGCATAGGCTTCCCCATAGTTTCCTCTGGTCTTGCAAGTCCTCACCAAAGCAAGGAGAGAACTATGCAAAATGGGATTGATTTCTTCTGCATTGCTAAGGAAGTATTGGAATGCCAAACCACTACAGCTGTCTAGAGGTCCACAGTCCACCTTCAAAGTGCACCTGGAATGGTTTAACAGACAGCAGGAATGAATTCTGCATCCTGATCTAAAATCCTTCAACCTCATGGTCTGGCTTCAGTTTACGTAAAACGTGAACATTTGGATACCCCAAAGGACTGCAGAGATGTTGTTCTGCAAACATGTGCACCATTTACCTCCAAAGGTTTCAAAGGTTTCAACACTAAATTGAAGTGATTCTGTATCTGGTGTGCAAGTAGGAGCTTAAACTCACTCTCTGTGGAACTTCATTAGATACTGTCATATATGTTACTCCAGTCCATGTACAGCCTCAAACACACCTTGGTGTAGGTGAATCTAGTGGCTATCTCAAGATACAGATGATCTTCTCCAACAAAGATGGTCAAACAACTTATGAACGCCACACCCCCTTCTAGTGAGGCAGACCTTTGTTTCCTAGGAACTGAATACAGTTCTAAGACAGCTCATTGCACCTCTATTTGGACTGAACTACAAGCCAGAGTGGAAATTGCTCTCTTGGAAAACAAGATAGCTTTTTACATTGACCACTTCCAGAAGAGTAAGTAAATAACATATGTTAACAATCAAGCAACTATTTCTCCAGTTCTCAAAGGATAAAGGTGTCCTAGGACTTAATCCAATATTTATTGCCAACGTACCATTGAACTACTAACCGTGATGAGTCAGTTGTTCTTTGTTCATTCTTTCCCAACCCTACTTCAATGCAGAGAGATCCTTGCATTCTCTAGATTAGAGCTCTCCAACCTTTTCTGTAGTCAGATCTACTTCGGGTCAATGAAAATCATTGTGAGTTACTGAAGGCTAAGCAACCCATACATTGTTACCAGACACCCCCTCGCCCAGCTTCATTGGCTAGGGGTACTATGATGGGGCTGCCATGTGTGTCAGTGAGAGCATGGTCTTTGGGGAAGTATGAACATGTGAGCATATGAATGGAATATATGTGTATGGTTGACTGGGATCCAGTGTCGTAAATACTTGTGGCACTGGCACAGGACATACCATTCACCATATGTGGAACCATTACATATATAACACAAACACACAACCTTTTTTTTTTTTTAAATGGGAGAAAGTTTACGTGAAGAAAAATGTTCTGCAAAAATGTTCATAATATTGGAAATGTTTCTGCATTTTAACTTTCTCCCACTTAAAATAATGGTGCACTGTGTCGACCAGCCACTGGGAGCAAGATGCCTGCTGTGTGTAAAGGAGACACTTTGAAATGGTAGAAAAGTTCAACTGAAGAGTTAAGGTTCTGTTTATATGCATTCCATAAAACTCATCATTTACATTTTCGCCCATTTCCAAACATCAGGTATCTGTCTTCCAATGCCTGTAGACATTGTAACATATTTATACCTGAAACAGCCATTTGTTTAAATGGTAGGAATTTAAAGGGAAGAACTGTTTTTCATAAAACATTAAGACGTAATTGTTTTAAGTGAAAGTGGAGAAGAACCTTAAGACTTATTGTTTCATAGAATATTTTTGTTCATTTATAAATAAGGCACAGTGTCTCCTGCCTACTGGGAGCAAGGGGCCTGCTGTTTATAAATGCAACACTTCCAAATGGGAGAAATGTAAAATGAAGAGTTAACTTATGGCCTGATTTAGATCTAGGCAGACGGGCTACTCCATCACAACAGTGAAGGATATCCTGTCCTCCAAAATCTAAATCCCATTGTAGCCTATGAAATTTATAGTTTGGCGGATGGGATATCCATTACCGTTGTGACGGAGTAACCTGTCCACCGAGATCTAAATCAGGCCCTCATTCTTGAAGGTCTCTTTTCATTTTCATTTTCTCCTGTTTAAAAGCATTCAGAAACATAATTTTGTTCTTGTGCTCCAATATTGATTTGACAAGAACTTTTATTTAAGAGTTAAATACCTCTGTGCTTCAGTTCTTCACCTTTTTGCCCCAGTCTGGATCATAAAGCTGACTGAGCACTGCTATTATCAGGCCCTACTATCTGCAGTCTGCTGACAATAATATAAATACAGCCTTCTGGTAAATTTAAAAAGAAAATGTGACCCTGTGCTTATTTAAAAAATGAACTCAAGGGTGTGAGCTGCTCGGAAGGTGTATTCGAGCTAATTGTAACTTGCAATTCACTGGTTGGAGACATCTGCTCTAGAGATACACAGGTGACTTTTTTTATCTAGAAAAGACTTAGGACATTAAAACCACTCATCAGATGTTTGTGGCCCTTGGACATCTTTGGAAGAATTGTTCTCTGTCTAAGTAAAACCTATTTGGTGGCATTTGCTATACATTGTCTTTTGTGACAAAAATGAAATGACTCCTGCTGGGAAGAATCACGGCTCACTCCACCAGAAGTGTTTTTTCATAACAGCCCTCTACACTCGTGTCTCAACAAGCCACCTTTTGTGCTTTTACATGCATGAACAGGCACACATTTACCAATCACTAGTGCCTAGACGAAGGTGCAGCAGCAGAAACTTCAGTGGGTTAGGCAGTTCACCGCAACCCCTTTTAATAAGATATGTCTGCTTAATACTGTTAATGTATGGTATACTATTTATTATTTCAGGCATGTAAATCTATGAACGATCCAATGCAGAAAAAAAGCGAATACTCTTCTGTAATTATACTTCTCAAAGTTGATACCTTTCATAGTTTCACCTGAGACCCACCCTTCTACCCGTTTGGAAACACACTAATTGTTCCTTTTTACTCATGTGCTTTGAAAATCCGTGCTTTGGAGGCCTCCAGGGGCAATGGAGTGCTTGGTTCATTCATCTGATTGGCTAAAATATGGACACTTTTACATGAGATGAATTTGCTAATAAATTAACTCTGTGTTTGGACCTATGACCATTCTAACAAAGTTTATTGCTAATTTATGCTACCGAGATTCCCAGCCTAACAATGGGGAATAATTCAAGGATCTGAATCTGTGAAAGATACCAATGCTGGAGAACTATAGTTACAGGTGAGTAATTTGTTTCTTTTGACAACCCAATGGACAGAGAGGATGTACAAGCTCTAATGTGGTAGTACATTAATACCATATTCTCTATTCCCTTCATGATTTCTTCTTTTTGTGCTTCACAGAATGTTCAAGGAAAAGAAGCCCATCCAGTGGACTTTCAAACCTCAGAAGAATGGCTTAAAAACCACAGTCTGGAACACATGAAACTTACAATTGAGAATCTAATCAGAGAGGGAAATGTTGTGTTGTAAGTTCAAAATGTACATGAGTGCTTAGCTTTCTGGAAATATCTTTCATAGACTAAATCTTGCTTTGTCATCTTTATTAGAAGCAGAGCTGATAGTTCCACGAAGCACATCGAGTTTACTGCGGACACAGTTAATCATTTTGCATCAAGGGTTTGCCAGTACGTATATGACATTTTGTAACACAAATATGTGCTATGTGTAATGAGGCAATTTATGGATTCTAGATCAGAGGTAAATTAAACTCACAAAATGGTTTGTATAGATTTCATATTATTGTGCTTTAAATTCTAAATAGCAAAGACAATTTAAAAATGAATGAACATCAACATCTGAAACATCATCGCCATTCTTAGTTTGAGAGATTTTGTGACTGTGCAAGAAGGATGAGGCGATTGCTTAAATAAGAACAAAAGGTAATTACACACTTTCATGAAAAATTCCACGAATCGTGCAAAGCAACAATGTATCCTCTAGCTATGAGTAATATCCCTCACACGAAACATATAGATTCTATGCATTTGAATGAAAATGTGGACCAGTACATTTCCCTGTGCTTCTGGGACATTTAATTCCAAGTGTAAAATTTTTCCTTGAGCATAGATATATTTTTCGTGCAATAGCTACCTTAATCTTTACTATTAAATCATTTTTATAAACAAGCAAATAGTTGAAGCAAAATTGTGTTTTACATATAGTTCCAGGCAATGTCTCCTTACAAATGATCAAATAATGACCTTTGTAAACTCTCAAATTCTCTTCACCTCTTTCGCGTAGTTTTTCATTAGAAGTAACATTTCTATTAAATAATTTTCAAGCGTGAGCAAAGGCATAATTATCTACCAGTTCTCTGGTGGTGTTTTTTTTTTGGACAAGTGAAGTATATTTTATTGAAAATTCAGAAAATTCCAATTAATACATTAAGTTTAAAAAAATGTGATAGTCCTGTGAAAAATAAGTAGTTTAACAAAGAAAATATATAAAAAACCCATACAAAGATGTACAGAGCCACAGAGGGAACATAGGATCTTGAAAAACACTAGCTTGATTAGCGAGAGCTCTAAATTGATAAAACCCTGCAGTAATATTTCCATGAAGCTGCTGTGAGTTTTAGGATTTTATAATCTTTCAAATGGTCTCTTGAGGTATGGCAGGACAGGCATGTTACCTGGGAAAGAATTACAGCTGGAAGGAAGCAAAATGGTTAAATTGTCATTTTAGCAATTGGTAAAAATCAGTTTAAACATTTTATGGTCATACTACTACTCACTATGCGAGTCCTAATCTTGACCTACCAGGTGGTCGGTTGTAGTTAGCTGGAGGTTGGGGTGGGGGTGGCTGCTGTTGAATTGCAGGTAAAGTCCTCTTCCCTTGAACGGCAAGCTGAAGGCTTTCCGGTAAAGTCTGACCACGAGCCAGCATTTTGTATGCCACAATTTGAGCTCGAAGCTGATGAAGCTGAACAGGACTGAAAGGAGGCGGACCATGGTTTGGTTGACTGATAACCTGTGAATCTCCTGGCATCATGGGTGCCTGTTGGCCAGGAGGAATTTGAGGAGGAGTTGGACCGCCTGCAGACATTGGACTGGAAACATGTTCAGGTGCTCCTAAAGGAGATGGGCGAGGAGCCATATAACCTTGGCTGTGCTGGTCCATTGGGATTTGAGGTGGACCCATCCCAGGGTGAGGCGGCCTCTTGCTTGTACTCTTCATGGAGGCACAGTGCATTTCTTCTGCCATTGCTTTCTCATGCATTCTATCAATTGACGTATGCATTTGATGCATGCCCTCTTGTGGATAATCTGATGGTTTCAGGGTTGCCATTGGATGTGGTACGCAGGGTGGACCAGGGCTTGGCCCCATCATGCTGTGTACAGAACCGGGTGATGGTCCAGGTCCCGGGCTAGGCCCTAAAATAGGGCCATGAGAAGGGCCTGGTCCAGGAGAGGGACCAGGATGAGGCATTCCACCAGGATCTGTTGGGGTGGACATCTGATGCAAGGCTTCCACCAAACAGTTTCACTCTGGGTCACGGGGGGCGGTGCCTTCGGGTGTTCCCTCTCCCGGACACCGCTGTTCATCTAGACGGAAAATAATTTACAACAAGGGGTGGTGATGGACAGAGTCTCTGAATTAAGCAGAGTACTCTCACCCAGTCAAGAGATCAGGGCTAGATCCAACACCGTTTTTTAGCTCATTGCACCATCCCAGTTTCAGAACCTGACTGTATGCAAATTAGTCTGTCCCTGGCCCAGTGCATCATGGGAACAGGGCAGACCAGACTACAAAAGCCAATTCTTACACTGGGAAGGAAACAAGCTTCCGGGGACTGGTTTCTGCCATTTCAGGCGTCTTCGGCCCGGCTTGCTTGAATCCTGATGGTGCAATGAGCAAGGGACTCACATCTGAGTATACCCTTCCACGCTTAGGGTGGACAAAATAATTTACAACAAGGGGTGGTGATGGACAGAGTCTCTGAATTAAGCAGAGTACTCTCACCCAGTCAAGAGATCAGGGCTAGATCCAACACCGTTTTTTAGCTCATTGCACCATCCCAGTTTCAGAACCTGGCTGTATGCAAATTGGTCTGTCCCTGGCCCAGTGCATCATGGGAACAGGGCAGACCAGACTACAAAAGCCAATTCTTACACTGGGAAGGAAACAAGCTTCCGGGGACCGGTTTCTGCCATTTCAGGCGTCTTCGGCCCAGCTTGCTTGAATCCTGATGGTGCAATGAGCAAGGGACTCACATCTGAGTATACCCTTCCACGCTTAGGGTGGACAAAATAATTTACAACAAGGGGTGGTGATGGACAGAGTCTCTGAATTAAGCAGAGTACTCTCACCCAGTCAAGAGATCAGGGCTAGATCCAACACCGTTTTTTAGCTCATTGCACCATCCCAGTTTCAGAACCTGGCTGTATGCAAATTAGTCTGTCCCTGGCCCAGTGCATCATGGGAACAGGGCAGACCAGACTACAAAAGCCAATTCTTACACTGGGAAGGAAACAAGCTTCCGGGGACCGGTTTCTGCCATTTCAGGCGTCTTCGGCCCGGCTTGCTTGAATCCTGATGGTGCAATGAGCAAGGGACTCACATCTGAGTATACCCTTCCACGCTTAGGGTGGACAAAATAATTTACAACAAGGGGTGGTGATGGACAGAGTCTCTGAATTAAGCAGAGTACTCTCACCCAGTCAAGAGATCAGGGCTAGATCCAACACCGTTTTTTAGCTCATTGCACCATCCCAGTTTCAGAACCTGGCTGTATGCAAATTAGTCTGTCCCTGGCCCAGTGCATCATGGGAACAGGGCAGACCAGACTACAAAAGCCAATTCTTACACTGGGAAGGAAACAAGCTTCCGGGGACCGGTTTCTGCCATTTCAGGCGTCTTCGGCCCGGCTTGCTTGAATCCTGATGGTGCAATGAGCAAGGGACTCACATCTGAGTATACCCTTCCACGCTTAGGGTGGACAAAATAATTTACAACAAGGGGTGGTGATGGACAGAGTCTCTGAATTAAGCAGAGTACTCTCACCCAGTCAAGAGATCAGGGCTAGATCCAACACCGTTTTTTAGCTCATTGCACCATCCCAGTTTCAGAACCTGGCTGTATGCAAATTAGTCTGTCCCTGGCCCAGTGCATCATGGGAACAGGGCAGACCAGACTACAAAAGCCAATTCTTACACTGGGAAGGAAACAAGCTTCCGGGGACCGGTTTCTGCCATTTCAGGCATCTTCGGCCCGGCTTGCTTGAATCCTGATGGTGCAATGAGCAAGGGACTCACATCTGAGTATACCCTTCCACGCTTAGGGTGGACAAAATAATTTACAACAAGGGGTGGTGATGGACAGAGTCTCTGAATTAAGCAGAGTACTCTCACCCAGTCAAGAGATCAGGGCTAGATCCAACACCGTTTTTTAGCTCATTGCACCATCCCAGTTTCAGAACCTGGCTGTATGCAAATTAGTCTGTCCCTGGCCCAGTGCATCATGGGAACAGGGCAGACCAGACTACAAAAGCCAATTCTTACACTGGGAAGGAAACAAGCTTCCGGGGACCGGTTTCTGCCATTTCAGGCGTCTTCGGCCCGGCTTGCTTGAATCCTGATGGTGCAATGAGCAAGGGACTCACATCTGAGTATACCCTTCCACGCTTAGGGTGGACAAAATAATTTACAACAAGGGGTGGTGATGGACAGAGTCTCTGAATTAAGCAGAGTACTCTCACCCAGTCAAGAGATCAGGGCTAGATCCAACACCGTTTTTTAGCTCATTGCACCATCCCAGTTTCAGAACCTGGCTGTATGCAAATTGGTCTGTCCCTGGCCCAGTGCATCATGGGAACAGGGCAGACCAGACTACAAAAGCCAATTCTTACACTGGGAAGGAAACAAGCTTCCGGGGACCGGTTTCTGCCATTTCAGGCGTCTTCGGCCCGGCTTGCTTGAATCCTGATGGTGCAATGAGCAAGGGACTCACATCTGAGTATACCCTTCCACGCTTAGGGTGGACAAAATAATTTACAACAAGGGGTGGTGATGGACAGAGTCTCTGAATTAAGCAGAGTACTCTCACCCAGTCAAGAGATCAGGGCTAGATCCAACACCGTTTTTTAGCTCATTGCACCATCCCAGTTTCAGAACCTGGCTGTATGCAAATTAGTCTGTCCCTGGCCCAGTGCATCATGGGAACAGGGCAGACCAGACTACAAAAGCCAATTCTTACACTGGGAAGGAAACAAGCTTCCGGGGACCGCCTGAAATGCCAGAAACCGGTCCCCGTCACCACCCCTTGTTGTTAATTATTTTGTCCACCCTAAGCGTGGAAGGGTATGCTCAGACATGAGTCCCTTGCTCACTGCACCATCAGGATTCAAGCAAGCCGGGCCGAAGAGGCTGAAATGCCAGAAACCGGTCCCCGGTAGCTTGTTTCCTTTCCAGTGTAAGAATTGGCTTTGTAGTTTGGTTTGCCCTGTTCCCATCATGCACTGGGACAGGAACAGACTAATTTGCATACAGCCAGGTTCTGAAACTGGGATGATGCAGTGAGCTAAAAAACGGTGTTGGATCTAGCCCTGATCTCTTGACTGGGTGAGAGTTTTCTGCTTAATTCAGAGACTCTGTCCATCACCACCCCTTGTTGTTAATTATTTTGTCCACCCTAAGCGTGGAAGGGTATGCTCAGACATGAGTCCCTTGCTCACTGCACCATCAGGATTCAAGCAAGCCGGGCCGAAGAGGCTGAAATGCCAGAAACCGGTCCCCGGTAGCTTGTTTCCTTTCCAGTGTAAGAATTGGCTTTGTAGTTTGGTTTGCCCTGTTCCCATCATGCACTGGGACAGGAACAGACTAATTTGCATACAGCCAGGTTCTGAAACTGGGATGATGCAGTGAGCTAAAAAACGGTGTTGGATCTAGCCCTGATCTCTTGACTGGGTGAGAGTTTTCTGCTTAATTCAGAGACTCTGTCCATCACCACCCCTTGTTGTTAATTATTTTGTCCACCCTAAGCGTGGAAGGGTATGCTCAGACATGAGTCCCTTGCTCACTGCACCATCAGGATTCAAGCAAGCCGGGCCGAAGAGGCTGAAATGCCAGAAACCGGTCCCCGGTAGCTTGTTTCCTTTCCAGTGTAAGAATTGGCTTTGTAGTTTGGTTTGCCCTGTTCCCATCATGCACTGGGACAGGAACAGACTAATTTGCATACAGCCAGGTTCTGAAACTGGGATGATGCAGTGAGCTAAAAAACGGTGTTGGATCTAGCCCTGATCTCTTGACTGGGTGAGAGTTTTCTGCTTAATTCAGAGACTCTGTCCATCACCACCCCTTGTTGTTAATTATTTTGTCCGCCCTAAGCGTGGAAGGGTATGCTCAGACATGAGTCCCTTGCTCACTGCACCATCAGGATTCAAGCAAGCCGGGCCGAAGAGGCTGAAATGCCAGAAACCGGTCCCCGGTAGCTTGTTTCCTTTCCAGTGTAAGAATTGGCTTTGTAGTTTGGTTTGCCCTGTTCCCATCATGCACTGGGACAGGAACAGACTAATTTGCATACAGCCAGGTTCTGAAACTGGGATGATGCAGTGAGCTAAAAAACGGTGTTGGATCTAGCCCTGATCTCTTGACTGGGTGAGAGTTTTCTGCTTAATTCAGAGACTCTGTCCATCACCACCCCTTGTTGTTAATTATTTTGTCCACCCTAAGCGTGGAAGGGTATGCTCAGACATGAGTCCCTTGCTCACTGCACCATCAGGATTCAAGCAAGCCGGGCCGAAGAGGCTGAAATGCCAGAAACCGGTCCCCGGTAGCTTGTTTCCTTTCCAGTGTAAGAATTGGCTTTGTAGTTTGGTTTGCCCTGTTCCCATCATGCACTGGGACAGGAACAGACTAATTTGCATACAGCCAGGTTCTGAAACTGGGATGATGCAGTGAGCTAAAAAACGGTGTTGGATCTAGCCCTGATCTCTTGACTGGGTGAGAGTTTTCTGCTTAATTCAGAGACTCTGTCCATCACCACCCCTTGTTGTTAATTATTGTTCATCTAGACGGGCCAGACTGTGCTCTGGTGTTTTTAAAAGTAAGATTGGCCCCAATGCTTTTACAAGGAGGAAAAGCCTAAACCTCAGTGGTAGGTGTGAAAATCTGATCGGTGTGACAATTTTGTGCAAAACGATACAGAATTTCAGAAATTAGGAAGATAAAAATCAATGGTAAGTCTTTGAAACACAGTTACCTTTTGCTTAATGTGTGAATGACCGCGTCACAGAGCAGCTGCTGTTTCTGCATAGCGATGTGAGGCAACCCTAAGGATTGGCAGAAATGTGTCTCTTGGATATTAATTGTGTACAACTGCCTATGTGAGTCCTTGCAAATGATTGTGAATGCAGGGATGGGGACGTGTGAAGCACAGTAGCTCTACATCCTGCATTGTCATTCACAATTTGCTGCAAATTCAGCCAACCACTGTCTCTTAAAGGAACAGGGGCTGCATTTAAAAAAAGTGACAGAAGGTGAAGGGCATTTGGGAGAAAATGCAACAGTATGAAGGACCAGTACATGCTCTCCTCAAGCCCTGTAGCCAACATTAAATAAAGTGGAAGCTGATCAACATAGCTTTCGATTTCACTCCGCCCTTCAGGTCATGAAACTGAATCATTTGTGGATGGTTGTCTGCCACCTCCTGGTTCTTCACTTGGTGGCCCTTCCTCTAACCCTCTTCCAGTTCCTCCGTAATCTATGGGGGACTCTACTCCTGGACTAATTCATTTTACATGCTTAACTATGGAACTGCAAAATAGAGGCGGTAGTAAATGGGAAAATTACCACACCTTGTACAGAGACTTAAGTATATCAAATTGTCAGTGAGAACGATGTACAATAGAATCGTATATATGCTGAGGTGCCTACACAGTTCTTTCACCCTACTACCAGAGGTGGCCCCTATACATTAGAAACCTAATGTAAAACAAGTCAACATTTATAGAACTGCATCCTCAGCACCCTCATCTGTAATGTGTATTCATTAATAAGAACACAGATTTCATTCAATTCAGCTGTCCTCTTGAAGGGACAAACAGATACTTTTTCCACGGACGCCAATAATATAATCCAATGAATTTTCACTGTTGGTTTATTCCGTGCAAGAACACTTCCAGCAAAAGATCAGCCAACACGTGTTTTGTCTTTTAAGACATTTTTTAAAGGCTGGAAATACAGATATAGTACATATTGTTGATGTTTATAAACACATTGTAACTACTGTACAGTTTACTGTTTGTTACATATTTTAACATACAAAGTTAAAACTCTTGTACCAATTTGATGTAAAGAGAGAAAAATGGATGAACAGCAGTGAAATTATATGGAAGATGAGAGAAAAAGGAAAAGGAAAAGATGTGCCATAATCTAGAAATTAGTTTGAGAGATTTGTGATTCTAAATTCAAGCCCTCACCAAAAGTATTGACCGAAATTGTAAGGTGACCGCACCCAAAAGTGATGGATGTAATAGTGTAACTAAACACCCACCAATCTAGTAGTCTAGATCTTAATGCTCTTCTCGCGTTGTTTTAGTAGTCACAAATGCCCATAGGTGTAAACTGGAGCTACTTCGCTCTTCCAAAAACTTTGGAAACATTGAAAGTAAATAGCTAAATAAAAACATCCCCTATTTAGGACAGAGATTACCCAGTACATGTGCGTGATAGTGCTAATAATTGCTCTCCACTTACTTCAGAGTAAAGTTCACACTCCTAATTCCCAAATTAGGTTCCAAAGGAAGCAAATAAGTTGCCGCGCTATTTTCTACCATAAAAAGAACCAAGATTAAATCTTGTCCAAAAGAATGTTCACAGTAATCCCTGAATCATCCCATAGAGAACGCTTAGAAACTGTAACCAGAAGGGAGCAAAGTATTGCCCTCATGAAGCAAACAGTAATACGTGAAGACATTTCATGCATAGCAAAATTATATACTAGTCACCTCTAATTTTAAAACTATTCAATCTGTTATGAGCACATAAGAGAGTCAGCGTGTCTCTGACGATGTCCAGTATACAAAGAAACCAAAGTGATCAAAATCAAATACAACCAGTGAAAAAAAAAAGTGAAGTTTGACTTAGTGCGTCTAACATATAAGAAATCAATACATAACAAGTAAATACCAAATTTTTTGAGTCAATTCCCAGAACATGAGCATGTTGTATTGACAATCTGTCGTGGATCAATACTTCAGGGAGTCTATAATAAGCTTCCCAGCTACAATGAACATAAGCCGTAAAATGCCAAATATTACCACTAATCCAAGCCAAGTGGAGCTTAGGTAACACTCGTACTCCCCACCCTTTCCTGGAGGAATTCAGGGTTATTTTTGTTGATTCATGTATGTCTGCAGAGGAGGAGGAGTGTTGGATAATGCTTTGCTCATTTGTCTCGATTAGGACTTGGACTTGGTTAGCCTACATGGAACTTAAAAATTGTATTAACAAGATTAACGGGCCCTCCATTTCATCCCCTCTACTCCTGCCCCCTCCTCTTTTATCCTGGAAGGTAATATTCCTAGTTGCTATCACTTCACCAAGATGTGGCAGTGAGCTTCAGGCATTAATTTTAGAAAAACCTTTCTTCCAATTGCATGAAGACAAGATAGTACTTCGTACCAATCCTAAATTTCTTCCAAAAGTGGTTGCTCAATTCCACCTTAATCAGTCTATTGAATTGCCTGCCTTTTTCCCCAACCTGACTCAGTTGCGGAAAGAGATCTACATACCTTAGACATAAAATGAGCTCCAATGTACTAAATTGACAGAACCAAATTATTTCGGAAACACAACAATTCTTTGTTGCATTTTCTAAACTGCACAAAGGAAGGGCCATCTCTAAGTCAGGCCTTGGACATTGGATTGTCAAATGCATACAGACGTGCAATGCTAAAGCTAAAATAACTTTACCTGTACCTCCCAGAGCTCACTCTACTTGTAAAAAAGGAGCTTCAATGGCCTTTCTAGAAAATTTACTTATAGCTGATATATACAAAGCAGCTACATGGTCTACACCGCATACATTTACAGAACATTACTGTGTAGATGCGCTAGCCTGTCAACAAGCTAATATGGGCCAAGCAGTTCTAAGTACATTATTTCTAGCAACAGTAACCCCCACAGGTTAGCCATCGCTTAAGAAAGAGGACTGCATTACAGTCTAAGCTAAGCATGCGTATCTGCAGCCACACATGCCTCGAACACAAAATGTTACTTACCCAGTAAGCATCTGTTTGAAGCATGTGTAGATTCACATGCACCAACCCTTCTCCCTGGACACCTGTTTCTGATAGATACATCTGCCGTGTGGATTCCTCACCTTGTGAATATCCCCCTTGCGACAGCAACGTTCGGAATTTTTCTTCGTAGCACGCCGGCGTGGACGACGTCATAGGAGCTCGGCATCGCGCGCGACTCCGTCTGACGTCACCGACTCCTTATTAGACCCACGTCAGCGTGATGACGTCAGTTCCCTTTTTTCCACGTCGTCGACGCTAACGGTTTCTGGGATCTTCTGCGATACTTAGTATCTTCTTCTGTTTAGTGTTATTATTTCATCTGTTGAGTGTTCCTTCTTCGTCGAAAATGTCGTCGAGGAAGACAGGGTTCAAACAGTGTGGGTCATGCGCTCGCATGATGTCGATCACCGATCCACATGGTGATTGTTTATGGTGTCTTGGATCAGACCACGACGTTAAGAACTGTCGATCCTGCTTCAAAATGAACCCTAAGGCTTTACGTGAACGTGAAGCTAAACTTCTTCTAGCGAAGGTAAAAGGAAGAGAAGCTGATAGATCTTCGAGGTCGACGTCCAGACGCTCGAAGTCGAGACAGAAGTCGCGATCTAAGTCGTGGTCGGCTTCGAGGTCGAGGTCCGGAGCGAGGTCGAGGTCCAGGGAAAGGTCAAGATCCGGATCCAAATCGGCTTCAGGTCATGCTTCTGGCTCTTCAAAAAAGAAGCACAAGAGAAGAAAACATAGCTCGAGACATCACTCTGGTAAAGATTCTTCAGATTCAAAGTCTCGAAGACATCATAAGGACTTTGTATCTCCTTCTCCTTTGTAATCTCTTCGAGGTTCCCCGACGCTGGAACAAGAACCTGATCCGGAATCGCACCATTCTTGGGATCATGAGGTAGAAGAAGAAGTTCCTCAGACTCCGACTCCGGAAGTCCCTGTAAACCAGGATGAACCGATGTCGGAGCAACCTCCTTCGGAACAACCAACTGGTTCGTATCCTCCCTTTCCTGGTCCGGGACAAGACCCCTCGCATTTTCTTAATGCGATGTTTGGAGTCTATACTAGAGCAATGTATCCCACTGGTGCACCAGTTGGTCCCGTGGGTCCATTGTCTTGGGCATTCTTCAATCTTACGCCCCGGCTCCTTTTATGCCGTTTATGCCGACGCCTTTTACACCTTGGCTCGGTACGGCTCCACCGAGATCGTCGACTCCGCATACGGCTTTGCCGACTCCGTATCGACCTCGTGAGTCTAATCGAGGTTCCACGCCGATTCGTGAATCTCGTCCTCCTGCTGCCCCGGCTCCTCGCTCGACGCCGGATCCGACTCCGTCGGAGTCGTTACCGGATCCATCGACTTCGATTCGTATAGAATGGTCGAGGCGCAGAGCTCAACGCCTCTTGGAAGAAAAGGAGTTCGAAGATCCTGAAGTGGAGGAAGGTGAACTTCTGGATCAAGGAGATTGTTTTGAAGACCTTCATAGTGCCAGTGGCCTAGAACTTTCTCCGGAATGGGGTTTGCCATCAGTTTCTGATGCACCGTCAAAGGACGTGGCACCTTACCACACCGTGATCAGAAAGGCTGCAGATCTACTTAATCTGACATTACCTACTGTTGAATACAAACCTAATATTCTTACAGAGGTTTTACATTCACCCTCATCCATTATAGAGCCTACACTTCCATTCACTGAGGCTTTAACTGAGCCAATAATGGAAGTTTGGAAGAAACCTTTGACTGCTCCTGCGGTTTCCAGATCTGTGGCGAGACGTTACAGAGTGGCACCTGGTGACCCCGAGTTCCTCTCTTCACATCCTTCTCCTGAGAGCTTGGTGGTACAGGCCGCTTGTTCCAACAGATCGGCAGGTTCATTTCCTCAGGTACCGGCGGACAAGGACTCAAAGAAATTGGACCAATCTGCTAAAAAGATTTTCTCATCAAGTAGCATGGCTCTAAAATCTACTAATGCTACTTGTCTATTAGGGAGATATGTACATGCTTTGATGGACTCTGTCAAGCAACTCATCTAAGCTTCCTGAGGATGATAGGAAAAACTTTAATGAAGTGGTGTCCGACACTCAAGCTGCAGCCCGCTTAGTCATTCAGAGTGGCATGGACACGGCAGACTCTGTTGCCAGAATTATGGGTTCTACTGTTGCCACCAGAAGGGCTGCATGGCTAAAATCTTCTGAATTTTCAGCGGACGTTCAATCCACTTGAATGGACTTACCTTTTGATGGGACAGGCCTCTTTGGGAAGAAGGCGGATGTGGCTTTGGAGAGATTCAAAGATAGCCGGGCTACAGCGAGATCTTTGGGTCTTCAAGATAGAGGTTCTGCCACTAGGAAGTTTAGAGGATTTGGTAGATCCACTTTTCGTTCCTTTAAGCAAGGCCAGCAACAACAACAGCAACAGCAGAACCCTTTGTATAAATCTTACAGAGGCAAACAAAGGGGACGTGCTCGTGGACGCCAAGCTTCCTCCTCCTCAACTTCCTCATCTAATGTCCACCCCCCACCTACAACAGCAAAGCAGCCCTAGATCCGCCATTCTGGATCATGCGGGTCCAGTAGGGGGTCGGCTTACTCATTTTCTACGGGATTGGGAATCGGTTACATCAGATCTTTGGGTTCTCAATCTCGTAGAAAATGGGTATGCACTTCCTTTCCAGGAGTTCCCTCCCAATTACCCTCCTTGTCAAGGTTATTGTTCGGAGGACCACCTGCTTCTCCTGCAGGAAGAAGTCCTGGCACTGTTCAGAAAGGGTGCGATAGAGGTGGTTCCGGAGCAGGAGAGGGGTCAGGGGTGCTACTCCCGGTATTTCCTGATACCCAAGAAGGATGGCAGGCTTCGGCCAATCCTGGACCTCAGGATTTTGAACCTCTATCTCAAACAGGAGAAGTTCAAAATGCTCACACTTGCACAGGTTCTTCAAATGCTGATGGAAGAAGACTGGATGGTGTCGATCGACTTGCAGGATGCGTATTTTCACATCCCCATTCTGAAGTCGCACAGAAAGTATCTCCGTTTTACGGTGGGATCGCAACACTATCAGTTTGCGGTCCTTCCTTTTGGGCTTACTACTGCGCCTCGAGTTTTCACCAAGGTGATGGCAGTGGTGGCTGCGCATCTCAGGAGGTCGGGGATACCTGTATTCCCGTATCTGGACGACTGGCTGATCAAAGCGGAGTCGCCAGAGAAGGTGCTCCATCATCTGCAAGAGACAACTCATTTGTAGCACAGGTTGGGTTTTTCGATAAATCTACCCAAGTCTCACCTGGTGCCCTCCCAGCGCAACCTGTTCATAGGTGCGGTACTGGACACTACTGTATGTCGTGCATTCTCTCCACCTCAAAGGATTCACGACATACAGGAAATGATTCCTTTATTTTACAATGGAGCGGTCGTTCCAGTCCTGAAGGTTCTTCGCCTGCTCGGTCTGATGGCTTCTTGTATTCTGTTGGTCAACCATGCACGCTGGCACATGAGGGCACTCCAGTGGTGCCTCCGCAGGCAGTGGTATCAGCACAACGGAGATCTCAGGGAGTCTGTGAGGATCTCCAGAGAAGCTGCAGCGGATCTGTCTTGGTGGAATGTGGAAGGCAATCTGTCGCAAGGAAAGCCTTTTCAACTTCCTCCATCGGTGGCCACGGTAATAACGGATGCATCCACTCTCGGGTGGGGTGCTCATCTGGGGGACCTGGAGGTCAAGGGTCTTTGGTCTCCAGAGGAAAGGTTGCTTCACATCAACCTTTTGGAATTGCGGGCGATACGTCTGGCACTCAAGGCCTTCCTCCCTTCCCTTTGCGGTCAGTCGGTTCAGGTCCTGACGGACAACACGACCGCTATGTGGTACATCAACAAGCAGGGAGGGGTAGGGTCGCAGTGTCTCTGCAGAGAGGCTCTGCGTCTCTGGTCCTGGGTTCAGGACCATCAGATTTGTCTGATGGCAAATCATCTGGCCAGAGTCCTGAATGTTCGTGCACGAGTGGAGGCTTCACCCGGAGGTAGTTCACGACATCTTTCAGATGTGGGGGACTCCTCAGGTGGACCTGTTCACCACTTGCGAGAATCCTCACTACCTGTCATTCTGCAGTCTCCAGTATCCGATGCAAGGAGCCTTGGGGGACGTGTCTCAGTTGAGTTGGAACTCGCAACTCCTTTACGCGTTTCCTCCCATACCCTTGATTCCTCTGGTTCTGAGGAAGATTCGCCAAGACCGGGCCCAAGTCATATTGATCGCCCCGGATTGGCCAAGAAGGGTGTGGTACACGGACCTTCTCCATCTCTCCTCTCACCCGCCGCTCCGTCTCCCTCACAGGGCAGTCCTCCTCTCTCAGATGGAGGGGCAGGTTCTACACCCCCACCTCCAGACATTACACCTTCATGCCTGGAGATTGAACGGGGCAACTTGAATTCTTTTTCTCTCCCTCACGATGTGGTGGATGTCATTCTTTCTGCCAGGCGTGACTCCACTAAGTCCATCTATTCGTATAGGTGGTCTAAATTTGTTTCTTGGTGTAGGGAGAGGGATGTTGACCCTTTGAAGGCTCATTTGTCTGATATTTTGCAGTTTGCTCTTTCTCTGGCGCAGCAAGGATTTGCTGTTGCCACGGTCAAGGGGTACCTTTCAGCCTTATCGGCATTTCTCTGTTTGCCGGATCAGCCCTCTCTTTTTAAGTCTCCTGTGGTTTTAAGATTTTTGAAGGGTCCCACTAATAAGTTCCCTCCTTCTCCGTTTGTTGTTCCTCATTGGGATTTGAATCTTGTGTTAACCTATTTGATGGTTCTCCTTTCGAACCCTTGCACAAGTGTCCCATAAGGCTTCTTTCTTTTAAAACGGTCTTCTTGGTTGCAATTACCTCGGCAAGGAGGGTAAGTGAGCTTCAGGCTCTTAGTTCCAAGCCCCCATTCTTGTCCATTCATGCTGCAAGAATGGTTCTCAGGACCAGGGCTGCTTTTCTCCCTAAGGTGGTAACTCCCTTCCATTTAGGACAATCCATTACCCTTCCTACTTTTTATCCTCCCCCTCACCCTTCCAAGGAGGAGGAGAGACTTCATCGCTTGGACCCAAAGAGAGCAGTCAGTTTCTATCTCGATAGAACTAAAGACTATCGTGTTGATGATCAGCTCTTCGTGGGTTTTGCTGGCTGTAAGAAGGGCAGAGCGGTGCACAAGCGCACACTTTCCAGGTGGATAATCCTGTGCATCAAGATTTGCTACTCCCTGGCGGGTAAGGACCCTCCTGAGGGTATTAGAGCACATTCAACTAGAGCAA
This sequence comes from Lissotriton helveticus, assembly GCF_964261635.1. Classification (NCBI taxonomy): domain Eukaryota; kingdom Metazoa; phylum Chordata; class Amphibia; order Caudata; family Salamandridae; genus Lissotriton; species Lissotriton helveticus. Next base: position 199,111,425 of record NC_136071.1, read on the forward strand.
AGTCTGCAACATCTGCTTTGTCTAGAGATGTTCCTGTTGAGGACATTTGCAGAGCCGCGACTTGGGCCTCCCTCCACACTTTCGCGAAGCACTACTGCTTGGATACTGAGGTGAGGAGGGACGGCCACTTCGCGCGTTCTGTCCTCCATGATTTCCTGGTATAGCGGAGTGGACACCCTCCTCCGGGAGTGGGGACTGCTGTGGGACTCTATTCACAAGGTGAGGAATCCACACGGCAGATGTATCTATCAGAAGAACAAGTTACTTACCTTCGGTAACGCTTTTTCTGGTAGATACAGTATCTGTCTGTGGATTCCTCACATGCCCACCCACCTCCCCGTTGTCCACTCTGCTATACCTGGTTTTATGTATTTATATTTTCTGATTTTGATTCTTTTGCTATGCACTTTGTGTGTGGTTTTGATTGGTATGTACTGTGTACATTGTATATATGTATATTTACTGTCGTTGGTCCGTCCGGGTGCCTCGAAGGCACGGAAAAAAGGGCGGAACTGATGTCATCATGCCGACGTGGGTCTAATAAGGAGTCGGTGACGTCAGACGGAGTCGCGCGCGATGCCGTGCTCCTATGACGTCGTCCACGCCGGCGTGCTACGAAGAAAAATTCCGAACGTTGCTGTCGCAAGGGGGATAGTCACAATGTGAGGAATCCACAGGCAGATACTGTATCTACCAGAAAAAGCGTTACCGAAGTTCGTTTGTTACACTTATTTTTTAAGTTTGCACAAACTCCTTTAGCATGGGCTCTCACTATACTATGCTTTGCTTCTCATTCCATCCTCCCCCTTGTGGGAAACCAGTCTAATAATGGTGTTGATGACCATGCACATTGCCAGCAAGAGGAGGAGTCACACTACCTCATGACTTGAAAGACTTTCTTAGAAGCAAAGCAACTTGAACACATCTGAACCCAACACTAGATGGCAGGATTATGCTAAGCATGTGCATCTACAGCACTACATGCCACGAACAGATGCATATGGGGTAAGTAACATTTTCCTTATTTCAGGGACTTCTCCGTAAAATCCAATAAATAGGCTAGTTTTACAACAGTGTTCTTCAAACAATGGCAGTCAATAGAAATACGATTATTTGAATTTGAAAGCCACATTATTAGTTTAAAACAATGCTAAAATATGTATGCTACAAGTTAATCCATTGTTAGTGTACTTGAATGTAAACGTTTCCTTAAAGACCAAGCCCAAGAGAAAAACCTAGACAAAGCAAAATTGATTCTGAAGTATTTGACTTAAATATCCTCAGTGCTTGCCAATAATGTCTCACTCCCATCAACTGGCATATTGAAATTACCCATTTCTTCCTGGGTAAGCTGCACAAGTTTTCCATTACAGTGTTCAAACAGGACAGCAATTGATTCTCGGTGTGACCAGGGACCATATAGAAGTAAAAGTATTTACTGAAACAAAACAAATTCTAAAACATATGTACAAATTCTTGATCATTCAAGATAAAATTCTGTATATTAAAGGTTCAAGTTTAGAAACTGATTTGTGAAGTTAAAATGTTTCAATTATTCTCCCAGTAGTCTGATCCATGATAAATGGATGCCCAGTAAAAGCCCACTATGGCTATTTCAGTCTGTGGCGTGTTTGGACATGAATTAGACCAGGCTTTACCCAAAGATCTTTCATCTTCAGCATCCTAAACCAAGTTTTAATGTAGTTTAGCCACAGCATAGTGCAAACACGATCAATCTCTTTCAATTCCTTTAAGGACATGCGGTAGTGCTCCAATTCTTTCACCACCCAAATTTGAACCCAGTGCACTAGCGGTCTGAGATTAGCAATGATTAACCCTGTATATAACTAAATCGATACTTGAGGGTAAATTTGGGGTGCTGGTCGAAACATAAATAATGATCTTAAAAATGCATTCTCTGATGTACTTAGTGGGGCTACGTTCATGCAGCTCCAGGACAAGTGTAGTTATTTGAGCACTGGAGTAATTGCCTCATAATATGTGAAGACCTTTTGTGAGACAGGATGTTGTATGACACTTTTCTGTGGCATCAAATTGTTCTTGGGGGCTCCAGCCAACAAGCCATTCCTCTGTTGAGATATGGGATAAGACACATGCTGGCACAGCTGTCTTGAAGTCAGCATCTGGGAGGAAAGGCTTCTTTTTACAGAATAGGGTCAATTGGTGCCTGAAGGACTTTGTTTTGTGTGTGTTATGGGTGTTGAAGCTGTGGTTAGTGTTTATTTGTAAAACTAGGGACTTTGCAAATTTGACTAGTTGTGGAATGAAACTCTCCAGGTTTTTTCACTAGGAGTCAACCTAGTACTATTGTTTTTGTGTTGCTTTCTTTAGCAATGACCATTAATTCAGTCTTGTTGAAGTTCAATTTGAGGATGGTTTTGGACATCCATACTTGAATTTTCGTGCAGCTGCCCTGTAATCAGTCAATGTCCTGGCCAGATGAGACTTCTAGGTGCAGTTAATGTATACTTGTTTTCCTGCTGGTTAGCAGGTCTCCCAGGGCTTGGGACCATGGGAGATGTCACAGGAGATTGTAATGAGTTAAGTTCTACTGGAATCCATTTAGATTTCCTGGGATCTAGCCTCAAATAAGAAGTAAACCACTGCAGGATGATTCCTTTAAAGTTCCTTCAACATTAAATGGTGTTAAGTTGCACTGGATGATCAACCGTGTAGAAGGGCAAGATGACAAGGGTTACCATTGTCAGACCTCAGAATAAAATACATATGTTGGGATGTTTCTGAAGACTCTGCCCATTGTTTTTTGGGGTTTGGGTTTGGTTGAGCTCTGTAAGTGGGTAACCTTTAGAGGAGTTGAATATAATACTGGTGTGCTCTATCCAGTCGTCAAGTTGAAGGAGTGGCAGACTGGTGCAAATGTGGCCTAGGATGTTCCTGCAGCTGTTGATAAAAAGTGATATGAGTTGGAAGATATCAGCACTGACCAGCAGATCGTGGAATGCATTTTTGTTAGTCTGTGTGCATCATCTGACTGGTAGAAGTATCAGAAGAAGTTGTGTTTTTTAAACTGGTTGGCACTATTGTGACGAGGTTGGGTATTTCAGAGATGGAAGATGGGTTGCTGCCACCAGGTTGCTAGATGAGGTATAATGAAATTACGTTCCTAGCTGATAGCAGAAAATGACAGGATTGGATTTCGAAGGTGTTGAAGGCTGAATGCTTCAGGAGAGTGCCGGACCAGAAAGTGCAGGAAATGAAGGCAACTCACCCCCTGCTCTGCTCGGGCAGTCTTTGTGCTGTAGTTTTGTGGCACCAGAATATCAAGGATGCAGTGGAAAATGAGCCAGGTTTCATACAAATGGTACCAAAGCTATTATGTGATGATGGCAGCAATTCCTGGTCTGTTAATTGGCAGGAAATGAGGCATTTACTGGGTGTGTCTGTTGTGGCAGGTGATGCATAGGATGTCTGGTAAGGTTATTTTTATTGAGTGTGCACTTTTGGTGTGTGGGCTTGCATAAGTTGTGAGGAATTGTGATGATGGAGATGTTGTTGGCAGCAGTGGATGAAAAGCATATGGGGAGGCTATAAGGAGGTGTTGGGCTTACCCTGTGCTACTGGCCCTGGGGCCTGAATATACTCTAAAAGGACCAGACAGGAGAAGACTGTGTCCACCGTAAGCTGTAGAAGATTGGCCTGGGATGCTCTGACAAAGTTCTTGATATTAGAATGGTGATTAGGTATTTTAAACAAGTTTATTCTGGCTGGAAGGCGAGGGCGAGCAATTAAGTTCATGGAGCTTAGCGAGGACTGAGTTTACATCACCAAGCACCCTGTACTTCCTTCTGGGATAACCCTGGATGTATCAGGGCCTTTTGAGCAGTGAGTGCCAGGCCACCTTAAACATGTTTTCTAGCAATAAAGTGAGTTGAGCAGTGATTGTCCTCATGTTACTCAATGACAAGTACAGCCATATGGGGCAACTCTGGAGTTACTTTGTGGGTGGTGAGTGGTGAAAGGTCACTTCAAACGAGCTTTTATGGCAGAAGGCTAGAGTATGAGGGGCTTAGCCTTGGTGGTAGTACGGGCTTCCCTCTGTGGCAGAAAGTGTTATGTGATTAAATCTTCATTAAAGTCAAGCTGCTTAGGATGCACTATTCATACTGACAGTGAAAGGAATAATTAGGCTGTTCCATCACATACCACCAAAAATAATGTGTTTTCTCGTTTTGAGTTGTATTAATTGTACGTTGAGCTTTCCCGGTTTCGAAAATCAAAGCGATATGTGCTAATGCGGTGTAGTTTTGTAGAAGTAGAAAGATCAATGACATGCTTTTAAACACACAATGGCGTTATCCTTGCCCTTTACATTTAATTATAGCTACGGTATCACACCTGTGTACATTAGCCAGTAAAATGTATGTGTTGTTGTACATTTTTTACATTTGATTTTCATTTCCTGAAAAAGCTACATGTAAAGCGGCATTGCAGCTAAAAGTTAGCATTGCTAAGTGAAAATGGGCCGACCAGCCACTCCTTCTTGTGTCATGAGTGTGGGCATGTATAATTTATTTATTTATTTAAAGAGTTTTATATAGCGCTGGGTAGACCCGGAGGTATCAGAGCGCTTTACATGAGATTCAACAATGTAACAGAAAAAGATCAACAATTACACATTACATAAAAAAATAGGCAATACATTAGAAGAGGAGAGAAGGAAGAGAGAAAAGTAGTGGAGGGGGGAAGGGGAGGTGAGAAAGGGAGGATAAGGGAAGAGACAACAAGGAGAGACGAAAGGAAGTCTGTCTAAAGACCGACTAGGTAGGCGTCCATGAGTGAGTTTGTGTGTGCTTGCGTGTGTGTGTAAGTCCTTGCTAGGCATGTCGAGGGGGTGGGACCTCAGTGTGTACATGGACGGTCTTTGGAAGGTCTTCTGTTGTACTGCCAATTAATACAAAACTAAAGTACTATATTCATGAAATCATATTTTGTTTTGTTAGAGCCTTGGAACTTTACCACCAGAGGATTGATTGGCTCCTGGAAGACAGCAGAAAGGTATGGATATCCATTCTTGCTTTAATGTCCATTAATAAATACATTAATGATAAGATAAGAATCTTCCCTACAATCTTTTTAAAAATAGCTCGCTCTGTTATTCATGTATATATGTGTGCATGCATGTATATGTTACTTATATAGCTCGAAACTAACCAAAAGTGCTGTACAGGGTCAATGGCAAGATTTCGATCAACAGCTGAGTAGAGGGTTAGATCATTTCTGGGACCAAAATGTACTGCTGTTGTATCCATATCTAGTGTTCTTTAAAAAGGTGCATTTTAAACTCTTTCTTGACTTGGTCCTGATTTAAACGGAGATGGTGTACCCGATCTTGGATGCAGAGATAAAAAAAAGGCTTGTCCTCGTATTGTTTCTTGTTTGCACTTCTTTGTCTGCAGTGTCCTGGCTGCCAGTTTGCCTAGAGCCACCAGAAATGCTGACTGTGCATTTCTCAGCCAGCCAGATACACAAGAGATCAGGTTGTGGTGGCTTTGTAAATGATGCAGTTGGTTTTGAAGATGTTGTGGGCTGGCAAGAAGAGCCAGTGGAGCTCCATCAGGTTGTGGGTGATTTGTTCATATTTCTTGTGACCCTGAATGAGATGTGATATGGAGATACATATTTATGGAAATGTATTAGGAAGGTCTATCAATTCTCTTTCCTAAAAACACCCTCTATAATCACTTGATCCCTTGACACTTAATAGCTCATTTATAGTTGGATTTGTTGAGTCTAGAGAAGTGGGCACAAAGTGTAGTTTTCCAGTCACTTTGATGAAAAAGTGTTTGAATAATTGTTTACCGTCTCATTGTTCCTGGTGTGTAGGAATAACTGTAGGCTGCTTGCTGAAAGCTGTGTTAAGATCAGCAGGTTGATGTCCCTGTGTTTGCTATGCCTGCCCTTGATCCATGACTGAAACCAATGACACATACTATTGGTCTGGTGTTAGAATTGGGTTATGTATTTTGAAATGGTCATATGTTGAGGGTGATTGTGGATCCTTTCTACTCAATCTTTCGGTTTGCCTGATACATTATTCCCAGAATCCCCCAGCTAGTTACACCTATGTTTATATCCACCCGCTCTCCCTGACAAATACAATCTGACCCTGTAGTGTATTCTTGTTAGACTCATTCAGCCGTCAATGTTATAGGGACTCTAAAGGTGGTGCCCCAGGTAATATTTCTCTAAAATTGGTACGTTAATCACAGGGGTGTTCAAGATACCTAGAGTCATGCCAGATTTTTTTAAATAGCCTATGACTAAATTCATTTAATTTATATTCAATGTATTTACATTTAGTTTATGTGGATAATAGGAAAACCTGGATTGGACTCCTCTCCTGTGGTCCTTCATCTGACACCCTCAGTTTATAGATACTTATATCTCCTCAATATGATCTTGCTTATTAGTTTGTGGACATAAAGAAATAAATAAAACAACAGCCTTTTTAAAGAGGTGTGACTATTATTGCTACATCAATTTCCAGTTGTGATTTCCACTTTCTGGTATCTATGCTGCATGATTGTTTATTGTTGAAGCTGAGAGCCGTTGAGTGCCAGCGGGGGGCATACATTCAAAATGATAATTTTTCCAATGAAGTACTTTGTGCTTTGTAATTAACACAGAGAAGGTATATTCGTCTTTTGTCATGTTCACCCATTGACTTCCTCGTTCACACAATCATCACTAAGGCCAAATTGTAGTGAGCAGACAAGATTTTGTACCAACAATGAGCCTGATTCGCAAAAGTATACGCACACTTTTGTGTACGTTTCCACTTCCTGTAGTACCTCTACTACTTTTTTGTATTGACAAACTACAAGTTTAATTTTGCTACAGACAAATTACTAGTGGTAAAATTACACTTGTAAAATTACTAGTAGTAAAATTACTCTTGCAGTTTGTGAATACCAAAACAGTTGTAAAGTTACCCCAGCAAGTGTACATTTAAGTTTACCTTTGTGAATGCTCTGAGTGCAATTTTACTACTAGCAATATTACTAGTAGTAAAATTGCTCTTATAGTTAGTGCATATCAAAAAGTAGTGACGTTACTAAAGCAAGTGTAAACTTACACAAAAGTGTAAATTTACCTTTGTGAATCAGGCCCAGTGTCTAATTTCAGCAAGAATGCAGCTTTGTAATGGTGCATTCCTTGTTTTGACATGTGTTCTGGGCATGTGCGCTACAGATATTGACAGTGAAAGGAATAGTTAATCTTTCCACCAACCTGTTTTGCCTAAGCGTTTACCAACTCAGATCTTTACTGACCTTTGGACACTTACTACAATGTAAGTTTGAATCCTTGTTGAATTAAGTGTAAATTGTGGTAATCGCTGTGGTGAGTACTTGTTGTATATCAAATTTTGTTAATGATATATTTTTAGGTATTGTAAAATGTGTAGTCATTAACTTTGTATTTTACTGCTTAGATGTTTGGACTTGTTAAAGGAAACAGAGTTGGAGTTCTTGTTGATTCATCAGATGCAAATTGTGACCCTGGATTACTTGATTTCCAGAGAGGACTTTTGGTAACTACTATTAAAGATTTTTCCTACAAAATTTGTTAAGAGTGATTATCTGCCACTCAACTGAGATCACACTATCCATTGAATGTTGTACCATAAGAATGATAATTCAGCTCAAACGCTTCAGGGCTTTACACATGCTGAGACCGATGAACAGACAACCCAATGTAGAGGGTTTATTAGGTGTTTTCTGTCGGCTGTTCCCTAGAGCACCTCTTTCTTGATAAAGCCATTGTAGCTACACCTGTCCCTTCTCAGCTGGCTTTAGGATGCATGAGTTACAGCTCTTCAGTAAAAGGAATGCATACAGGGAGTCTGTTAAGAGTTAATTGCAGAGGCTGTATAGGTTTCCCTGCTGTAAGTCCCGCTGTGTCATCCCAACTGCAGAAAAAATTGACAGAATAGCACTAGACGTGAAACGGAGGCAGAACTTCTCTCTGAATAGGTCCTTTTTAGTTTTGACCTGGAATGGCACTTATGTCTTTCATGGTAAACATATAGTAATCTAAACATATATAATCTATCCGCAGAGAGGCTTTAGGCCAGCAATCTTCATCCATTGCTGACATTTCATTCACAATTTGGGGCAGCCCCCAGGACAACATACATAAATGCAGCACTAGGTCAGCCCCCTTCAGCTATTGACATCTATGAGGTTGGTTGGCAGTATCATTCACATTTTGAGTGCGAGCCTACGGGGATATACATTGGGTGCTTCCAGGGCAGGCATTTAGAGCGACATCATTTAGACTGTTGACACATGAGTCCACATTGGAAAGAGTCCTTCTCTGGCCTCACCTCTGTTGAGCTACTGTGTTATACCAGCGAAGGTGTTGAGGCAGCGACACCTTCTAAGCCCCACACATATCACCTACGTATAACTGAGGGACAGAATTCACTCAGCCACCACCATTACTTTCCTGATGCCCATTTGTACACAAATGGCGGTGGACATGGCTTCTTTGGAAGTCTTGAGTACCAAGAGCCATTCAGGCCATACTTTGCTTTCGTCTCCATATCAGTCGATAGAAGATGGCTGCCAATAATTGCTATGTGAGATATATTGCTTAGTATACCAAGCATCAGCCAAAATCGCCACCAGCGTGTGTTCATCAAAGCTTTACGTCCTCCTCTGTAGCATCACTGACTGTGCTGCAGCCTCCTGCTCATGGATGGTGATGAGAAAGCTTCTTTGGATCTCCTGTGTGACGAGAACCACCTAGACTGTATTTCGTAACCATCCCGGTATGAAACAACCTAAAATGGTACTCCTTGGTTTTCACAGCACCCTCCTTGTTGCCATCTTCTTTTGGGCTATGGCTTATTTCTTGCTCCTGATGGGTGCTTATCATGCACCAGTGCTGCTTGTTGTGGAAGGATCGCCGTGTGTACTTCACAGATAGCCCTAGCCGCCAGTCCCATGTGAATTATAGTTACATTAATGTTGTGATGGAAATTAATGCAATTACAACATCATGTTATATTTGAGAACTTCACTTTAAAGTGAAGAAGTTGAAAAGTGAGCCGCTTACTGTGTTTAACTTTTTATGTTTTGGGTCCATTACACAAAAACATGTGAGAGTATGTAAAAGAGTAATACAGGAGTACTACTTTGCTTAGTACAAAAAAATGCTTTTGTGTTATGCCCAAAGTGATTCTTTCTTGATATTTACTATTGTTTAAAGTTGTTCTGCTGTACTTTAAATACATTTACAATTAAGTTCAATTAATAGTCAGAACTCTTATTTTGGAGATAAAGTGTGTATTTGTAATAACATGTTGTTTTTTTTTTGCATGAAGTACCTCATAGATGAACAGCTGTGTTACAAGAAGCAACTGTACTTCATCTCATTCAGTACAGATATCTCATGTCCATGGGAGACAGCAAAAGACGTCAATGTACGCCTGTAAGTGTATCCGTTATGTTGGTTCTGTCATGCAGTTTTAAAGTGTGTGTGTACTTCCATTTAGGACATGGGATTTGAGCTTTAGATAAGGCATTACATCCATAACACCGTGGACTTTAGCAGTCACAGCATTCGTTCTCCGTATCTTGTAACCAATATAAGGGCGTATAACAACTGTAATAGTTGTTGCCTGAATTGTTTTAAAATTCTATTAGAAGATTTCATCCATAAAGACATATCTTGACCATCTTCCGAAGGATGCCAAAGGTGAAGCAAGAAAATTCTCCATGAAGGGGAGCGTGCCTCCTCTGAAATATTCGACTGTGCCATAGACAATGAATCGACAGGTTTCCGACAGATAGCAGAAGCAGCAGCCCTACGAAGACAAGGGTGGCTGACAGTCACTACCTTCAGACCGGAGGTTTATAGCAAAATTCTAGACCTCCCATATGAGCCCTCTTTGGGAAACAAATTGACAACATCCTCCAATCAATTAAGACGGATACTGATACAGCTAAGTCTCTGGGTACCCTGCAATATCAAAAAATTCCATGACTCCAAACACAATCCTCTTTCGACAATAGCATCCATTTCACCTCGAAAATCCGCACAGCTGTTTCCTGGTGGAACCGATAGTCGAATCTCGCCACAGGCTTAACATTCATAGCCCAAGTTTCCCTATTGGTCACAACAACAAACGCTTTCTGAGAGGGTTGGGGAGCTCATCCCCAAGATTTGCAAGTGTGTCAAATGGGAACCATCGCAGATACTTCTACATATAAACCTGCTGGAACTCAAGGCAGTACACCTAACCTTTCAAGCCTTCTTTCCCAGAATATAAAAGTCCACAGTGCTCATTCGCACAGACAACACCACAACCATGCATTATATCAACAAGGAAGGGGGCACAAGAGGGGCAAAAGTTATGGGAGTGGTCCATCAGTCTTCCAGCTGAATCTAAAAGCGGAATATGTGTTGTTAAAGTAAAATGCCATTGCAGACATACTGATCAGAATGGGAAGCACCTGCCATGAGTGGAAAATAAATCAGGAAGTCCTGGAGGTAATTTTCCACCAATGGGGCAAGCCGAATCTGGACCTGTTCGCAACCTTCCAGAAGCAGAAATGCCGGGTCTACGCAAGCTGGTAACAGCCAGAGTTGCGCAAGATCAGCTGTTTAACATAGTAAGAATTTACCCCATCCTCTTTCAAACATCTGCGTTTCTCATAAATCCCTTGGTTATAATCATACTACAGAATATTCTTTTTTCTCCATTTGGCTTGATAATCAACCGTGCACCCGAGTACTCTAAATCCATCACCAATAATGACAACAGTTATCTAAAATCATGACATAGCACCAACTACTGAGCTTGGCGTTCAAAAATATACATGCCACTTCACCTTCCCAGATTTCACAAGTGATTTTTTGCCATACCCCGCCCTGCATGCTGTGTTCAGTGAACCAGTTCTCTCTGATCTCCCAAGAACCCCTGGCATACCTCAGGATTGGGTTCCTTTGAACTCCTTGACCTTCTATTTGGAAAACCTTTCCCACTCAGTTCAAGTTAGTGACGTCCATCCAAGTATTCAAGTTGGCACCCAAACCCCACCTCTTTGATCTTGACATGCTATCAAGTGATATTCAACCCTAACGTGTCCCTCAATGTAGAAAAGTATATCTCTCTGTATTTATTTCTTAGCCATAATGTCTTGCTGTCTTTCGTTTTGTGAACAACAGTTTTGTCAGTGTCTGCACCCCCTTGGTTATTCACACATCATTAATTATATACTTATGTACATACTGTCTCTATTGCTAAGTAATACATTTCTATCACAAGAAATGTGAATGCAAGTACAATACTAATATACTATATATCCAGTACCTCTAAAAAATACATTTTGTTTGGTGAAATCGGTACCTACTGGATTCCTTAAAGGAGCGTTGCCAAAATTCTCCTGGATAGAAGGTGATGCCTATGTGGCCCATTTCAAGCTTTGTTTGATTTTCTGGGGGAATATTTTACTTGACTTTTCAGCCAAACGAATTTGTTGTGTTGGTCTCTGAATACAAGTCATCAACACTTGCCCCAGTATTGGAACTTTCATAGATTCCCATGCTTTGTATCATTCCCCCGTCGTCGGAATCGGAGCCTCGGTAAATAAAAAATACCATAGCAGTAAGTACAAAAGAGAAAACTAGGCTTAGGCCTCATCTCATTTTGTAGCTCATCCACTTCTTTTTGTAAAAGAGACCAAAATTCTGCAACAACCAATCAGAACAGCCTCACCCCATAGAACCCTCCTGAGAGCCTCAGAGCCTCAGATTTTCTACCGCACGTTGTGCTGGGGAGTCTCCACTGAGCTCTGCTCAGTTTTCTCTTCAGATTGGATTCTTTTTCCATTTCTTCAACTTTGATATATGTCTGACAAGGAGAAGAAGGCGTTATTTAGAGCTTGTGCTACCTGTTCTAAGAAGAGGCTGTTTGTGGAGGACAAGCATGAGGACTGTATCTACTGCTTGTACCTGGAAAAGGAGAAGGGAGGCAAGAAACCTTCTACTGTCCCTCAGGAAGGAATATCGGACAAGAAACTACGTCCGTCGATGACAAAAACAGCTGGTACATCGACGACAACTTCCAAAAAAGACTTGGGTTCAGGTACAGCTTCGTCGACGGTGGTGGCGTTGATGTCTTCGTCGACGTTTAAGGTACCTGTTTCCTGCTCGTTGATGATGGTGTCTACATTTTCGACGTCGACGATAATGACGACGAAGGTAGTGTCAACGGCAACGACGACGACGAGGACAATGTCGACGACGGCGGCAGCCATGATGATGACGACGAGCTCGTCGACGACACCGTCGACGATCAATCCTCCGCCGACGATCAATCTTCCGTTGACGATACCGTTGACGGTTCCGTCGACGACGATTTCGCTGACGTTTCCGTCGACGACGAGTCCGTCGACGACGTCATCGATGATTCAAAGGGTCCATCGACACCACTTACAACAACGCCAGACAAGGAAGGGAGACGTCTGGACAATGTGGGAAAAAGATTCTCTACTATGGCCAGCCTCTTGGTTCGAGCTGCTAATGCTCTTGCTATCTTGGGCAGATATGATCGCCAGATGCAGTGCGATTTATCCCCGTTTGTGGACCAACTTCCGGATGGATCGAAAGATGAGGCCAGGAAGATACTGGTGGAAGGGGAGCGTTCCTCTTCAGAGGTGATAGATTGTGCTATGGACATAGCAACTACAGCTTTCCGTGCACTAGCGGGTTCAGCAGTTTTAAGGCGTCAAGGCTGGTTACGGGCAACTTGGTTTCGCCAGGAAGTTCAAAATAAGATCTTGGACTTACCTTACAACGGAGAGATGCTTTTTGGTAAGCATGTAGATGATACCCTTCAAGGCATCAAGAAGGACATGGACACGGCAAGGTCCTTGGGATCATTGAATTACTGCAAAGTTCCTTTCAGAGGTGCGAGAGGGAGAGGTTTTTCCTCGTACAGAGGTGGCAATCAACAGCGCAACTCTTCGTACTCGCAATCCTCGCTCTCTTGCAAGCCACAATACACACAGCGCCAAGGCCAGTTGGCGTCTTTCTCTTGCCAGCCACCAAGAGGGCGTCAAGGGCGTCAAGGGAGAGACAATTCTAAGCGGCAATAGCGGCTTCATGGCTCTTTCTACTGTTCCTAACCCTCCGATAACATCAGTGGGGGGCAGGATTTCTCATTGTCTACGCAGCTGGAAGGTTATTACATCAGACCAGTGGGTTCTGAATATCATTCAGAGTGGCCACACTTTGGAGTTTCAACAGCTTCCTCCAACCAGAGCCTTGGGCGCCAACGAATCGAAACATCTAGGACTTTTACATCTCAAAGCTCACCAACTTTTCATCAAGGGGGCAATAGAACCTGTCCCTCACTCCCAAAGGGGGAAAGGGTTTTATTCCAGGTTCTTCCTGGTTCACAAGACAAAAGAAAAATGGCGTCCAATAATAGATCTAAGGGAGCTCAACACCTATCTCATAAAGCTATCCTTCAGGATGGTCACCCTTCAGGATATTCTACGGCTACTGAATCCAGGAGACTACATGGCGACTCTGTATTTAGAGGATGCATGCTTCCATGTGCCGATCCACTCAGCTCACAGGCAATACCTACGCTTCACAGTAGGCAAGAGCCACTTTCAGTTCAAAGTGCTTCCTTTTGGTCTCAGGTCCGCTCCAAGGATATTTACAAAAGTACTGGCTCCGGTGGCGGCGTTTCTCAGAAAACAATCTCTAGAGGTCTTTCCCTACCTAGATGATTGACTGATAAAAGCTCCATCTTTCCAGACAGCTTCCAGGGCGGTCACAAGCTGCATTCAACTTTTCAACCAACTGGGCCTTCAACTCAACAAGGAGAAATCGATCCTTCTTCCATCCAGGTCAGCAAATTTTCTAGGCTCTATCCTGGACACAAATCGCTGCAAGGCCTATCCATCGGAGGAACGTCAGAACAAACTTTTTCTGTCAGCTCGTCTCTTGCAAAAGAGGAAATCACTGTTGGTCCGTCTCTACAAGTCCCTGCTTGGATCGATATCATCCTGCATACCATTGATTCCGCACTGCAGGCTTCGAATGCGTCCACTACAAGAGCAACTGGACAGGCAATGGTGCCAAGCGGAAGGCTCGTTCGACGACAGACTCACGGTGACATAAGCAATGAAAAAAACAAGCAGCTGGTGGTTGGTAAAAGACAACATCTCAAGAGGTCTAACCTTCACGCTTCCTCCATCTCCCATGGTTCTAACCACGGACGCCTCACTGTAAGGCTGCGGAGCGGTGCTACAAGAGTTGAAGGTGAGCGGTCATTGGGATCCAGACCAACGCAAGTTCCGCATCAATCTATTGGAACTCAAAGCTATTCGCTTGGCCCTACAGGCCTTTCTTCCGAGGATTCAGAATCACACAGTGCTGGTTCGCACGGACAACACACACAACGGACATGCACTATATAAACAAACAGGGCGGGACAAGATCCCGGGCTCTTTGAAAAGAAGCTCAGGGAATTTGGAACTGGGCAATTCTCCACAACATTGCTCTTACGGCAGAGAACCTCGCAGGTTCGCTCAATTCAACAGCAGATGCGTTGAGTCGCCAAAGATCGATCAGTCACGAGTGGGAATTAAACCAGACCATTCTCAAGGTCTTTTCAGTTTGGGGAACCTTGACCATAGACCTGTTTGCAACCCCGGAGAACACCAAATGCCAGTTCTACGCAAGCAGGGATCACCAACGGAGGTCCTTGGGGAATGCACTTTTGATAGCTTGGTGCGGCGCATTTGTCTACGCCTTTCCTCCAATTCCACTAATCCCGAGGCTGATCAGGAAACTCAAGGCGGAACCTTGCAAAATTATTTTAATTGCACCAGCGTGGCCCCGACAGTTCTGGTACATGGAACTCCTCCTGCTGTCTCAGGATCAACCGATTCACCTGCAGCTGATTCCGTCTCTTTTGACAATGTCTCAGGGTCAAGTGCTCCATCCAGACCCGAGCTCACTCCAATTGACAGCGTGGCTCCTGAGTACAGAGAATTCCAGGCCTTGAACCTCACAGAAGAGTGTAAGGTTATTCTGTCTCAGGCCCGGGCTTCGAGTACAAACAAGACTTATCGGGATCGGGCGAAATGGAAGAGGTTCTGTCTCTGGTGTCAGAGGCAGGATATTCATCCATACACTTCAGCTCCGCATCAGCTTTTGCCATATATTCTTTCTCTGGCTAAGTCAGGTTTGGCTCATTCTTCTGTCAAAGTACATCTAGCAGCCATCTCTAGATTCAGGTCCTTCACTTTGGTCCGCACGGATTATTAAACATTTCCTGAAGGGCCTGTTCAGAGTTTTCCCTCCAGTCCGGCCTCCACCACCTGTCTGGCAGCTTAATTTAGTTTTGGCTCATCTGATGAGAGCTCCGTTTGAGCCCATTCACAGAGCAGATCTAAAATTTGTATCGTGGAAACTGGCTCTTCTATTAGCCTTAACATCAGCTAGGAGGATTAGTGAGCTCCAAGCGCTCACGATTGAGGAACCCTTTCTTCAGTTTAAAAAGGATATTCTGATTCTAAGGACAAATCCAAAATTTATCCCGAAGGTCCCATCCGAATTCCATCTGGATGAGCCGGTGATTTTGAAATCGTTTTTCCCATGACCTACTACACCAGCGGAGAGGTCTTTGCATTCTTCGGATGTTCAGAGGTTTCTGAAATTTTATCTGGAACGAACAAAACCATTCAGGAAGTCTTCTCAACTTTTGGTCTCTTATAGTGCTCCGCGGAAGGGATTTCCACTTTCAAAGCACAGTATTTCACGTTGGATCTCTAATACAATTCAATTTTGTCATCAAGAAGCGGGCAAACCGCTTGAAAGACGAGTTCGTGCTCATTCAACGAGATCTGTTGCTTCATCAGTGGCTCTATTCTCAGGAGTCCCTATCAAGGACATCTGTAGAGCAGCTACGTGGAGCTGTAGCCACACCTTCACAAAGCACTACTGCTTGGACTCTTCCATGAAGGACGATGCAGCGGTGGGGCAAGCAGTCCTGAGAAATCTTTTTCAATGAGAGGTGAGCTTTTCCTACAATCCCTCCTTCCTGTATTGCACATTTTGTATTGATTAGTGTATTCTTCTCTGTGTTAACATTTTTTATGATTTGTTTCCTATGAGTCTAACTATGTTGACATGTAAGGATATTCATGTAACAAAATGTGCTTTTATGTCTTACTGCTAGTTACTCTGATACAAAGCATGGAAATCTATGAAAGTTCCAATACTGGGGCAAGAAAACAAGTTACTTACCTGTAACTTTGGTTCCCCAGTATTGGTAATTTTCATAGATTTCCATGCGCCCACCCTCCTCCCCTGGGAAAGCTCGGCCTTTTTCTTTACTGAGATAGTTGCTGTTACACAACGGCTACGAAAATCTGAGGCTCTGAGGCTCTCTCAGGAGGGTTCTATGGGGTGAGGCTGTTCTGATTGCTTATTGCAGAATGTTGGTATCTTTTACAAAAACAGGTGGATAAGCTACAAAATGAGATGAGGCCTAAGCCTAGTTTTCTCTTTTGTACTTACTGCTATGGTATTTTTTATTTACTGAGGCTCCCATATCGACGACGGGGGAATGATACAAAGCATGGGAATCTATGAAAGTTACCAATACTGGGGAATCAAAGTTACAGGTAAGTAACTTGTTTTCTTCCTTTATTTAAAAAAAGCTGACATACATTGTGAGCTGTCACCCAATGTACCTTTTAAGTATTATCGATTGGCAGGCTGGGTTTGGTGAAAACATTCAACAGGAAGAAGGGTGCTAGAATCACAATTTGATTGGCTAGTAGAGCACATTTTATTACATGATGCAGATTTGAAAAAAACACGTCTTCCCAGCTAGTTATTTTAGATTTTCTGAAAGAACAGGTAGGCCAGAACAGCATAAACATTATATTCATGTTCTAGCAATGATTCGGTTACATGTTATCCGGTAGTCGCAGACTGTTGTTTTTTTTAAATGTAGGAAACACTGTTCACCTAGTCATCACATAGACCCAAAGCAAAAGATCTGACTAATGTCAAATGGAGTCTTTCTTCAGACATGGCTCTAATCAGAGACAAATATAATATTTGCTTCCTGGTTCCACCTCTATTTTTAATATGAATCCACATTAAAAAGGTGACATTGTGTTCTGTTGTATGGAAATTTTGGAATGTATTTCCAACTATACCTTGCATTGGATGTTTTCCCCAGTTTCTAGTTGCCTCACTTTTGAAATTGTTTGTTCTTCTTCAAAAGGAGTTACTAAGCTCCTCTGAAAAATAGTAATGTCACATTTTAATACATGTGAATACGTTCCATATGATTTTTTGACAACATGAATGCCATCATTTAAAAAAAATGACTGATAGTACAGCTACCGAAAATGTAATCTTGGATATGTAACAAATGGGAAACAAGCACAGGCAAAGGCAGTAGGCCTGGGTTTAATTTGCCCACACATGTAAACAAAGGTATTCGCAAATGCTGTCATCACGTTAAAAGCCTTCCCTATTGCCCTAGACAATTCTCAGAAAGAAGTAGTGAGAACATAGAATATATATTGTTTTCTTTATAGAATGCATATGGCTGATAAATACTTGAATGTGTAAGAGTGATGATTAAGTGTAGTTTTCAGATGTAAAATCATCCCTCAGGCATTCTAATGGAAGCACTTCCTGGAAGGGGGACTGATACACTGAATAGCCAATAGCGTGATGTGAGAGAGTAATATTCTTTTGGCCAGAGCCTAAGCAGACTATATATATTTTACACAATTGATAGTAATACAGCTTGGAGGCAGCTGAGCTGTCAAGTCAGATCTAGAAACAAGGGGAGGCAGAAAGAACAGCGAAGCCTTTGGAACCATATGATATGTGATAATTACTTATTTTTCTCTCCGTGCCTTCTACCCTTTATTCGGACACCTGAGTAAAATCTCCCGGCAGGCAAGTAAACAAGGGGTCATTGTTTTTCAAGGGAAAGGCCATAGAGGTGGTGACCACTTACAAATATCTGTGAGTTTGGTTAGACCACAGTGGCCGTTCAACAGCACATATTACGTTCCAACAAAGGGTAGCAAATTCACTTGTGGGGATATTCCATTAAGTGAAAAAAATCAATGAATACTCGAGACCTAACTGCCCTCCCGAAGGTAACAGGATGCACATTGCTGCCTACAGTGGCTTATGGGGCACTCACATTCAGAGACAGAATGGCCCGTTGGCTGAACAGAGAAGAGTCATCTTGCTACCACAGACTATTTTAGCTTCCGAACTGCACCTTGCATGCTCCAATCCGGCTAGAGTGTGAGCTAACCTACCAACAATGGCTATTAAAAGCCAGGTACACAGCTCATTATCTGAAAGCAAAGTAGTCCCAGCAGCACACTCTAAAAAATTACACCTGGAAGCTAATAAGCAATCCGGCAACAAACTGCCACAAGGTCTTACTGCATGCTTTGGAGGGCTTCAAACACGACCAATATGGGCAAGCGGGCTATCAACTCCTATGGGGCTAAGCTACTGATGAAACAAGCTAAGCTAATATCAGCAGACCTGGACGCACAAGCAGCCAAAAATCTTCGTCATGGTAGTTTAACCTCAAGGCTTTATGAACTAGGGTCTCTGCCATCCTACCTTTCCCTGTCCCATAACCTTACAACGAAACGATTTAATGGGCCTGTGTTTTGCTCTAGTCCCCCGAAGTCTTATGGATATGGATGGAGGAACGTGGAGGTCTATGTGCCAATGCAGATGAATCATTGACCCATGTGCTATTTATTTGCGAAGAGTTGGCCCCACTAGGGACAATTCGGCTTCTTTCAATTTTGCACATTTTGAATACTCTGGCTTACCTGAAACTATAGAGACATGCTTGAGAGGGGAATCTGCGCAACTAGACGCTCACCTCATGAAATTTATGAAGGCTTCAATAACTTTAACGTCTGAGTGACAATTGTGACAGTACAAGTTTGGTGCACAAAGCAGAATCAGCCACTGAAGAATACCCTAATGCACTACCTGCCTTTCCTTTTAGCATGCTGACCAAGCATGGGGGTAAAAACAACACGCCTCTGTATGGACCTTTGATTGAAAAATTGAATCTAATTGGGCTTTCATGGTTTCAGTTTCTATTGTTGGTAAATTCTGGTGGTTTTTTTTCAGTGTTTTCAATACTTTAAAGAAACAGTGGTTATCAGTGGTTACACATTCCACGCCATTAAAAACAACAAAAACACTGTTTTCCGGTGTTTATGGAATGTTTTGCTTTTATTATTATTTACTTTCAGCACTGATAGTGCATGTGTATAGACCATGTGCGTACAGGATAAATACATATTTACAAATCAAACTTATTGTAGTACACCATACAATACTTCTTTAGTGAGTCTGGTCATGGGTGCTTACTCTTTACTTCCCATGTAAACATTTATCTATGAAAAGGCCCCCTCAACATTGGCACTTGAGATGGGCAATACCAAAACAGCCAGTACACAATTTGCTAACTCTGGCCACTGACATAG
The DNA here is from genome assembly GCF_964261635.1 of Lissotriton helveticus. NCBI lineage: Eukaryota > Metazoa > Chordata > Amphibia > Caudata > Salamandridae > Lissotriton > Lissotriton helveticus. The sequence goes on from NC_136071.1 coordinate 199,130,999, forward strand.
CTTTCCATGCCAATACTGGTACACCTTAAGATTGTGATTCTGTAAGAGCGGTTCTGCAACTATTGCATTGTACTGGGCTTATATGCCCTCAGTTATTGAAGTGGTCAAAAATAAAACAGTACTTTTCAAAGTACAGAGAAAATTCCTCTTTGTGGTGTACTTTTCTTTCACATCACTATCAATATGCGACCAAGGATCCTCATATTTTTGGGCTTTGGCATCATAACTAAGCAAAAATTCAGTAAACGGTCGCCTCATGGATAACATAGCATTCATGGCCTCTATGATTGAGAGAACCACAGGCTAAATGGCACATTTGGGATGATTCTTTGATGCCACACAAAGCACAAAATGAGAAATATTTACGTTTTAGTTTACCGCCCATAATGAACAGTGCACCAAAATGGGCTACAAAGTCAATAGTATTCTTCATTAACTCTGAAGATTGTAAAGATGCTTTCAACTTATCATCTAGCAAATGGCAATGATCTCTTACAGGGAAGCACTTCACCACAGGTATTGATGTTGAACTTGGTAAGAACTTTCTGCAGCAGCATTCCAAGTGACACTGCGTTCCATGTTTTCCAAACTTCTAATGTCATGTTTTCATCACTATCTCAAAGGCTTGGTGACAGCACTCTTTTCACATATACCTGCCACTACACCTTGCACTGAAAGTTTGAAGCCTGGGGTGTTTTAGCAATTCGCATACTATCAATACTGACTCACTAGAAAAGGAGGCTGATGTATCAAAGTGTTTCACCCATTCTCTGTCTGTGGGTAAATGTGATGGTACATATTGGGAAAGATTCTTATGAAACCAGCCGTTTTACCTATCAGTGAAAGAACGTAGACAAAATATCAAATATGGTTTTGATATTTCCTGATTCTCTACAGTTTATAAAATAATTAAGTAAGACCTTAAACATGCTTCTAAACCCTGCATCTTTAAATAAAAGACCGCAAAACTGAAAAAAAGCAAAAGGAAGAAGAAACAATATTTTAGTGACATCTTTAAACAACAAAACACAAGCAGAATAATGTTAGCCCAGTCTTTCTTGCTGCTGTCTTGTATAACAAAGTTACATTGTATTGGCCCCTTCTGGAAGAAATAAAAATGACTCTTTCACTCACCTTTTCCTTTCTTTGAATGCCATTTCGTTTATAGTGACAAAGGTGTTTTTTCAGTGTTTATATGTTTACACTGGTGAGGCCTATTTTCCTTTCAGTGGGGTTTTCTCAGTTACTATATGTTTAAGCCTAAAACAGGATAACCTAATTTTGATATATTGTGGGATTTTATTGAATTTGTTAGTGCATCCTTAATATGTATTGAAACATTTTACTGTTGAGATTTTTTTCATAAAGTGCAATTTTTGTAATGATTTTAAGTAATCGTAAAGTAAATAAATGAATCTAATCATCCTAATCTAGGCCTTCTAGTTTAGGGGACTATCCCAAGTGATATTTATATTTACTTAAGCGGTTTAGTTATATCTTGTTTAAAGGTTTGTCCCAAAAGATATTTATTTCTAGTGTAGAGGTTTGCACTAAACTATATTTATTACACGTGCTATTTTCAAGTGTGTTTTCAGTGACCCTGTGCCCATTTTTTAGTGTAAGCCTCTCTTTTTGTGAGTGCTGAGCATCACATATTGGGCTGAGATACTTGATGTAAAAATTTTCTCAACAGTTTTTGCAGGCACATCTTGTGCATCCAGTTTCATGGGCCTGTAGAAAACCTTTTTTGAAAGTCATAAGATAGTGATTGCTTTCCCATAGATTTTCTCACTAAACCTTTCAATTATTATAACTAGCTCTTTTATATGTTTTTGTGAATCCAAAATAGGACTTTTATCAAGGTGTAAAATATAGAAAAACAATCATATATGCTTCTCAGCATAACAGTTACTTGGAGGTACTCAGCCAATCACCTTTAAAAAGAGGAAGGGTTGCATTATTCAGTAGCCCCAACATGGATGTAGGCATGGCACCCATGAGGCTCCCTTACACTAACTGGAACAATGACCAGCAGGAATGTGGTCTCCCCTTGAACTAGTAAAAGCATCCTTGCATGAGCACTTGTGCACAACATGCATGTCTTAATGCCATTGTACACAGACAGGGTAGCTTACTGCTGTGGGTTGCATTTTTTCTGCTTGGGTATTATCAGCCTTGTGGAATTAATAACTACAAATCTATCTATCTATCTATCTATCTATCTATCTATCTATCTATCTATCTATCTATCTATCTATCTATCTATCTATCTATCTATCTCTCTCTCTCTCTCTCTCTCTCTATCTCTCTCTCTCTATCTATCTATCTCTCTATCTATCTATCTGCCTGTTTGGATGATATAGTGATGGTCAATATTCTATATTCACCCAGCACCATGCTCTCCAGCCTAGTCTTCAGTGTAATGGCCTTAAATGTTATATTATTTTTTATTTTTGCTACTGTAGACTACATGAAGCAAGACAATGGGTTCAGCAACTGCAGCCTAGTGGTGGATGCAACTTGCTTGGCGCTGTGAAGAAAGTGCTTCTGGTTAAGGAACTGGATTCCCTTGTGATCATTGCTGGAAGTTGGTGAGTTTGGTTTTTGTTCTTGGCGCATAGGATCTTTTAAGGTAAACTGTAAGCAGTAGTGAGTGTTATAATAGAATTTTATATAGTTTGTAAAGAGTCATTGCAGCATAATACTGATGTCACAGTGCGTGCATTAACAAAAAACACAGTTGACATGCATTAAAGCACTTCTATGGGGGCATGGACTATATGGCGGTGGCAGCTTGAAGTTGCTGCCAACCCCCTTTTGTTATCTGCCCTGATCCTTGCCTGAAAAAGGGCTCTCAAGGACCCACTGCTTTTCTGTGCATCCCGGCTGACCTTGTAGCTGTTGTGTTGGCTGGAATCGGTAAAACTAGGGAGGCAGCGGCGCCATGGGTCCCCTATTGCGGCCTTGGGTGCAGCTGCAGACATTTTGGCCTGCAGAGGATGGGCCCAGGCTGGATGGGAGATGAAGAGGCAGGCCGACCTGATGTTCAGATGTGGCCGCACGGCAGAGGACCGAGGGCCACTTTGTTGTGCTCGGACCCTGGAGGGTTAGTCATCGATCCGGCTCAGGGGGGGTTCCACTTGAGGCTGGTGGGCCCTCCTCGATCCTTGGACTGGAGCTGTTCTCCGGCGCTCCACAGAGCCCTCTCCTTTGAGGGGCTCCAGTCGGCACTGGGGGAACTCCGCCTGCTGTTGGCCTAGTAGGAACCGCTGAGGGGCACCTTTGCTCCTCCCCCACATTCATTTGGATGCTGGCATGCTAGGGGTCCCTCCATCCTGAATATGCATCCTGCTGCTTGCTAGAGGGGCAGGGCCACCATTGAGGGGTGCTCCCCTCATTTCCTCCTGTCCTGTGGGGTGCCGTGCCTACTTACTCCCAGGAACTAGGGAAAGCAAAGTGTGTCCCTCGCCTTTGCGGCCCCTGATTCTCCCTGGGGCGCACCCTGGACCCTTCTGCACCTCCAGGGGCCTGTCTGACTGACCCAACCAGTGGGGTAGTGGTGGGTACACAGGTAACCCGGCAAGAGGGGCCCTCTCATAGCCTGATTACATGGGGCCTCACGGATAGCAGTGACCTTGGCCACGAGTCTTCTGCACCATCATGAGGCTTATACTCAGACTGGAGGCCTTGTTTTACCCGGCTTGTTGACCCTGGCAACTGGCCCATTCTGAAGCTACCCCATTCCTGGAGGTGACTTGGGTGCTCATGCTGCGGAGATGCGAGCAGGCTGGGGTGGACATCCCTGCACTTAATCCTTACTCCACCAGCAACTGTACCCCACGTGTTCCGACGCTTGTAGCACCCCAGCAGCTCATAATGCCTACAGGTTAGTGGGCCGGTCATCTCCACGGCCCTCTAGACTTGGCCTACCCCAGCCCAAACCAAAACGGACCACTTCACTACGATGTAGATGGGGCCTGAGGGCTCTGGGGAATCCTCCGGAGTGGCAGACTCTTTGGGACACGCCCAACCTGATCTGGCCACTATACTCAAGGCGATACATGATTTGAAAGTGGCTTTGGAAAACATGGTGTAGGAAAGTGCCTCTTTTGGATATGGTTAGCCCCTATATTTTTCCTGCAAAATTAAGTAATTTCAACTGTAAGTGCACAGGGTTCCTGCCAACCAGGTCACCTGTGCCATAAGCTCTTTCCCTAAACTGTACCTTTTGTACAGTTGGTACAACTTCAGTACCCCTTGTAGGCCCCTAGTGAATGGTACCCCTGGTACCTAGGGCATTGGCACTGAAGAGGTACCCCAAGGGAGCAGCACAAATTGTGCAACCCTAAGGTCCCCTCACCAAGGCCATGCACACTGCCATTGCAAACTGCGTGCCTTGGTGCTTACAAAACTGAAGAGTCAACATGGCACACATCCCTGTGTGCCATGCCCACAGACACTGTCGAAAATAGGTAAGATCCTCTTATAACAGGCCATATAGTCCTAAGGAAGGGTGCACTATATCTCCTGTGAGGACATATTTGCATGAGCAGATATGCCCCTGCAGTATCCATTTCTATTCTTGGATATTGTAAGGGAACAGGGAAGCCATAAGGAGTACATGGGTTGTGGACACTCGTCATTATGAGTTCCCCAGCCCCATGATGGCTTTACTGTATTAAGGGATGTTTGGTATCAAACAGCTGTTCTTAATATACCTGCACTAATTCCAGTGTCAGATTTATTGATAATTGCACATAGAGGACCCCCATAGAGGGTGTGAGAAGTTAGCCTGGCGTATGATGTCCACTATTCTAGTGGGCACCTTGCACCAGTCTAAACAACCCTTATTGATGGTGGTTGTAAAGTCAACCTTATAGACAAGCTATCCTAGTGGTAGCATGGACCAGCAGTCATAGGCTAAGACTTCATAGAGCATGTGAAGCAAGCTGTTTTATCAATTATAATTCCTTGAATAATAAATAAAAGGACACCACACAAGGTATATATCAAATATAGATGTATTTATTTCTAACACAACCCCTCTGCACTCTTTATGAGGTCAGAGGTAAAAGTACATCAGAAGTTACTCAATTAGCATACGATAAGTTGCACAAATACAGTTATGCCCTAGGGGCCTCACAAACCATATACTAAGTAAGTGGTATAAGAACCACAACAGAAACAGTGAGTAGGCCTAGGCCCCAGGGAATCGCTGGGGCTACACTAAACAACCAAAGGTTAGTAAGTAGGAGGCCCATGGAAGACGCATGCAGTGTCTAAACACAGTCGCGAGTTACCAGTGACTTATAATGGAGAACGTAAAAGTTACAAAGTTACTGTTTAAGGGCACTTCCAGATGGACTACGACAAAACCCCTTTAGACTAGGACACTTCGAGAGTCAAGACCCATGGGAGCACCGGAGTACTCGTGTTACCTCACCCAGGGAAGCCGGGTGCATAGGTGCCTTTTGGTGTCTGGTTTCGTTGATGCTTTCAATGGAGATCTGCAAAGAAGTGCTGCAGGCGGCCAGAGGAAGAGTGTCCGGGTTGATCCAAGGGTGAATCGAAGATGTGAAGAACCTGAAAGCAGAGGGGACAGAGTCTGGGTCACTAGTCAGTGACCAGGAAGGAATCAGGAAGGAACCAGGCGATGTCGCGATGATCTCAGGTGAAGAGGTGAAGCTTGTCTCTGCAGCCACGAGGACTAGGAGGTGTCCATGATGACCAGGAGCAAGATTCGAGCTGTCCCATAAAGGATCTAGTTGACTGCAGTGTCAGTATCTGGACTGGACCCAACAAGCCTTGGCAAATGCAATCCACGCAGGAAGTGAAGATGGGCTTCGGGTCAGACCAGCAAGGTCTGAGGAGCTTCTCCTTTGCAGGGAAGCTGGAGCAAACCTGGAGCAACCAGGAAAGCAGTTTGGTTTCAAAGGTTTGTCTTCAGGAGGCTCACTAGCCAACGCGCTAGCAACCGGGAAGATGCGTCGAGCTGAAATGCAAGAGCGGGCCCCACGCGGCGCTTGTGGAGTGTGGAGGGCTGAGCTTCGGTGCAAATGGTGCTCGGGTCTGGGGCTTCTCATACCCCAATGCACAACTTCGAGTTACCTCAGGAGTCGATGCAGTTAGCAAAATGCAGGATGTCCAGGGTGTCCGGTCCCACATCTCTCGTGTCCGCCACGGGTCTCATCTTTGCTGTGGATGTGGGTCGGAGTTGGAGAAGTCTAGAAGTCTAGTTCCTGTGTCGCTGAGTCTTCGGGTTCCGGCGGAAGCATCGACAAAGCAGACTGGCAAGTTACTGATGGTGCCTATTTGCACAGGGTGGTCACTCCTTGACCACAAGGGAGATGTCTTCAGTCTTCTAGTCAAAATAGAACGTCGAAGGTCCAAGAGTTCTGTATCAAGGTTTCGTTCCAGGATAATCTAAAGTCCTGGGGACACAGCTCCTATACTTATACTAAGCTAAGGGGCTGGATTACCTGCTAGGTCCCTCCTATGGGTGGACCTGGGAAGGGGGTGGTTACACCCCTTTCCCTTTATCCAGTTTAGTGCCAGAGCGGGGCTGGAGTGCCCCAGCAACTAGTTTGAATCGGGCTATGCATGGAGCACCTTGTGTGCCCCAGGCAGTGTCTCAAAAAGCATCTGCTGATGCAGCCCTCCCTGTCCCAATACACATCTGCCTGTCTGGGGAGGTGCTGGCACCTCCCTGGACAGGAAACTATTGTCCAGGCCTCCTCTGCCGGAGTTTCGTCCAGCAGCAGGAGGTCAGACTTGTGTCTGTGGCAGCAGCATCCATTTTGTGATGCTGGGGTTCTGTTGAACTTTAACCGGGTAAAGCAGTAACATACATATCTTTTCCCTCTAGAAGGGTGGAATGCTACCCCCGTCGCCAGAATTGGTGGTGGGGGGGGGGTAGTATTCCAAAGTGTTTGACACCTCACACAACATGTTTTGATAAAGCCAAACCAAAGTTAGCATTAACCGCGAGGATTATAATGCACTTAAGAGTATATGGTATGGCTATATCATAGAACAGCTATAAGGAGATGGTTCCAAAAGCTGCAGAGTGGCTCAGCTCATGCTAGGGCACGCTCTCACATAAAACCAAGCACTTTGCCTCCAGGATTGTCGAGGCCTACCATAGGAGTGACTTATAGGTGCATATGTGTCTATATATATATGGGTAGATATAGGTATACTATATCTAAGTAAGGGGTGATTACACCACCTTACCCAAGCTGAGTGATCAGCCTGTGGTGTCAGTTTGTATGGCCAGCCGTATGGCCAGCCAGGGGTGGCATAATACATGCTGCAGCCCCTGGTAGGCCTTGGATGCACCTATGCCCTGGGTACCTATGGTACACTATACAGGGGCTCACAAAGGTGACCCAATACCCAATCAAGTATGTACCTAAAGTACATGGTATCAATTTAGAGAGAGAACAGCTGGGCGGTGAGTCTGATTAGCAGGCCCACAGCTCACTAAAGTCGAAAAACCAGAAAATCACAGCAAAAAAGTGGGGATGACCATAGGAAGCAGATCCTACTCTCCTACAGAGGGGTCCCCTGAAACCTACCAACCCTTAGTGTGGTCACCGACTGGTCGAAGCCAGCCTGTCACCATCAGACAGAATTCTGACCTAATGGGGTGAGCGCCAGTGCGCTCGGAGATCGAGAACAATGCCTGTCATGGGCGAAGGTGTTCACAATTCCCCCTGGTCAGGAGGAGCCATCTGTGGCTGGAAGCTTCAAAGACCTCGCTGCATTTGAAACAGAACCCCAGTCTCTCCTGATAGAAGGAGCAGGCCCCCCTCCTGTCCTCACCCCTTTTGGTGGGAAGACAGGTGTAAAAACGGAGAAAGAGTAGGAGGTGTTGGTCCTCAGGCGCTGGAGGTGAGGTGAAGTATATTTGTCAGTGCCCACCATCTTGCAGATGGTGTGACTTCTCCAATCAAGGATAGGGCTATGTCCCCCTCCGACAGCAGGTGGGCATAATAGAGCTTGTAGACACCCCCAAGTAAGGGGCCCATTGGCCCCTACCTGTCACTCCCTTGTAAACGCCCCTAAATTTAGTATTTGGGTGGCATCCCCAGACCCTGAAACTAGATTCCATATACACAGGAAGAAGATCGAATGAAGAAACGCTGTTGGACCGAGAACTGCAGACCTCATGGTGGAATTTGGGTGTAAACTCGTGCCTGCCACCACAGTACTCGACAATCGCCACCCTCCAGGCGTCTCATCACCCGGATCTCCGTAATGTTGTTACCACATTCAGCGAGGCCAAGTGCAGGGTGTCCTCTGGGGAAGTCGATGTGACCACCCTGAAGCGGCAGGTGGCGGCCTTTTGACCTCTGCAGCTGCAATAATCTGTGAATAGTGGGCTTCCTGGAGGGTACAGAGATGCCTGACGCTGTTAAGTTCCTGGAGGACTGGTTTTGCTCATGGGTCCTGGAGTTTGCCCTAATGCCTTGGTTTTTGGTGGAGCGGGCCCAGCAATCCCTGGCCCAGCGCCCCCTCCCCCCCCCCCCACCCCCCTTTTCGGGCCCCTGCAACGGCCCTTGATTGCCTGGATCTTACACTTTTGGGATAGGGATGCGATCCTCAGAGAGGCCTGAGGACATTCCAAGCTCTTTTTTCCAGAAAACACATATTATGCTATTTCCTGACTATACTAGAGCTCTCCAGCAGCGCTGCTGCTCCTTCACGGAGGTCAAGCAAAAGCTTTGGGCATTGAACCTCCAATATATATACTACTCATCCTGGGAAAACTCAAATCTTTCTTCAACTTAAGTCCTTTTTCTTTGAGATCCTTAAGCAGGCTTGGGAGTGGGTTGAGGAGAAAAGAGACTCACGTGCTTCTTCAGATCAAACAGTACCCAGTGGCAGATTGTTCCGAGGCACTACCGATTGCCTTCTGAGCCTCGGAGGAGGCGGCGGACCCTTTCTTAAAAATCCTGTAACTGCGATGATGGCCCTACAGCCAGGACAGCAGGGACTGGCAGCTGACTGAGTGGGGCCTCGCCAACATATACCCCTGAGAGAGAGGCCTCCGAACTGGACCCTGTTTAGGCCTACTTTTATGGTCCTGGGACTAAATTAGTTTGTGACTGTGTCCCTCGGAGGCTGGTGCTGTTCCTTGGTACTGTATGCTGCACCTGCCATGACTTTCTCCGGCACAGTGATTTCAGTCTTTCCTTGTTTTGTTTTTTCTACCTCCATTGAGGTCCAGTTAGACCTGAAGCTAAAAGATGCCTTTTAAATATCTGGGAACCCACTGATTTGAATAGAAAAGACAAAACTTGGGTCACGCTGGGTGTAATGGTGGCTAAACAAGGCCTGGAAGTCAGACATAGACTGGTGTATGGCCAGAGAAAAAACTGTGTGCGTTGCACGTGGGTGCCCCAAAAATGGTCCTCTATATGGAGCAAATGGTGTGTCTATCGGGGTAATACATGTGTCCCACCAACTATCCCCACATTTGAAGAACCGTCGATGCCGAAACTGTTGTAACTCACTATGTACCATTTGTATGCCCTATCATTAACAACTGTATTTATGTATCCAATTCTGCACTGCCCTTTTTTTCTAACTTGGAATGTCGATTCACAACTGTTTAATAAAAATAATTGCCCTTGAAGATGCCCGCCAGCGCTGGAGGGCTAAAATGTGTAATATTTACGAGCACGGGGGTAAGTCGGGTAAACTTCTTTACTGGCTCACCACCCATGACACCGTGTTTTCCTTCGTACGCCAATTGACGGATGGGGTCAGTTGCCACATGTCTCGGACCCCTAATACTCTGCAGACCTTTGCTACCTTCTATCGGGATCTTAACACTCGCAGACTCCATCCCCCCAGGAGGTTAAACATCCCCTATTACGTTACATTCCGCTGCCTACTATCCTCCCTCCCTCATCTATGAGTTTGACAAGCCCATCACTGAAGAGGAGAGCTCCTCTGCTCTTTCAGATATGCTGGCCGGCAAGATGCCTGGACCTGATTGCTTCCTTGTCGAGTACTGGTGGATCCATACTGAGTTGATCCCCTTTCTGCTTACATTCAATGCAGAAGTTGCCAAGCAGGGTGCTTTCTCCCCAAATTAGATCTCCCCTCAACAGTAGTTCTCCTCAAACTAAGACATCCCCGAGAAGTGCTCTTTATACAGGCCCTTCTCCTTGATCAACATCGAAATTAAGCTCCATGCTAAAATCCTGGCCAACCGTAATTCGAGACAGTTCTGCCCCGTCCATTTATTAATCGGCAATACACAGGTGGCACATCTTTTTGGTTTCCTAGAGCTAGGCTTTTGACATGAATGTCATCAGCGTCACTGACAAACAACCCAAATGAGCATAAACTGAGGGTACAGGTGTATGTTAAAATAAGTAGGAAATAAGACAGAATCCTGGAAAACATCACAGATGTTTATTTTCTTGCACTGAAGGAGAAAGGAGGCATGGACAATGCAAACTGGTTACTCAAGAAGGTGTGGCCCATTTGTGTGATAAGTCCATGTTAATTTGCCAGATCCCTGTATGGGTCCATTGCCTTTGTTTTGGACAGGGCTGGACTGGGAACCCAAAGCAGCCCTATCCCCGGGAAGCTGGAAACCAGTGCTTAATTGGAGCCGGTGGTTTTCAGTGCTCAGCACCACCACTTAATTTTCAACACCTGCGCTTGTGACAGTCTGCCACAAGGTGGCGCTATCTAACTAATTTAGAGATGACCACAACAACAGTTAATTATTAATTTAATATGCATTACAAATGACTATCACCTGCAGCCAAAGCCATTTCTATAGCTCTAGGGGCCTGAAATAGTCTGAATTGTCATACTGATAGAAGTGATGGTGAGTAGTTGTGCTGTTATGAGTGGCAGCATGGCTGGGGCAATGTGTGACGCAAGCTGCAATGGCTTCCTGGTGAGAGCATGGCACGTTTTTTTTTTATTTATTTTTTTACAAATGAAGCACTGCTGGAAACACTTGCTGCTTTTGTTAATGGGGGGCGATATTGCAACAAAAACAAAACTGGCGCCCACTGGTGCAAAACCACCTCCCACCCTTCCAGCCACCCTGGGAAATGCCCTATGCCCAGTCCGGCCGGGGTTTTGGATATAGCAGAGGAAAAAACATGTTTGGCTAACTTATTGTATTCATATCTTTATAAAATTGTATTGTATTGTATTCATGTCTTTATACTAGTTTAATAAATGCATCTTTAAAAAGCATTTCGGAGGTTGACAATTTGGGTGCCTTACTTCGTTATTCTGTTGCAAGTGTTATTTTGTTGCAAGTTGCTACAGAATAACGAAGTAAGACACCCAAATTGTCAACCTCTGAAATGCTTTTTATAGATGCATTCCTTAAATTAGTATAAAGACATGAATACAATAAGTTAACCAAACATGCTTATTCCTCTGCTATTTCCAAAACCCCGGCCGGACTGGGCATCGGGTGGGCGGTGGTTTTGAAGCAGTGGGGGGGCAGTTTGTTTTTGTTGCAATATCGCCCCCCAGTAACAAAAGCAATAATAAAGACTAAGGGGGCTTGCATTATTTGAAATATTGCTTTAATTCCACACACTCAGCAGGGTGATGCAATAATGTCAAACACCTGTTGCTAGGCAGCTGGAATGTTTGACAGACAAAGCTAGGTCCATGAATGCTGCATGCAATCCTCCTTTTATTGACAGTTATACTGTAGAGAGGAGAACTTGAGGGCCACTTCTGAACGAAAGAGGAAGACAAGCTTCACCAAGGATAGACCACAGGGTGGCGTATTAAATCACAGGCAAGGAATATTACTCCAAGATGCTCCTACATCAAAAAGACCAAGAAATAACTCCCAAAGCCTGAAGTGACAGCTGCGTGAAACAGGTAACAGCACATTATAATTGAAGGAAACAGTGTAGATTACTCATGACGACCGACCCCAAGATGGGGGAGAAGGGAAATAATTTGAACTTACCTGGTCTTTAATAAAATCTTGATTTCCTTAATTAGCCACAAGAAAAAGACCAAAGGTCCACTTACGTAAAAATTCAAAGCAGGGTAATAAAAGTAACGTGATCCACGGTTTTAAAATAAAAGCCTTTAAATGTTGAAACCTGTTATGATTTTCCATCTTTAAGTAGGAGTTCTAATAAAAACAAAACAAAAAGTAATTGGAGTGGCCCAACCCCTTGTTTAGAAACCGAGGAATTGAATGCTAAGGCTGTCTAATATCGATCTGTTCTTTTGATTCGAACTCTTGCCTCTTACTTCCACCACTTTACTCTTCCTGTCGATTTATCTCACTCATGAAGGCTCTTTTTCTTCCCTGCCTTTTCCCTTTTCACTGTTTCCTATCTTCCACTTCCTGCTACTTTCTCCCTTTTCTGCCTTTCTCTCTCTCTTGCTCCAGGTCAAAATCTGATGTTGAAGAATAAGTCCAGGTCCCCAGAGGGAGGGGCTGGTCTCCACCACTTGCACAAAGTGAGATCTAAATGGCTTCTGGGGCTGAAGGACTGTAAGATCACCGTTTACCTGGTACAGGGAGCTCCAATCACCTTTCCGTCAATCCTAGTTTCCAGTATTATATAGTCTGCACCCTGTTAGCCCGATTAAGGCTGAAAACTGTACGAAAAAGTTTCGGGGAAGAAATAAAAAATACAAACCAATTTGTGTACCCATTGGATAAGTATTTAATCTCCCTACGATAGTTTTAGTAAGATGCATGTGGCTACTTTAACAATTTTATAACAGCAGGCATTTCTAAATGTATCTATGTATTTAAAAGTGGAAATCTAGATGGGGTGCTGAGGCTGTTGGGGAAGAAGGTACAAGATGTTATACGTGACAGCAGGATTTACATATTTGGATTACACAAGTACATTACATTTCACAATTACAAACTTATATTTTAGGCATAGGGAGGTTACTTTATTTAACTGGATTCAAACAATTTTCATTCACATGCTGATGGCAGAATTAAATGCATATCCACACGTTCTAAAGGCAGTAGCTTAGCCACTAGTCCACATTCCAAAGCCTTTCTTCCAATTGAAATATTGTCTTCTGCCAGATATCGGACACAGAATTTTCTTTGCCATTGACGTGGGAGATACACTGTTTGCGGGCACCACTCACTGCTTACCACTGAGGTAACTCAGGGTTTGAGTTTCATCTATGTACCTGTTTTTACTGGTGGCATTGGTTTATGTGTGTTTATGGGTGCACACGTATGTTGGTGAGCACTGGTGACAGTGTTGGTCTTCTGCTACCACACAGGTTTTGTTACCATTGTTCTAGTAGATCGAAATTTGCTTATTCTGCTTTGTTGGCTCCAGTTCTTCAGTAAATCAATCCAAGTGCGAAACGGCCGCCATCCCAATTTTCATTGTGTACAAATGTCCAGTGGTGACTGCTGCGGAAGGGGGGTGGTGGGGCGGGGCTGGCGGGGTATTGAAAAAATTAAAAAAGGTCACTTACCTGTGAACGGCCGCCACCTCTTCTCCGTCCTCTTGTCTTCCTGACTGCTGTGGTAGCACACAGGCTCCCAGACTCTCCTAACCCAATCACAACGCTGCTGTCACCAGCATGACAGCAACATCGTGATAGGTCTGAACGGCCTGTTTGATCACTTAGGCAGTGCATGGGAGCCTAGGACAGTTCTCCACTCGGCTGTGCAATACAGCCAGGTGAGTAAGTACTAAGTGCGCATGTCGTTTGGCCGTCCTAAGACGGCTGGCCAAACTGTCATGTGCACTTAATGTGCACCAGCCACTCCTCCTCCCGGTGACCCACCCTAACCTGCCCGCGTTGCCCCTACTAAAAATAAAATGATAATAACATTGTGTTATCATTTTATTTTTCCGTTTTTACACTGCTCGTAGAGCTGTGGGGCGACGTTCCTCTGCCTTAGCGGAGAAGCCGCCGCTGCAAATGTAATGGCAAATAATTTGGCATACAGCTAGAAAGTTGCACATAAACACAACTGGAAATTAATTAGATGGATCTAGGACAAAAAGAACAAAAATAATGACAGGCAAGTAGGGAACTGGAACACAGCAGGGCAGGGTACATAAACAGATAAATGGAAGAAGGTGTGACTTAACTAGGTTACAATAAACATAGCTGGCAAAGAAACAAAGGCAACAAGCATTTGCAATGCAATAGGTCTCGCATTTGCGAGAGTTTAAGCTATTGGCATTGTAAATGACAATGCCTTTCATTTATGTTTTAAAAACCAACACGTAAATAAAAGGCGTTGCCATTTACAATGCCAATAACTCAAACTCTCACAACTGCGAGACCTATTGCATTGCAAATGCTTGTTTGTTTTGTTAAATGTCCAGAACTGTAGAAGTCCATCCTCATGATTTAGATGGTGGTTGAGAAGGCTTACTTTCATGTTCGTGTGAAGTTGTGTTGTGAACGTACGGTTGGGAAAAGAGTAATGAAAAAAATATGTGCCTTAGCACACGAAGTTAAGATAACCCCTGCACCGAAGACAAGCTAGAGGCAAACATTTAATAAACAGAATGGAGTAAATTATTAAAGTAAAAAGTGATGACTAACTGGGTAGCAGCGGAAGGGACACTGTCAAGTGTTAAATAAAAAACGATTTAGCAAAGATGTAGGTAAGTGGTAAACGCTGTATACATGCAATACAAGTAAATATTAATAATTCCACTGTAATTTACATATTGTCGTGTTCAGGTCACAAATGTAAAGCACGTTATAATAATTCATGGGTATTGGGAAATGTTTTTGCTTTGTGGTTTGTATCTTGAAGCACACTGAAAACACAACTGCAGGGTGAAATGATTCAAGTGAGAATTTCACTCGTTTTAAGGGCCAGTGAGGGAGGCTCGCTAAAAGCAAACGATCTTATCTGTTCTCTCTGTATCTGGAGTCACCAAAAATGACAGGAAAGTAAATATCGCCATCTGTCCACACATGCCTGCAGGCGGCCGGGAAAACACGCACAGCATAGTAGAGAAGGGCCGATTTGGGAGCTTCATTTGTGTTGTAAGTTATCAGCAGAAGGAGAAAATAGAAAGGTACATTTGTACCGAGATGGCAACTTGCGTGACTAGAGTGCTAAAAAAAATAATAATAATAATATCTGCGATGTCCCGCGTTGTGCGAGGGTAATTGAAGGTGCTAAACTGACCGGTGAAACTGCTGGTGCCTGGAGGGGTGAACTGAGCGCTGAGCACAGGGTCTTGAAGAGCAGGGGTGCGATTTCGAGCACTTCTGCCCGTGTGCCTGTGGCCTCAATCTACCAGTAGAGTGGGGAGAGAAATAGAGGGAGAAAGGGATACGAAGGGCTAGAGTTGGAGAGAAATGAGGAAGAAAGAGCGAGAGAGAGAGAGAAAGAGAGAGGAGGGGGTGAGGGGGTGATGCGAACAGAGAACCGAAAGAAAAGCAGGAAAGTAAAGAGGAGGGGAAGAGAGTGGAGTCAGGAAAGAAGCTTTTAGGGGCGGGACTGCGGATCCCTTTGAAGCACGGCCTTGCGGTCGTGAACAGGGATGTAATTAGAGGGGAGGAGGGGGGAGGAGAAGTGGAGAACTGAGGCCGAGCAACAGATGCTTTAAAGTGGACGCGCTCGAGGCAGGCAGATGGAAAGCGCGTGCAGTAGGGGGCAGATCCCTAGAGTTGCATCAGGAAAGCTAAACCAGCAGGCGGATGCGCGTTCACGATCACATGCACTTGTTGAAAACGCCGGCTGGTTTAGCTTTCCTGATGCAACACTAAAATTCGATCCTATCCATTCCTGCGGAATGGGACAGGCTCGACCTAAAAATGGAGGGTAAAACATAAGAAGGAATGAGACACTGAAGAAGGATGCAAATGAATAGAACTGTAAAGACAGAGACAAAACTGAAAGAAAGCAAATGTTTTACTGTCCTTACATGCAAAGGCAAACACTGTTAGTGAAATAATCATGCACAAAACTGGGCGAGGGTATTGGGAGGGTTAGTACATCTAAAGTGATTTAGTGGTCACAAACCATGCAATTCAGATTTTTGTGAAGTGGTCGCAAACCCTGTAATTCAGGGTTTGCGACCGCTAAATCACTTTTTATGTCCAGACGTAAGTTGCTCTATTCTCATTTCCTCATAGAACTGCTCATATGAACTGAGTAATTTGTTAAACCTAGCTCTTGAGCCAGCAGGAGGTCCATGAGCAGTACATGCCTGGTGCCATTCACTCAGGGCACTGAGAACAATAAGATAATGTTTAGGGGTAAGGCGAGACGCCCTGACTAAAATGATAGGACACCCAAGACTACAGTTTAGTCCCCTGACATAACCATCCCCAGTAAAGGGATGAATGTGAAAACAGCCTAGAAATTGTTTAAAAATGTTTGCTGTTGCTATGAAAAATGTATTGATCTGAAGAACTGTCAAGAAGGATACAAAGGACTGGTTACTCAGATTACTCAACTATGAAAAAATGTTTTGGGATAAGAACGTACATGTCCCTGATTTGATATGTAGAAAATCAGTAAAGCGCAATAAAAAGTTGGTGCTGAGGGGAATGGGGGTCCGATATCCAAGATGAGAGCATGAACATAGAAAAAGGCCAGGAGAAGTTGGGGAAGATAGAAGGCCAGAAACATTGTGTGCAAACTAATGATCATGAAAGATGCAGAAGTCCACTGATGGGCACAGACAGGTGTAGACTGTGTAAAGGGACATTTTGTACTTCTGTTCATTGGCATTTGAGGGCTGGAAGTCCTGATTTAATTATTCTAGTAGATGCTTTAGACATGTAGGCCATAAAGTCTGGTCAGAGTTTACAATGAATAATTGAAACTAGTCTGGCCTCTTTCTTAGTGAGTTAATCTCAGCAATCAAGCTGTTCCATTCCTCCTCTGAGCCAGAACTCTGTGCTTCAGAGCTCCACAGGGCTCTGCCTTACCTTGTGCCATCTCCTTTTCAATGACAATCTGCTTCCACTGGCTGAGTTTCTCAAGGCATACACGCTGATTTAACAGATATGTATCAATGTCAATCTGCTTTGTGTGCAGTTGGATAAAGGAGTTGTTAGAACAGATTGAATGCATGATTGTCTCCCTGACAAAGTGAACTTTGGTTATCCTCAAGTGGTTCGAAGATTGAAATCCTTCGGTTAGGTCCTTCATCTTGTACAGCATTTTTACTTTTTATACCATGAATTCCATGATCCAGTAGCTCCTCTGCTTCATATGACACAAGAAACATACCTGTTCTAAGACAGTTGCCTTCATACCATAACATTTCAAAACTAACACAGAACACCTACTGGACCATAAATTTACAACTTTCCCTTTCTGCATCCCAGCCAATTACAGCCACATTAATATCAATGCAAACGGTCAACAATGACAGAGGCTCCAAACAGTATTTCAAAGCCTAACTTGGAAAGTTTACCGAATACCTGTTGGGCAACCTACGTTGGTCATAGATGGCAAGTGCAAGTCTTCCACCACATGACCAGGAAGGTAAGGTGGCGTGGACTTAGGTTATACTATGCTGCAGTATATGAGGTTAAACTTTGGCAAATAAAAGGTTTGTGTATTTTGAAATCTGCAGTTACTGTTGTGTGTCAGTTGTGTCACATGCAGATGTCTCATATATTCCGTCTTGTCATGACTGTGACCAGCTATGAAAATCATGCTGCTCTCACTGTCATGGCATAATCTACGACTGCATGTATGTAATGTGTGAACAGGTATGTGTGTGTGTGTGTTTGTGTGTGTATTTGCCTCATAATGTGTCTTCAGGATGGTGTTTGTGTGTCTGTGTGCAGGATGTGTGAACAGAGCTGTGCGTGTGATGTGGTGTGCAGGTGCATGATGTGTGAGTATACTTGTGTATGTGTGCCTGTCTGCTGGATATGTCTGCAGGTAAGAATGCTAGTTGGGCACCCATGTGTGTCTGCTGGATGTCAGTTTGCATATAGCTGCTGTATGTGTTGTCAGCTGGTTGCATGCTTCTCTGATACTTTTTAGTGATTACCTACATACAGATTGTGGAGACTAGTAGCAACAGGGTATACTTGAGAATGGCTATGAGGCATAAAAGCTGCCTTTTGCGTATGGCAAGTCATATCCTTTCACTGGCCGTGCCTGCAGAGGCGTCAAAATATTTAGAACAGACCAGCCAGAACATCTCTGCCCAACAGGAACCACACACAGCACACCAGGTTGTAAAGAACAGGGCCCAAGTGACAAACTATAAAGAGAATCAAGGAACCTTGACAACAATAATGTCTACTATCATAGTAGATTTAATTTCTTAGTAAAGAGAATATAATGATAATGTACAAGCAAACAAAAAATGCAGATATTGGGCCTTTTACTACTAATTTTGTGATTCAAATACAATGTTATAACAGGGCAAAGAGTTAGATGTTGAACTGATCACACTATTCAGCCTGGTTGTTGTCCTGTTTCAATGGACTTTATACTTAAAATAATATTTTATATATTGAATGTGTGTGCTAGAGTAGAGATTAAATGTTCCTTAATTTTTCATCAGTCCAGATCAACCTGCAGAGATTCTGTCTGATTTCATTGAACAAAGTACTATTGCAAAACCCCTTCCCATCCATACAGTTGCATTTGAATGTTGCAGTCACCGAGCTCAGGTTAGTGGTTGTTTTCTCCTCCCTAAATTTCTGTCCTGTTCGCCTTCCCTCTCTTTACTTAGCAGTCCTTTGCCTTCTTCACCTTATCATGCTATGTCCATTGCTGTTCTTTTTTCAAACTCTTCGGAATTCTAGTTAGCTACAAGTGTTAGCTGTTGATTTTCCATTGGAACATTGTTTTTCATCAAAATCACTTTCATATGTTGAACATGTAGTGGCTGTTGAAAATCTGCCTTTTCTGCATGATCACCCTAGATTTCTCACATTTGTTGAACCTTATTTTTGTTGCTTTCTTTAGAACTGTGTGCACTTTATCCTCTGTTAACCAGTAGTAAAGTGCCTGTGGTCCTCATTTAATCATGGTTGAATTGACACACTCCTAATTAGTATATCTAACTTGCCTATAAGTCCTTAGTATATAGTACAACGTGTACTCAGGGCTTAGGTAAATGCCACTTGTGGATTGGAGCACATATTTTGCTATCCATTACAGTAGCAGTGCAAACATGGCTTCAGGCCTACCATATGAGCCTGACTGTAGCAATGTAAAAACTACAATTCAGCCAGTCAAAAAAACCTTTTGACCGGTCAAAACCTTTCCTTTAAATATTAACAAGACACCACTATGTAGGCCTTGTAGCTCACAAGGTAGGATGAGTGGTTTTTAAAAGTAGGACCTGTAGAAGTTCAAGTTAACATGTTCTTACAGTGACTTGCACCTAAAAGCTATTTTCACTGTAGGAAGGCTGGTTAGCCCATACGGAAACACCAGAAAGTGATATCAAGTACTAATACCACACCCCAGAAAATGGTACCAGCTATAGAAATAATTGAACAACTATTTCTAATAATTAGTGTGAGAAGTTGGCCTGCTAAATGATGTCCACTAATTAAAGTGAGCAACTTACACCAGTCCAAACGACCCTTATGATGTATGAGGTCAAAGATATCTTTAGACATCTATCCTAGTGGTAGCTGTGGAGAGCAGCCTTCATGTTTAATCTTGAAGGAATGTAAAGCAGCTTGTTTTACTAGACTATCACCTCCTGAATTAATCAAATGAAAGGAGTACCACATAGTAGTTATATAAAAATATGTATTTATTAATATAACACTCTCTATTTACTCTACATGAGGATAGAACACAAAGCACACAATACGAGCTCAATAGAACAGTTGTAAGTAACACAATACACAGTGGGGTCCAGGGAGAGACCAAACCATATACTAAAATAGTGGTATAACAACCACAACTCGGATCAGGACAAGGTCTGGAGACGTAGAATCGCTGGAAACCACCCCAGGTGAGGAGATGGACCCCACGGAGGACGGGTGCAGTGTGCTAACACGGCCGTGGGCTCTGTACAATTCTATGGGGAAGTCACGTTTGCAATTTTACAGTTTAAGGATTCTACTCGGTGGACTCCGAGCAAACCCTTTGGAACTTAAGAGGTTGGAGAGCCACCCCACCCGTGGATAATGTAGTACCAGAGCTATCTATCCCAGAGGAGCCGGATGCATAGGTCTGGAGTGGTGTCGGAAACCGCTGCCATTCTCAATGGAGGGCTGCGAAGAAGTACTGCTGCCGTTAAAGTGACCAGTAGCTGTTGGGCTGGACCCTGCTGTTGGCCTCTGTCTAGCACTCTGTGAGTCTCTGAGTGCCTCTCCTTAGTTCCTGGGGTCCATAGAATTGTGGTTGTTTGGGACTTAAAAGACTAAAGTCAGAAGGTAAAATCTCTGACCAGGATGAACCTGGTTGGTGTACCGGAAAGTTGCGGTCAAATTGAGCTTGGGCCCGGTCTGCCGTGACCATTGACTTTCATTGGCTCGTTGGCTTTTTTTGATGCTACTTGTACTTAAAACTTCTAAATTGTCCTTAATTTCTTACTCGGCTTGGGATTTTTATTTTTTACATTTTGACTTTATTACTGTTTCGGTACTGCATACATACTTTGCACATTGCCCTAAGTCAGACGTGTCTGCTCATTACTACTGCTATCACAGGACTGAGCCCAGGTTAATTTAGTGACTTTGAAGGTTCACCCTGACAAGGGTTGGGATTATTTCTTGAACTAAATAGTTACCCACCCCAAATAATAATACAATTTCTTACACTTAAATTGAAGTTTCTTTTTTAAAAATGACTCGCAGTTTATGGTATTTTCTTGTTCAATATGAAGCATTCTCTAAAGTATTTTTTACACAGTATATTCATGTAGTGGATATTACAGTTGAAGACCAGCATTCCTGTAGGCAAGGTCATTTGGAATCACAGTCATGGTGGGCGTGCTAAATGTGGTACCAGTGTGGTAGTGGCAAGTGGACACTTAAATAATCTGGACTGTCTTCCAGAAATCTTCATCATAGATACCTGACCATGTTGCAGTGTCATGCCAAGTAGGACATTGAAAGAGAAAGACCAAGTAACCCCTAATGAGAACTTGGATTTTTGGGAAAAAAGATCAAATGTAGTGCTTTTTTGGAAACAGCACTTAAACTGATGGGTCTCTGACTATCCCTGGCTGGGTTGCTGTGTGCCCTTGACAATTCCTTTGCAAACTTGCTTGGTACATGGGTCATATTGGATTTCTTTTGTTTACTTAGCGGATTTTTCTCAGAACCGTGTGACTATACTAGAAGATCCTTTGTGGAAATCTACTGGTTGAATTCAGTACCAAAGAAATAGAATTATCTTGCATGGTGCTGCAAAAGTATTCTGAATAACAACATTTTAAATGTACGAGGTAAATTAAACGGAAAGGAGAGTGAATGCCCATGAAAGGAGTTTGGCCATCCACAGAGGCATTAAACCTGTAGGACATAGTCCATTGGAGAAATGCCTAAAAATGACATTGGAATTTACCCCATCATTGATGGTAAACTATGACAACAGCTTCAAGAAGATAAAAGCCCTGTTAATCATGTCATCTCAGAAAAGCAGTCAAAAAATGGAAAATGTTCTGAAACTTTGGACCCCAAAAGTGCTATTAGAGTTAAACAGTTCTTAATTGAATTAACTCTAGAATCTAGATGCTCACCAATCCCAAAAACGATGTAATTAAGATCATTTAAAGCGAGAAAGGGACAAAATATACTTACATAAACATGTTGACTGGAAATTTATGCATAACAAAAGATGTGCAGTGTAAAAAATTGCGTTGAAATATTTAACTAAAAAAATGCACAGATTAAAATTATTGTCCGAATAGAAATAAAAAGCTCAAGAAATAATAAACGTTAACCTTTTCTATTCCTGAACGTAGGATTCTCTAAAAGCTCTAGCGGAACGTGTTGGAGGGCGATATCACTGTTATTCTTCCAAAAATGAGGTGAGACTGTTAAAAAAGAATGCTTCTTTGCACTTTATAAATCTTCTAATCTTACTGTGGTTGACAAACGTTAGCACTGGAAAAACCGCCAAAAATGCCGAATGATCTCTTGTTGTGCAGCCATCACTCAATCCATCGTTTTGCATTCACATGGTTTCAGGTGCAACACATTTGGGAAATGCAGTGGTATCTTTTTTCATACATAAAAGTATGCGCTTCCTTTTATAATAGGTATGCAAATATTGCAAATGCATATATTTATTTATGTTTACGTGGCACGGTTTGTTCATAATGCTAAGAATCAAGGACAGCCTATTTTGTTTGAATCAACTTTAGATCATATAAGCATCCTTCTATGAGTTGATCCATAGTTAAACCTGAGTGCATTTACTATATGTGCCTTTAAACTACAATTGTTCTTTTTAAGTAGTACAATTCATGCCAGCAGCGGCATAGATGTATCTAATTCATGGGTAAATATATGTTCCAGTTGTATTTTCATCGTGCCTCCTATCTGGTTATTGCAGGAACAGATCTATACCAGCAGTGATGTTCAGATGTTGGTTTGTGAATATCAGCGAGCAAGGGATGTTCTCAACAAGATCAAAGAAATGCGGCAGGGCATGCTGGGTAATGCCCTAATCAGTATAATGCAGGAGGTAATATTGATGATTGGTTTGTATTTTATTTAGTCTTGCCTTTGGCACAGACCTGTGTGTTATGTCCAATGTACAAGTTGAATTGAACAAGTGACAAATAATACTGTTGAAGTGAAACTAAGCAAGCAAAAAAGAACTGGGCAAAGAGTATGGGTGCAGTGAAACTAAACCCTATGTGCAAAAAGCTTGAGGCAGAAACAAGTAAAAATACATCTATTCCGCAAATGCTTCCTGTGCTGCTTTAGACAGCTAATCTATACAATATAATTGAAAACATTCATATATACAAGCATCCAATCTATTTTATTTTCACCAGAACACAACACAAAGAATGTCTCCCCGACGCGTTTCGGTCTTACTTATGGGTGTAGTAAGCAAATCAACTTGTCACGTGACTGCTAACGCCACTTGACTTACGCCAGCCAATAGGAGTTGCATATGATGCATTATGATCTAAATAGGCAAGCAAAATAATCATGTATTGCAGTCGTATTGCTGTTTATTAAAACATGAATAATTATATATATATATATATATATATATATATATTATATATGTTATGGGAATCAATTATAATGTTTACAATTATATATATTTTTTTACATTCTTGAAATACGCAGGTTAAATATGTATTGTCTACGTGCGCTCTCAGAACTGACTCCACTTTTTAACCCCTTGAATGCTCATGATGAGCTGAGCTCGTCATGAGCCACGGCGCTCCGGTGCTCATGACTCAGCTCGTCATGAGCCGTGGAACGCTCGCATGCGGGGATAATTCCCCTGCTGTGCTGAGCGTTCCACGGGAACGGGTGTGATCGTGGCGAGCTGAGCTCGTCATGAGCACAGGAGCGCCGTGCCTCATGACGAGCTGAGCTCGTCATGAGCATGTGAGCGCTGTGCGCGCCCCCCTCCCCCCCAGCACAGCGGGGGAATATATCCCGCAGTGAAGGGGTTAAAGGCATGGCTTGGGGAATCTGGGATGCGACAGTGAAAGAAAGGGGATAGGCCAGTGGCTGATAGAGAGGGGAAGAAAGAGAGGGAGAGAGGGGGTAGCTAGAAAGAGAAAGAAAGGGAGTATAGAGAAAAAGAGAATGAGATAATCCACTAGTGCAATCACAGTAGCCACCGATCAGATTGCTGCAGAGAATGCATCCTCAGAACAGGAAACATGCAATTGTGCTGAAGAGGCAGGCAAAAAAGTAAACAAAGTCAGTTCCAGAACACACACATCAAAGTACAGTAAGCACAGCCAGAATGCATAGACCCTGCAGTCCTTCTAGGAGTTTTAGCAAAGGCAAACAATTAAATAATAAAAACTGCATCTGAGAATTTGCCAATGTGAACTGTAACCCAGAATGCCAATATCAGCATTCCGACCTTGATACCAATAAAAATCTGAGAGAATGTGACAGAGGGGATCAGAGAGCCACCAGGAAAGCAAATTGGACATACTATGCAACCTTGTCAATGAGGCAACCAACCAATTAGATGAAATATTCAGCATTTTCCACAAACATAACAAAATCCAAAGCCATAAAGAATGTTCCAAACACATCCTGGCAACAATGTGAGGATATTTTCATTTATCTTGACTTAAAAATGGCACATGCAGTGGATATTTCCCCCGCTTTTGCTTACTCATCAAACCCTTCTGATCCTACCAGTCTTCCAAGTTATGGCAAATGAAGATTGGACACAATTTACTTGTAAACCAAGACCTCTAATTTGCTAGTTCAACCTTTCCCAGCAGCATTACAAAAAAGATAAATGCCCAACTGCAGCCCCGGACATCACAAATATTGTTCTTGCAACCCCATTAACAGTACGCACTCCACTGCTGAAGAAACTTACAGCATTTCTAGCCACCTCACACACTGATCTCATACTTAACTTACGCAAGTAAAATATTGGTAAGGTAAGTCATAAGATAAGTTCCAGTATACATAGATGAACATTACCATCTTGATGGCCATGAGTCAGAGTTTGGGTCGTGAGAGTTTACTGTTATAGCAACTATTTAGGAGGAACTCTGCAGACACTTGGATGTTGGGATCTATGAAATCCTAATCCGTCTTGGGCTCTTCAAGGATTATGGCACTGTGTACAACAAAAAGGGTTTTTGCTTTGGAATGGATCCAATTATTCCTCAACAATCACAATGTTAAGATCAGGATGGGGTCAATTGAGTCCTCGAACATTAGCGTTCTACTTATTGTACCTTAACCGTCACCATTGTCTTCCCTCCTCTCCAACATCTACATGCTTACCAGAGCCCAACTACTCATCACCTGCAAGATGAGATTCCAGATGTATTCAGAAAATACATTAATCCATATCTCCTGGACCAGGAAGCCGGAAAGTAGGTCAACATCACACAATCACATTTGTTGCTAGATGAGAGAAAGCTTTTTCTGACTCACTAGTAACACGTGACATACCCTATGTGCCAGTGGCAGCTCGCAAGAGGGAGTGGTGGGGAGGGGCAGGATCGGGGGTAGTGGAATCGACATACGACGGCCAGGAGTAAAGTAAGTAAGTAAATAAATAAAACTATTTACCTTGCACTCGCTGATAACGTACCAGAACATGTCTGTGAAGGTGAAACGTCGTTGAGAGATGTTTGTTTTTAGATTGATATGTTCAGATTTTGTTTTGAATCCTTAAATCAATAAAGTGTGTGTGCCTGCAAAATGTCACATTTTAAATGTGCATACCTATACCCGCTGCTTGGTTTTTACGATTTACCTCTCTTGATACAAGCTTGTGTAAGTGGCAGTGTGGCGTATAGCTACTCATCAGGCGTTTCCCTTTTTACTACACCTTACATTGACTGTTTCCCCTAGCTACCTCGCATCCACCTCCCACTCGCACTAGTTCTGAGGTGCCCCTTATTTTGTACCGCACCAGCTTCAGCGCTGGTGCGTGAATGTAAATATGGGGGGGAGGGTGTGGCTAAACGTCTAGGGCCAGGTTCGAGTCTGGCGGAAGGCTCAAATATCCTGTGATGCTGAGCAAATCTGTAATGCAACTGGTCCTCACGTAAATTGCTCTAATACCTGCGGGTTGAGTTTGCGAATCTTAAAACTGCAAAAAAAGTGAATATATATATATATATATATTTCCACGAGCGATCCTGTCGCAGAGGGAACAGCTTAGCAAGTTGGTGCTTGGTTCGGGACCAGGACCGGGTCCCGTGAATAATTGTTCACGAAAGGAAAACCAGCACTCCTGCGCTTTGGAATTAAAGTTTTATTCAGACACTGTGAAAGCCTACGCGTTTCGAACCAGATGGTTCATTCTCACGGCAGTGTTAACAGTTGTCCTACTTCACTTACAATTATATAGCTTATAATGCTTGGTGCATTGTGGGACATGCAGTTTGGCATTCATTATGCATTGTTATTTACATTTCTATGCAAGTTTTACAAAGGAAAAATTGTATATTCACTTTTTTTGCAGTTTTAAGATTATATATATATACTTGAAGATGAATCTATCTGTTTGAGTCACTTCTTTCTTGGATATATATATATATATATATATTACCTACTGGCGATAGCCAGTAGGTATATATAGTTAGGATTGGCTACCATAGGAAATCAGCAACATTCTATTGAGAATAACTTTGGCGCCGATTGAGGAATTTGCGTGTAATTTTCCAAAATATTGGCCAGCTCCACTGCGCTCCTTCCCTGAAAGTTTCGGGGGGATTCGTGAAGTGGGGGCCGAGAAAAAAGGGGGACCCAAAACGTGTTTTCCCCATGTTAATTTCCATAGGACGTTCTGACAAGTCTACAGCCCGAACCGCTGAATGGAATTACGCCAAACTTTGCAAAATTGTAGGGACTGGTACGCAAATGTGCCTTTGCTATATTTGGTGAAAATCCCTCCAGTAGTTCCTGAGAAAATCAAAAGAGAAAAAATATATATATCTATAGCAGCTTACGTGTAAGCTAACTGTAAGCTTACCTTTCGAGCACGAGCTGCATTCTGATTGGCTGCCAATGTCTGTCAACACTCTAAACCAGAAAGTGTTGGCAGCCATCTTGTGCCTCGGTAGAATGAGGCACAGGAAAGCAGAAAAACAAACATGTAGAACTCAAAAAGGGGGCAGGGTAGAAGCACCCTGACCCCCTAGGCATGCTCAGGGGGTCCCACAAGGACCCCCAAGGCAAAATAATTGTTTTCAAAACACAAATTCTTCATCCAGGAAGTGTTGGCAGCCATCTTGGGACCAATATACATGATAGCACCTCATTAAAAAGCATTGCAGTTAATAGAAGGGTTTAGGACTTTAGTTACATTATAAATCATTTGTTGATGGTACCATACTCATTTTAGGAATTGTGGTGTGTTCTAAGGTGATTTTACCATGTGAAAAAGCCTTCTGCTGGGATATCATGAATCATGTTTGAAAGAAAACTATTATCTCATGCTTTTCCCACAGTGGTTTGGAAGGGGATCTATAAGCTAAACTGAAAGCATATTTAGTTCTGTAAATTCACATTATCTTTCTCAGTCATGTGAGAATGAAGTCTGACATTCTCAGTAAAACATGTACATCCAACAAGGGCAGCGACTGTCAGATGATTCCTTTGTGTTCTACTGCAGCTTCCCAGAGTGTTCTAAAGAACAACTAGAGCGCTAACAGTCTTACTTATGACAAAAGTATGGCACACCAGAAGCCATCTTGATTGGAATGAAGTGGTAAGTCTGAAAACATTTAATTTAAAAAGGAACAAAATGAGGGGGTTCATTGTGCCATAGAAAGTATGATTAGTGCTTCAGAAAGAAAAATTAGGGCACATTTTGAGTGACTTCTCAAAGCCTCTTCCATTTCATTAAAAAATTCTGACATGCAGTCTCCCAAGATGGCCACCAGAGACAAAAGAGCCCAAATGTAGCCCAAATATCACCCAGATGTAGCCCAAGTATAGCCCAATGACAGAATGTCCCAGAGTGTTCTAAAGAACAACTAGAGCGCTAACAGTCTTACTTATGACAAAAGTATGGCACACCAGAAGCCATTTTGATTGTAATGAAGTGGTAAGTCTGAAAACATTTAATTTAAAAAGGAACAAAATGAGGGGGTTCATTTTGCCATAGAAAGTATGATTAGTGCTTCAGAAAGAAAAATTAGGGCACATTTTGAGTGACTTCTCAAATCCTCTTTTATTTCATTAAAAAAATTCTGACATGCAGACTGAAACATGCACTTTGAATACCAGCAGCAGACTTCCCTGGTGAGCAGTAGCTTTACTACAGTGATATAATGAGCAACTAGAGTGCTAACATTCAGAATTTATGGCAAATGTGTGACACATCAGAATGCCTTCTTGATGGAACCAAAGTAAACAAGCATTGAAAAGGCAATAGATCTCGCCCTCGTTTAAGTTAAAGCCCTTCTGTTTGTAATGAGGTGGCTTTTTAGCTTTTCTTTTAATAGTGTTTTTCAAACTTTCATGTAAATAACATGCATATGTATGCATATATGTATATGTATGCATGCATTTATATTTGTATTTATATAGATATGCAGATTATATATGTTTATATATGTATGTATATTACCTACTGGCGGTCGCCAGTAGGTATATATAGTTAGGATTTTTTCCCTATGGGATTTTTGAAAATTCTATGTCTAATAACTTTGGCGTTTGAGGACGGAATTGGCTGAAATTTTCTGGAAAATGGAACATCTTGTTTCTGAGCAGCCCCTGAAAATTTGGGGGAGGTTCGTCCAGGGGGGGCCGAGAAAAAAGGGGGGTCCCAAAACGTGTTTTTAACATTGAGTTTTCCATAGGGCGGTTGGCCTCACTTTTAGCCCGAACGGCTGAATGGATTTGCACGAAACTTGGCAAAATTGTAGGG
Source organism: Lissotriton helveticus (assembly GCF_964261635.1). Taxonomy (NCBI): domain Eukaryota; kingdom Metazoa; phylum Chordata; class Amphibia; order Caudata; family Salamandridae; genus Lissotriton; species Lissotriton helveticus. The sequence continues at coordinate 199,159,482 of NC_136071.1, forward strand.
ACTGGTAGCCCGATGTGCCTTTTCTAGGTCTCAATATATGTGCTCCAGTGGATTTTGAGAAATTAACGTTTAAAAAAAGATATATATCTGTAAGCGCGCTCCGGGCAGCGCTCCGGTCCGCGGACTTTAAGCGTACCGGAACTTCGCGTAGCTAAGCTGATTGGCTCTCCGGTGTCTGTCAACATTCTAAACAGTCCGGAGCGGCCGCCATCTTGTCTCTCGGTAGGATTGAGAGACAAGAGGAGGCCAAAACAAAGGCGAAAATGACCATAAGGGGGCATACTAGATCCTCCCTGACCCCCTAGGTTTAATGTGGAGGTTTTAAAAGGGCCCCGCGGGGCAAAAAAAACAAAAAAAAAATTATTTTTTTTGCGTGGGGAGCGCCCGGTCCGCGAACCGGGAAGCGTTCTGGGCAGCGTACTGCAATGAAAAATGAATGATAGACTTTTCAAATGCTGTATGTTAATTGATTGTTGTTTTTGTTGATTATTTTTTATTTTCTTTATTTTTTAAGCATTTTTTTTAATGTGATTGTGTTTCATAATTTATTAAACTTTCTAACATTTCATTGTCAGAAATTTCATAATTATCATGGAATATACATTGTAGTCTCTGAGGGTGTAAAATGTCCTCATTTGCAAGGAGGTTATCTACTGCTTGTACACATTGCAGTAGTTCATTGTCCCAAGTTTCATCGAAAAATTCAATGTCAATTTGATCAATTGTATCAATCAATTCTTGGCTGCTGTCTTGCAGGTCCATTTCAAAAGAAACTTGGTTTTCGCCTTCCATTTTGCCTGAAATTTGAATTAAAAAAATATATATTAGTAGAGATAGGGCAATGTTGGGAATAATTTTAGATAGGCATTTTTTATCAGTGAATTTATCTTTGGGCAGTGTATAGTATCAGAGTGGAAGTAGGAATATAAAAATGTGTATGTGATTTAACGTAAGTAAATTCATAATTATACAAGAGAAGCCTAACTCCATCCATAACTATAACAGAGAAGTCTCTCTAAATCTATAACTACTACAGAGGGATAGTATATATCTATCAGAAAAACTTTACCATATTAACTTATAGTGCACAATATACTTCAGTTTTAAAAATAAAAACTTACCTTTAGAAAGAAGTTGAAGGAATTAGTGAAAATACTATTGAAATGTACAGCAAGAAGTAGTAGTCAAAATGGCTGTGTTTTCTTCTCTTCCTTTATATATATTCAGGTATATAACCAATGAAATGTCAGGTAAAAAAAATAGAAAATGAAAGTAACATTTTCATTGGTTGTCAATTCCAACACTTCAGATGTGTTTTGTGAAGTAATTTACCTCAGGGTATTTAGAGAGGTCTACAGGCTAAATGACTAAATGGAATTCCAATCAAATTTGTGAAAATGGTAGGGATTGGTATGTAGTATGAGCTAATCTATATTTGGTGAAATTGTCTCCAGTGGCTTTTCTGTGAACTACTTTCCCACCTTTTTTGATGGTGCGCTTCCCAGGGAGCGACCCGGTACGCGAACCGTTGAGCGCCCCGGTTCGCGAACCTTAAGCGTTCCGGGAGTCCACCATTTTGTGTTTCGGTCGAATTAAGATACAAGATGGAGGGCAAATAATGTTCAGAATGGGTAGAAGGGGGCACGGTAGACTTATCTTGACCCCCTAGGTTTTGTGAGGGTGGCTGAGGAGGCCCATATGTGCGAAAAAAAAACATTTTTAAAAAAAATTTCGCGAGGTTAGCTCCCGGTTCGCGTACCGGGTAGCGCCCCAGGGAGCGTACTTTGTTGGAAATTAGTGAAAAATGTTAGAGTAAAATAATAATTGTGAGTGATCAGATGTAGGGTAGCTCTGAGAAGAGCTTTTGGGTTTATGGTACATTTAGGTACTTATAAGTAGGTACCAATGCACATTCTTAAATTCAGAGTGAAAACTCTGTTGCCCTCATCTGAGAAGTGAACTCCATCTCCTCTGTAGATATCTTGCATGTAGTAACGCAAGTTATTGTTGTACAGGGAGCCCATTCCATGGTCTCTCATGTAAGCTGAAACAGATTTGTTTACATGCTTCCTCGACTTCTCAATTTGTGGACAAAATTGGTTTGACCACCTCCATTTCTGTCTTTGGCATATATTTGAATATACCAAGGCAGTCTGAGGAAAAAGTGCCATCAATTGCTCAAAGGTGTCCTTTAAAAGCATTTCCAGACCTACACCAGTCAAAGTGCCCAAGTCATTACCTCCACAGTGCACAATTAACAGGTCAGGTTTGGGCAAATGCATAAAGGTTTTCACCAATGGTATCAATTGGTGACATTTTAATCCTCTGTGGCCAAACCACTTAATTTCCACATCTTGTAAATTGAGGTTAGGTAATTTCCTGTTTTCAACGTACCTTTGAGCCCAGTGAATATAACTATGTCCAACAATCCAGACAGAAAACATGGTGAGAGAAGGTTCTCCTGCAGTCAGATGAAGTGTGGCAATGAAATGGCAGTTGAAAAAATGAGAGTTTAAAATGAAAAAAACTGTGGAGTTTCTGTGTTCATGAAGCAGTAACAGTGATTGGTGGATTTTGATTGCTGAAAACAGAAAGTTAGGGTGCACGGATGTGTTCTTTGAAAGATGTATTTTGAATGGTCAATAAAAAATCATTAAATGAAAGAATGCACTGGATATGCAGGTGCACTGAGAGTTCAGAGTTCAATTGCAACATTGTTGTGTGAACTTGCAAACACCAGAAGTCTTCCAAGAGGTGGTTGCCATGCAGAAAAGGCAGAAAGGGCAGAGGGGGGAAGGGTTTTCATTTGAAAAAAAGTGAGGGAAGAGTTTTGATTGGGTGACATGAGAGATATGTGTGAAGAATTACAGCATTTCTGTGCTTTTGATAGCTGCAGACTCTGGAGTGCATACCTTTTGCTCTGCTGAAGACAAATTGGTGTGTTTCTGAGACTGTTTTCAAACTCAAAGTATTTGCTAAGGTGAGAAAATATTTCTTTAATTTAGATAGAGAATAGTGTGCTTTAAGGAGAAAATTATGAATTATGTGGCGCAAATTGCTTGTAAATATGCTCCCACATGTGCATGGAAAATTTAGATTTTGAATGTTTGTGTTACATAGCCATGTTAAAAGTGATACAAACATGCTGCAAAGGCAATCAAAAAACGCTTTTATGTGTCTTAAGGACATTTTAAGTAATTTTCCCATGTGCAGTGTTTTGAAATTATGATTTGAAAATCGTTTTTGGGGAAAAGGAATTGTTTTTAAATTTATGACAAGGACATAATGGTGTATGCTTCTTTATACGGCAATTGACTGTCCCTGATGTTATTTTTCCCATTTTAATGTAAGACCTTTCTCTGTGGCGCAAGTTGCTTGTAAATATGCTCCGACCTGTCCATGGGAAATTTAGATTTTAAATGTTTGTGTTACATAGCCATGTTAAAAGTGACCCAACCATGCTGGAAAGGCAATAAAAAAACACTTTCATGTGTCTTAAGGACATTTTAAGTAATTTCCCTGTGGGCAGTGTTTTCAAATTATGAATTGAAAATCGTTTTTGAGGTAAAGGAATGTTGTTAAAATTTATGTGCGCCATATGCCCCCAAATTTCGTTTTCAGGGGTGCAGCAGGGTGTTCTTGAGACACCCCTGCACCTTTGGAAAAATTCCTAATTTGCGATGAGCTAATTGCTAATCGCAAATTGCACCTTCATTCCTATGGGCCTCCTGCTCCATGGAAATGAATGGGTAATTTGCAATTAGCAATTTGCTCATCGCAAATTAGGAATGGTAAAGAATCGCTATTTATTCCTTAAAATTCGCTATTTTGGAAATGCAAAATAGTTATATGATACATATGGCGGTTGATGTCTAACAAGATAAGAAGCTTAGGGATACATTTATGATGACTGGCGCAATGAAGTGGACATCACTTACTTCATTGGTAGAGCTTTACATGTATTATGTCCTCTGTATTCTTCATCAAGCGTAACTTTAATCTGCAATCCTGAGTAGGCCTCACCTTAAACAAACCTCTGGATAGGCCACACCTTATCGTCATCCTGAATTAATCATTTAAAATGCTAGGGACAGATTTATGATAGGTGTATGCCTCTTTTGCGCCACTTACAAAACACTGTCCACGGGGAAATGACTTAAAATGTCCTTAAGACACATGAATGTGTTTTTTTAAAGCGTTTGCAATTTTTTGGGGTGACTTTTAACATGGCTATGTGACTCAAACAGTCAAAATCTAAATTCACCATGCACAGGTGGGAGCATATTTACAAGGAATGTGCTCTATGGGGAAAGGTCTTATAATGTAATATGGGAAAAATGACATCAGAGACACTGAAATGCCTTATAGAGAAGCATACACCATTATGTCCTTGTCATAAATTTGCAAACCATTACTTTTCCCCAAAAACGATTTTCAAATCATAATTTGAAAACACTGCACATGTGGAAATTACTTAAAATGTCCTTAATTCAAAATTTGCTATTCCTTATTTTGCGATTGCACTGAAGGATTTGCAAATTTTGCGATTCCTTAAATGCAATGTATCAACAAAAAATATGTAAAAAATTATATTAAGGATTTGGAAACTACCACCAACTTCTAGTTTGTGGTAATTTGCGAATTCTTTTCAAAAAGCATTTTTTTCCAAAAAACAAAAGGTGCCATATGACGCCTATACATGTCCTTAGGGCATGTATGTGTGCCATATGCCCCCAAATTTCTTTTTCAGGGGTGTAGCAGGGTGTTCTTGAGATACCCCTGCACGCTTGAAAAAATTCCTATTTTGTGATGAGCTAATTGCTAATCGCAAATTGCAACCTTCATTCCTATGAGCCTTCTAGCCCATGGAAATGAATGGGTAACTTGCAATTAGCAATTTGCTCATTGCAAATTAGGAATGGTAAAGAATTGCTATTTATTCCTTAAAATTTGCTATTTAGGAAATGCAAAATAGTTTGATGGTACATATGGTGGTTCATCTGTAACAAGATAAGAAGCTTAGGGATACAATTATGATGACTGGCGCAATAAAGTGGACATTACTTACTTCATTGGTAGGCCTTTACATGTATTATCTCCTCTGTATTCTTCATCAAGCGTAACTTTAATCTGCAATCCTGAGTAGGCCTCACCTTAAACAAACCTTTGGATAGGCCACACCTTATTGTCATCCTGGATTAATCATTTAAAATGCTAGGGACAGATTTATGATAGGTGTATGCCTCTTTTGTGCCACTGTGCGTCACTTTTATGATGCAGCGGCGGTGCTAATTTGCAATTAGCAATTTGCTCATTGCAAATTAGGAATGGTAAAAAATTGCTATTTATTCCTTAAAATTTGCTATTTAGGAAATGCAAAATAGTTTGATGGTACATATGGTGGTTCATCTGTAACAAGATAAGAAGCTTAGGGATACATTTATGATGACTGGCGCAATAAAGTGCACATTACTTACTTCATTGGTAGGCCTTTACATGTATTATCTCCTCTGTATTCTTCATCAAGCGTAACTTTAATCTGCAATCCTGAGTAGGCCTCACCTTAAACAAACCTCTGGATAGGCCACACCTTATCGTCATCCTGGATTAATCATTTAAAATGCTAGGGACAGATTTATGATAGGTGTATGCCTCTTTTGCGTCACTGTGCGTCACTTTTGTGACGCAGCGGCGGTGCAAAAGATTTGCTATGTGGCGACATATTTAAAAATTGATGCATCTAGGCAGATGTGTCATGCTGTAAAGTCCCGTGCCACATGAAACCGATGCAGCAGTGATGTAAAACATGCACCATGTTGCAAGACAGGCCTCATTTCATCTCCAACAAGATAAGAAGCTGAATCTTCTGTAAATGTAAAAATTGTTGTATACACTGCTCAACTTATGTGTACTGTTTGATATGCTAGAGTCCATCTGCACTATGAGATACCTAAGCAAAGGAAACACAGGTGATGTGATTGTGAAATGAGGAAAAGAAACTCCACGTTTTTCAATTACATTACTTGTGTTTTCTAAGTTTACGGATGACATTGTGCAGATGAACTTTAGGTCTGTCTATGGACACAGAAGAGGTCTGGCCGTTGTTCAAGAGTGAAGTGGACATGTTTTACTTCAATGGTAGGCCTTCACATGTATTATCTCCTCTGTATTCTTCAACAAGCATAAATTTGATATGCAACCCTGAGTAGGCCTCATCTTAAACAAACTTTTGGAGAGGACACACCTTATCGTCATCCTGAATCAATCATTTAATCTATCACATTTAACATCTATTAGTTCTACTGCTTCATTTCTTTAATCCTTACTTTCCTGCGTTTGCTACTTCTCTCATTCCTTTCTCTATTACTTAATTATTCTACTCCTTCCAGTATTTTTCTCAGTCCCTCTCTTCTCATACTTCTTCATTATTATTCACTCATTCTGTCTCTATTAATGTTACTGTTTCTGAATGATCTCCAAAAAATTTTAAAACAAGAACAGTAAGTATAAGGATAGGAAACAGACATTTATGTTACAAGAAAGACAGCTATAGGAAGTAAACAAAAGATACTGTTACTCGCAATCCACTGCTGATGATGTCACTGACAATGTCAAGAATGATATAATATGTGACATGATCAGAAGTGGATTGCGGGTAACAGTATGTTTTCTTTACTCCCTGTAGCTGTCTTTCTTGTAACATAACTGTCTGTTTCCTTCCCTTATACTTACTGTTCTTTTTTAAAAAAAAAATTTTGGGTTCGCTCCTGGTTCGCGTACCGGAGTGCGAACTGGAAGCGAACTAAAAGAAATAGAGGTTGGCAGAGTTTCAAAAATTCTACCAATTTTTTTTATAATGGGGAGGTAGTTATGAAAAGAACTTTTTTTTTTGGGTTTTGTTGTTTTAAATTTTTTTTATTATTTTTCTGAACATTTTTTATATTTTTTTGTTTTTTCTGAACATTTTGTAATTTTTTTGTTTTTTGGGGGGGAGGGGGGAAACAAAAATGATTCATTGAAAAGGGCTCAACAGGAGCAACGAAAAAAAGAAGAATTTATTTTTTGGGGCGTTTCGGGCAAACATGATTATTGATAGCTCTCATTATAAGAGTAATGCTACTTTCTCGGTAGCAAAGTGTTTGGTTGCACCACACGCACACTTGCTTTACTTCCCCCATGTCCATTTGAATGTTCGGGATCACCTCCCTCGCCTCTGGTCCCGATACTTCTTTGACAACAGATCTTCTCGCCATTGCCGGGGGATTTTGCTGTTCATCACGAAGCTGGGCAGCACTATAATTATTTGGGTGCCACCTACTCATATGCCTGTGCATCGTATAATTTCCGAAGCTGTATTTCTTGTCAGTGCCCCTTGAAAGTCGATCGTCGCAAATACGGCAAAACACATATCTGGCATTGACTTTTTTTTGCCCTGCTGGAAATTTAAAAAATTGCCAGATGTAGTTTTCTTTTCTATTGTATCTTCTGGGCTCCTCTCGCAAAAACTCAGGCTCTTCCTCCTCTTGCTCCTCTTCTTGATCTTCCTCTTCTTCTATGATTGCTTGAGCAGGTGGTCCTTTCTTCCCTTGAGGAGGTGGGGGTGGTGGTGGGGGAACACTAGCTGAAGCAACAATGGAAGCCATTTCTCTAGAATGTAAAAGGGTCTTTCTCTCACCAAGATGAAAGTCAGAGTGAGGAAAGAAGGAGGGGTTTTCATCATTTGGGAAAAGCAAAAGTTCTCAACCAATGAAAAGTGTTATTTTTAGGTCACCTGACCTAGCCTTCCATCATTATGAAACCAAAAGTGAAATGAACCAATGAAAAGTTTTATTACCAAGTCACATGACCTCTCACGCTCATGTTACGTGCTGCGGAACGCGCCCCGGTTAGCTTCCGGGTCGCTAAGCTTCGCGCCCCGGTCCGCGCCCCGGGACACTTCCGGGTGCGCTAACGCAGTACGTCATAAGACGCATTACGCGGCAACGCGATACCGTCACTATGTTGATTTCTTATCGATTCGCGGACCGGGTCGCGGCATCTATTTGAGCTAACGGAAAGCTTCCCGGTTCGCGGACCGGGAGCGAAACAAAAAAAATATTTAAAAAAAATTATTAATAAACATATAAAATATATTTTTGTATTTAAAGAAGAATACATTTTACAGATATAGATATTAGCTTTTAAAAAAACAATGAAATTCATTGAAAAAACCATAGGTTATAGACCATATATAGTTAGGAATTTGCATTTACAAAACCTTGAAAATTCACTGAAAAAACCATAGGTTATACACCATATATAGTTAGGAATTAGCATTTAAAAAACCTTATTTTACTCACACAAAACCAATGAAATTCCATATATAGTTAGTTGTACTAACTATATATCACGCACCCGCAATCCACTGCTGATCATGTCACATATGACATCATTCATGACATGGTCAGTGACATCACTGATGACATCACTGATGACATCTCAAATGACATCACTGATGACATCACTGATGACATCTCAAATGACATCACTGATGACATCACTGATAAAATCTCATTTGACATTAATGATCACATCACTGATGACATCATTCATGCGATAATACGATGAACCTCTTCAGACTCTAATATAACCTTAGATACACTCAGTGTAAACAGACACTCACAGACTGTCACTCATCCATGGAGTTACTTACACACCTAGTCAGTCATGCAAAGAATCAATCACAGCTCCATTTTCACAACTATACAGTTATACACACCTTACTTATTCAAACATATACTAAAACATATTTACTCACTTATACAATCCTGGATACAAGAGCACAATGATCCATACAGCCACTCACACATTCACTGGCTCTTATGCACAGTTATTTATATATGTCAACTCTCACATGTACTGTATTTTACATATGTACTTACTTTGACATGTAGCACTGAGATATCTATTCACTCACCAATACAGTCATGCACACAGTCAACCACCCATACAGCTGTTTCCACATGCACTTTTGAACCCATACATCTATGCACAGAGTCATACACCTCCCAGCCACCCACACACACTCTCAGTCTCCCATACAAATGCTTGGGCAACCAATCAATAACCCATATAGTTACTCATATAGCTACTGATCAACACATGCAGCAGTTTACAGAACAACAGACATAATGATGCACAAATTAAGACAGTTTAGTCACTAACCCATGCACTCAGTGAGACACATTTAACCACTCACTCATACAGTCAGTCATGCACCTACTAAATCCTTCATCCAGACACTTATACATCCACTCATTCTTAAATATGTAAGACATATTTTAACTTTACAGAAAAATACAGTCACTGGATGTTATCATCAGTGATGTCATCAGTGATGTCATTTGAGATGTCATCAGTGATGTCATCAGTGATGTCATTTGAGATGTCATCAGTGATGTCATCAGTGATGTCACTGACCATGTCATGAATGATGTCATATGTGACATGATCAGCAGTGGATTGCGGGTGCGTGATATATAGTTAGTACAACTAACTATATATGGAATTTCATTGGTTTTGTGTGAGTAAAATAAGGTTTTTTAAATGCTAATTCCTAACTATATATGGTGTATAACCTATGGTTTTTTCAGTGAATATATATATATACACATACATATATATAAATGCATATATATGCATATATATATATGTGTATATGTGTGCGTGTAGATAGACCGAGGCACAAGAAAGCAGAAAAACAAACGTGAAGAAGACAAAAAGGGGGCAGGGTAGATACACCCTGACCCCCTAGGCCTGCCCAGGTTGTCCCACAAGGACAAAAAGGCCCACATTTTTTTTTTTTTTAAACCTGGTCTGTTTATTTTTAAATTACCCCCTGGGGGGTCCAAATCACGGCGGCATAGTGATAAAGAAGTGTGGGGGGTCCACAATCCCCCCCACACTGCCCCGGGGACCGCCGCCCCCGGGGCAAAGCAACGCAGCCCCTTGGCGCATACTGCAGGCTCCTGGTGGGCTACTTGGCCCCCAGGGACCCCTAGTATGCAAGGGGAATTAGTTCCTATTCTGCAAACACGCCAGGGGTTGCGCTGCAGAGAGGTGTAAAAAGGGTGTGGCCTCATTACTCCCCTCTGCAATGCGGCCCCCTGGCGCATACTGCAGGTTCCAGGTGGGCTAGCTGGCCCCCAGGGACCCGCAGTATGCAAGGGGAATTAGTTCCCCCTCTGCAAACACGCCCGGGGGCTGCGTTGCAGAGAGGTGTAAAGAAGGGTGTGGCCTCATTACACCTCTCTGTAATGCAACTCCCTGGCTTATACTGGAGTCTCCTGGTGGGCTAGTTGCCCCCCAGGGACCCCCAGTATGCTAGGGGAATTAGTTCCTCCTCTGCAAACGCGCCAGGGGTTGCGCTGCAGAACGTTGTAAAAAGGGGGTGTGCCCTCTAAACACCTGCCTGCAAAAATGTAGCTAAATCAGTATAAAAAAAATCACAATTAATACATTTAAAAATTGTCATTTAAAAATCTTCGAAATTCAATGAAAAAAACATAGGTTTCAGGCCATATATAGTTAGGAATTAGCATTTAAAAAACCTTGCAAATTCACTGAAAAAACCATAGGTTTCAGGCCTTATATAGTTAGGAATTAGCATTTAAAAAACCTTGCAAATTCACTGAAAAAACCATAGGTTTCAGGCCTTATATAGTTAGGAATTAGCATTTAAAAAACCTTTGAAATTCACTGAAAAAACCATAGGTTTCAGGCCTTATATAGTTAGGAATTAGCTTTTAAAAAAACCTTTGAAATTCACTCAAAAAACTATAAGTTTTAGGGGTGTTATAGTTAGCTGGACATTTCACTCATACAAAACCATTGAAATTGGTCCTATATAGTTAGTTGTACTAACTATATTTCGCGCACCCGCAATCCACTGCTGATGATGTCACATATTAGATCATTCATGACATGGTCAGTGACATCACTGATGACATCTCAAATGACATCACTGATGACATCATCCACGTGACAATCACATACACCTTTTCATACACTATTACAATTTTTCATCACTCTTTGTAAAATACAGAGTATCATATTTGAATCCATTGTCACAGCAATACAAGTATCTAAAAATCCACTCAGTGATTCATAGATGTATACACACATCTAATCACTTACCTGTAGATTCACTCATACATGCTGTCAATGAACAATAGAACACTATCAAAAATACTTATACACCTATATCGACATTAAACAACAGCACACATCCTATTCACATATGAAGTCATCCTACTCACTTATGCAAACAATGGATCATACTTACATATTTACTTAGCAAAACACTTATACAAACACCACTTCATCTATTCATTTAGATAGTAAGTCATACTTAGTGAATTATAAAATCATTATTACAAGTATACAGTTATCCATACAGTCACTCACACAATCATTGAGTCTTATGTATACTTATTTATATACAACAACTGACACATACACTGCCTTTTATTTTTCTAGTTTGTGGGAACGGTACCAGTGAGAAATATATTTGCTCATCACCACGCCCATAAAGAGATTCACTCACCCAAACTGTTAGAACATGTAGTTTTAACTTCATATATCTACTGAATCAACTATTCACACATCTTTGGACAGTCACACCCCCCAACCAAACCACACACCCTTTCACACTCCCATACAAATACTCAGTTAACTAATCAATAACTAATATAGACTTTCACATAGCTAGTAAACAACTGTAGAATCAGTTTACACAACAACTGACAAAGTGATACAGATATTCACACAGTTTAGTCACTATCCACTATATTTAGTGAGACATTATAAATTGGTCAAGCAAACAGTCAATTACACTGCTACTAAATCCTCCATCCAAATATTTATTTATATATATCCACTCATTCTTCAATGCAAATTGCTATATATATAATGCATATTTAAATAACGAAGCAAACCACATTCACTGGATGATGTCATCAGTGATGTCATTTGAGATGTCATCAGTGATGTCACTGACCATGTCATGAATGATCGAATATGTGACATCATCAGCAGTGGATTGCAGGTGCGCGAAATATAGTTAGTACAACTAACTATATAGGAGCAATTTGAATGGTTTTGTATGAGTGAAATGTCCAGCTAACTATAACACCCCTAAAACTTATAGTTTTTTGAATGAATTTCAAAGGTTTTTCAAAAGCTAATTCCTAACTAAATAAGGCCTGAAACCTATGTTTTTTTCAGTGAATATATATATATATGTATATATATATATATATACATATATATGTGTGTGTATATATATATATATATGTGTGTATGTGGGTGTGTGTGTGTGTGTATGTATATATATATATATATATATACACACACATATGTTGGGCTGGTAATGCCTTGTATTAAGATTTCTATGCTGGTGGCGCACAAAATGCCAAAAGGCCATGATCGGGCTGTTTAGGACGTAGCAGAACCTTCCAGTTGCCGCAGTGCAAAGGTTTCAAACGTACACATCTCTACGACCAGTGTAAGGCAGAAACGTATCCGTTTTAAATAGCAATGCTTTGGACAAGGTACAAGGATGTCCTAAAATATATTGCAGACATTTGAAAAGATTGGGTGGAAGGTATGCCCTTATTCGCCTTATGATTAAATCAAATAGTAGTGAAAATGGGAGCTGTGTTTTATAATTAATCGCTTCCTTTTTTGTAGGCTAGTGTACTTTTTTGTTTGTAAATGGCTTGTGTTTTTTGTGATCATGTGTACTGGGTGCTTTTAGATTTCCACAGAGGTTGCCAAGATGCCACCAAACAGGTTTCTACCCCGGCCCGTGAATCACGATGGTCCACTTATTATAGAAAAGCCGCATTTCCTGCCTAAAACATCGCTTGAGTGGCTGAAGAAGAACGGACTCAAAGGTATGGGATACTCTGGTTTAGTGTTTTTAAAGCAAACCACTAGTGCATTTTTCACTTTGATGGTGGGTGTGTTGGGAGTGGATTATGCGGCTGTGCAGCTTCCTGTGTACTATGCTTAATTTGTGCCAGTGTTTGCAGGTAATGGGCACCGCCACTCCTTTTTCGGGGGGGCAGGGACTTATCTTTGATCTTCAGGTTTTGCCCCAAAGTAAGAGAAAGACAGGGGATGGAGGAAGAGAAATGTAAGAAATGAATGGCAAAGGTATAACGTAGGAATGAAAATGAGCCTACAAGAGATAGAGAGGTAGGAAGCATAAGGCAGTGAAAGAAAGAGGCATGAGACGGAATCAAACCTGGGTAGCCATGGTATTCAGCAGTCCTTCAAATTATAGTAGATTTCGAGCCTGGGGATGGGCTATTTGACACTGCTCCTGAACCTCAGGTGGTCTGTTTATGAAGTGCTGTGAAGGGCATGCTGATGCTGATTGCCTTGTTGCTGGCGAACCAACAGCTTTCACTTACCTCCCTCCCCCTATGGGCACTCACCTGCAGCTCAGCTCCACAATTACAAAAGCCAGAATTTAATAGACTTTGTTGCTCTCAGCAGCCGCCTGCAATGCTTAACTTGATCATGATGAAAATTACATGGCCAATTATTTTTCTTTCTGTAATATTTCCTCACTTTGCCCATTTCATTATGCTTAACATAAGTAGCAATATGTGAACTTTTTTTTAGTACTCTGACACCTCTGGGTTATGTGAATGCTATATGAAACTACTACAAATAAAATATTAATCCTAACATCTTTGAAGCAGGAGTCTTTAAATCATTTCTGGTGAAACTAATGGAATGGGTTTAGTAACTAATAGAGACTTGTTTCAGATCTCTCATACCCAGGTAAAGATGCAGACTGCTTCAGGAGTATATGAGCTTCAAAAATTATCCATCGTTGTCAGTCAGGTCTCAGCCCATGAGATTGGCACTAACTGTACACCAACTCTGTCACTGCCAGTCAGGCATCAGACCTATGAGAAGGATCGAATTGTACACATCCCTTGTGGCAGTCAGTTAGGCCTCAGACCCATTAGTACGTATTTATGTTTGTGGTGCTTGTATAGCTGGAACCAAAGTAAAATGCAGCAGAAAGCTGTACACTTTCAAAGGCCTGTCCTTGATTCTTAGCATCATGAACAATTGGGGCAGAAGCTGTGTTCAGCGAGTGGAGGCGAACTGTTATTTCCTTGTGATGTACAATTCTTACGATCATCAGAAACCGCATACCTACCCAATGACTGTTAGTCAGGCAATGGGTGCTGAGATGGACAGCAAAGTGCACAACTACCCCATGACTACCAATTTGCATCAGGACAATTAATTGAAAAGAAATGCATGCCTCCTCCATGGCCACCAGGCAGGTATCAGGCCTTGTAAGGTACAGGAACCACGCACCTTCCCCATGACTGTCAGTTACACTAAAGGCCACCAGATGAAAGTCACCAGATAGAACAGATACTCATGGATTTACCCACAATACTGTTGACCATGACTTTTGTTTACAAAATTCTGTAGATTCCTCCAAACTGAAAGACCACTTGTAGTGCCCGCCAGCATTCAACTTGGCCATCCGAGCTTCAACGTGTATTTGAATCCATTAGCCCTGGTGAACTAACACCATTTAATGGTATGTTTGAAAATGAAAGCTAGCAAAACCATCATTATAAATGATTTGACCTCTTTGTGATTGCAACAGAGGTTCCTCTTTCTTAACAGTGATAAATTGGAGATACTTGTGTCGGTGGCAAGAAGTAGGAGGGTACACCATTGTTATGGACCCTTTGCCCAGCTTCATCCCTTCCCACAGGTCTCAGAAAGTAAAAATGTGTAGCTAAAAAGCATAAACCCACCCTAAAAAAGAATCCAAGTGACCAAGGATGCCAGTCTCTGTTCCTACATATGAAATCCTGAGTGGTGCACAAAAGATCTCTTGACATGACGTGTTTGGACTAATGTCATTTAATCTTCCAATCTGTTAAACAGCAAAAGTAAGCAAGTACCAGAAAAGTAAAAGTCCAAGGTGGCTACCTTAGGAGCACATGCATGTACTGTGGTCATCTTGGAAATAATTTATTTTAAGGAAGTGAAAGAAAAATCGGTGTAAGATGGCCAACAGCAGCCATCTTGAAATGGTTTTTCCTTTTCTTTAAGAAAAATAATCCCAAGATGGCCTCCCCACCTATGTTCACACACAGACATGGCAGCCATCTTGAAATTATTTTTGTTAAAGTAAAGGGCAAATCAATGCAAGATGGCCGCCTTGCATATGCTCAAATGGGCACACATGTACAGCTTACTTGGGATAGTTAAAAAACATTTTAAGCAGCTTACCCACTGATGCAGTAGTGGAATGATACAATTCATCCAAATAAAAAGACAGTGAGACCAAAATGATCCTTAGGTACAACAAACACAGGAATAGGGGTAAAAGCCATTTAATCAGGAGCAGGGAACAGAAATAGACAACACAGTCATCAAATCACAAGCATGTGGCTGACACAAAGCACACTCCAAGTCTATATTGGCTAAAATAGTTTTTTTGCTGCAGACAACTGAGGCTGACTGGCGGCGAGATTGCAAAAGGGTAAACAGAGATGTGTGTCTTGAAGTGCAGAACAGAGCCCTAGAATCAGAATCAAGTTCCACCCAACCCTTAGAGTGCGACCTAATTATCAGTTCTTTAGGAAACCTTCAAAAGCCAAAATGTGCAAGCATGCCTTCACCTTACAATTGGGATGTATAGATGTAGTAATCGAGAAAAACAGAAAACGGACGCAACATTACAATGTCTTTGTCGACACATCACTCTCCATCAACTACATTGACTTGCAAGGTCTGCGGTCTGCCATCACTTGTATTGTCCCCTCATCTCTAATCACAGCAACATATGAGGCCATTTCCCAAACCAATTGCATTCCCGCAGAAGTTCAAAGTGGATTTTCAAGTTAAGTGTTGAACTTGTGAGTATGTGGGTATTCACTAACTACTGACCCGCACATTCCCTCCCTAAACACTCTCCTAAATCATTGTGAAGGGCAGAAATAAATTCCTATGCAGGATAGGAATGGAGAGGGAACGTCCCCAAAATTGGTGGATCTATAATGGGTGGGTATTTTGCAAGGAAAAAGTGTTTCCCCTGTAGAGAAGAACATGTAGGAAGTGCAACTGCACCACAATTAGAAATGTGCTTCATTTTCTCATATCAAAATGTTTTTGCATGCAAGTAACTTTAAACTCACAAAGAATTCCAGAGCTACTCCTGAGAATCTGCACATATTGCAGCTTCCCAAGAGTAATCCTGCAATTCTCTGTGAATTATTTCAAAACAGTTGAAAATTTACAGCAATTTTAGGCAGAAAACTACTGGTTTTACTTTGAGAAATGAGTCTGTATACTGCATCATTTAAACCAGTTAAAACACTGTATATTGTCCCACAGACAAAAAAAAAACGAATCCACTGTCTTTGTAAGCAATACAGTCAATGTATGTCACTACTGTAACTAGTGGCAAGCCATTAATATGTTTATATTTTTTTCTTTACAGGCAAGAAGCTAAGCCTTTATCAGGTGTTAGCACCTAATGCATATTCTCCTGTGGAAGAATTTGTACCTATTCTTCAAAAAACTGTGTCCTCAACACTCCATGAGGTACTTGAACTCATGTTTTCAGTTTTGCACATGGTTGTCAGTTAACACTAACTAACGCCAAGTGCAGATTATTAGATGCAACTTGAAAGGGTCAGAGAAATAAATGTGATTTATTTATTTATTTTGATAATTATTTGAACTGCTGGGTGACTATTCTTAGTTGTGAAGTGGATGACCAATGGTAATTTTGCTTGCTGCCATGAGTGTCAAGTTTGTTGTTCCAAATATAAATTTTTTGTTGGGAAACTCATTATAGAGTTCCAACCAGAAAGCAGATGCCAAGCTCAGCCTTAAACTTAACACACCCTGAATAATCAATAAGGAAAAAGTAGGTAGTTATCACAAGGAAAGCAATAAAGGATTGTGTCTCGATTCTGCACACTTGAGCGAAAGCGCTTCAGATGCCATGGTCTACCAAGAACGGTAGCTCACCTATTGGAACTGGACACTCATTTTATCTGAGTAGATTTATATGTGATGTTGGCGACTACGACTCCAAACTTTGTCCGCCTACATATAACAGTAAATTGGTTTTGTGATGTAGGTGAGACAGTTCTGCATTTAAGGTTGTAATAACATTGTAGGCGACTGTTATGGCAGAGCTGTGCAACTTAAGATGTCTGATACTTGTTATACTGAGCAAGGATATGTCTTGCACTACATGTTTTTTATTTGGTTTGAAGTGTCCTTTTCCTTGCTTATCTTTTAAATGAATGTTACACATTGCAGTCTTCCTGACCAATCTCCTTTTGGTGATATTAAAATGGAGATAGAAATAATTCACTCTACTGGCATTGTGTTTGTACATCTGAGATCATACTGCTGAACAAGATTTTGATTTGTCCTTTCATTTTGTTGAAACTTGATGAAGACTATTTGAAAATCAAAAATGTGAATCAGAATCTGAGAATCTCAGAAGAGGTTCTTAGGAAAATCCAAGTTAAACACTGGACATAAGGATCCTGTACATGAGCAGCACACAGTAGATAAAAAACCAAATGAAAAAGAGATACCCTATTGCCATAGTATCGCGAGATACTCTCTTATGCATTTGAACCTAGTACATGGTTACAGTTTGAGCCAAAGGGAGCTAAAGTGATTTGTCCAAAATCATACAATTTTCCCCAAAAGACATGATGAGGATCCAATGCAATCTTGCCAGTTCCAAGGGTAACAGTTGGGCCTCAAGCTCCAAATGGGCCTTTTTTCGTAGGAAATAATAACTGTGATGCATTTGCCATGAGGCATCTGACAAAATGAATGTATCCCTGCCCATGAGAAATGAGTGTTCCATTACTCCTCTACCATTCCTTAGCCATCGCAAGGGCACCTTGAGATAATACTTTGTAGCAACTTCTCCTGCAGTTGCCTGCCCTTCTGCTGCCACGCACCTCTGGACAAAATCCCCCATGTTCACAGTGTAATGACTGAATATTAATGTATGTAAACTTTACCCTTACTCCACAAATCAACTGAGAGCCCGTTCTCTAAGATGCAGACCCAGAGAAGAACCATTCCATACCAAACAATATTGCTGATACTCCCAGCAAGCGTTACCTTGCTTATTTTTCATCTAAACTAGTCAAACTGTTTCCACCCTACCTTCTGCACAGGCTCCAGCACTTGCAAAACACACCGACCTTAAGCTTGGTTTATTCAGATGTGAGCTTGGTGTGGTAGGCTGAAAATGGGACGTGGTCGCAAGAGCAGATACAATGGCCAATTGCTCAGGATGCCATTTATTTGTCTTTGCTATGTAAAAGTTCAGCCATGCCTCGAAGGATGACCAGCACCTAGAAGAACGAGGTCTTTGGAACGGCGCTTAGTATTGCTGTGGTGAATGTGTTGTATTTTTCTTAAAAGCTCAGCTGCAGCCCCAAGAAATAACTCTTATTGTTCCCATTTGCAGAGAGCCATGATGCAGTTTGAATGGCATGATGGTAGTGTGAAAAATCTTCATGTGGATCTGCCCATCTTATATCAATACCAGGTAAAATGTGAATCTGATATTATTTAAAATAACATACCCCAAAATGGAATACATTTACACTTTGGGGCACAAGTGCTTTGTAAAAGTTGTTAAAGTGCTTTGTTTCTGGTTACCTGGCCATCAGTGGTAAACTTGAACTCTCTCACCTGTGTACTGCTGTGTTTGTTCTGCATATGTTAATATTAAGATAAATAGAGCACTAAGATGCCCTGCTGATTATTGTCAGTGTGATGTTTATCACCATAACATATGAAGTATAACACCACAAGACACAACCCTAGAGATACTTCAGGGGAGCAGGTTCAATCAAAGATACAAACTCATTCAGAAAATAATTTGAAAACATTTATATGTTTGGTCAAATAATATTTGTATTAAATATAATTAAATTATATTATATAATTTTATATTATGTTATATTGTATTATATTATTTTCTGCTTTCCAGGTTTAGAGATAAGGTAGGAACAAAAGACCAAGTTTTTAGGTTCATGATGATTTTTTGGAAATGCATCATGATATTGAAGATCATCAGTCAGTCAGAAATAACTTCATTTTCGCCAACACAACGTCAGCATAAAAAATATTCTACAAACACATATACATCAATATCAACTATAATTAAAATTTAGAATAACATGTATTAAGACAACATTTGTTAAAAAGAGATAAAAAATCTTGATTTAAAAATAATCATAGGCTAAAAGGACTATCTTTGTGTAGCCTTCATCGACATGAGAGCCGCCTTTAATTTGGTCCCCAGAGCTTGTCTTTTGGGAATGTTTGACATTGAGTGGGGCCCCACCCTCTTTGGTAGGGGTTATGCTGAGGCTCCATGAGAATAACTATGCCCAAATAGGTGGGGCACAGACTGGGCTCTTAAAGAGCAGATTAGCGTTACTTGCAGCTTCCCGCAGGGGTGTGTCCTTGCATCAACATTATTCTAACTATACATACATGACAAATTTCAATACCTTATTGATTGCATTCATGATGTCCCCAAACTTGGCGGTGTTCCAGCCCCTGGTTTGATGTTTGCTGACGATACCCTGCTCATCTCAAGGACCCCTGTTGGAATCTAAAATGTATTTGATTAATTCCACAACTTTTATAATTCAAGGGGCCTAGAAATTAATGCTCAGAAAGCAAAAGCTATGACCTTAAGATGGATCGATCTTTCTGCAAGGAATTAAGACTTGGGCCACACTATTGGAGGAAGTCAATCACTTTGATTATCTAACAGTAAGAATATGCAGATCCTTATCACTGTCTGAAAATATCGAAAAGAGTAAGGTTACTATCCTGCATAAATCAGCAGCCTTTGGGAAAATCTACATGGCTACCTCTTTGAGGGCATTTTCATTGGCGTTAGAAGTGTATAAGACTGTTGTACAATTGGCTGCACTACAAGGGGCAGAGGTGTGGGGCATGGCTTTATTAAATCCTGTTAAAACAAGAGAACATTATTTCATAAGATCATTATTAAGCCTACCCCTCAGCAATCCCATTGTCCCCGTTTATTTTGATCTGGCTCTAAAACGGATTGGTGATCTGGCAGTTCGGAGGCCCTTGGAATTCTGGGTTAGGATCTGGTCTACTCTTGAATTAAAGTCTTACAGGCAAGGTTTAGAGGAGTGAATTTGGATGGACAGGACCCTGGCTAGTACATGGCGGTCACACATTAAGAAATGGCTTTGTGCCTTGAGACTGGAAGCTATGTGGACTGAACCACTCTCAGTCAGCTGCACATCCAAAGTCACAGTAAAGAAAGCTTTCTGGCAGCATATAAAAGTTGAGTATGTCAGGAATGCCAATAGTGATAGCCTTACTGGAAGGTTTTTCCCCCAAAAATCCACCTTCAAGTTAGAAATATACCTTGAGGGGATTACTCCACATTGGGCCAAAACACTTTTTATTAAGTTTAGGATTGGCACACTGGCACTGAACATTTGTACTTGTAAGTGGAATAAGGTGTGCCCGGATAAAAATGTTTGCTCCTTTTGCCCTTATTGGGTGGAGTCCATTGAAAACGTTATGTCTAGTTGTCTGTTGTACTCACATGCCAGAGCAATATGGCTGAAACCCTATTGTCGGAATCTGGGGTTCTGGAATTTTATACCTGCTTTCAGAATCCTTAGGTTGGATTTGAGTAGGACAACGGTCTTTTGTATGAGCAGATTTTTGTTTGCATTGGGTATGTTCTGTGTTTTGGGGCACCCAATTAATTTGCAACTGGCTCCCCCGCGTTGGGGGTTTGGACTACTGAATGGGAGATTGTTCCTTATTGTTATGCACTGCTCACTTTAATTCCACATCGACCTCACAATTTTATAATGTGATTATGATTCATAATGTCATTATGATCTTTATTATTTGTATGATATATATCCCCTCCTATGTTGCATATTTATTTTCTCTCTGCACTATATATCTCCTGTTGTATTTGTTCCCCGACTCAACTGGTTCATCTGTGGAACCTCGGTTGTTTTGTGCATGCTCTCAATTGCCCGGGGAAGATGGTGGTACTGCTTTGTGCAGAAAACACTTGCTGATGCTTGTGTTATTGTATTTTATTTAGTTTTCTTTTTTCTGGGTTTATGTTACAATTTATTCTGTAATTTTATAGGTTTTATTGAGGTTTTTTGTGATGATGTGGTTGATTGCATACTGCTTTTATGGTCTTTGACCGAAATAAAGTATATTACTACTATCATTATATTATATATTCTGGGAATCCATGACTCGAAGGACTTAATGCCATCTTCGAAATGTAACTATCAATTTGAGAATTGTCGACAAAGTGGTTATTCGGACGAAACATTAATACATCTGTTGTGTTTGCCCAGCTGTAAAGGAACTAAGGAAATACTCTTTAAAATCGATTTTTAACGAGCTAAATATTCGCACATGCAGACAAGCTGTGATCAGATGGATGGAGAGCTCATCAATCATTCTTTCTAGTCGAGGTGTAAAATATCTTGCCCAAATCAGGAAAATACTCCGACAAGCAGGCCAAGCGAATATGAACACTGGTTGAAAAAAAAACACACAAAAAAACATGATTATAAGCTGTTCGGACATTTAAGGTTATAAAGCACTAGGCACTTTGAAGCCATTTTAACCGGTTGGTTGGTTTAAATTGGAAGTTTTTTTATCTGTCAGCGCTTGCAGCAAATCCCCAACTATGAGTAAGTTGCGGTTTGTGATAATAACTTTTTTTTATGTTAGTGGAATACAAAAAGACATTTTTTGACCTTAGTTAAATCACCTTGTATTTAAATTTTTTATCATGTACCAATGATGCTTTTTAATGTGATACCACGCCTTTATTGTGAAACTTGTATGCAATTTTGTAATGATTTTTAATAATCACGCAATAAACTACTACTACTACATTATATATGATAATTTATATTATATTATATCATATTATCACATTATGTAGACGAATTTGAAACTCTAGATTCCTAAACTTTGTTAAAAAAAAAATGCAAACATCAAATTTATTTGCAGCATGTAGGTAAAAATCCTGGGAACCTCAATGGAAACATTACATTTTAATTATCTACTTTCTTTGCCCATATCATATTTCCTGTCTTGCTTTTATCAATAGAGTTAGCATAAGGTTAATGTTTTTTCTCTGTCTGAAGCCCACGTAGTTTACGCTTATTTTGATATCTAATGTTCCATGGGGCTTCAGTGGACAAATAAATGACTGTCTTCAAGGGCCTGCTAAAAGAATGGGCTACAGAAATGAGAGCAAACTTGCTCCACACATGCAGAGCACATTTCCACTTAAAATAAAAGGCACCATACTTGGTCCCGCATTACAAGTAATGCGTATGATATTTCTTCATTATTTTGAGTGGTGTTACCACTCTGCATGACTACGAGTATTACCAGATGTCGTATTACCAGGTGTGGCACTAATAATGCACCTATTAGTGCTGCACCTGGTATTACCATTTGCCTTTCTGGCCCCAAATTTAATCACCTGTTTAGAGGAGGAAAATCCAGTAAACAGCTTCTAATAACAGGTCAAGCTGGTATTCCTTATTCCATACCTCAATTTTCTAATGAGCTGCAAATATGGGGTAATATTATCCAGTACTGTAATATCTGGTCCATTATTACTACTCTGTTTTACTGGCCAACTCATAATGGGGCCCTTGGTCTCTGTATAGAGGGGGCATCCTTAGACAAGCAGATAGGGCCTGAGGGGGTGAATATTTAATTTCAAGTTTGGTAGGCAGTACTGGGCTAGACTTGACAGACGTTTGGGAGGAGAGGTGAAAGGGGGTGTTACAGAAGTAAATTAGGCTTTTGACATATTGGATCACTTGAGTGAAAGAGACTCCTTGGTAGATGGTGTTTCAAATCATATTTCTGAAGTAGTAGCACTGTCACACCGTTGCTAATATGAAGTATAGAAACATCTTTTGTGTGAATCACTTAGATGTTATCACCAAAAGGTTCAACATTTTGAAAAAACCCATGTGACCACTGGAGCTACCTAGTACTGAATAAGAAAAGACAGTTTGTCTGTTGCTGCGGGTAAAATGGTTGATAGAATTGTCTTCAACTTAGTCTTTAATCTTTGGGACTGGAATCATGCCCTCTTGCTGACCCCAATGGCATGATCATGTAAATCAGTTACAACTGGATTTTTTCTTCAGCCTGCACATGCAAAAGTTTTCTCTTGTGTCTGGAGAGGTAGGAATGCTCTGCAGGCTCAGGTAGTGTGAGCTGCTACTTTGTAAACTCAGAAACAAGGTGTATTACATTTTACACCAGTATCTGTATTCTCAATCATATGTAGTCTCCATGTAATATTGGTATAGCCATGGACATGTTTCATGCTTTTACGCATTCTTCAGCAAAGAGCAGAACATTGTTTTGTGGGTGCGTAACATGCTGCTATGTGACGTGCACTCCCATTCATTTAACGTCTTCGTAAAAGTCTGGACTTCATCTCTTGAGAGTAAGGAATACAGAAATGAGACTTTCTACATTGCAGCAGTTTGACAGAGACATTTGGAGTTTCCTGTGTCCTGTGGAGCTCTGTTTGGCCACAGCTTCTAGTTTTGCTGGGCTGAAGATTTTTGAGTTCCTGAGGTTTTGAAATTGGTAGGTTAAACGTTTTATCGGGGCAAACCAACAACCTTTCCCTCAACCTCAAAGACCGCTTAGATTCCTGTCCCCCAACGTTTGAACAGGGTGAGCCACCAACTTCATTTCTGGTCGACCAGAGAGGGTGTGTAGTGCCTGGACTACCCCACCAAAAATAACAACATCTGTTTTTGTTTCAGATGGAATGAGTTTTGCTTTTTACTAACTCAGGATTGCTGCATTCTATTTACTTCATTTTTGTGTCTTAACCTTTTACTGTTTTCAATCAAATAATTTGTAAATAATTTTTTCTAAAATCTTTCAATTGGCATCTTTTCAGTTTGAACTTTTCAAAAGTAGTTGATTAAGTAATGCATTAGTCAACCGAGATTCCCCAGGGGACACCGAGATTGCCTTACATTTGAATACAACATTTATAATTTGAGCTCTGTTATGACAATTCAAGCGTGTGAAATACAGATTACTCAAAGATATCGGTGATAAGTGATGCATTAGGGAGCAATCAATCAATCATTTGTAGAGCGCACTATTCACCTGTGTGGGTCTCAAGGCGCTAGGGGAGGGGGGAGGCAGCTACTGGTCGAACAGCCAGGTCTTTAGGAGTCTCCTGAAGGTCAGCAGGTCCTGGGTTCGCCGCAGGTGGGTGGGAAGGGTGTTCCATGTCTTTGCGGTGAGGTAGGAGAATGATCTGCCGCCGGTGGTCATTCGGCGGATGCATGGGACGGTGGCGAGGGCGAGGTCGGTGGAGCGAAGCTGGCGGTTCGGGGTGTAGAAGGACAGCAGTCGTTCATTGAGGTATGCTGGTCCGTCGTTGTGGAGTGCTTTGTGAGTGTTGGTGAGGAGTTTGTAAGTGATCCTCTTTTTGACCGGGAGCCAGTGCAGATCTCTTAGATGGGTGGTGATGTGGCTGTGGCGAGGGAGTCCGAGGATGAGGTGTGCTGAGGCATTTTGAATGCTTTGAAGTCTCTTTGGAGTGTAGTGGTGGTTCCTGCGTTGAGTCCAGGATGAACCCAAGATTGTGTGCGTGGTGTGTGGGTGTTTGGGCAGCGCACAGCGTGGTCGGCCACCAGGAGTCGTCCCATGCGGAGGGGTTGGAGCCGAGGATGAGGACCTTCGTTTTGTCTGAGTTCAGTTTCAGCCGGCTGGTCTTCATCCAATCTGCAACGTCCTTCATTCCCTCGTGGAGGTTGGATTTGGCGGTGGCCGGGTCTTTGGTGAGGGAGGGGATCAGCTGTGTGTCGTCAGCTTATGAGAAGACGTTGAGGTGGTGTGCTCGTACGATGTTGGCGAGTGGTGCCATGTAGATGTTGAAAAGGGTCGGGCTGAGGGATGATCCTTGGGGTAGGCCGCAGGTGATCGTGGTGGCTTTGGATCGGAACGGGGAGGCGGACTCTCTGGGTTCTGCCGGTGAGGAAGGAAGTGATCCAGTCCAGGGTTTTGCCTTGAAATCCTGCGTTGTAGAGGCGTGTGCGCAGGGAGTGGTGGCAGACAGTGTGGAAAGCGGCCAAGAGGTCCAGGAGGATGAGGGCCGCGGTTTCGCCCTTGTCCAGTATGGTACTGATGTCGTCAGTTGCGGCGATGAGGGTGGTTTCGGTGCTATGGTTACCGCGGAAGCCGGATTGTGAGGAGTCCAGGACATTGTTCTTCTCCAGGAAGTGGCTCAGTTGTCTGTTGGCGGTCTTCTCAATTACCTTTGCCGGGAATGGGAGCAGGGAGATGGGTCGGAAGTTCTTAGGGTCCTTTGGGTCCGCCTTGGGTTTCTTGAGAAGGGCGTTGATCTCGGCGTTTTTCCAGCTCTCTGGGAAGGTGGCAGTCTCAAAGGAGCTTTTGATGATCTTTCCGAGTTGGAGTGCGATGATGGAGCTTGCCTTGTTGAAGATGTGGTGGGGACAGGGGTGTAACTGAGCGGGAGTGGATGGTGGTCATGATTTTGATGGTGTCTTCGTCTTTTTTTTTTTAAAACTTTTTTTATAGTTAGCAGGTGACACAGCTGTGCGCCTACATCCACTTCGTGGCCGGCAGCTCACAATGCGATCTTTGCATTCTAGCACGGTGTATTGGCTCCCGAGCCGTTGCTTAACACAGCATGCCGCCTACAACCACATAGGGCCGGCCACGTTTGAAATCAGCGTGTACAGTGCCCTCCTGGTGTCTTGCACCATATCCGCACATCCTCCCCCTTCCCCATCGCTTTAACTCCCATCCTTCACATTTCAGTATGTCGTCAGTGCATCTTACAGGGAGAGAGGGCACAGTGCAACCTATGGTCTGTAGACATGTGCGAGACTCATCTGTCGTTTTCAACCTTTTCGACTTAAATAACTGTTGACCATGTATAGCAAACATTAGCCAGTGTGCACACATCAACCGTGTAACCGTATAACAAACTCAACAGGGCACATTACCGTACTCTCCTCGTACTTTCCTGTCACTTTCTAGTTGCATTCGGGGGAACATCACACATACGTACAGACTGTCACCCATCGCACCTCATCTCTCTACCTCCTTTTCTGGTATTAGTTCTAATCCACACTTCCCCAGATCAGACCACCTCTCTCATCTCTTTCTCTCAATCATTTACTCATCGTCCCCTGACTGTTCCGTGCAGCTGGCCTGTAGGTATTCGCGCAGCGGGGCCCACATGTCTTTAGCTTTCGGCTTCACAGGCAGCTCTTCCGCATATGTCTCAAGCTGGTCTCTGCAGAACACCATATCTTTTAGCCAACCCAATACTTTAGGAGAGAGTTTGCTGTCCCAAGTGAACAACACACGCCGCCTTGTCAGTAGCAACGCCACCTGAATCAATTTGTCCAGTGCACCTTTTGCTACAGACCCGTGCCCTAACAAACACAGCGCTGGGTCGTTCTGCATCTCAATGCCTGTCATCTTTGCCACACTGGTTATAAGCATGGGCGTAAAATCCGCTCCGCTCGCGGATTTTTGGCAAATTTGCAATCCGCGAACTCTCGCGAATTTGTCGTAAATCCGTGAATTCGCTCGCGGCGGATTTTTTTGCTTGGTGATACAATATTGCGGCGCGCGGCGTGGTGCACGGCGTTCACTTTCCGTCATTCAGCGTTTGCCGAGTTGTTTTTCTCGATCATATTTTGCGAGTGCTGCGCCATTTTGGATCTTGCTGCGGGATCCCGCGGGAGTTTGGCGCCCGCGAATACGTAATCGCGGCTTGCCACCTTGCACAGCACGCCTCGTGAGAGTTCGCAATTGCGAACACGTAGTTGCGGGGGAAAGGAACAATCTCGCACTCGCGAAATAGAGATTTAAAGATTCTGCACAAGAAATCCACCAGCAAACAGGATAAACCTTCAGAAAATGATGATTTTTATCAGAATCACTCCTCAGGTTGACATTTGCATGGCCTTTTTTTTTGCGAGGAGTCCATTTTGGGGGGGGGGAGGAAGGAAGTGCCCCACAGTCTCCAACTTCCTGTTCCTGTCCAGCAGGCTCCTCCCAGTGCTTTCTTCATGTGCTGGTCACTTTCATTTGGACCTTGACCTGAAAGGATTACTTTTTGTGGGTGCTGCTGGATATTTGGATTTGAGGCCTTTTTGACTTTCTTTGGATCACTTTTGGATTAGAAATCAACTTTCACAAGTAAGTTTGTTTGGGGCATTACAGTTGCTGCAACTACAATTTTGGAACTTTTTCAGAACATTAAATAAAATATATTGTGGGTAGCCACAGTATCCAGTAGGACCAGTGTTGGTTATGGGTGCATGATACAACTGTTTTGTTGAATTTAAACACCATTGAGGCCATGGATGGGCTGGGATTGTGCTGATTTTTGTTGTTTTTGTCGTTTTTTTGGGGCTGCTGGTGGGGCCCTTTGCCCAGGGGTGGTGAGTGTTGCATGGGCCTAGTCTTTCTGTGGGGTGTCTTCTTGAATGTAAACACCATTGAGGCCATGGATGGGCTGGGATTGTGCTGATTTTTGTGTTTTTGTCGTTTTTTTGGGGCTGTGGTGTGGTCTCACTCTCTTTAATGTAAACATCCTGGATGGCATTGGATTGTGGTGATTTTTGGGTGTTTTTCTGTTTTTTTGGGGTGTACTGTTGATGTGGACTGGCCATGTGGGTGGTGGTGGTGGCCATCTTGAGTGCTGGCTGGTACAGGCAACATGTGCTTGGGGTGCAAGGGGCCATTTTGAAGAGAGGCAGTGTCTGAGGCCTGCACTTATTTTGCCTACTTTTCATCCATTATCCCCAGGGGTAGTGAGTGTTGCATGGGCCTAGTCTTTCTGTGGGGTGTCTTCTTGAATTTAAACACCATTGAGGGCATGGATGGGCTAGGATTGTGCTGAATTTTGTGGTTTTTGTCGTTTTTTGGGGCTGCTGGTGGGGCCCTTTGCCCAGGGGTGGTGAGTGTTGCATGGGCCCAGTCTTTCTGTGGGGTGTCCTCTTGAATTTAAACACCATTGAGGCCATGGATGGGCTGGGATTGTGCTGTTTTTTGTGTTTTTTGTCGTTTTTTTGGGGCTGCTGGTGTGGCCTTTTGCCCAGGGGTAGTGGTGCATGGACTGAGTGTGCCTGTGGGGTCTCACTCTCTTTAAGGTAAACATCCTGGATGGCATTGGATTGTGGTGATTTTTGGGTGTTTTTCTGTTTTTTTGGGGTGTACTGTTGATGTGGACTGGCCATGTGGGTGGTGGTGGTGGCCATCTTGAGTGCTGGCTGGTACAGGCAACATGTGCTTGGGGTGCAAGGGGCCATTTTGAAGAGAGGCAGTGTCTGAGGCCTGCACTTATTTAGCCTACTTTTCATCCATTATCCCCAGGGGTAGTGAGTGTTGCATGGGCCTAGTCTTTCTGTGGGGTGTTTTCTTGAATTTAAACACCATTGAGGGCATGGATGGGCTGGGATTGTGCTGATTTTTGTTGTTTTTGTCGTTTTTTGGGGCTGCTGGTGGGGCCCTTTGCCCAGGGGTGGTGAGTGTTGCATGGGCCCAGTCTTTCTGTGGGGTGTCCTCTTGAATTTAAACACCATTGAGGCCATGGATGGGCTGGGATTGTGCTGATTTTTGTGTTTTTGTCGTTTTTTTGGGGCTGCTGGTGTGGCCTTTTGCCCAGGGGCAGTGGTGCTTGAACTGAGTGTGCCTGTGGTGTGGTCTCACCCTCTTTAATGTAAACATCCTGGATGGCATTGGATTGTGGTGATTTTTGGGTGTTTTTCTGTTTTTTTGGGGTGTACTGTTGATGTGGACTGGCCATGTGGGTGGTGGTGGTGGCCATCTTGAGTGCTGGCTGGTACAGGCAACATGTGCTTGGGGTGCAAGGGGCCATTTTGAAGAGAGGCAGTGTCTGAGGCCTGCACTTATTTTGCCTACTTTTCATCCATTATCCCCAGGGGTAGTGAAGGGGCCATTTTGAAGAGAGGCAGTGTCTGAGGCCTGCACCTATTTTGCCTACTTTTCATCCATTATCCCCAGGGGTAGTGAGTGTTGCATGGGCCTAGTCTTTCTGTGTGGTGTCTTGAATGTAAACATCATGGATGGCATGGGATTGTGCTTATTTTTCTGTGTTTTCCCATTTTTTGGGGTGTATAACTGAACTGATGTTCCTCTGTCTTCCATTGCTTTTAGGTGCACAAGACTCTAGAGAACCACCAGTGCCAGGAAGAAGTCCTGCAGCGGTGTGTGTGTGCAGCATAACGTCACGCGACGTCACGTCTGGACACAGACAACTCTGCAACTCGTGCAACTGCTGCCTGCTGTTCTGAAGAAGATGTCCCAAAAAAAAGTTACCCGTAGCTCCTCTAGCAAGAAAGTTGCCAGTAAGGAGCAGAAGAAGCAAGTTACCAAGGAGACTGGTGTGCCGGCCGCCCCTTTTTTTGGGAGTAAAAAAAAAAGTATGCCTGCAGCAGCAGCGGGATCTGCTGGGGACCAAGCTGGGAGCAGCACCCCCGCTCCATTGGGCTCAGTGCCACCACCACCACCACGCCAACTTAAGTCCAAGCCCTTCAGTGCTGCAGAGGCACTTAGTTAGTTGTTCAATCACCATCGACCAGTGATATTGGCTCATCGCAAGAAAGTAGCAGCAATGTCCCTCAATCAACACAGGTTGTTGTAACTCATCTGACGAGTGTTGAACAACCACAGCCGCAACAAAAACCACATGTGCAAGTACAAGCCCAAGTACATGTGGAAGGAGAGGCAGCGCAAGGAGATGCGCAAGCAGAGGTGCATGGAGGGTCACAAGTGCCCACAGTGTGGCTCACTGGTTAAAGGCGGCAAACCCGAGAGCAGAGGACGGCCCGGGACCAGGGTTCGATTCCCGGCGTGGCAGGTTTCTGGACCAGGGTCAGAGGACTCGATAATTCTCTCGCCTCGGTGCCCACTCTGATCAGCGATCACACTCGGCAACTCTGGGCATTAGCTTGCCTCATCTTCACTAACGGCCCCACCAGACCGCCGGGGATGCCTGGTCTCACCCTGGAGATACCCATTAAGGGACCATCTCTCAGGGAAGCCAGGAAGGGTTTCGCAGCGGTCGAAGCGCCTTGGGACCCTACGGGTAAGTAGTGCGCTATATAAATGCCTATACATTTACATTTACAATAGTTGCTCCTCCCGAAGTAGGGGCACATCAGGAAATCGACAATCAAGGCGAGGTATCATTTGAGGAAGACACTCCTCCTGATGATCATTCATTGTCTTCCACACCCCTAGCAAGGAAGAGATCAAGGGTGGTGTCTACATCTTCTTCAAGCACACCTCCTTCTGATGATACGGATCAAAATTGGGAACCAGCACCACTGCCGTCTGAGAGTGAGGCACATGATCTGACAAAGGTAGTTAAGCGTAAAAGGAAGCTCGTCCAAAGTCTCAGAGTTATGGAGTGTGATGATGAGTAAGCATGGGCGGATCTAGCGGATCTCGCGTACGCGAAATTGCGGATTTACGGATTCGCAATCCGCGAAGATCCGCGAACTCTAGCGGATTTGCGGATTTTTCCGTTTTTTGTGTTGGCGCGTGTTTGTGTTGGCGCGTGTTCGCGCCGATTTTGGGACAAGTTCGCAATTGCGAACTTACTTTTCGGCTTGCAACGGCCGCGACTATGTTGTTTCTACGTCTGGTTTATCATCACAGGTTCACAGCACCCTCTGTTTCACCACTGCCACCCTCTGGGACACCCATGCCACCCTCTAGTACATCCTCACTGGCACCTATTAGGTTTATTTATCACTGTAGATTATGGTGGTTGAAAAAAGCAAGCACACCTGCCCTTCTTCAACTGCCATCAATTAATTTGTGTTTCATTAATGTGTCAGTAATTTTGAAAGTTCCAGTCTGGCTGGCACCTGCTTCCTTCCTTATCTGTAATTTGCTTTTTGTTGCAGTTTTTTTTTTTTTTTTACAGGACCTTTATGGTGCTATTCTATGAGCCTGCTGTTTGGGTCATAGCAGGGTCATAGAATTGTTGCAAACTCTGGAGGGGCCCATCAGGAAGCACTATCTTGAATGTTACTAATGTTAAGTTTGAACTTTTGCACCTGCTCATTGCTTTCATTTTAGCTAAAATCGTTTTTTTTGCAATTTCGCGCGTTATTTGGGGCGCGAATCCGTGCGAGATCGATTTCGGAAGCCGCGAATACGTGCGAATACAAAATTGTTTTTGTTGCGACGTGTATGTTCGCGTGATCTTGCGCGTGTTCGCGAGGCGCTTCTAGCTATTCGTTTGCCAAGTTACCCTATCGGTCGTACACGGGCGCGGCCATCTTGTTGGCGTGACGTAATTCCGTTTCCGCCCGCTATGTGTAATCTCGCAAAGTGTGCTGCTCGCTAGTACAATTTCGCGCGTACTCGCAAGGAAAATCTCGCGCGAACTTACCCACGCGGTCGTGAACGGGCGCGGCCATCTTGTTTCTCATTCATTGCTATGGTTCTGGGCATGCTTTCTGTATCCTCTCTCAATCTCTGCCATCCTTTGCTTGTTTGAAGTTTTTTTGATCTAATTTTACTTATTATCTA
The DNA here is from genome assembly GCF_964261635.1 of Lissotriton helveticus. Taxonomy (NCBI): domain Eukaryota; kingdom Metazoa; phylum Chordata; class Amphibia; order Caudata; family Salamandridae; genus Lissotriton; species Lissotriton helveticus. The sequence continues at coordinate 199,191,222 of NC_136071.1, forward strand.
ACCCTCTATTTTTCTAGCTCTATATTTTTGTGTTTTCTGCAGCTTTTATTTACTTTTAAACTACTTTTTTAAACTCTTTTCTTTTCTTCTTCACTATTCTATTTCTTCTTTATCATTTAAGTTTATTTCTGCCCAGACCATGGTAAAGGGAGCCGGGAAGCACCCTGAGAAGGGGAAGGGTCCCGCACCCCGTGCCCGGCTCCCGTGCGGGCGTTTAAGGGGGGAGCAAGTGGTCCCGAGGGAGATCTTCAGCGCGGAGGAAGTGGCGGCACTGATCTTCCACGTCCAGCGCCGCCTCCCCAAGACGATCCTGGGAGGCGGCAAGATCGCGACCGGCTATGGCATCCGGGAGCGCCGCCAGCGGTGGGAGAAGGTGTGCCGGGCCATGTACAAGATCTCTGGGGTCCGGCGCACATATAACCAGGCCACCCACCGCTGGACCGATGTCATGGACCGGGAGCGGGACTTGCTGGACGCGCTCGGCGTAGAGGTCCCCGGGCTTGGTGAGTAGTAGTAGTAGTACATTTACTACTCTGTTTTATCCTGCTCTGTTATTTGCAAATCTTTGTTCTTTACCAAGAGCAATAATGCTGCCGATTACATTGAGGTAAATTATATTTCAAAATCTTCTATGCATTTCATTTTCAGGTGCACTGCTCTCCTTCTCAGTAGCCTTGCTTGCTACTATGCTTCTTTGTTTTGTATGTTGTGTTCAGAAGCATTTCATTGGCCTGAGAAATTATGTATGAGTGTACTGTAAAGAAAAGAACTGCGTAATGCTAGACAGTAAGGGTCATATTTTCAATTACCGGCGCATCCCTGCAAAGTAGCAGGGATGCGGCAGTAATTGTGTGCCATGCCACCACCACCCATTGGCCCAAAACGTCACAGAAGCCTTACGCATCTGTGCCGTAAAGGCAGCGCATTGCTGGAGTTGCGTGCCAACGATGGCGCAGCTCCAGCAATGCTCTGGGGTACCCTATCTCCCCAATGCTGCATCAAGCCGTACGTCTGCTTCAAGCGCGCAGGGTTTGAGTCATGCATCATTGTCCTAAAAATGACTGATTGACATCTTGTAGATTTCCCTCAGCCACTTTTAGGATTCGTTCCTGCGCAGGTACGCCCTCCCTTGCGCCGGAACGCCCCCTGATGGCGCAGGGCTTTACAACGTGATGCATCGCCCATATGCCCATATGTGTTTTTTTTTTTAATATATACGCCGCACCAACACCATGGCGAGTCTTTTGTTCTGCCGCTGCGTCAGAAAAGGCACGCAACAATGGAGGAAAATCAGCCGCAACTTCCGCAAGGGACTTATAAATCAGCCCCAACAGACTGAAGTCCAGTCCTTCCTTTAGACAGTCACATGGCTATCAGAAGAAATAGTGGCGGTGGTGGCGGGTGGATTGATAGTTTGAGTATTCACTGATCTGCAAGCAGGATGGACTTTGTCTGTCACGTGTTGCGCACTGCTGCCTGCAGTGCCAGGCCTAGGCAAACCTCTTTAGTAGTCTGTTTATTGAGTTACATAGGAACTTTCTAAGTCAACGTTCCGCAAATCAGGCAATACGAATAACGTAGTATACCACATGAGATAGATCCCGTGGAATAGTTGTCTATCTATTTGCTATTTTTCCAAAATATGTTGTTATTGTTCTTTTGAAATGTTTGATTTGGTTGAAAAATCTCATCCATGTTTTCTGGTTTTTCTTTCTTTCATGTTGTACATCAGCTCCCCCCAAGGGCAAGAGGACACAGGAGGAGGGTGCTGAGGATGCAGGCCAGGATCGGGCAGGCGAGGGCTCCTTTGCTGGCCCCAGTAAGTTTACATTTTAATAAACAGTACCTATTTTTTCCTAGCGTTCCTCATTCGATTTTTTCTAAATCGTCTTTGATCTTCTTGTAGACTGGATATAAATTCTTATCCTGCCTCGAATATGACTCCCTGTGGTATTACTAGACTATTCTTATTAGTCTGTCTGTGTAGCTAACTAAGATTGGACATTTGGCAATTCCATTGGACTCCCATTATATTCAGCAATACCTCTATGCACTGTCTCCTTACTGACTAGATAGTGTGGCAGAGTCATTCAGCTCCCGAAGTCACCGATTATAGATCCCCAATGATCTCTAGATTATCGTACGCAGGACAAGAGAGTAGTACGGAGTCACAGCACAGTCAAGAAGTGTCAGAGGCACTCATGCTTGCAAAAATTCCAAAACCTTTAGCTCATCCACTCTAGTCTAGAGGAACAAAAACCACAGAGTCTATTTAAGTGTAAAAGCTTTATTAAAAGTAAACACATTTATTAAAATCTACTTTGTCATAAAACTATTTAACTGTAAACGGAAAAGTGGTTAGTGCTGACGATTAATTGGACACATTTCTTGTGGTCGAGCCGAACTCTCACCTAGTTTGAACTTGATCCTGGTCGTGTTCTTAGGACTCAGGAGTCAAGCTTCTGTCTGTTAGGAGAAAAAGTGGTGCGTGTTAAAAATCAAAAGCAAGCATTCATCAGTTGTGCATAAAAGTGCAGCAAGACAACAGCCTTCCCTGGAAAATGGGACATTTTTACTATGGAGTAGACAGTCACAAATTATTACATTGTATTCTGTTTTTTTAACATTTCTCCTAGACCAAATATTATATAGTAGTGAGTGGTGTATTCTAACATTCTTAAATGTACTTTGTAGGTGTAACATCTGGTGACGGGGCCAGCGCGGAGGTGGCTGTGTTGGACTTGGACTCGGAGGCCTCTGGGGAGGAGGCGGCGTTAGAAGAGCTGGTGGCCGTTCCTGTGGGGGATCAAACGGTGGTGGCGGAAACAGGTAAGCTATATATTCCTTACTTATTGAGATTGAAGACTGCATAGTGTGCTTTCTGCACGGGTGTATTACAATTACAAATCAACCAGGTAGTAGCCTCCTCGAAATGTACTTCGACTTAGCTGTGAAGTTTTTGGTGAGAAGAATCCCAATAAGTTCTTAGATGAACGTGATGGATGGGATGAACGAAAAGCGAAAGAAGGGTGTAAGTAAGTGGGACGCGAACTTGTATGATGGCTGGCAAAGAAGAACGATATGTGTTTGCTTGGACCCAGAGGTGGCTGGGAAGGAAAGAATATGGTATGGTGCATGGCTGGGTCAATGATGAAGCAAGGATGGGTGGAAGGACAGCAGCCTGGGTGGGTGAAACAGAAACTGTATGTGTGCGTATACTTTGACTGAATGGATGCCTGGAGCATGGTATTCTCTGACTCTTACATAGCACATGTGTATCTAGAGAGAGTAGATGGTCGCCAGGTGAAGTAAGTGTTACCTTGAAGAGCATGTACCACCGCACCCGCACGTCCGTCCCAGTGCAGGGAAGGCAAGGAAAAGAAATTGTAAATGTGTCCAATACTACCATGAATAGTAGCAGTACTTTGTATTGCGTTTGCATTCACAGCATATATCTGGTTATTACGGTGGAAACTCCGTACCTCTCTTAATAACTTTAGTTTACTTGTAGTACGTCATTCATGTGTGGGTGTATCACTGTTCACTCAATATTAAGCAAAGCACCTAAAGTCATCTCATCTGTCATTAAATACGTCCCATGTGAAGTGATAGATAATCAAATTAGTTAGCTTCTTCAGTTTCCTTTTCTAGTACTCATTTGCACTGTAGGGTGAAAGGTAAATTAATTAAGCAGTAGCCCTTGTAACAGAGTATTCTCAGTGCCACCCGTAATAGAAAAGTAATAGCTTCACCACCTGCATGTACTGGACCGGTACAGTAACGCAAGTCTGTCTCCATCATCATGGTGTGCAACTTTTTTTCTCGGGTGCAACTTCACTGTGCTGTGTCCATGTCATTCTGCCGGCTTGCATAAGATAACGTACCCATTTCCCTAAACAAGAGAGAAGAAGAAGAATAAGACTGGTGTACTGTCATAGTCGACTGTAATGGAAGTCCATAGTGGTCGTAGAATTAGTTCATTAAACTACCACTACTGTTAGAGCAAGGATGCAGAAGTGGGAGGTTACATAGATACTGTCCTCAATAGTTATGTACTGTGCTTTCAATTTGCTACTTGTACTCTGTGACCCAACTTTCGGCTCAATCACTTTGTGTTATTAATAAGGAGCATTGGTTACAGACTATGTCTTTCTTTCTTCATATAGTTGCTCCTTCCAAATCAACAACAAGGAGGGAGCAGGCTAGATTGGCCCGGCAACGGAGGCTGGAGGCCACAGTCGCCGAGTATCGGCGGCTGGTGGCCCTGGAGGAGGAGGAGGACACGCAGTCGAGCGGGGCAACATCTTCGACTGTGACCACTGCATCCTCCTCCGTGACTAAGCCAGCGGGACCGAGCCGGGCTAAGAAAGCCGACCGCCACCGCCAAGCAACCGAAATACCAGCTGCCCCCCACAGGAGCTGCAAGGAACGCCAACGCCGCCTACGAGTCCGCATGTCCAACCTGGAGCAGGAGGTCCTGAGGTATAAGACCTTGGTTAAGGGCCTCCGCTCCGAGCTTGCCACCCTCCGCAAGGAGTATGATGCCCATGCCGCATCATGCACCAGCACCAGCACCCTCCAGTAGTGGAGTGTCCCTTGCCCTTTTTTTATAGACTTTTGGGGGGTGGGATTTGGGAGTTGGGATCGTTTTGGGACGTTTCAGAGACAATCGTTGGGGTTAGGGTGGGTGAGGGAGATTATTTTGTTAGGGATAAATAAATATATTTTTCAACTTTATCTGACCATACCTGTTTTTTACTGCTTTTCAGTCTGGTGGGTGGGGGGCGGGGGTGTAACAGTAACTTTGTTTTCCTGAACAGTCGTAGGACTTTAGTAGTACAACCGTCAATCTCTTGTCTACTCCGAAATAATACTCCATTATACTACCTCCCACCAAACGCTTATCTTACCTGTAATTTGTGTTAGAAATTAGGGCTAGGCCCAGGGCTGGCTCCAGGTGAAATGGGGATTAACGTTGTCATTCCTGGGCGGGTGACATTTCCTCATTGCGGTGGTACTAGTGGTGTGACACAGTGGCAGTTGCATGCCTATGGAAAAAAAGAAAACGAAACCTTGTTTGTACTCCTTACTGTAGCATTACAACGGTTACGGTACGATCGAGAAAATAGCAGGTGACAGTACTCTAGAACAGTGCCATAATGTAGCCTAACAAATGGTAAAGTATTGCAAGTATAACTAGTACTTGCGTTGAATTTATTTGACATTGGCTACTACTACTAGAAGATATAGTACTGAAGCTGAGTAAGTCTAGAAGATATCCTCGTATTCCTTCACCAGCCTGTTGCTGCTATCACCTTATCCTCCCCAGCAAGTGTGTGGAATTATTGATGTCATTTTAGTCAGACATCAAGCAAAACAACACAGCCCGGGGGAAGAGGGTTAGGGTTTGTAAAATGGATGGGAATGGGGGTTTCTTTTTGGGTAGGTTTTGTTGAGAGAAGAAAAAAAAAGCAGAGCATGGACAAACAATAATTGAAGATACAGAGTTTACAGACAATCTTTGGTTACAAACTAAAGGTAAGCACATGCAGTCACACTCATAGAATAAAAGACAACAATGGATACTGTATCTGTATTGCGTATGTTGTTGGAGTTGTCCTGTTGAAATTGGTAAGTAAGTTGCATGCAGCAAACAATTCCTCTTATTGGCGGCACTCCTCCATTCCAGCTGACGCTTCGTCCATCAATGTGGTGGTGACCACTGACAGAAGAGACACCCTGTCCACTGCCTGCCTGGCGGATGTTGACTGAAACCCGGCCTGTAATTATTGAACGGAAAACAGGAAGTGCTATTACAATACCACTGATAAATAAATAAAAGGTATGTACGCTGTGTGGTTCAAAAAGTGACACTTTGATTTCCCTAATAGACAGTACAATATTTTTGAAATTGCGTGCTCTGTCTGAGTCACCTTTTTAAGGATCAATAAGTATGGCCAAAATATTATAGCGGATCTTTCCCCTCAAGGTGGGTGTACTACTGTGTTTTAGAACAAAATTTGACCTTCCCAGCAATGCTCCCACCAAGACCCTTACTAAAGCCAGTCGCAAAAATGTAGAAGAACCCAATCATATCTCCAAAAACGATGCCTAGCAGAAAAATGGTTACAAAACGTACTTTGAAAGTAACAGTAGACCCAAATACAGACCGTGGATTGTATTCAAACCACTTGCCTGCAAGCAAAAGTATCCATAGCCAGCATCGCTCCAACAGTGCTCTACAACAACAGAACCGCGTTGCAATAGAACCCCCCTAAACACATGCAATCCTGCTGCTAGGGCTAACCCTAACGAACCCTAACTTACAAAAAGTGCCAAAACTGGTGTTTCCTTATGGATTTTGTCCAACAAACTTCTAGCCGGTATTAGACCTTCCCAGGAATGCCCCAGGCAAGACCCGCCAACCCACACGCAAAAAAACACGCGACAACACCCCCAAACAGCGAAAAAGCTAAATCTCATACTTACAATATCTCTCGGCCTTCGGTCCAAAGTAACGCGCTGTGCAGCTAGTTCATCATCAATCATCATAACTCCTGTTTTCCACCACGGATTTCCTGAAAAGCAAATGCAATCAAGATTAGACTGTCGCAGCAGTGCTTCGACAGAGACCCCGGCCGCAACCCACCCACGAACAGCAGGAAGCCCCCCAAAACGCTACATTGAGCAAGATGTCTGAAGAAATGGCAAAAAAAAGGCTTTTCCTTAAGGATTTTGTCCAAAACACTTCTATCCGGCATTAGACCTTCCCAGGAATGCCCCAGCCAAGACCCGCCAACCCACCCGCAAAAAAACACGCGACAACACCCCCAAACAGCGAAAAAGCTAAATCTCATACTTACAATATCTCTCGGCCTTCGGTCCAAAGTAACGCGCTGTGCAGCTAGGTCATCATCAATCATCATAACTCCTGTTTTCCACCACGGATTTCCTGAAAAGCAAATGCAATCAAGATTAGACTGTCGCAGCAGTGCTTCGACAGAGACCCCGGCCGCAACCCACCCACGAACAGCAGGAAGCCCCCCAAAACGCTACATTGAGCAAGATGTCTGAAGAAATGGCAAAAAAAAGGCTGTTCCTTATGGATTTTGTCCAAAACACTTGTATCCGGTATTAGACCTTCCCAGGAATGCCCCAGGCAAGACCCGCCAACCCACCCGCAAAAAAACACCAGACACAACACCCCCAAACAGCGGAAAAGCTAAATCTCATACTTACAATGTCTCTCGGCCTTCGGTCCAAACGCGGCGCTGTGCAGCTAGGTCGTCATCATCATCAATCATCATAACTCCTGTTTTCCACCACGGATTTCCTGAAAAGCAAATGCAATCAAGATTAGACTGTCGCAGCAGTGCTTCGACAGACACCAAAAATTACACACAAACCCCCGGAACCCCGCCAAAGAGCACCTCAAAGGCAAGCAAGTCAGCAAAAACGGCAAGAAATTTCCACCTCATATTTGGTCCAAAACACTTTTGTCCATTATTAGAGCTTCACAGCAATGGGCCCAAAACCGTCAACTCACCCGCAAAGAAGTACAACACCCCCACAAGTGCTGAGTCTTTCTTCATTGTGCGTAATCCAGCACTCTGCTTGGAGGGAAATCGCAGTCTGGAGGAGGAGGATAGAGGAGCATGTTCTTCAGAACTTGTGAACCTGAGGAATGTAGACTGCGGCACCTTCAAATCAATAAGCAAACAAGTGAAGACAGTTCTGATGATGGTCTTGTTTTTGGGATTAGGTGATTAAAGTTTGAATTAAATTAACTGTGCAAAACAAAGAAAGAGAGACACAAAGCACACAGGAATAAAAGTGAATAAGGACGAAAAAGAAAGTTCTTGATTGATTGTCTCATTTTCAGGGCTCGGTGTCAGGGAATAAGAACAAGATTTCGTCATCATACTCTGCGAATTCAGGCTGGAGGAGGTCAGTGGCACCGAACAGAGAAAAAATCCCCTCATCTACGTTGCTGTCCTCCTCGTCTTCATGCGGCGTGCTTTCTCGTACTTTGTAATCTGGTGGTATGAGGTGCTGATTCATCTTGATCATTGTCAGCCGCTCCACATTTTTGGGCGAGAGGCGGCTCCGTTTGGGAGTTACAATGCCACCAGCAGCACTGAAAACACGTTCAGAAGACACACTTGCGAGTGGGCAAGACAAATAGTTTATAGCCAGGTTGTAGAGCTGTGACCACAATTGTTTTTTGCCATGCCAATACTGCAATGGCTCCTCATTAAGAAAGACCACTGTTGAGTCATTCAGATAGTCCTGCACCATCGACTCAAGGTCATCAACTGTTCCTCCACTTTGCTTACTTTTTGCTGTGCTGGCTGTGACATTTTTTCGAGAACCATACCCCATCAAACTTAGCCAATCCTCCTCCCCAGCCACTGTTAGTGTTGTCATTGTGTGTGGTGCAGATGATCCAGTTGCCGGTGTCTTTAACGGCTGAGAGGTCACTTGTGCCCCAGCCACAGGTGCAGAAGTGGATTCTTGTGACTGCGGATGGCCTGCTGATGCTGATGCTGATGTACTGGCTTCTCCTTCAATAACCTGCCGTTCTTTTTCAAACCTCTTGGCTGACCAGGCTAACCAATGTTTGTACTTTTGAACATCTGCATCAGCGAAAGGAAAGAATGCGTTGTCTGCCAGCGCCTTTTTGTAGCGTGGATCCAGAATAGTAGCACAAATGTAATGCTGATCTGAGTTGATGTTTTTAAGACGTTCATCACCACGTAGGCGATGTAATAATTTCTCAGACAAAATGAAATGGGTTTTTTTTTTTCATCTTTTTGAAACTCAGAAGAAACCGCCATCAGTTGGTGCTCCAGTATGCACAACAATGGGATAGCTTTTCCCAAATTACAGTCCTCCTGGCTGACTGCACGCGTGAAGAACTCAAAAGGACGAAGCATGTCTGTCAGGCTTTTAACTATGGCCCATTGCGCATTACTCATCCGCAGGTCCTCCTTCTGAGATGTAGCCTCTGTCAAGAAATAGTGATCGAGTACCGTATACTGCTCATACAGACGCTCAAGCATGTAGAAGGTTGAGTTCCAACGTGTTGCCACCTCCTGGATGAGTGCTTTCACTGGCATTCCACGTTCAAGTAGCAGTCTCCGCAGATGCTTCCGGGCCTTAAAAGAATGGCTGAAATGGTTGCACATTTTGCGGCAGGTGGCCATTACCTCGAACGCTGGACTCTCTTTATCACTCAAGAATTTTTGAACTACCAGGTTGATACAGTGCGCCAAACACGGCACTCTAACATGGTCACCCTTCGACATGGCCTTAACTACATTGGCGCCATTATCCGTGGAAACATAACCAATCTTGCGTTTTAGGGGGGATAGCATTGTCAAGACCTTTTTGTCAAACTCTTCCAAAAGGTTTTCTGCTGTGTGACTTTTCTCCAAGCCAAACATGGCTAGTGTTGCATGTTTCCGAGCAGCTTTGAAAACTTGGTCCGGGTCAACACCTGCGTTTAGCTTTGCTATAACACCTGAAAAAGAGACCCAGTGTGCAGTGATGCACATGTAATCATCGCCTGGGCCACTGGTCCACATGTCTGTTGTCAGATGTATTGTGTGAACAGCACTCTTCTGCAAAGCTGCCCCAATCGCCTGCAGCACATCTTCATGTAGTGCTGGAACCGCAACTCTGGCAAAATAGAACCGGCTCGGAACCTTCCATTTAGGGCAGAGCGTTGCCACTAATTCAAGAAAACCTACCGCTTCTACAAAAGAAAAAGGTAGAAGGTCCACAGCTAGCATTTTAGCCAGCTTAGTGTTATACAGACGCGTCAGTGGGTGGTTGCGTTCATATGGCACGTCTGAAGTAAGCATTGTTCTAATGTTGCCCTGGACCAAGCATTTACGGGCTGATAATGACTTCGTTGACCCAATTTTGCTCGCTGGTGAACTTTTGTGCGTTGGTGTCTCACTCGCTCCAACACTCTTAGTGTGCCTCACATTGGGTGTGCTGCTGACAGGGGTACTGGGTGTAAGGGAAGTGTTTGACACGTCTTCTTCCTGCTCGTCATCATCAGATGAAACATCAACGTTTCCTTGAATTTGGCCTTTCTTGATCGCATCTAGGTGCGCAAACCATTTGACAGTGTGCTGTCTCCTAAGATGACCTCTCTGGCCTCCGGTACCATAGTTGGTACCTGGCTTACCACGACTAACTGCTTCATTACAAATGGTACAAATGGCAAACTTTGGATTTTTTGGACAAACAGTAAAGAAGTCCCAAACTGGGGACTTGAAGTGTCTGTGGGACATGGAGGAGGCGGCGATACTGGTGGTGGTGGTCATGAAGCTAATGCCAGATGAAGTGGAGGATGTGGATTGCCCAACTTTTGTACGTTTTGCACTTTCACCGCCACTAATTAAGGTCGAGATTGACGGAGGTCTCTTCTTGCCAGAAAGAAATATGGAAGCGGGACGAGTTGGTGTACCACTTAACTCCAATGATTGTGGTGTTTCCACTGCCTCCTCATCGACAACATCATCATCACGCTCAGCAGCTCTTCGGGCTAGGGTCAAAATGTCTGTTTGCTGCATGCCCGCTGGGGCTGCAGTGACCTTTATGATGACTGGGTCGTCGTTGGCAGAGTCTTCATCAGCAGCAGTATCCGCCACTTCTTGTTGAGACTCATCACACTCCATAACTCTGAGACTTTGGACGAGCTTCCTTTTACGCTTAACTACCTTTGTTTGTTCCCAAGTTTGATCCGTATCATCAGAAGGAGGTGTGCTTGAAGAGGATGTAGACACCACCCTTGATCTCTTCCTTGCTAGGGGTGTGGAAGACAATGAAGGATCATCAGGAGGAGTGGCTTCCTCAAATGATACCTCGCCTTGATTGTCGATTTCCTGATGTGCCCCTACTTCGGGAGGAACAACTATTGTGGGCACTTGTTGTGACCCTCCATGCACCTCTGCTTGCGCATCTCCTTGCGCTGCCTCTCCTTCCACATGTACTTGGGCTTGTACTTGCACATGTGATTGTTGTTGCCGCTGTGGTTGTTCAACACTCGTCAGATGAGCTACAACAACCTGTGTTGATTGAGGAACATTGCTGCTGCTTTCTTGCGATGAGCCAACATCACTGGTCGATGGTGATTGAAGAAGTATACTGGCTGCCTCTGCAGCACTCAAGGGCTTGGACTTAAGTTGGCGTGGTGGTGGTGGTGGCACTGAGCCCAATGGAGCGGGGGTGCTGCTGCCAGCTTGGTCCCCAGCAGATCCCGCTGCAGCTGCTGCAGGCATACTTTTTTTTTTACTCACAAAAAAAGGGGCGGGCGGCACACCAGTGTCCTTGGTAACTTGCTTCTTCTGCTCCTTACTGGCACCTTTCTTGCTAGAGGAGCTACGGGTTACTTTTTTTGGGGCCATCTTCTTCAGAGCAGGTCAGCAGGCAGCAGTTGCACGAGTTGCAGAGGGTTCTGTGTCCAGACGTGACGTCGCGTGACGTTATGCTGCACACACCGCTGCAGGACTTCTTCCTGGCACTGGTGGTTCTATTGAGTCTTCTTGTGCACCTAAAAGCAATGGAAGACAGAGGAACATCAGTTCAGTTATACACCCCAAAAAATCGACAAAACACAGAAAAATGAGCACAATCCCATGCCATCCATGATGTTTACATTTAAGACACCCCACAGAAAGACTAGGGACATGCAAGTATGCAACACTCACTACCCCTGGGCATAAGGGATGAAAAGTAGGCAAAATAAGTGCAGGCCTCAGACACTGCCTCTCCTCAAAATGGCCCCCTTACACCCCAAGCACATGTTGCCTGTACCAGCCAGCACTCAAGATGGCCACCACCACCACCCACATGGCCAGTCCACATCAACAGTACACCCCCCAAAAACAGAAAAACAGCCAGAAATCACCACAATCCAATGCCATCCATGATGTTTACATCAAAGAGAGTGAGACAACACCACAGGCACACTCAGTCCATGCACCACCACCACCCCTGGGCAAGCAAAAGGCCACACCAGCAGCCCCCCAAAAACGACAAAAAACAATAAAATAAGCACAATCCCAGCCCATCCATGGCCTCAATTATGTTTAAATTCAAGAAGACATCCCACAGAAAGACTAGGCCCATGCAACACTCACCACCCCTGGGCAAAGGGCCACACCAGCAGGCCCAAAAAAACGACAAAAACCAATAAAATCTGCACAATCCCAGCCCATCCATGGCCTCAATGGTGTTTAAATTCAAGAAGACACCCCACAGAAAGACTAGGCCCATGCAACACTCACCACCCCTGGGCAAAGGGCCACACCAGCAGGCCCAAAAAAACGACAAAAAAACAATAAAATCTGCACAATCCCAGCCCATCCATGGCCTCAATGGTGTATAAATTCAAGAAGACACCCCTCAGAAACACTAGGCCCATGCAACACTCACTACCCCTGGGCATAAGGGATGAAAAGTAGGCAAAATAAGTGCAGGCCTCAGACACTGCCTCTCCTCAAAATGGCCCCCTTACACCCCAAGCACATGTTGCCTGTACCAGCCAGCACTCAAGATGGCCACCACCACCACCCACATGGCCAGTCCACATCAACAGTACACCCCCAAAAAACAGAAAAACAGCCAGAAATCACCACAATCCAATGCCATCCATGATGTTTACATCAAAGAGAGTGAGACCACACCACAGGCACACTCAGTCCATGCACCCCACCCCTGGGCAAGCAAAAGGCCACACCAGCAGCCCCCCAAAAACGACAAAAAACAATAAAATAAGCACAATCCCAACCCATCCATGGCCTCAATTATGTTTAAATTCAAGAAGACACCCCACAGAAAGACTAGGCCCATGCAACACTCACCACCCCTGGGCAAAGGGCCACACCAGCAGGCCCAGAAAAACGACTAAAAACAATAAAATCTGCACAATCCCAGCCCATCCATGGCCTCAATGGTGTTTAAATTCAAGAAGACACCCCTCAGAAACACTAGGCCCATGCAACACTCACTACCCCTGGGCATAAGGGATGAAAAGTAGGCAAAATAAGTGCAGGCCTCAGACACTGCCTCTCCTCAAAATGGCCCCCTTACACCCCAAGCACATGTTGCCTGTACCAGCCAGCACTCAAGATGGCCACCACCACCACCCACATGGCCAGTCCACATCAACAGTACACCCCCAAAAAACAGAAAAACAGCCAGAAATCACCACAATCCAATGCCATCCATGATGTTTACATCAAAGAGAGTGAGACCACACCACAGGCACACTCAGTCCATGCACCACCACCACCCCTGGGCAAGCAAAAGGCCACACCAGCAGCCCCCCAAAAACGACAAAAAACAATAAAATAAGCACAATCCCAGCCCATCCATGGCCTCAATTATGTTTAAATTCAAGAAGACACCCCACAGAAAGACTAGGCCCATGCAACACTCACCACCCCTGGGCAAAGGGCCACACCAGCAGGCCCAAAAAAACGACAAAAACCAATAAAATCTGCACAATCCCAGCCCATCCATGGCCTCAATGGTGTTTAAATTCAAGAAGACACCCCACAGAAAGACTAGGCCCATGCAACACTCACCACCCCTGGGCAAAGGGCCACACCAGCAGGCCCAAAAAAACGACAAAAAACAATTAAATCTGCACAATCCCAGCCCATCCATGGCCTCAATGGTGTTTAAATTCAAGAAGACACCCCTCAGAAACACTAGGCCCATGCAACACTCACTACCCCTGGGCATAAGGGATGAAAAGTAGGCAAAATAAGTGCAGGCCTCAGACACTGCCTCTCCTCAAAATGGCCCCCTTACACCCCAAGCACATGTTGCCTGTACCAGCCAGCACTCAAGATGGCCACCACCACCACCCACATGGCCAGACCACATCAACAGTACACCCCCAAAAAACAGAAAAACAGCCAGAAATCACCACAATCCAATGCCATCCATGATGTTTACATCAAAGAGAGTGAGACAACACCACAGGCACACTCAGTCCATGCACCACCACCACCCCTGGGCAAGCAAAAGGCCACACCAGCAGCCCCCCAAAAACGACAAAAAACAATAAAATAAGCACAATCCCAGCCCATCCATGGCCTCAATTATGTTTAAATTCAAGAAGACACCCCACAGAAAGACTAGGCCCATGCAACACTCACCACCCCTGGGCAAAGGGCCACACCAGCAGGCCCAAAAAAACGACAAAAAACAATAAAATCTGCACAATCCCAGCCCATCCATGGCCTCAATGGTGTTTAAATTCAACAAAACAGTTGTATCATGCACCCATAACCAACCCTGGTCCTACTGGATACTGTGGCTACCCACAATATAATTTATTTAATTTTCTGAAAAAGTTCCAAAATTGTACTTGCAGCAACTGTAATGCCCCAAACAAACTTACTTGTGAAAGTTGATTTCTAATCCAAAAGTGATCCAAAGACAGTCAAAAAGGCCTCAAATCCAAATATCCAGCAGCACCCACAAAAAGTAATCCTTCCAGCTCCAGATCCAAATGAAAGTGACCAGGAGATGGACAAAGCACTGGGAGGAGCCTGCTGGACAGGAACAGGAAGTTGGAGACTGTGGGGCACTTCCTTCCTCCCCCCCCCCAAAATGGACTCCTTGCAAAAAAAAAGGCCATGCAAATGTCAACCTGAGGAGTGATTCTGATAAAAATCATAATTTTCTGAAGGTTTATCCTGTTTGCTGGTGATTTTCTTGTGCGAAATTGCAAAATCTCTATTTCGCAAGTGCGAGATTGTTCCTTTCCGCCGCAACTACGTGTTCGCAATTGCGAACTCTCGCGAGGTGTGCTGTGCAAGGTGGCAAGCCGCGAGTACGTATTCGCGGGCGACAAACTCCCGCGGGAACACGCAGCAAGATCTAAAATGGCGCGTCACTCGCAAAGAAAAACAACTCGGCAAACGCTAAAATGACGGAAAGTGAACGCCGTGCACCACGCCGCGCGCCGCAACCAAGCAAAAAATCCGCCGCGAGCGGATTCACGGATTTTCGACAAATTCGCGAGAGTTCGCGGATTGCGAATTTGCCGAAAATCCAAAAAATCCGCGATCGGAGCGGATTTTACGCCCATGCTTAATGATGAGGCTCAACAAGAAGTGGCGGATACTGCTGCTGATGAAGACTCTGACAACGACGACCCAGTCATCATAAAGGTCACTGCAGCCCCAGCGGGCATGCAGCAAACAGACATTTTGACCCTAGCCCGAAAAGCTGCTGAGCGTGATGACGATGATGTTGTCGACGAGGAGGCAGTGGAAACACCACAATCATTGGAGTTAAGTACACCAACTCGTACCGCTTCCATATTTCTTTCTCACAAGAAGGGACCTCCATCCACCTCGACCTTAATTAGTGGCGGTGAAAGTGCACAACGTACAAAAGTTGGGCAATCCAGATCCTCCACTTCATCTTGCATTAACAGCATGACCACCACCACCAGTATCGCCGCCTCCTCCAGGCCCCACAGACACTTCAAGTCCTCAGTTTGGGACTTCTTTACTGTTTGCCCAAAAAGGGAAAAGTTCGCCATTTGTACCCTTTGTAAGCTTGCAGTTAGTCGTGGTAAGTCAGGTACCAACTATGGTACCGGAGGCCAGAGAGGTCATCTTAGGAGACAGCACACTGTCCAATGGTTTGCGCACCTAAAGGCGATCAAGGAAGCCCGAATTGGAAGTCAAGAAAACGTTGATGTTGCATCTGATGATGACGAGGAGGAAGAAGACGTGTCAAACACTTCACTTACACCCAGTACCCCTGTCAGCAGCAAACCCAATGTGAGGCACACTAAGAGTGTTGGAGCGAGTGAGACACCAACGCGCAAAAGTTCACCAGCGAGCATAATTGGGTCAACGAAGTCATTATCATCCCGTAAATGCTTGGTCCAGGGCAACATTAGAACCATGTTTTCTTCAGACGCGCCATATGAACGCAACCACCCACTGACGCGTCTGTATAACACTAAGCTGGCTAAAATGCTAGCTGTGGACCTTCTCCCTTTTTCTTTTGTAGAAGCGGTAGGTTTTCTAGAATTAGTGGCAACGCTCTGCCCTAAATGGAAGGTTCCTAGCCGGTTCTATTTTGCCAGAGTTGCGGTTCCAGCACTACATGAAGATGTGCTGGAGGCGATTGGGCCAGCTTTGCAGAAGAGTGCTGTTCACACAATACATCTGACAACAGACATGTGGACCAGTGGCGCAGGTGCTGATTACATGTGCATCACTGCACACTGGGTCTCTTTTTCAGGTGTTAAAGCAAAGCTAAACGCAGGTGTTGACCCGGACCAAGTTTTTAAAGCTGCTCGGAAACATGCAACACTAGCCATGTTTGGCTTGGAGAAAAGTCACACATCACAAAACATTTTGGACGAGTTTAACAAAAAGGTCTTTCACTGGCTGTCCCCAAAAAAACGCCAGATTGGTTATGTTTCCACGGATAATGGCGCCAATGTAGTTAAGGCCATGGCGCTGGGTGACTATTTCAGAGTGCCGTGTTTGGCGCACTGTATCAACCTGGTAGTTCAAAAATTCTTGAGTGATAAAGACAGTCCAGCGTGCGAGGTAATGGCCACCTGCCACAAAATGTGCAACCATTTCAGCCATTCTTTTAAGGCCCGGAAGCATCTGAGGAGCCTGCTACTTGAACGTCGAATGCCAGTGAAAGCACTCATCCAGGAGGTGGCAACACGTTGGAACTCAACCTTCTACATGCTTGAGCGTCTGTATGAGCAGTATACGGTACTCGATCACTATTTCTTAAAAGAGGGTACAGCTCAGAAGGACCTGCGGATGGGTGCGGCGCAATGGGACATAGTTAAAAGCCTGACAGACATGCTTCGTCCTTTTGAGTTCTTCACGCGTGCAGTCAGCCAGGAGGACTGTAATTTGGGAAAAGCTATCCCATTGTTGTGCATGCTGGAGCACCAACTGAAGGCGGTGTCTTCTGAGTTAGAAAAAGATGAAAAAAACAAAGACCCTTTTCTTTTGTCGGAGAAATTATTAGAGCGCCTACGTGGTAATGAACGTCTTAAAAAGATCAACTCAGAACAGCATTACATTTGTGCTACTATTCTGGATCCACGCTACAAAAAGGCGCTGGCAGGCCAAGCATTCTTTCCTTTTGCTGATGAAGATGTTAAAAAGTACAAACGTTGGCTAGCCTGGTCAGCCAAGAGGTTTGAAAAAGAACGGCAGGATATTGAAGGAGAAGGCAGTACATCAGCATCAGCATCAGCAGGCCATCCCCAGTCAAAAGAATCCACTTCTGCACCTGTGGCTGTGGCACAAGTGACCTCCCAGCCGTTAAAGACACCGGCAACCGGATCATCTGCACCACACACAAGAGTAACAGTGGCTGCTGAAGAGGATTGGCTAACTTTGCTTGGGTATGGTTCTCGAAAAAAGGTCACAGGCACAGCAAAAAGTAAGCAAAGTGGAGGAACCGTTGAGGACCTTGAGTCGATGGTGCAGGACTATCTGAATGACTCAACAGAGGTCTTTCTTAATGATGAGCCATTGCAGTATTGGCATGGGAAAAACCAATTGTGGCCACAGCTCTCCAACCTGGCTATAAACTATTTGTCTTGCCCACTCTCAAGTGTGTCTTCTGAACGTGTTTTCAGTGCTGCTGGTGGCATTGTAACTCCCAAACGGAGCCGCCTCTCGCCCAAAAATGTGGAGAGGCTAACAATGATCAAGATGAATCAGCACCTCATACCACCAGATTACAAAGTACGAGAAAGCACGCCGCATGAAGACGAGGAGGACGGCAACGTAGATGAGGGGATTTGTTCTCTGTTCGGTGACGCTGACCTCATCCTGTCTGAATTCGCAGAGTATGATGACGAAATCTTCTTCTTATTCCCTGACACCGAGCCCTGAAAATGAGACAATGAATCAATAACTTTCTTTTTCGTCCTTATTCACTTTTATTCCTGTGTGTCGGTCTTTCTTTGTTTTGCACAGTTAATTTAATTCAAACTTTAATCACCTAATCCCAAAAACAAGCCCATCAGCAGAACTGTCTTCACTTGTTTGCTTATTGATTTGAAGGTGCCGCAGTCTACATTCCTCAGGTTCACAAGTTCAGAAGAACATGCTCCTCTATCCTCCTCCTCCTCCTATTTCCCTCAAAGCAGAGGGCTGGATTACGCCCAATGAAGAAAGACTCAGCACTTGTGGGGGTGTTCTACTTCTTTGCGGGTGAGTTGACGGCTCTGGGCCCATTGCTGTGAAGCTCTAATAACGGATAAAAGTGTTTTGGACCAAATATGAGGTGGAAATTTCTTGCCGTTTTTGCTGACTTGCTTGCCTTTGAGGTGCTCTTTGGCGGGGTTCCGGGTGTTTGTGGGTGAGTTTTGGGGTCTGGGAGCACTGCTGCGACAGTCTAATCGTGATTGCATTTGCTTTTCAGGAAATCCGTGGTGGAAAACAGGAGTTATGATGATGACCTAGCTGCACAGCGCGTTTGGACCGAAGGCGAGAGATATTGTAAGTATGAGATTTTGCTTTTTGGCTGTTTGGGGGTGTTGTCGCGTGCTTTTTTGCGGGTGGGTTGGCGGGTCTCTTGGGGCATTCCTGGGAAGGTCTAATACCGGATAGAAGTGGTTTGGACAAAATCCATAAGGAAAAGCCTTTTTTTTGCTATTTCTTCTGACATCTTGCTCAATGTAGCGTTTTCGGGGGCCTGTTTGGGGGGCTTCCTGGTGTTTGTGGATGGGTTGCGGGGTCTCTGTCGAAGCACTGCTGCGACAGTCTAATCTTGATTGCATTTGCGTTTCAGGAAATCCGTGGTGGAAAACAGGAGTTATGATGATGACCTAGCTGCACAGCGCGTTTGGACCGAAGGCCGAGAGATATTGTAAGTATGAGATTTTGCTTTTTGGCTGTTTGGGGGTGTTGTCGCGTGCTTTTTTGCGGGTGGGTTGGCGGGTCTCTTGGGGCATTCCTGGGAAGGTCTAATACTGGATAGAAGTGGTTTGGACAAAATCCATAAGGAAAAGCCTTTTGGCACTTTTTGTAACTTAGGGTTCGTTAGGGTTAGCCCTAGCAGCAGGATTGCATGTGTTTCGGGGTGTTCTAGATTTTTGCAACTGAGTTCTGGGGTCTTAGAGCACTCTTGGAGCGATGCTGGCTATGGATACTTTTGCTTGCTTGCAAGTGGTTTGAATACAATCCACGGTGGGTAAGGGTGTATTTGGGCCTACTTTTACTTTCAAAGTACGTTTTGTCACCATTTTTCTGCTAGGCCTCGTTTTTTTGAGATCTGATTGGGGGTCTTCTACATTTTTGAGACTGGCTTTAGTAAAGGTCTTGGTGGGAGCATTGCTGGGAAGGTCTAATTTTGTTCTAAAACACAGTTTACAGTACACCTAGCTTGAGGGGAAAGATCCGCTAAATTAATTTGGCCATACTTATTTATCCTTAAAAAGGTGACTCAGACAGATTACGCAATTTAAAAAATATTGTACTGTCTATTAGGAAAATCAAAGTGTGACTTTTTGCACCACACAGCGTACATACCTTATATTTATTTATCAGTGGTATTGTAATAGCACTTCCTGTTTTCCGTTCAATAATTACAGGCCGGGTTTCAGTCAACATCCGCCAGGCAGGCAGTGGACAGGGTGTCTTCTGTTAGTGGTCACTGGTCACCAACATTGATGGACGAAGAGTCAGCTGGAATGGAGGAGTGCCGCTAATAAGAGGAATTGTTTGCTGCATGCAACTTACTTACCAAATTCAACAGGACAACTCCAACAACATACAGAATACAGATACAGTATCCATTGTTTTCTTCTATGAGTGTGACTGCATGTGGTTAGCTTTAGTTTGTACCCAAAGATTTCTTTATCTTCAATTATTGTTTGTCCATGCTGTGCTTTTTTTTCTTCTCTCAACAAAACCTACCCAAAAAGAAACCCCCATTCCCATCCATTTTCCAAACCCTAACCCTCTTCCCCCGGGCTGTGTGGTTTTGCTTGATGTCTGACTAAATGACATCAATAATTCCACACACTTGCTGGGGAGGATAAGGTCATAGCAACAGGCTGGTGAAGGAATACGAGGATATATTCTAGACTTACTCAGCTTCAGTACTATTTCTTGTAGTAGTAGGAACCAATGTCAAATAAATTCAACGCAAGTACTAGTTATACTTGCAATACTTTACCATTTGTTAGGCTACATTGTGGCACTGTTCTAGTGTACTGTCACCTGCTATATTCTCTATCGTACCGTAACCGTTGTAATGCTACAGTAAGGACAAACCAGGTTTCGTTTTCTTTTTTTCCATAGGCATGCAACTGCCACTGCGTCACACCACTAGTACCACCGCAACGAGGAAATTTCATCCGCCCAGGATTGCCAACCTTAATCCCCATTTCCCGTGGAGCCAGCCCTGGGCCTAGCCCTAATTTCTAACACAAATTACAGGTAAGATAAGCGTTTGGTGGGAGGTAGTATAATGGAGTATTAGGAGTAGACGAGAGATTGACGGTAGTACTACTAAAGTCCTAGGACTCTTCAGGAAAACAAACTTACTGTTAAACCCCCACCCACCAGACTGAAAAGCAGTAAAAAACAGGTATGGTCAGATAAAGTTTAAAAAAGTATATTTATGTAGCCCTAACAAAATAATCTCCCTCAAGACCCTCCCTAACCCCAACGATTGTCTTTGAAAAGTCCCAAAAAGAACCCAACTCCCAAATCCCACCCCCCAAAAGTCTCTAAAAAAAAGGGCAAGGGACACTCCACTACTGGAGGGTGCTGGTGAATTTTGCGGCCAGGGCATCATACTCCTTGCGGAGGGTGGCATGGTCGAAGCGGAGGCCCTCCACCAAGTTCTTGTACCTAAGGACCTCCTGCTCCAGGTAGGACATTCTGACTCCTAGGCGGCGCTGGCGTGCCTTGCAACTCCTGTGGGGGGCAGCTGGTCTTTTTGCTGCTTGGCGGTGGCGGTTGGCTTTGTTAGCCCGGCTCCGTACCGCTGGAGCACTGCGCTGGCTGGCAGCCCGTGGGGGCACGGAGGAGGATGCAGCTGTCCCAGTGGAGGATGTTGTGGTTCCACCGGTTGACTGCGTGTCCTCCTCCTCCAGGGCCACTAGCCGCCGATATTCGGCGACAGTGGCATCCAGCCTCCGTTGCCGGGCCATTCGAGCCTGCTCCCTCCGTGATGTCGATTTGGAAGGAGCAACTATATGAAGAAAGAAAGACATAGTCTGTAACCAATGCTCCTTAACATTAATAACACAAAGTGATTGAGCCGAAAGTTGTGTCACAGTACAAGTAGCAAATTGAAAGCACAGTACATAACTATTGAGGACAGTATCTATCTAACCTCCCACTTCTGCATCCTTGCTCTAACATTAGTGGGAGTTTAATGAACAAATTCTACGACCACTATGGACTTCCATTACAGTCGACTATGACAGTACACCAGTCTTATTCTTATTCTTCTCTCTTGTTTAGGAAAATTGGTACGTTATCTTATGCAAGCCGGCAGAATGCCAGCGCAGTGAACTTGCACCCGAGAAAAACAGACGCACACCATGATGAGTGAGACAGACTTGCGTTACTGTACCGGTCAAGTACATGCAGGTGGTGAAGCTATTACTTTTCTATTACGGGTGGCACTGAGAATACTCTGTTACAAGGGCTACTGCTTAATTAATTTACCTTTCACCCTACAGTGCAAATGAGTACTAGAAAAGGAAAATGAAGAAGCTAAATAATTTGATTATCTATCACTTCACATGGGATGTATTTGTTGACATATGGGATGACTTTAGGTGCTTTGCTTATTATTGAGTGAACAGTGATACACCCACACATGAATGACGTACTACTACTAAACTTAAGTTATTAAGAGAGGTACAGAGTGTCCACCGTAATAACCGGATATATGCTGTGCTTGCAGTTGCAATACAAACTACTGCTACTATTCATGGTAGTATTGGACAAATTTACAATTTATATTCCTTGCCTTCCCTACACTGGAACGGACGTGCGGGTGCGGTGTTACATGCTCTTCAAGGTAACACCTAGTTCATCCAGTGACCATCTACTCTCTCTAGATACACATGTGCTATCTAAGAGTCAGATAATACCATGCTCCAGGCATCCATCCATTCAAAGTATATGCACACATACAGTTTCTGTTTCACCCACCCAGGCTGTTGTCCTTCCACCCATCCTTGCTTCATCATTGACCCAGCCATGCACCATACCATATTCTTTCCTTCCCAGCCACCTCGGGGGCCAAGCAAACACATATCATTCTTCTTTGCCAGCCATCATAAAATTTCTCGTCCTTCCACACTTACTTACACCCTTCTTTCGCTTTTCGTTCATCCCATCCATCAAGTTCATCTAAGATCTTATTGGGATTCTTCTCACCAAAAACTTCACAGCTAAGTCGAAGTACATTTAGAGGAGGCTACTACCTGGTTGATTTATAATACACCTGTGCAGAAAGCACACTATGCAGTCTTCAATCTCAATAAGTAAGGAATATATAGCTTACCTCTTCCCGCCACCACCTTGCCTTGCACCGCCTCCTCCCCAGAGTCCTCGCCCAACACCACCACCTCCGCGCTGGCCCCGCCACCAGATTTTCCACCTACAAAGTACATTTAAGAATGTTAGAATACACCACTCACTACTATATAATATTTGGTCTAGGAGGAATAAACAAATGTTAAAAAAACGAAATACAATGTAATAATTTGTAACTGTCTACTCTAAAGTAAAAATGTCCCTTTTTCCACAAGAAATGTGTCCAATTAATCGTTAGCACTAAGCACTTTTCCATTTTCAGTTAAACTTTTACTTTTATGACAAATTTGATTTTAATAAATGTGTTTACTTTTAATAAAGCTTTTAAACTTAAATAGACTCTGTGGTTTTTGGTCCTCCAGACTAGAGTGGATGAGCTAAAGGTTTTGGAATTTTTGCAAGCATAAGTGCCTCTGGCACTTCTTGACTCTGACTCCGTACTCTTGTCCTGCGTTGGATAATCTAATGATCATTGGGGATCAATCATCGGTGACTTTGGGAGCTAAATGACTCTGCCACACTATCTAGTCATTAAGGAGATTGGGGGTTCTTCAAAGTCTGATATCACTGAGGTATGTGGAAAGAAAGTCTACCTGCGCCTATTATAATTGATAAACAATGCACTATTTAGTGTTCATAGTTTGGTTTGTGCAGATTTGTCCCTGCAACAGTAGTAGAATGGATTGTCCTCCTATCCAAACCAAAAGTAAAGTAATATCTTATTCTTTCTTGGTGGTCATCACCTTTTTATTGTTGGCAATTGTCAAAGCATAAACATTTAGAAGACTTGAAAAGACATTATGGACAATCCCAGAGGACTGCACTCAGTGCATAGAGCTATTGCTGACTAGAATGGGAGTCCAATGGAATTGCCAAATGTTCAATCTTAGTTAGCTACACAGACAGACTAATAAGAATAATCTAGTAATACCACAGGGAGTCATAGTCGAGGCAGGATAAGAATTTAGATCCAGTCTACAAGAAGATCAAAGACGATTTAGAAAAAATCGAATGAGGAACGCTAGGAAAAAATAGGTACTCTATATTAAAATTAAAACTTACTGGGGCCAGCAAAGGAGCCCTCGCCTGCCCGATCCTGGCCTGCATCCTCCTGAACAGCAGCCTCCTCCTCCTCCTCCTGTGTCCTCTTGCCCTTGGGGGGAGCTGATGTACAACATGAAAGAAAGAAAGACCAGAAAACATGGATGAGATTTGTCAACCAAATCAAACATTTCAAAAGAACAATAACAAAATATTTTGGAGAAATAGCAAATAGATAGACAACTATTCCACGGGATATATTGACCTATCTCATGTGGTATACTACGTTATTCGTATTGCCTGATTTGCGGACCGTTGACTTTGAAAGTTCCTATGTAACTCACTAAACAGACTACTAAAAAGGTTTGCCTAGGCCTGGCAGGCAGCAGTCCGCAGCACGCGAAGTGACCGACAAAGTCCATCCTGCTTGCAGATCAGTGAATACTCAAACTATCAATCCACCGACCACCACCACTATTTCTTCTTATAGCCATGTGTCTAAAAGGAAGTACTGGACTTCAGTCTGGTGGGGCTGATTTAGAAGTCCCTTGCGGCTCACATTCCTCCATTCCTCCGGCGCAAGGGAGGGCGTTCCTGCGCAGGAACGAATCCTAAAAGTGGCTGAGGGAAATCTACAAGATGTCAATCAGTCACTTTTAGGACAATGATGCGTGATTGAAACCCTGCGCCTGCTTGAAGCCGACGTACGGCTTGATGCAGCATTGGGGAGATAGGGCACCCCAGAGCATTGCTGGAGCTGCGCCATCGTTGGCACGCAACTCCAGCAATGCGCCGCCTTTACGGCACAGATGCGTAAGGCTTCTGTGACGTTTTGGGCCCATGGGTGGTGGTGGTGGCATGGCGCACAATTACTGCCGCATCCCTGCTACTTTGCAGGGATGCGCCGGTAATTGAAAATATGACCCTTAGTGTCTAGCATTACGCAGTTCTTTACACTACACTCATACATAATTTCTCAGGCCAATGAAATGAACACAAAATACAAAACAAATAAGCATAGTAGCAAGCAAGGCTACTGAGAAGGAGAGCAGTGCACCTGAAATACATAGAAGATTTTGAAATATAATTTACCTACAATGTAATCGGCAGCATTATTGCTCTTGGTAAAGAACAAAGATTTGCAAATAACAGAGCCAGATAAAACAGAGTAGTGATGAAATAGCTAGAAATAGCTACTACTACTCACCAAGCCCGGGGACCTCTACGCCGAGCGCGTCCAGCAAGTCCCGTTCCCGGTCCATGACATCCGTCCAGCGGTGGGTGGCCTGGTTATAGGTGCGCCGGACCCCAGAGAGCTTAAACATGGCCCGGCACACCTTCTCCCACCGCTTCCGGCGCTCCCGGATGCCATAGCCGGTTGCGATCTTGCCGCCTCCCAGGATGGTCTTGGGGAGGCGGCGCTGGACGTAGAAGATTAGTGCGCCCACCTCCTCCGCGCTAAAGATCTCCCGTGGCATCACTTGCTCCCCCCTCAAACGCCCGCACGGGAGCCGGGCACGGGGTGCGGGACCCTTCCCCTTCTCAGGGTGCTTCCCGGCTCCCTTTACCATGGTCTGGGCAGAAATGAAGTTAAATGATAAAGAAGAAATAGAATAGGGAAGAAGAAAAGAAAAGAGTTTAAAAAAGTAGTTTAAAATTAACTAAAAGTAGCAGAAAACACAAAAATATAGAGCTAGAAAAATAGAGGGATAGATAATAAGTAAAATAGATCAAATAAACTTCAAACAAGCAAAGGATGGCAGAGATTCAGAGAGGATACAGAAAGCATGCCCAGAACCATAGCAATGAATGAGAAACAAGATGGCCGCGCCCATTCACGACCGCGTGGGTAAGTTCGCGCGAGATTTTCCTCGCGATCACGCGCGAAATTGTACTAGCGAGCAGCACACTTTGCGAGATTACACATAGCGGCCGGAAACGGAATTACGTCACGCAAACAAGATGGCCGCGCCCTGGTACGACCGCGTGGGTAAGTTCGCAAACGTATCACTACAAGCGCCTTGCGAACACGCAAAAAATCACGCGAACATACACGCCGCAAAAAAAAAATAGTGTATTCGCACGCATTCGCGGCTTCCGAAATCGATCTCGCACGGATTCGCGCCCCGCAAATTGCGCGAAATTGCAGAAAAACGATTTTTGCTAAAATGAAAGCAATCACCAGGTGCAAAAGTTCAAACTTAACATTAGTAACCATTCACTCTAGTGCTTCCTGAGGGGCCCCTCCAGAGTTCAGTTGCCTATTTGCAACTATTCTATGACCCTGCTATGACCCAAACAGCAGGCTCATAGAATAGCTACAAGTAGACCATAAAGGTCCTGTGAAAAAAATTGCACTGCAACAGAAAGCAAATTACAGATATGGAAGGAAGCAGGTGCCAGCCAGACTGGAAGTTTCAAAATTACTGACACATTAATCACCCCCAAATTAATTCATGGCAGTTGAAGAAGGGCAGGTGTGCTTGCTTTCACTGCAACAGAAAGCAAATTACAAATAAGGAAGGAAGCAGTTGCCAGCCAGACTGGAAGTTTCTAAATCACTGACACATTAATCAACCCCAAATTAATTCATGGCAGTTGAAGCAGGGCAGGTGTGCTTGCTTTTTTTCACCCCCATAATCTACAGTGATAAACAAACCTAATGGGTGGCAGTGAGGATGTACCAGAGGGTGGCATGGGTGTACCAGAGGGTGGCAGTGGTGAAACAGAGGGTGCTGTGAACCTGTGATGATAAACCAGACGTAGAAACAACATAGTCGCGGCCGTTGCGAGCCGAAAAGTAAGTTCGCAATTGCGAAATGGTCCACAAATCCTCGCGAACGCTCGCCAACACAAAAAACGTAAAAATCCGCAAATCCGCGAGAGTTCGCGTATTTTTGCGGATTGCGAATCCGTAAATTCGCAAATTCGCGTACGCGAGATCCGCTAGATCCGCCCATGCTAAACTGGTTATCACTTCATCCCAGTATGTATGCACCCGGGAACACTCCCAAGCTAGGTGTATGAATCCCGCATTTTCGACTACACACCTCCTGCATTTTCCCTCTTCTCTCAATCCTATTTTCCACAACTTGTGTGGAGTGTGATACACCTGGTGAATATATTTTAAATGAATGATCCTCAGATTACTGTTGGGGGTCAATTTCCCTGTTATCGCGCAGACCTGGTCCCACTCTACCTCTGTTAGCGGGGGGTCCAATATATTATTCCAACGTGTCAGACTCCCGTCTATTGCGCATGAAGTATCCGCCTGAACCGCTTTATACAATTTAGTTATCATTTTCTTTTTCGTGGGTGCTGTTATAACCAGCTGCAGCGCGAGTGATTGCGCCGGTTCTGCCGGAAAATCAGGATAATGTGCTCTAATGGCCTGTCGCAGTCTGTGACACGTAAACTTGAACAATAATGTCGGGTTTGCGATGTATGTTAGGTCGTCTTCCGTCATATACGTCCCCCCAGGATAGTGGTCCCCCATGGTAACTATTCCCACCTCTCGTAGGGATTGAATCGACCCCCTATCTTGCGCCACCGACAGTGCCACGTGTCCCTGTATAGGCAAGGCGGGTGCATACAATGGAAGTGTATGTGTTCTCTGCCCTATGGCTTGCCAGGCTGCTACCGTAATGTCTATTGTGTTTATTTCTGTTTTAGGTGTATGTCGACGAGCGTGTGTCAGTATGCCTTTCAGCGGTGTGGGATCTGCATCCCCCTGCTCCACTGCAACGTGTGGTGTAAATGCGTGGTGTTGAAACCAATAGTATGCGTATTGTGCTTGGCAGCAGAGATAATACAGGTATATGTCCGGCGCCTTGAAACCCCCCTTAGCGTATGGAAGCGCCAGTTTGCGCCAACTTATACGTGGCTGCTTCGCGCCCCATACCAGTCTAAGGAGTTGCGTTTGGATTGTCTTAAAAAAATGCGCCGTCAGTGGGACCGGTACATTACAAAACAGGTACAGTAGCTTAGGCAATATCACCATCTTTATAACAGCAATCCTATCTGCTAGCGACAACGGCAAACCCACCCACCTGTCCACCTGTGTAGTAATCGCCTCGTATGCTGCTCCGTAATTTTCAGTAATCACCACTTCTGGATCCCTGTGTATCCACACTCCCAAGTATTTCACCGGGTCTGTGGACCAGATGAGGGGGTATTCCATCACCGGGGATGTGGTAGCTGCAGTCAACGGAATAACCACTGATTTTTGCCAATTGATACTTAATCCAGAAAATAGACCAAACTTTATGTATTCCCTCAATAGTGGGGAAAGGTACACCGCCGGTTCTCGCACATACAGAACCATATCGTCAGCGTATAGCGATATCCCTACCGGTCTATTATCAAACTGCAACGCCACAGCGCTGTGTAACTGACGCACCTTACACGCTAGTGGTTCCAGGGCGATAGCAAATAATAACGGGGACAGCGGGCACCCCTGTCGTGTGCCTCTGCCTATTTGTAGTGGTTCAGACGTGTCTCCCCCGATGCGGACCCGTGCCGTAGGTTCCGCGTAGAGCAATTGTATCCACCGAACGAACATAACGGGGAAGCCCATTCTATGCAGTACATGTATCATGTAGCCCCACTCCACTGAATTAAACGCCTTTGCAGCATCTAATAGTAAAAAACAAAACAGGTGTGTGGAGGGTCATGGGGAATATTTATTGACCTGTCTGCTCGCTCCCCTGCAGCAAGATACACAATACACAAAAGAGCAGACCAGGTCTGAAGAAGGTGCGTAACCACAACAGTGACCGTGTGCCAGTGGTGGTGTATGCGTGACAAAGAGTTATTGAAGACAAAAAGCTGTTAGTAACAGAAAAGCTGTAACAATTCCCATCAGACCACCTTTCTGGTGGAATTTACGTCATGTGGGAATCGTTAGTTCTACCTTCCCAATTCCGACCATGTAGTGCCGGTGCAGAGATAGGTGTAAAAAAAGAGTTTTATGTTATCATGTACATCCTACAGTGATGTGGAAAACGTGCAGTGCTCAAATAATAATAATGGATAGAATTGACTACGCAGACTCCGAAGGACATTTAAACAGAAGTTCACGTGTCAAAGGATTAAAAACACGCCAGATAGTGTGACTACCCCTTGGCGCTGTGCAGTACGGTCGACATGTTTCAGCCGAAGGGTCATTTTACCCGGCTTTCTTCAGGACCTTAAAATCAGAACACCTACTGCAACTGTATTGAAAAATAACAGGAATGTACTTAAAAAATGTTGCATATATACCAAACGCATTAATGCTTAGATGTCCACTGGAGGGAGAGACACGTGTCTTCTTCCTATCAAGAGACAAAAGACACAAAAGAACAACAAAGGTATGTCAAACAACACTAAATACCACGCACACACTCACATACACACACAGCCACCATCTGGCGACACTTGCAAGAATAATTGACATTCTGCATTGTAACAAGCATAGTAGCTTAATCACCCTGAGGCATTTCCTCACGGTGATACTCACCCAGCTTTGTGTGGGTGATGGCCTCACCTCACCCGGCGACCGCTCGGGAGTATGAGGCCCCGCTCTACAGTGTAGAAAAAGAGAGGACACAGTAAGCACACCACTTTACAGTGCCCAAGCCAATGGCTCTACACATATAACCTAACAGACGTGTGATAGTAATACAACCGTCATACCAAACACTGGAGAACACAAGGAAAGCCAAAGAGTGCATCGATATCGCACATCTTTCAATATTCATAAATCAGGGCACTGTCCTGACAACACTGTATGTCTCTAGATGGTATCTTTCGGGCTTGTACTTGGGCAGTGTTGGTCAAAAGGGGACTTCTTGAAGAACACAGTACTCTAGTATTGAAGGGGGGTACTGAGAGGCGTCTATGGGTAACTGTCTAGGCCACTCAAAATCATAGATACCTAGGCTAAACTTAGGCTGTGAAAATTTGTTAAACCGGCAATGTTAACACCCAAAACCAGAATCTGATGGAAAACGGGGCCAGTCTGGCTCCTTATGAACTTAATACCACAACAGGAAATGACTGGACTAGTCCCTTTAAATAA
Organism: Lissotriton helveticus; assembly: GCF_964261635.1. Classification (NCBI taxonomy): domain Eukaryota; kingdom Metazoa; phylum Chordata; class Amphibia; order Caudata; family Salamandridae; genus Lissotriton; species Lissotriton helveticus. The sequence continues at coordinate 199,220,925 of NC_136071.1, forward strand.
GTCCAAAGTCATGTCGAGCAAGAGCACCAGGCGACTCACCTGTCCGTCGGTGTCCTCGATCCTGAAACGAGCGGAAGTGGAGGTGTATGTGCTACCATCTTACCTCCTTTAATAGACACCGGTGATTGGAGAACGAGTCTTCCATGATTGGATAATGAGTCTGCCATGGTGTGAAGATTGAGCAAAGTTGTGAGGTTGCCAAAAGGTCGCGCGAGGGAAGCCACTGCTTCTGCGCGCATGCGTAGAGAATGCTCTGGAATTCAAGACCACTGTGCTATTGCGCATGCGTGGAAGAATTGGAGCGCAGAAAAACGGCAAAACACATCGCCGTTTTTTTTGCACACATTAGATGGAAAATATCCTTTACTTCTATGAGGTTACAAGTTCAGGTTCAGTGTTAATTCAACTAGACCCACTGTATACTGAGATTTGTTAAGCCTGCCCCAAACGGAGACACCCGGAACCGCTGCGAGGAGGCACTCATCTCGCAGGTCTTGCCATTAGCATCTTGCCTAAACCACTGAACGCGCATTTGTGTGTGAACACAAGAATCTTGACACTTACTACGGATCGTCCGACTTAGTTACTCCAGCACCTCGAAAGTGGAGGCTTTATTTTACTTCATTTGTGGCATTTATTCACTGGAGTCACTTGGAGCACTGTTTCTTCAACGTAAAGCATCGCTTAAACCACATGACCCTTGGATTCTGGAGCCACATCCACCAACGAGCGTCTACCTGGTCTCGAGCAGGGGCCGGGTCGGAAGTATCACCGGCTTAGCGACCTGTGGTCCATTTCCTGCGCGCTACAGCCCTGATGAGTCGTGCAAGCATTGTTACCGCTTGACGACGAAACACGTGTCGGCTGGCCATCCATACGATTAAAGAGGAATCGCACTACATCGCTTCCCCTTTGTTGTTCTGAACTCTGTTACTTGTACTCATTTATGCCCATTGAGACATCTCTCTCTGTACTGTTTATTGGTGTGCATTTGGTTTTTGTTCTTGTATTGTTTAGCGTGTGCTCTGCACACCCTTAGAGGGGTTTAGGGCCTTTTTCCCTTCGCCTACTTGCACCCAGACCTAACCACTTCCTACACTAACGTGTGCTGTGCGCCCAGCATTTCCCTGGACTTCTAAAAAACCCCAGTTCTTCATAGCCTTTACCAAACGGAGACACTGCTCCTCTGACATGCGCCCGGCGGACCTCACCAGACCGGGTTCGCCGGGTCAGTGGGATGTAAAGACCATCATTACTGGGTGGGAAAAGCCGTGAGACTAAATATGTATTGTTTTATGGAACATACTTTATAGAGTAATTTCTCAAGTAGTTGTCTTAAAAAGGGACAGCAGGCGGTGTCTAACCGGCAGGAACAAGACCTCTAGTATCGAGGTCATGTACACTGTCATGCGTCACTATGTGGTAAAAAGGTGACTTAACCCCATGAAAATATTGTATTGCACAATATTGAAAAACAGGAAGAGGGGAAAAAAATATTATTTTCTTTGTGTTTCAGTGGTGGCAGACAAACGAATAAACACACACTTCAGTTGGGTGAGCTGAAGGATGCAAACAAAACTGCGTTTGCATCTTTGTTAAATCGACCCGCAACTAAACAGTTGCACTTAATACTAAAAAACAAGACAGGTGTGTGGAGGGTCATGGGGAATATTTATTGACCTGTCTGCTCGCTCCCCTGCAGCAAGATACACAATACACAAAAGAGCAGACCAGGTCTGAAGAAGGTGCGTAACCACAACAGTGACCGTGTGCCAGTGGTGGTGTATGCGTGACAAAGAGTTATTGAAGACAAAAAGCTGTTAGTAACAGAAAAGCTGTAACAATTCCCATCAGACCACCTTTCTGGTGGAATTTACGTCATCTAATAGTACCGCGACTGCTTGGAGTTCAGGGTTTAACACATGCAGCATGGCAAATATGGTTCGTAGATTCAGGGACGTGGACCGATCTGGTATAAAGCCCGCCTGATCTGGTAGGACCAGCAGAGGCATCAGTGGCTGCAACCTGGTGGCTAGTATCTTTGCTAAAATTTTAGCATCGATGTTTATGAGCGATAGAGGGCGATAGGAATCACACTTCTCCGGTGGCTTGTCCTTCTTCAAAAGTGTTATAATTAACGCCTGTCGAAGTGACGGGGGCAGCTTGCCCTCTTCATAGGCCTCAGCATACATTGCCAATAGATGGGGTGCGAGGAGCTGAGCATGCGCTTTATAAAATTCTGCCGTCAGCCCATCTGGTCCAGGCGCCTTCCCATTCGGGAGTGTGTTAATGGCCGCCACGACCTCTTCTTCGTCCACCGGTAAACTGAGGTATTTCCTATGATCATCGGACAGCCACGCGCACGCAACGTCCTCTAAATAGTCCCTTAGAGCCAGCACTTCAGTGTCGCTCTTGGACTTGTATAGTGTTTCGTAGAATCGCCTAAACGAATCCCCCACTTCCTTAGGAGTGTTGTATTCCACCCCCTGATCATCTACTATACGCTCTATAGGAGGCTGCATGGCTCGTCGCGTCAGTTGGGCCGCTAGTGATCTGCCCGGTCGCCCACCTTCCCCATATCGTCTGGCCATGTATCGTTTGGATAGGTATTTAATCTCCGTGTCTGCGAGTTCATTATACTCATCCACCAACTCTCGCATATCCATCAGCATCTGCGCATCATGCTCGGCATCATACTGCGTTTCAAGCTCCCTTAATCGCCTCTCAAGCTTGTGCAATCTATTGCGAATATCCTTCAAAATCCCAGCTGCCGTGCCAATACACCCCCCCCTAATTGTGACTTTGAATGCCTCCCATAGCGTCCCTTCACTGTCCACTGATCCCTCATTCTCTGCCAAGTACATCTCAATGGCCTTCCTGATCCTGTCTGCATATAGAAGGTCTAATAAGGCCTCTGCGCGAAACCTCCACGTGAATGGTGGCCTCTGGTTTTGGGGGATGTTCATCGTTATCAGTACGGGGTTGTGATCAGAAAGCGTTCTGGGTACAATATTAACATCAACCACCCAGCAGTTTACTTCATCACTGACTAGCCAGTAATCTAATCTAGACCACCCATTAGTCGCGGGTGTTATGTGTGTGCCTGCCAGTGTCTGTGGATGTCTCGTGCGCCATGCGTCCTGTAGCCCAAACTCCAGCATACCATCTTTCACACACTTAGCAACTCTGCCCATTCTAACCCCTAGTGGATTCGACTTGTCCAATGCGGGATCTAAATGTGTGTTCAAATCCCCACCCCATAATATCGCTGTGTCTGGCCATGTCCGTAGTACTCTGTACATATTCAAATACGCAGTTGTGTCGTCCACTACTGGTCCATAAAAGTTTATGATTGTGACTTTGACATGTCCTAGCTGTCCCAACACCATCGCCCATCTGCCCTCCTTGTCAGTTGCTGAGTCCAGTTCCTGAAATAACACCCCCTTTTTTACCAAAATAAGCACACCCCTGGCGTATGAAGAGTAGGAGAACGCCAATCTGTACGCTGCCCATCTTTTCGCTACTCTAGCTTCTGTTACCCCCGTTAAATGTGTCTCTTGAAGTAGCGCTATTGAAGCATTCTGCCTGTCTAGCTGCGCCAGTACCTGTCTTATTTTCTGTGGCGTGTTCAGGCCACGTACATTCCACGATATTGCCCTGCACACCTCACCCCTCACGTTAGTGGTGCTCCCCATCCTGGGTGATTATTAGTCAAATAGTTGTACACTGTGCATTCACCCCCTCTTCCGTGCCCTATAGAAGAAGTACATTTAAGTGCCCCAACACTACAAACTCTGACAACTTTCCCCCCCCTCCCTCCACCCACTTTAGCACACCCCAATCGCTAAAGACATGACCCCTTTCAAACACCCCATCCAAACGTAACTTAAGAACAGTGCAGTCCATTTGGGGATTACCCATTGGGGGTCGTGAGCGCTTCTACCACTCCCAGATTGTATAAAGGGAGGGGAGCCATCGAATCACAATTAGTCCCTCTTACCCCTCTCGTGGCAATCTCTTCACGTGTGTCTCACCCGCCTATGTCCATAGCGCCCCCACAGGCACTCCTGGTCTCATTCCGCCATTGGAGAAATAACGTCTCTGATAGCACATATTATACCGTTCGTGCAGATCATTCATCTATGTCCGAGGCGCCCTCTGCGTTAGCCTGTCTTTGATTCCGCTGCAGTGTCTTAGCATACTCCATAGCCTGCTTGGGCGTCGCACATATTTTACCCTTTTCATACGTGCCGATTCGCAATCTCGCCGGGTAAAGCATGGCATATGGGATCTGCTCCTTTTGCAGCAACTTCTTCACTGTTTGGTACTCTTTGCGGGCCACTTGGACCGCAGGTGTGAAGTCCGGATAGAAAGACAGCACGTTTCCCTGATGAGTGACGGATCCCTTCTGTCTGGAGATTCTCAGAACCGTGTCTCTATCACGAAAATTCAGCACCCGTGCTATTATCGGCCTTGGGGTCGCTCCTGGCGGAGGCCTCGCCACCAAATATCTGTGTGCGCGTTCAATCGCGAACAGGGGCGACAGCTCGTCCTTTCCGCATACTTCCAGCAGCAGGGTCTCGACGTAATCCTCCAGTTTGCCCACATTCGTGGACTCCGGCAGCCCCAAAATACGTATATTATTTCTTCGGGAGCGCGCTTCACTCTCCTCGCTCCTTGCCTGTATGACCTCCAGCAGTTTGGCAAACTCATTAGTCTTGTCCGCGACCTGTTGAAGGCCATCCTCCGCATCTGAGATTCGCTGTTCCGCCTCGTTCAATCTCACTGCGTGCTTGTCTAACTTTGACGAGAAGTGATCCATTCTGCCCGTGAGCACTTCTATCTTGCCATCAATAGTCTGTAAGCTCTGCTGTATCGCCACTAGTGTTTTTGCAATATCGTTGCTATGCGTCGCAGTTTCTCCGCGCTCCGTGTCCGGTGCCGAGTCGCGCCGCTGCCGCCCCCCTTTGCGCAGCTCAAAATTCAGTTTCGGCTGCGTTTTGTCCGGCTTCCCCATTGTCACCAGCCAGAGGACACACACCCTTAGGTCCGCGACAGCGGGGCCACCTCTCCGTGTACTTTCGCCGCTGTTAAGCGTTGCCCTTGCAGTCCCGCGCTGTCCGCCGAGGTCTCTCTATAACAGTGTCTTTAATGCTCCTTCAGACACCAGTCTGTAACGTCACAATGTGGGGGACTAGTATTGGCTCCAGACGTGCGCTACGCCGCGGTCTGCACACACGGTTTCGATTATTCCCCGGTGTCATCAACTCCTAGCTGCGTGTTTCTGTCAGCTCAGTCTCTTGTACCCAGCTGAGCTCAAGGTTGGGCCTCACGAATTCTGCGGGTGTCTGCCCACTGTGTCTACCTTCTTCTCTCCTCAGTTACCGGCCAGCGCTCCCACCACTGATTAGGTTCCAGAGGCCCCCACGAGCCAGAGGTCCATATATTGTCCCCTCGTGTCTCCCGGTATCCTGGGCTTCGGCCTGATGCACTCCCTGTTGGTGGCAAGGGGGGGACCCCACTGCACTGCGTGTATTTAGCTGCGCTCGGGGGGGCCGGAGCGGGGACCCAGCGCCTTGCTCTCGTTAGCCCCGCAGCCTCCCCGAGGGTCTCTGCGCTGTTATGCGGCCTACCGTCAGTCTCGGCGCCGGGACCTCGCGTGACACAGTAGCCGTCCTTGCAGCAGCGCCGCCGCCGATAATCTCCGCCCCCTCACGTCGGTTGCTCTGCCGCGGCTCCACGTACCCCTCTCTAGTGCTATAGCAGGGGTCCGGGCTTCCCAGGGTTATTCCGCCGCCGCGTCCTCAAAAAGTGCCCTTATACAGCAGTCGCCTCTTCCCCGATGTCCGCCGCCCGTCTCAAGCCGCCATTTTCCGCCGAGACGGTGAAGCCGCTACGTTGGTCAGTGCACCGCCGCGCTGTCACTGTGAGCGATCCAGGAAAGCGACTCAGCGGCAGCAGGTCAGCAATACCGCAATTTCGCTCGTATATTACCCACTTTTTTAGGGTATTGGGCAAGGATATTAGCAAGTGTCCCTCGATGGCTGGCGGAGCTGCACTACAGTGCGGCCATTTTCGCCGAGCTCCAAGCCACGCCCCCATGGTGTCTTCATCTTTGACGTTGTTCCAGGAGAGCAGAAGGTCGGTGTGTTTGGTGGATGTTGAGTCGGGAGTGTTGGCATCTGTCATCGGCAACTGGGTGTCGAAGCTCTTGTGGATGTCTGCGATCTTGCAGTGGAAGAAGGTAGCCAGGGAGTCGCAGAGTTCTTGTGACGGCGGTATGTCGTTGAAGCTGGAGCTAGGGGTGGCGAGTTCTTTCACAATGTTGAAGAGCTCTTTGCTGTTGTGTGCGTTATTGATGCGTTCCTTGAAGGAGGTTCTTTTCGCGGACCGGGTGAGTTGGTGGTGTTTGCGTCTGGCGTTGATGAGGGCTGCGTGGTTGTCTGGTGTCTGGTCATTGCGCCATTGCTTATCAAGACTTCTGCAGGTGTACTTGGAGTTCTGAAGGTTGGCGTTGAAGCAGATGGCTCTTGTGTCGGTGCACCTGTTGGAGGGTTTCCTAATTGGGGCGAGGGTATTGGCGCAGCCATCGATCCATTTTCTGAAGTTGCGGGCTGCTGCGTCGGTATCGGAGGGCTCGCGTGGAGGGTCTTGGGCGAGTGTGGTGATGAGCTGGTCTTCGGCGACTTTTTTCCAGTTGCGGTGTGGGATACTTTGCAGTTGGGTGTGTGCGGTGTGTTTCTCGAAGGAGAAGTGGATGCAGTGGTAGTCGGTCCAGTGGAGTTCGGTGGTGTGGCTGTAGGTGACGTAGTCGCTGGGAGAAGATGGGGTCGAGCGTGTGTCCAGCGGAGTGGGTGGGTGTCGTGACGAGTTGTTTCAGCCCGAGGTTGGCGAGGTTGTTGATCAGTCTTGTGGAGTCGCTGTTGTTGGCGTTATTGAGGTGGAAATTCAGGTCTCCAAGGAGGCTGTAGTCTGTGGAGGCGAGGACGTGCGTGCTGATGACGTCGGCGATGGATTCACTGAAATGCGGTCGGGGTCCCGGGGGTCTGTAGACAAGAGTTCCTCTGAGGGTGGTGTTGTGATCCACGTGGATCTGGAAGTGTAGGTGTTTGTCGGTGCTGAGGGAGTCTTCGGTGTTGGTTGAGATTCTGATGGTGTTCCTGTGGATGATGGAGATTCCTCCTCCTTGTTTGTTGCTGCTTGGGTCCCTGTGTGTGATCTTGTAGTCGTCCGGGATGGCAATGGCTATGTCCGGTGCCGAGGAGGTGTTCATCAATGTCTCCATCAGGAAGGCGACATCCGGGGCGGGGGAGTCGAGCAGGTCCCAGAGTTTGACAGCGTGCTTGTGGATTGAGCGGGTGTTGAGCAGAACCAGCTCTGTGGAAGATGTGCACTGCCAAGTTTCCAGCAGAGGCTTTGCAGACAAAAAAGGTATGTGTCCAGCTTACACATTCCAGTATCCTCTATATGCACTGAGAGAAAACACAGTGCAGTAGGACAGCCTTTTCACAACAGGAAAACATTTCCTGCCTGTAACATGTTGAAAGAAAACCCACAGTAGTTATGAGATCTGATTCAGCACACATCTCAAACTATTTACAACTGTATTATTATTCTTTAGTATTGTACTTCGCCTATTGCCAAAAGTTGATACAATGTGGAGTTGATGCATAGGGATGCCCAATAATGCCATGTTGGCAGAATGCAACAGCACAGAGCTAGTGAGAACTGCAGTGCAACAGCATTTGAACAACAGTATGATTCAAACCAATAATTTGGTAATTCTGTTCTCTCTTTAGAGAAAGGATCTGTCTGACAATTACTCAAGCACTGGATTGTACTCCAGGGTTCGTATTATGCAAAGTGCCCCGGGAGTGCAGTGGGTATTCACCCCTTCTTTTTTGCACCCTTTGGCACAACAGTATTTAGGCGCAGCCTAAGGTGTTTGCAGTCCTTTCTGTAATATAGATCACGTTAGTGCACATCTTGCACCGGAGCAGTTACAAAGGGCGTTTCCTCATTTACTTTGGGCAAGGCCCTATAAAAATGAGAGCACCATGGCCCTATAAAAATTAAAGCACCATTTGCTTTTGCAACTACACCATACTAGAGATGTGGGTGCGGAAACAAGTAGCCTCCAGGAAGCACACTTATTGTGCACCATATGTGAATTGGAACACAGTCACTGAGCCCCCTAAGTGCGCCCCTTTAGACCGGGACACATGGTCCCTGGGACCCACCAGGCACACCGTGAAGGTGGCTGCAGTCACACACTGTACCCGCCTTCAAGGGGAACCCTGCTCCCCCGTCAAACTGAGGCCAGCTCTCCATCTGCAGTGAAAAGCAGACAAGTAGCTTGAAACAACCGGTCTTCCTTTCACTCGTGTACTGTTCACAGTGCAGGCACAAGTTGGCACTTGCACTATGAACAGCACATTTTTTTGTAATCAGACACACTGTTCTGCACTGTTTGCAACCTGTTAAGAGAGCGCCATTCTGAAAATAGAGACAGTGCATCTGAGCTGTAATTTGGACCTTTATGCATTAGGTTGCACCCTTACTTTCATAGCCCCAACTTAATTGTTTCTTATTTTGTTCCTTAAACCACTACCTCTCGGAGGCATGCCTCTTACCATATGCATCCTTCTCATCCAGCTTGAAACATTAATGAAGGGTGGTCAGACTTGAGGTACATGTTGCTTCTGTGGTGAGCCTCTCATAGTAGTGTAAAATTGGGATTAGAGTATGAAACCGTGTAGTAGAAGGCAAGAAAATAGTGGGAAGTAGCTAGAAAGTTTACCAAACCTATGGCTGTAAGCTATTATACATGATCTCTCTTCAAAACAACACTGTGTTTGCTTTTATAGTGCCTGCGAGATATGTAGACAATGATTTTGCAAGACACTCGCACAGTTGATAATTAAACAAATCCTTCTTCTACTTTAGGTCCCATGACCTTTACATCTGTCTGTTTTGCATCTGTTGTGGGAACTCATGTGTTCCAACATGCAGACTCGTGAGAATAGAATTTACCACAGATGTACATCAGTATCCTGCAGAAATTTTCCAAAGAAGTATTAATATTTTTCTAGCAGTAAAAGTGATAGAGTTTCCACTTTATTCCCGTACATGGTAATAATAACAATAGAATACTCTTTTTAAAAAACATATACTATGTGTATGTAGTGTGGCTAAATTAATTTATTGTCGTGGGCATTTTACAGCACTATGATACATGGAAATCAATCAATTTCATTTCTCTATCAGATCAGAAGGAGGAGTGGTCTTTACACTTCCCAATAGAGGAAAGTGGACAATAATACTAGAAAACATAAGTACTTCAATTTAAAGTTGTTACTTAAATTTATATGTTTGAGCATTTACCATAGACTCGAGGTGGTGTCTTTTAGAATGTCATTTTAGAATAGGGACATTAAAAAGGGGTAGATTTCTCTTTAGTGGTAATTTTAAGAGGTTTCCTCAATCGCTAGAGTCATTCTACAAATGGCATCTTATTATGGGAAATGTTCCATGAGCCACCCCGGGACTGGCGTTTTCCTCGTTAAGATTTGTAAGAGGATAAGAGGGCGCCGCTTGCACCTAAACCGTCACCGCGAGCACTCCCGGGGTGGCTCATGGAGCATTGAATAGTAACGCTCCTAGCTTTTTTCTACAAACTAAAGAAGAAAACAGCTTTTTGGACATTAATTTTTAGTTTCTCCTTCTGCCTACCTACGAGGATAGGGTGCGCCTTAGCGTGCGTACACCTTCCCGAAGGTACCCCATGGTCCTGACGAATACCTGTTAAACTTACACATAGGTAGAAACATGTAGACCTTTTTAACCCACACTTTGTATAGTTTTTTTCACCGACAGCTCTCCTAATTGGGCAACAGGTGCCTTCCTTGTTTTAATATTATCCGTTACACCCCAGAATAAATCACGTAAGCGGGCAGTACCGGATACTTTTAATTACACCTAGTTCTCTCCTTTGCACATATAAAAGAAATAAAAACCAGCTCCACTGTAATCAGGTGTCGCAGCACACCTGGATGGCATTCGGCTGTCCGGGTGGGACCCCGATGATGAAGCATGTCACCAACTAGGTTGGTGAGTGAGGGGTCTTCTAAAGGACAAAGGACGTCCTTTTCCTGGATTGTGGTTAACACACAGACTCGCCTCCATTGAGGCTGGTTGTATCCTCAAGGTGTAACTCCCTTATTGTTGTTTACTGATATATCTAAGGGGACAGGGAGTCCCTCTCCTGCCTTCACTGGCGAATACCTTTTCTCTCCTTATTGTTGATCTATTTGAATCAGGGAACCTGAGCAAGGTGAAGGGACATAGAGCACAACTGTCTAGATGGAACATAGAAAGAGAACCATTTTTGTAGATAGAATGGGCCGAGGCCATGAAGAGCGCGGTGGGCCAAAACCAACGATTTGTACTTCCCCCGTTCCACCACGGGAAGCCAGTGGAGTGCAGGTGATGTTGCTCGCTGTTCCTGGCAGAGATACCCAAAAGAAGTCTGGCTGCCGCATTTTGGACCACCTGGAGCTTTTTCAGCAAGTAGCCCGGAATGCCAATGTAGAAAGCATTGGCATAATCTAGCTGGGACAGAATGAGTGCACAGGTGACCGTTTCTCTCGCTGCCTGGGGAAGAAGGGGGAAGAACTTCCTCAGAGTCTTGAGGTAACCAAAACAATTGCCGGCCAGCGTTCTTATATCGATTGAGAAGTAGAGGCTTTCGTCAAACCACACCCCCAAATTCTTGGCAGGCTTCCCTTCAGAGGTGGGGAAGGGGAACTCAGGAGGCCAAAGAGATTCCCAGAAGTTAGGAGGGAATTTTCCAAAGAGGAGAATCTCTGATTTCTCCTCATTACACTTTAATTGCGCAGCCGCTAGCCATTTAAAAATGGAAGAGAGACAGTGGTGAACGGAGGACTCTGAATCATTGTTATCGTCCCACGTAAAGAGCAGCTGGGTGTCATCAGCGTGGGCTATCACCTTGACCCCCAGGCTTTCAGCCAGCTACACTAAAGGTGTCACATGAATGTTAAAGAGAAGGGGACTAAGGGATGAGCCCTGGTTAACTCCCATAGTCACAGGCTGTAGAGAGGAGGTGGACGGAGGAATCCAAATCTGCTGGGCCTGTCCTTCTAAGAAGGACCTAAGCCAATTCCAGGCAGTGCCCAACACACCAATCCTGGTAAGTCGCAAAAGGAGAAGAGAGTGCGGGACCGTGTCGAAGGCCGCAGAGAGGTCAAGCAGAATTAATGCTGCCCTTCCACCGGCATCCAGACACTCCCGGATGGCCTCCTCGACCTCCACCAGGACTGATTCGGTGCTGTGGGAAGCCCAGAACCCTGACTGTGCCGGATGCAGAATGCCCTCTCTCTCAACAAACGCGGTGAGTTGTTTGTTAACAACCTTCTTGCACACCTTGGCCAGGCCAGGTAAGAGGGAAATGGGCCTGTAGTTCCCTGGAAGGATAGGGTCTAGTGACTGCTTTTTTTAATGTGGCAGAATCTTGACCTGCTTCCAGGCCACTGGGACACTGGTTGTCTGGAGGGACAGATTGATAATTCTGTTCACTTCTACGTTAATTGTCTCTGCTGCTTCTGCTAGCAGTCTAGCAGGGCAAGGGTCAGAGGGTGAGCCAGATTTTAAACTCTTAAGAATTTTAAGAGAGTCAGGCAAGTCCACCGGCTTAAAAGCATCCGAGAGATGTTCTACACCAACAGGTGAAGGCAAAACAGTTGCCTCGGTCCCATTGTCACCGGGCGAGAAAACCGCCTGAATAGTGCGGATCTCATCCAAGAAAAAATTAGAGAAAGTGTCGCACCAGATGACTGAGGAAGATGACGTGCCAGCTTTAGCTGAAGAAGACGTAAAGCTCTGAACAGTCGCAAAAATGTCTTTAACGTTTTTGTAGAGTCAATACGGTTTGAATAGAATTGCCTTTTGGCCAACGTTATGGCCTCATAATAGACTTTCTGTTTGATTCTGAGCTTCAGCTTGGGTGCGGGACAATAATCACTGCGACGCCAAGCTCCCTCAAGAATCTTACATTCGTGTTTGAGTGCTTTAAGCTTAGGGCTGAACCAAGGTTTAGAAGGAGATTCCCTAGACAGCCTAGTAGAGCACTGCGGGGAAGTATTCAACTGCTTAGAGACCGGCTAGTAAAACCATCAAGTCGGTCCTCAAGGTCACCCAAGAGGATAGGTCTAAAGGTTTCCAGGACTTGGTTGAACGCTCATGGGGGAATTTTGCCAAAGGCAGGTTTGCGAAATGAACGTGCTAAGGGCTCGCCATTCGTCACTTCCCACAGGAAGTATGTCACGAAGTGGTCAGACCAAGAAACCGGGCATGGGTCTCTGATCAAAATGGGGAAGTTGGTGCAAATTGGGTCCAGTATATGGCCAGCCTGATGGGTAGGGAGACTAACTTGCTGGTCGAGTTGGGCCAAATGTAGAATATCCAGGTAATCACACAAGTCCTTAGCCTCAGCCTGATCAAGATGAATATTGAGATCCCCTAAGACAATGTAGTGGGAGAATCTCAGCGCCCTGGTAGCTATGGCGTCCCCGCAGGCCTGTATGAAAGGTGGATCACTGACATAATATCGACCTCACAAATATCGAGATACAAAAATATCGAGTCAAAAATATCGATTGACAAAATATCGACTCCCTATCTTCAAACAGGTAAGTACCAAAATATCGACTCCAAAATATCGACTTACAAAAATATAGACTGTCAAAATATCGATTTTTTTAAATGTCTTAAAATTAAGTTAAAACTAATATAGTAATAAATATATTTAATATAAACTTAGAAATAATTATTAAAAAAATGTAATTTTAATAAATAATTTATATAATTAAAAAAATTATATCACCAAAAATAATACATATATATATATATATATATATATCACGAAACACAACAGGGTCCTGCTGAGATCCTCTCTCCCAAGCCAGGTGGCGCAAAAAATATCGGCGGACCACAAAAAGCCGATTCAATATTACATTGCAAGTCTGCTTCACAGCAAAAAGGTTGCGCACTCAGGATTCCGTAATACCAGATGGTTTATTGTTTACAGTTTTACACGCTACGCGTTTCGACACTAAGAGTGTCTTGATCACACGTGAGTTGTCCCGGGACAACTCACGTGTGATCAAGACACTCTTAGTGTCGAAACGCGTAGCGTGTAAAACTGTAAACAATAAACCATCTGGTATTACGGAATCCTGAGTGCGCAACCTTTTTGCTGTGAAGCAGACTTGCAATGTAATATATATATATATATATATATATATATATATATATAAAAACATATTATTAAATAAACATATATAGCATTTTTAGCGTAGCATAGAAAATGGTTAAAATTTATTGTTACAACTATAGTGAGTTCAACATTAGCAAAAGTGTTGGATAGCGTAGAGGTAAAATTTACTATTCCCACTCCAGTGGGTGCAACAGTAGGGAAAGCGCTGGATAGCGTAGGGGTTAAAATTACTATTCCCACTCCAGGGATGTATGACGTTACAAAGCATACTTTTACAACGCCTACCATTACAACAAAACTTTTACAACGCAAAAACTTTTACAACGCATACATTTACAACGCAAGATTTTACAACGCATATACCTTTACAACGCATACCATTGCAACGTAAGTATTGGTAAGTATATAATAATTTTTTGAATATAAATTAATTAAAAATATTATAATATAATTTAATTTTATTTAGTTTTATTTAATAAATTTAATTTAAATGTAATTTTACTTTATTTTTACAAAGCACCCCTGTACCCCAAAAACCCAAAACTGACCCTGAACCCTAAAAATACCCCTTTACCCAAAAACTGAAAACTGACCCTGAACCCTAAAAATACCCCTTTACCCAAAAACTGAAAACTGACCCTGAACCCTAAAAATACCCCTTTACCCCAAAAAACTGAAAACTGACCCTGAACCCTAAAAATACCCCTTTACCCAAAAACTGAAAACTGACCCTGAACCCTAAAAATACCCCTTTACCCAAAAACTGAAAACTGACCCTGAACCCTAAAAATACCCCTTTACCCCAAAAAACTGAAAACTGACCCTGAACCCTAAAAATACCCCTTTACCCAAAAACTGAAAACTGACCCTGAACCCTAAAAATACCCCTTTACCCAAAAACTGAAAACTGACCCTGAACCCTAAAAATACCCCTTTACCCCAAAAACTGAAAACTGACCCTGAACCCTAAAAATACCCCTTTACCCCAAAAACTGAAAACTGACCCTGAACCCTAAAAATACCCCTTTACCCAAAAACTGAAAACTGACCCTGAACCCTAAAAATACCCCTTTACCCCAAAAACTGAAAACTGACCCTGAACCCTAAAAATACCCCTTTACCCAAAAACTGAAAACTGACCCTGAACCCTAAAAGTACCCCTTTACCCAAAAACCCAAACATATAACATTTTAAAAATAATTATATACTTACCAATACTTACGTTGTAATGGTATGCGTTGTAAAGGTATCTGCGTTGTAAAAACATGCTTTGTAAATGTATGCGTTGTAAAAGTTTTTGCGTTGTAAAAGTTTCGTTGTAATGGTAGTGCATAGTAAAAGTTGCGTTGTAAACGTTGCATACCCACTCCAGTGGGTGCAACAGTAGGGAAAGTGTTGGATAGCGTAGGGGTTAAAATTACTATTCCAACTTCAGAGAGTGCAATAGTAGGGAAAGTAAATACTTCACAAATAGATATAAATAACATAAATAGTAATACCAATTACAAATAATTAAAATATTTTACAAGTGTATAAAATATATTAAATATTTATTTATAAATACAAAGTAAAATTATTTAATTATAAAAATTGCCTACTCATACTAATTAATTACCTATTAACAATAAATTAATTTACAATTTAAAAATTAATCAATTAATTATTATTATTTTTTTTTTTAAACCTTTATTTGTACAGAAAGGATATACAAATCTGGGCCTACAACCAGTCCGGCCGGGCACGACACGATAGAGCAGTCAAGAAATCCAGAAGGAAAATATACAGAATCGATCATAAAGGAGCGCAATCAATACAGCCCAAAAAAGGGGAGGGGGGGGAGGATCTGGACGGCCCGCAAACAGGAACAAAGAAGGTTAATTTTTATGATATTACGATAAGGAGTATAACAGGCTCGGTTACAGCATAAATGAATCCGGGTTCCCAAAGCAAACCAGTGGCTACAAGAAAGCTAAAGGGCAGCAATGCGGAGGAGTGTCACTACAGTATACATCAGTATGAAAACAGATGCGGTTAACACAAATCAATATTCAATTAGACTCATCTTATGCACAACCACCACCCAGTAGTACATCGGAAACAGAACAAAGGAACCGGAATATTGACATCACTAGAACTAACCCGTCATACTAACCTTTGGGAAAGAAAAAAAAAGGGGAGGAGGGGAGGGGAAGGAAGAGGGGAAAAAGAAAAATACAGACTGAAAGAGAAGAACGCCGCGCCGATACAAGCACCCCGTAGCAAGGACACATAAAAGAGCAGGATTATTAGCAACGAGGAAGGGATGGGAGTCGCAATTGAAATGCAGCATAGCCACAAGAAGGAGAGCAGCGATGATACAGACCCCACCCCAATCGTACCATGGGAGGCAGGGACAGACGCGGCGCTCCTATAAGGGACACAAAAGGGCCATAGAACTAAGGAAAATAAAACAGCAGATAAGACCCATCCCACCCATCCCACCCAGCACCCCTGCAGAAGGCTACGGCCTACCCCCCCAGCAGCGTGCCTGTCGCCCTAAATCAGAACCCGAAATGTAGTGGAGACAAGAGAGAGAAGAGGAATAAAGAGACAAAAAGAAGGACATGAAGACAGAAAGAAGTAGGAGGGAGGAGTAAAGGAGCAGAGACAAAACGGTCGGCCTCAGCCCTCCGCCCAACCATACAATCGTAGTACCTTTAAACGAAAACGACACAATCTCGAGCGTCATAAAACTTACAAGGGGGTCACCCACAGCACTATGTATACGGGCAATTGCGCCACGGATCTGTACACCAGCAATCCACCGGGAGCAATGTATCTCACCCCAGGCCTTTCTTAGCCACAATTACCACCCACCACATGACAGCGGGAAGTGAGCAACTCGGTGCGGGGCAATCACACGAATGAAAAAAATTCCGATAAAAACGTAGGCCAGGGAGGTCAGTCCATAGGCAAGAGAACAAAAGTTCGGGTATGCAGTTCAAGTGTCCCAACAATGTTAACAAAGGCAGTAAAAGACAGGAGTTCAATCTCGCCGTTCGGGAAAGCGGGGGTTCCCCTGCAGTGCGGAAACACGACCTCATCAAGGCAAAGATATGCAGCAGTCCACCATGCTTTTCGGGCACTCGGGTAGGATCGGGCCCCAGTACGATATCCAAGTCCCCGAACTCCAAACATTGAAGCGCAGGAAGTTCCAAAGCCACTTGCTTGCAGACCTGTCGACGGACAGCGGTAGTAACCCTCGTCGCGACCGAGGGGGGCGAGGCAGTGGCATCACTGAGACGAGAGGGGACCATGAAGAACCGTCCATCTAAGATGGCGGCGGACCGCACCGATCTCCCAGGGGCACCGGGGGCCAAGGCCGCATGCAAGGATCGTAATGCGTCAAGAACGTCGCCAATTGTAGGCTCACGCACACATGTCCAGGCCCCCGTGCAGTCCAGCAACCCAAGTCCGCCGTCTTGAGGATATCCACGGCCTAGTTCGACGGCCGCCATTTTGTAGATTCAGCCTCGTCACCACCCTCCGCGACTCTCGGATCAGTCCCACAGATGCGGACTCCCTCAGGTACTAAGGGGGTCCCGCTAATGGCAGCCTTGGTGCAGAAAGGAGAGCCGCCAAAGTCGGGGGTCCGCCTGTACTATCACTGGCGTGTCTGACGAACAGAGCCCGGGCGCGAGGCTCCAGGGCGGATGGACGGAGCAGCGGCGGGGGGACCCCTTCACACGATCAGTCCTCGGAGCACCGCGCCCCGTACCAGCCTCACGGCCGCCAATGCAAGCCCGGATCAGGACCACCGGGATGCTCGCACAATGGCCTCTCGCCAGTGGCTCACTCTCTCGGCCGGGGCCGACGTTTACATCAACGCCAGGCTGGGTCCAATAGGCGAGGCCCCGGTCTCACCACCGCGGAGGCCCCGGTCCCTCCGGGGGCACAACTTCGGAACCACGGCACGCAGGAGCCTCCAGGTCAGACGGTGAGTAGGAGCAACACGTTACGTTTCTGTTGCTTCTCGAGTGTGTCGTCTCGGGGCAGGATGTGCAGCAGGATATGCGAGTCAGGCCGGAAGGCTGACGGAGCCGAGCTACAAAGCGACCATTACGATCGCGAGCTTGGCTCCTCCCAATCAATTAATTTTAATTAAAAATTATATTTTAATTTATTTCCTATTAATAATTAATTAACAATTAATTCAAAATAAATACCAATAAATTAAATGACATATTTAATTAATCAGAATTAAATTACTTCCCACCCTATTCCCCTATAAACCAACAACCCGCTACAGAAAATAAATTAATGAAATTAATATATTTATCAAGTAATCAATTAAAATTATTTACCAATTATATTTTAATTAATTACCAATTATTATTTAAGTAACAATTACTTCTAAATAATTAACAATGAATTAATTAACATATTTAATTAATTATAATTAAATTACTTCCCACCCTATTCCCCTATAAACCCACCACCCGCTACAGAAAATAATTTAATAAAATTAACATATTTATAAATTAATCAATTTTAATTAATTACCAATTATATTTTAATTAATAACCAATTATTAATTAATTACAAATTATTTCTAAATAAATATCAGTAAATAAATAGACTTAATTCCCACCCTATTCCCCTATAAACCCACAGCCCGCTTCAGAAAATAAATTACCAAAATTAAAATATTTATCAATTAATAAATTATAATTAATTACCAATTATATTTTAATTAATTACCAATTAATAATTATTTAACAATTAATTCTAAATAAATATAAATACATAAATTAACATATTTAATTAATTATAATTAAATTACTTCCCACCCTATTCCCCTATAAACCCACAGCCCGCTTCAGAAAATAAATTACCAAAATTAAAATATTTATCAATTAATAAATTATAATTAATTACCAATTATATGTTAATTAATTACCAATTAATAATTATTTAACAATTAATTCTAAATAAATATCAATACATAAATTAACATATTTAATTAATTATAATTAAATTACTTCCCACCCTATTCCCCTATAAACCCACAGCCCGCTTCAGAAAATAAAATTACCAAAATTAAAATATTTATCAATTAATAAATTATAATTAATTACCAATTATATTTTAATTAATTACCAATTAATAATTATTTAACAATTAATTCTAAATAAATATCAATACATAAATTAACATATTTAATTAATTATAATTAAATTACTTCCCACCCTATTCCCCTATAAACCCACAACCCGCTACAGAATAATATTACACAAAAAATTAAAAATATTATTAACTTACCTTAAATTGGATATTTTTGTTGTCTATATTATGTCTAGTCGATATTATGTCCATTCTATATTTTTGATTCGATATTATGTCCATTCTATTCGATATACATTTTTTCTAGTCGATATTTTTGTTGTCTATATTATGTCTAGTCGATATTTTGTCCATTCTATATTTTTTACTCGATATTCTGTTCAGTCGAAATAAACAACTCGATATTATGACTGCCCACCATGAAAGGTCCCACCAGACCAGGGGGCCTGTAGGTCAAAGTGCCTCCCAGAGTAAAGTGGTCCGAGAAACTAATACTAAAATCGAGGACCTCACCGCCACCCCAGAAGGTAACATCCCCCCTGCGTAGATTCCACTTGCTCTTATAAAAAATGGCCACGCCGCCCCCCACGCCGCTCCCCTCCCTTCTGGGCGGTCAGCTCTAACAATCTTGTATCCCTCGGCCTGGCAAAGGTAACAACGGGGTCTGAAGTAGAATCGAGCCAGGACTCCGTAATGAACAGTAGGTCTAAAGCTCCGTCATCAAGGAGATCAAAAACCCGTGTGATGTTTCCTAAGGGATTGGACATTAATCAAGGCTGCAACAATGGGGGGGCCCTTATTGGTTGATGAGAAGGTGTGCTATCTTGGAATGAGGTAACAAGTCCCAAACCCAGCATAAAGCCACAAGTCGTGCACACATTGTTGCTGCCAGCAAGAACATCCCAATTACCTTGAAAGAGACAGGTGTGGGAATCAAGGGCCATAAAGCATCCCCAGTGTAGCATAATCTGACCTCTAGACATATATGTTGCTGCCCCCTCAGCTTAGAGGGTAGATACATAGGTGTAAAAGTACTACAATTAACTTCACGATGGAGCAGGGATCTCTATATGATAAAGCTTAGGGAAAAAATAATAAACATTATATTTAAAATAATTTATTGTAAAAAATACGGTACATTAAATTTAAATAATTTTAATTAAGCTAGATCTAATAAAATAAAATCTAAGAGTACATTAATTCACCAAATTAAATGTGTACCAATTAATTAATTGATTAATCTATATTGATTTATTACATGTATTAATAATATTTCTCAAAGAATATTTAAAAATAATTCCAACTCATAGTGACATTTAATGTTTATGTATGTTTGTTAAATTTTGTTAAAAGGTTTTTTTAAAAACTTTATTTTCATTTAATGTAAATTAACAATTTGGCATCAGAAGTACACTTTCTTTTCAGACCAGGGGGTCGATTCCGATCCGGTAAAAAGCGCTCCGAATCGGCGTACGGAGCATTTTTTTCACGTACGAATCGTACCCGTAACCGTCTCCGTACGAACGACGTAGTACGATCCACACCCGATGCAGCTATCCGTACGAATCGTACCAGGGACCGTACGAATGAAATTCCCGTACGAATCGCCCTCGGAAGTCGCTGTACGCGACGTTCATACGTTTCGCGGCTGCTTTTTACGACCCGGCAAGTACGATCCGTATTGTGTACGCTCCGTACGACCCTTTTTCTACGGGAGCTGGAAACTGTCGTACAGTCAGAGTTCGCCCCGAAACAGGTACGGAAGGGCCCCCCCGGGTACACCGCGTACCCCTCATGATCACAGGGGTACGTGGCGTACCCCTGCGATCATGAGGGTACGTGCCGTACACCCAGCGTACCCCATGTACGCTGGGTGTACGGCACGTACCCCCCATGTACGCTGGGTGTACGGCACGTACCCCGCATGATCACAGGGGTACGTGGCGTACCCCTGCGATCATGAGGCAGATCCTAGAGCATCGCCCAGCTCCTCCACCGTAAGAGGAAGATCTAGTGCTACCTTGGTCTCATCCGAAACCGCCCTCGGCGGCAAGTCGTCGATGAATTTAGCGACCTCCTCCGCAGACAGACTATCCTGCGGAGCATATTGCACCTCGAAGTAGTGGGCGAAACTCGCTGCCAGCTCACCCGGATCAGTAATCACTACTCCGCCCTCAGCAGTGAGGCCTGGTAGTGTAAGCGGCTGGAAGGTACGCTGACACAGCCTATGAAGCATCGTACAGGACTTATCACCCCATTGATATACTCTACTCCGCGTGGCCAGCCACGCCTGTCGAGCCTCATCGAGCAGCACCGACGCATAGGCCTGTTGCGCCTGCAGGAGTAATCTCACCACAATCTCATCTCCCCCCCTCTGGCACCGCTGTTCCAAGGACTCCACCAGTGAGGCCGCCTCAGCAATGGTTTATCGGCGTCGTCTGCGGGCCGCCGCACACCATGCAATGTCAACGCCCCGTATGGTAGGCTTCATTGCCTCCCAAACCACCACCACGTCTGTGCCATTCACTAGGTTTTCTTCCCAGTAATGGGCAATCGCACCACGTAAATGCTGGACGTAGTCCTGCTGCTGAAGGTGCCACGAGGACATCCTCCACCGGAACGGTTGTCGTTTCTTAAGCAGGTCAACCCTAACCCCTACTGGGGAGTGGTCAGATAGCCCTCTCGACAAAATCTCGGCCTCCCGCACTCTGTTCAGGTACACACTGGGCACAAACAAATAGTCCAGCCTCGAAAAGGAGCCATGCACCGCGGAAACATACGTGTACTCTCGTACCTTAGGATGCAAATGGCGCCACACATCTACCCAGCCCATCCCATCCACCATCGCAGTCAGCCGGGAAGGGGGGGCAGCCGCTATCGTCTCCCGCAGTCGCAGGCGATCCATGCGTACATCCATCACCTCGTTCCAATCCCCACCCACCACTGCCATGGACTCTGGAATATCCTCCCACACCGTAAACAGCCGCTCAGACAGGGACCACTGCATGGGGGGGGGGCGTAGACACTACCAAAAACCACTGGTTCGGTACCCACCATACCTTTGATAAAGATATAACGACCCTGCGGGTCCGCCCATTGCTTCTCGTGGACATAGGCCAATCTGCGATGTACCAAGACAGCAACCCCCCTAGACCCCCTAGCAAATCCGGCATGAAAGACTTGTTGGTAGCCAAACCTCTGTAAACTGAGCACTTTTGTTCCCATCATGTGCGTTTCCTGCAATAGTAATACATCCGCAGCTTCCCTCTTCCCCCATCGCAAGATCGCCCCTCGTTTGATCTTATCGAGCATCCCCCTGACATTCCAAGTTACTACACGCATAGCCTCACTGGGGAGCCCTGAGGACGCTTCAGCCATGATCAAGTGGGACCACCCAAGTAGGTCCCTTGCGCCACACCCACACACCTAGCAACGACACCAAAATACCAGAAAAATTCACGTGCTGTTTCCCCCACTTACCCCAAGTCCCCCCCTCAACAACAGTCCCCCCACCCACCTTGACCCCATCCAACCCCAACTCCTCTCGAAGAGCCTGGGTTCAGTCCCGGCTGGGCATTCGGCCTGATCCCCACTGTTTCGTCCGTCCATTTAAACACATCTTCTGGAGTGTCGAAGAAGAGTGTTCGCGACTGGAATACCACCCTCAGGCGGGCCGGATACAGCAGGGAATATTGGATTTTCAGGCCTCGCAGCTTCGCCTTGGTGGCTATGAAGGAGTGGCGCTGTTGCTGCACGAGCCTAGTATAATCAGGAAATATCATGATCTTTTGATTCTCGAATAAAATAGAATCCCTGGTCCTCGCTTCCTTCAAAATGGCGTCCCGATCATGATAATTCAAGAGTCTAGCTATCACTCCTCTGGGCCGCTCACCCTCCGGTGGCCTCTGTGTCAGAGCTCGATGGGCACGCTCATTGACAAAACAGTTGGAGAGAACTCCAGCCACTGTGAGAGAAACTGTTCCATGTTCCCCTTCTCACATCTCTCCGGAAAGCCAATAAAGCAGAGGTTATTCCTGCGTGCGCGCCCTTCGGCATCTTCCACGCGGAGCGCCAGGCCCCTTTGAATGTTTTCCATTGCCGCCATTTTCTTCTTTAGGGAACCGACGTCGTCCTCCACCACCGAAATTCTAGATTCCGCCTCCGTAATTCGTGCCACTGCATTCCGTAAATCTTGACGCAACAGGGTTACATCTGCGCCCACCGCACCAATTTTGGCATCTAGCATGTCTCTGGACTGGGTGATCGCTGCCATCAGCGCCGCATTATCCGGCCCCACTCCATGTCCTCCTCCCGAGGGTCCGGGACCCCGTCTGGGCCCTGTAAATTTATCAATGGTCCCCTGCTTGGAGGGACCACCACCTCCTCTGGTCATGGCAGCAGTCCACTTGTGAGCCACTTATGATAAGAGCAGTTGTGCCAATGCAGGTACCTTACTCCGTTTGTAATGTCCAATATAGGCAAACCCAGTGGTTTACCCACCTCGGGGTGCAGGCGCCCCCACACCAGAACTGGCGCCGTTCCCCGGCCGGGCCGTGGGCTTGTGGCTTCCAAATCAGGTCCCGGGATCCGCACCCCCGTCGTCGGCGGCCCTGTGGTCCCGCAGCCGCGTGGCCCACTCACTTCTGACCGATCTGTCCCACCTCGCCGTGTGCTGTGGACCTTTTGCGCAACAGCCGCCTGCCTCCCAGAATCAGCCACCAATAATTCCAATGTCAGGGTCCCAGGGGAGTCACTCACGGTTTATTGTCCGCCTCATGGCAGCCCCTGCACTGGCCCGACCTTCACAGGTCCGTTCAGCCACACTCCGGTCTGCCGCCCGTAGAAGTCCAGTAGTGGGAGCCCAGTCTTCCGGGCGGGGCCACACACCAAACGTCTCAGCTCCCCAGGCGCCGCTGTATTCCGACTGTGGTCAAAAGCCGACGTCGATCCCGATGGGCGGGGACCACGAAACTCGAGGCCCCGGCTGCACCGGATCCAATAGGCCGCTGCTTCTTTCTGGGCGATTTCCCTGCACCAAGCACCTCAGCATCCACCAGCGAGGCAACTGGGGGAACGCCAGCCACCCTTCAGCCTTCAGGGTAGTCCAGGCCCAGGGCGATCGGCAGGTCGGCCGACCCTCGTAGAAGCCCTCCGGCCGGGAGGCGCCAAAATCGAGGCCCCGGCTTCGCCGCCCCGCACTAGGCCGCACGTCCCTCTCTGCGACCCAGCCTCACCAAATAGTCCAGGAGCTCCGCTGTTTGTACCGGAGGACTCCCGACACCTTCAGCAACACTTGCCCCACACGTGGTGTGTAGTTTGTGTTCGGGGGCCAGGATAATCGGCCGGAGTAATATCGGGCCGGCGGGAGCTCTAGCAAGCTGCAACCGCCATCGTCGCCCGCTAAGCCACGCCCCCTATGGACTCCATTTTGTAGTGAGTAATAGTAGGTTTACTTTATGTTCCACAAAATGCAGTTGGTGAATGTAGGCTTAAGTGTGTAATTAATGTTTCTTATTGTCAAAGAAGTCAAATGACAACCTCTTTCTAGTAGTCTAAAAATTAAAAAAGTATAAGAATAAAGACAACAGTAGTCCTTCCCCGCTGAGTGGAAACAAAATATATATAATATGCGCAAAAGTGTCAGACCCTGTACAGTGAGCACATACCATGTACGGTACAGAAACCATCACTGTGTCTGTATAATTCGCTTTTTATTTCATGGCAGCAGCATCATCCTTTATTGTAAGTCAATGGGAATTAACTTTTGCAAAATAGTCCTACATTGGTACAAATACCAGCAGCTGCAGACTCATAACACTCATAAAGGCACAATGTCCGAAGGATAAGACACCTATGGGATAAGTGTAGACCAGATATCTTCTTGAAAAACCTTTGAGCTTCTCTTGGCACCAACTGATGTAGCAGGTGTCATTGCCATATTGAGTATTAAAGCGGCCTCAAAGAAGCCGAACACAAAGTTGTGATTTTTTTTAGCTAGCAATATCTTCATCAACAAGCTTTATTCGATTAAAAAACAATGAAAGCATAAATACATAAAACAATTGCTATACTGTATATCTCAATAAATATTTATTGAATCAATACATACAATATTTGATAACAGTTTAAAAAGAAAGTAGAGACATTTAAAAAAAAAAAAACATCCTAAGAATTTACTTGTAGAATTTCAGCAATAATCCTAGAGCTGTAGTTATGTTCTTTTCCTTCTATTGTATCGAATATGACACACAGCACATCTTACAATTAATTCATAGGATCCACTCCCTCATTTGAATCATCACACTATCCCAGAGCATCCATTTCTCAGGATATGGCCCAATCATATGTTGGGAATGTGCACACTGCAGGCCATATGGAGGGCCTTTAATGTCTGTGCAAGGATTCATATTGTGATTTAAATTAGCCTAAAGGGGATTCTGAGATTACTTCTTGTGTAGAAATAGTACACCACATTCCACATCTTCAAAGCCACTGCCAGGGTCGATATTTCACGTATTGAGTAATTGGAGGTATGTTGACAGACAGTTGGACAGTGCTGGTAGTATGAAAATTACTATAGAGAAGTCTTGTGATTCAAGCAGTACTTGGGAGTATTATCCAGAATAGCCACCTATCTCTTGATATGAGTAATGTGAGCAACCACGAGATACTTCCAAACTTTTGAAAGGGCTGGCACTTCTTCTGGGTTAACAATCTTAGTAATTGGGGCTCTTATTCTGACATTTTTTGGTATTTCCATTACATTCAGAAAAGAATGCATCTGTACATTGTCAGTTAGGTCGTAAGCTACCCTCCTTTAATGCCATCTTTTTATGATGTCCTGTAACACAGATTCTACTTTCTCTTGGTGCGCCAGTCCCCTACACAACCTTGCCTGATACTGGCTATGTGAATATATTGAAACCCCACCCATTGGACACCAACTTGTGTGCCCCTGTCTAGACAGGTGGGTTAGGCCTGCATGCTTTTGCTAAACCTCCTCCTCACATGACCCCCCCATCATTTTAGGTCCCATTGCCAGTTCCCTTCTGTGCCTGACCACGGTTGGGAGGGGTTCCTCAGTAGCCTAGTGTCTTTGACCCATGCTATGTAATTGTGGTCACAGTAATTGATACTTCTGTGTGCCCTTCCTCCATGGCAGCCAAGGAAGCATCTTAACATAGAACATCCTTGCCATCCCATTACCCACCGCAAATGTGGGAATGCAGTGTGGGTCCCTATTACAGGAGCGGACAACAACCCATTCCCAGCATATGCCAATAACCAAGTAGGAACCCGAGAGGTCACTTTTGAGCATGGTAAGTCTGGGCTAGTTGACACCCCATCTCCATTACCTCCTCAGATATTTCACTTGGGAGAACAAGAATAGGGACACTCACCAAAGTGCCTTCCTCCTAAGTTTTAATGTGACTTTAAGGTCCTGCAAACTCCTCCACAATGACAAGTTTGCTATTGAAGCCCATTACTCCCCTCATTAAACAGTGGCACTCACTGTTTGTTCCAGTCCTATAAGGTTTTGCCTTCAAAGCAAAGTAACCCCCTGCATGTGGTGGCCTGCAGTTTGACATATCTATCTTGACAGAGCACTGGGAGGAGCAGGTGAAGCGTAGAGGCTCATGGGATCTTTCAATAGAGAAGAAATATAGAAGGCGCTTTGGCTCCAGATCTGTCTTGATCCAGTCGTCCAGAAATAATTCCATGCCTGGACCCTCACACATCTGGCTGGCCCTGCATACAGGCATTTTTACATGTGAATCTTCCCTCTGCACCTTGTCAGAAGCCTGAAGACACATAGGGCCAAATGCACAAAACATTCTTGTGATCAGAAACAGCCGATCGGGCTGTTTCCAACCAAAAAAAAAATTTAACATATGTACAAAAACAAATTGTGAGTTGGTAACACGTTGCAGAATCGCAGTTTGTTTTTGCAATTTGGTATTTGGAAGGGGCATGTTTAGGGTGTCCCTTCCAAATACTGAATCTGAATGGGATGTATGAAAGTTTTGCAACCTAATTGTGGTAGCAAAACATTAATATTTTACTGACTTCTTGAAGGAGGTGGTAACCCATTCACAAATGGAAGGGATCCCCAGAGGACCCCTTCCCCTTTGATAATAGAAAACAAATATTTTTTGAGAGAAAGCAGTAGTCTCACGGACCACTGCCTACTCTTAAAAAATGAAACTGCAAAGTTACATTTTTTCTTTTCAAACAAATCCTGTGTCCTTTTAGGAAAAGGGGCTGCACAAAAAAAAGCTTTATAAAAAAGCAATCACATACATAGAGGTCTGCTGAGCTCAGCAGTTCACCGTCCCTATGATGGTTGCAATTCTTAATGGGTCGCAAATTGCGACCTACCGCATTAACATGCAGAAGGTAGATCTATTTGCAACCCTCTAGAAATCTCTAATAAAACTCAAAAGGGTTTCATACATAAGGAATGCTGATTTCCAAATTGCGATTCGGAGAGAAAATCTATATTGCTAATATTGATACACCTGGCACTTGGTCACTTCCCAGTGTTCTTTCGTTGTGCAGAGATGGTCACCTTTTCTGATGGGTCTTTTGCCGTGATTTCTACATGCGCCTCGTAGTTTGATACTTTCTGCATGTACCTGATTAAGGGCATTGGCTTCAGTGTCAATCTTATTTGCCTGAGAATATCTGGTCTTTCCTGTAGCAAGATGGATGTCTTTTATAAAGGTTCATTTGGCACTGACTTCTCAGGCCAAGAGGCATTTAGCAGTTGAAAGGATACAGGCCTGTCTGGTGTAGTATATTTATCAATTTTATTTTATAGCAGCATTTTGTTTGCTTTGCTTGTCATTGGAGTGGACATTGAACACTCTTCAGTGGCAATGTCCATCCCAGTTAGAGGCACATCTCCGGCACACCTGGGTACATGGTATAGGCCCCTTCATTTGACGATGCCTCTCGAGGCCACAAAGCAAGCCATTTTGTGGTCTTCCAGTAGACTGCTATAAAGCTAAAAGGCCATTTGCTTCCAGTTGTGTATGCACTAGGAAGTGTGAACTTACACTACACCATTGTATGCCCTCGTTAGCGGTTAGTGGTCACTCCCTGAAATGGACAGTGCATGGTTAGTGTCGGCCCATGTTCAGCTCACACCAGTGTCACCCATCTGCCCATCCACTGTGTCCACCACTCTTCAGAAGTGGGTACCTGGAATGTTTCACCACCCAAATCTATCCATTTCTACGTCAAGTGCCTTGCACTAAGCTGAGTGCATCCCCACAACCACTCTGCCCTCATCTTCATTACTAGACACTGGGGGCAAGAGTTCTCTCTTAGAGTAAAGACATAAATCTCAAGGTGTGCCCCACGTGACATGCAGCAGTTGATTCAGGCTCGCTTACAAGTCATAAGGTGGATCAAGTCAGGCACATTTGTGATGCTCCAGGATATTTTTTAATGATTCAGGCCACATTGCCTGCCAAGGCCATATGTGTCTTTATGGCATTGTGGCACATGCCCAGCCTTTCTCTGTCTTAAAGTGAATTTTCTTCCCTCCATAAATTTGGTCAAGCCCAAATTCTTCTACAATAATCTTCAGGTAACAACCACAACCTAAATATTTATTCAGTATCACTGGGCTCCCCTAGCTTGGCGAGCACATTGGACAATGAGTTAAAACCGCCTTCTTGAAACATTTACCCTTACAATTTCCTCTGCTAGAATCAGTCAGTATTTCCCCTGGAGATGCTTTTTCTCTGCATTCTTTATACCTGATTTTTGCAAATATGGGTAAGAAATGAAGGAGTGGCACTTCCCTCTACCCCTCTAGTCTGTAGAGAAATTAAAGTGTAAAGACAGTCTCCAGTTCTTTTGCGCCACAAGTTAATCTGAGTTAATGTAAATCTTGGCACCATTACCATGTAATTTGGAGTGCCAGATTAAGAAAGGCTGAGCATGACCTGTGTGTTGCTCAACCTTATTGTCCACACTGTGTTTTTTCACAGAAACAACTGGGGAAGACTGTGAAAACATACGAGAAGCGAATCGGCTGGCTTTCAGGTGGAAGTCGGAGAATTTGGGGAACTGTATGCGAGAAAAGGTACATTTATTTAATATTTCCATTTCATTGTGCTTTAACAAGTATATTATAAGGGACCAATTTAGAACTTCTGTTTTCTTGGAGGGGTGTGCAAAGATCTTTTATGCAAGATTTTTACTTAAATTCCAATTCATAGCTAACCAGTAGTTAGCAGAGTTTCTTTATTTTGTGTGGGACGGGCCAAAGAGGTCCTGATCCCCCTCACCGTTGGTCCCTTCATCCACTGAGTCTCTGACCAACAAGCACACCCAGCCATTTATGCATAACTCTGCATGGACAAACAAAGGCACCAGACACAAGGATGGGTTTATCCTGGCCATAACAGGCTATATTTTTCCTACCATTTCAGTGCTAAATTGTTTAGTTGGTGAAGGAGTAACCAGTCCCAGTTGACACCACATTACTTGAATCAGCTAGCCATCAGATCACTGGTAAGCATGCCGCAGTATTAGGGTATGTACACATCTTCAACTGGAGGAACATCCCTGTTGTAGATGGGACTGAGAATGTAGGGCAAATGCCCCTTTCCATAGCCAGGAATGCATGGCAGATGCCTCAGTATGTGTATGTATGTATGTGTGTGTGTGTGTGTGTGTATATATATATATATATATATATATATATATATATATATATATATAATATGTAATGTAATGTAATGTATAGGCATTTATATAGCGCACTACTTACCCGTAGGGTCCCAAGGCGCTTCGACCGCTGCGAAACCCTTCCTGGCTTCCCTGAGAGATGGTCCCTTAATGGGTATCTCCAGGGTGAGACCAGGCATCCCCGGCGGTCTGGGGGGGCCGTTAGTGAAGATGAGGCAAGCTAATGCCCAGAGTTGCCGAGTGTGAACGCTGATCAGAGTGGGCACCGAGGCGAGAGAATTATCGAGTGCGCTGACCCTGGTCCAGAAACCTGCCGCGCCGGGAATCGAACCCTGGTCCCGGGCCGTCCTCTGCTCTCGAGTCTGCCGCCTCTAACCAGTGAGCCACACTACTTCACTATATATATATATTCTACCACCTATGCGCTATGTTGTTTAGTTGGTGGAGTAGTAAACTATTCCATTTGCATCACAGTATATGAACCATCTTGACATTGGGTAATTGGTAAGCACATTACAGGACTGGGGTTTGTATACATCTTAAACCATGGGAATATCCGCCCCCATGGGGCCCCCTTGGGGCTTAGAATACAGAACAAACACCCCTCTGAACTGCAGGTCCCTTAGCTCCTCCGCCTCACAAGCCACCAACAATAGTCACAACCTATAATTTACTCCAAAGTTTCCCACTCCAGGAGACTTTGGTATTAGGGCTGGTTGATGCTACCAGGTGGCTGAGCTGGTATCGCTTCAAGCAACCCAGCTGAGCCTTGGTGTAAGCAGTCAGCCAATTGGCAGTTTCCACTAACAGAGCTCTACTTGAATCGGTACCACAGTTATCATTTAGCTAATGTATTATATCTGCCTATAGTCATTTGCGGCTCCCATACTCCTCCTAAAATAGGAGGACAGTACTCTAGTGATGTGGAGACAGTAATAACCAATCCACAGCCTGCTAGCAATGAACCACCATCTAGTTGTAACAAACCACCCTGTTTTACCTTATTATAGCCTTATAGCCCGCCGTAGCGGGCTATACCGGCTATTAAAGACCCGCTGCAGAGTTAAAGGCCCGAGCCAAAGGCGAGGGACTTTAACAAGGCAGCGGGACTTTAAAAGCCGGTATAGCCTTGCTACCAAGGGCTATAAGGCTATTAGAACATTCTGCCACTAGAGGGCAGAATGTTCTAACAAATAAAATAAAGCCTTCCGGGAGCCCGAGGGGATTTAAATCCCCTCAGGCTGCCTGAAGCCTTTGTTCACAGCCTGAGCTGTGAAAAAAGAAACATTGGAATGTTGCAGCTCCGGGCTTATACTAGCCATTATAAGCCCGGAGCTACTCCATTGTTTTCAATGGAGCTTGTAACGTTCCAATGTTCTAATATTTCTTACAGACACCACTCTCATCTAAACTCAATGCTCTTAATTCTGTAGGTCATGTCACTTCGCCAGGAATGGAAACCTCTCTGAGGTGGCAACTCCTCAAAAACAGTTTAAGTGCTGGTAGTGCTGGTAGTCCGTGGTGTATCATATTGAACCTTTGAAGTACTATGGTTTTCTTTGCTTACAGGTTGCCATGCTATCTTTGGTCATCCACTTATTGTTTTCTTCATCGTGTGCCACTCTAGGTACATGCTATAGCTATGTCAGAGACCGTCTAGTACCAGCCACCCATGGCCTCTTCAATTCACTGCTATGCCAATGCTTCAGGCACATCTTGTTCACTTACCTCTTAAGCACATTATTTACTTAGCTTCTATGCCACAACCATCCATTTACTTCTGCTGAAGACCAAGCATCAAAAGTGTCAGTGAACATCTGTAAAACATGCAACTTTATTTGTAAAACATTGATGTGTGTGAATTAATGAAAAACGAAAACTGAAAAACCACATTGGAGGGAAACAAATCACAGTTTTAAGGAAATACAAAATAATCAAAAATGAAAGGAAACATTTTAATGGAAAGATAATTTTAAGGAAAATCCAAATTACATGAAACATGTGGAGTTTAGGATTACTGTGCAGTTTTTGGGTTCAGGGATTTGTCTTGCTTTACATTCCCAAATAAAAGAAATTCAGCACTCCCCAGCAGAGGCATTCTAAAAAGCAAAAAAAACTTGAAAAGGAGAGAGGAGGGGCTCCGCACTCACCAAATGAGACACATCAAGAGACAGTTTTCAGAATAAAGCGTGGGGTTTTATTAGTGCAACACTTTCTAACAGAAAGGCTTTCCCAGATGTCAAATTAATCAGATAAATAAAACATGTAAATCTGTGTGTGTGTGCGTATATATACCGAAACGACATGGACATCTTCTGCACTAAATAAACTAAAAAAGGAAAAGAAACTTTATTGGTCCGTGTCCGAGTGGTCCTTTACCTTGGCTGGTTGCTACTCCAGAGCTAGGTGAGACGGCGGTGTGCACGATATATATATATATATACACGGAGGTCTATCGAACGTTATAAGTTATCGAAAATGTGGCCTCTTATTGGCCTCTCTTAAAGAAATATGGATGTCACCAAACAATATCTAAATATAGATCGGAATATAAAACACAAAAAATAAAAAACAAGGATAAATTGAAAATATACCAGATTTATCGATAGAGAGTTAAAAGATGAGTAAAATAAAGTAAAAAAAACTACATTTCCCAGGCAACTTCCGGTATTGCGAAACAGGAAGTGATGTATGAAGAATAGGATGTTTGGTGGGGACTCCGTAGAAATAGGAGGGTCTTTGAAGTATCATTGCATTAACCATGAACAAGCTACATGTTTGTAGCGAAACGCGTCGGAATTTTTGCTGAAATGCTGGAAATAATTGCGAAATAAATCTTTGGGAAAAGAACGAACATTGTGAGTGCGTACTCAATTCTTCGTCTCGAAGAGGTGTGTGATAGATATATATATATTCAAAAAAAGCAATCCGAAGAGAAATAATTTTGGGAAGGTGTACAAACTGCTGCATGAATCACGATGGATTTTACTGTCAAGGAACTGCAAGAACCACAATGCTACTTGTGTACACGCCCTAGTAGGCGTAACTGAGCAACACCTTAAAAAACTTAATACGAAGCAGCTGGTTTCTGCCTCCTGAGCCTGCCATGAGGAAGGGAGCACTGTCTCCAGAAACGCGTCGGCAATTGGGCTTTTGAAAAACTTGCTCTTACCTGTGTGCTGGACTCCTTGCTGCCAAATTGACGAAAATAAAGGTGAATAATATAACGCTGTGTGGGCGCTTCAATGCGAGAGCAACTTTTTTTGAATATTAAGTGGCCTGCTCAGGTCACGAAGTAGCCCCCCCGCTATGGAACAGGTCCTGATGTTCTACTTGAAGAATATCGTAAAGGAACAGCGCTACCTGTCTCTTTGGTGGAAGAAAGCAAGTGCGTATGGCACGATGTGGTGAAAAGCAATCCGAAGAGAAATAATTTTGGGAAGGTGTACAAACTGCTGCATGAATCACAATGGATTTTACTGTCAAGGAACTGCAAGAACCACAATGCTACTTGTGTACACGCCCTAGTAGGCGTAACTGAGCAACACCTTAAAAAACTAAATACGAAGCAGCTGGTTTCTGCCTCCTGAGCCTGCCATGAGGAAGGGAGCACTGTCTCCAGAAACGCGTCGGCAATTGGGCTTTTGAAAAACTTGCTCTTACCTGTGTGCTGGACTCCTTGCTGCCAAATTGACGAAAATAAAGGTGAATAATATAACGCTGTGTGGGCGCTTCAATGCGAGAGCAACTTTTTTTGAATATTAAGTGGCCTGCTCAGGTCACGAAGTAGCCCCTCCGCTATGGAACAGGTCCTGATGTTCTCCTTGAAGAATATCGTAAAGGAACAGCGCTACCTGTCTCTTTGGTGGAAGAAAGCAAGTGCGTATGGCACGATGTGGTGAAAAGCAATCCGAAGAGAAATAATTTTGGGAAGGTGTACAAACTGCTGCATGAATCACAATGGATTTTCCTGTCAAGGAACTGCAAGAACCACAATGCTACTTGTGTACACACCCTAGTAGGCGTAACTGAGCAACACCTTAAAAAACTAAATACGACGCAGCTGGTTTCTGCCTCCTGAGCCTGCCATGAGGAAGGGAGCACTGTCTCCAGAAACGCGTCGGCAATTGGGCTTTTGAAAAACTTGCTCTAACCTGTGTGCTGGACTCCTTGCTGCCAAATTGACAAAAATAAAGGTGAATAATATAACGCTGTGTGGGCGCTTCAATGCGAGAGCAACTTTTTTTGAATATTAAGTGGCCTGCTCAGGTCACGAAGTAGCCCCCCTGCTATGGAACAGGTCCTGATGTTCTACTTGAAGAATATCGTAAAGGAACAGCGCTACCTGTCTCTTTGGTGGAAGAAAGCAAGTGCGTATGGCATGATGTGGTGAAAAGCAATCCGAAGAGAAATAATTTTGGGATGGTGTACAAACTGCTGCATGAATCACGATGGATTTTACTGTCAAGGAACTGCAAGAACCACAATGCTACTTGTGTACACGCCCTAGTAGGCGTAACTGAGCAACACCTTAAAAAACTAAATACGAAGCAGCTGGTTTCTGCCTCCAAAGCCTGCCATGAGGAAGGGAGCACTGTCTCCAGAAACGCGTCGGCAATTGGGCTTTTGAAAAACTTGCTCTTACCTGTGTGCTGGACTCCTTGCTGCCAATATAACGCTGTGTGGGCGCTTCAATGCGAGAGCAACTTTTTTTGAATATTAAGTGGCCTGCTCAGGTCACGAAGTAGCCCCCCCGCTATGGAACAGGTCCTGATGTTCTACTTGAAGAATATCGTAAAGGAACAGCGCTACCTGTCTCTTTGGTGGAAGAAAGCAAGTGCGTATGGCACGATGTGGTGAAAAGCAATCCGAAGAGAAATAATTTTGGGAAGGTGTACAAACTGCTGCATGAATCACAATGGATTTTACTGTCAAGGAACTGCAAGAACCACAATGCTACTTGTGTACACGCCCTAGTAGACGTAACTGAGCAACACCTTAAAAAACTAAATACGAAGCAGCTGGTTTCTGCCTCCTGAGCCTGCCATGAGGAAGGGAGCACTGTCTCCAGAAACGCGTCGGCAATTGGGCTTTTGAAAAACTTGCTCTTACCTGTGTGCTGGACTCCTTGCTGCCAAATTGACGAAAATAAAGGTGAATAATATAACGCTGTGTGGGCGCTTCAATGCGAGAGCAACTTTTTTTGAATATTAAGTGGCCTGCTCAGGTCACCTAGTAGCCCCCCCGCTATGGAACAGGTCCTGATGTTCTACTTGAAGAATATCGTAAAGGAACAGCGCTACCTGTCTCTTTGGTGGAAGAAAGCAAGTGCGTATGGCACGATGTGGTGAAAAGCAATCCGAAGAGAAATAATTTTGGGAAGGTGTACAAACTGCTGCATGAATCACAATGGATTTTACTGTCAAGGAACTGCAAGAACCACAATGCTACTTGTGTACACGCCCTAGTAGGCGTAACTGAGCAACACCTTAAAAAACTAAATACGAAGCAGCTGGTTTCTGCCTCCTGAGCCTGCCATGAGGAAGTGAGCACTGTCTCCAGAAACGCGTCGGCAATTGGGCTTTTGAAAAACTTGCTCTTACCTGTGTGCTGGACTCCTTGCTGCCAAATTGACGAAAATAAAGGTGAATAATATAACGTTGTGTGGGCGCTTCAATGTGAGAGCAACTTTTTTTGAATATTAAGTGGCCTGCTCAGGTCACGAAGTAGCCCCCCCGCTATGGAACAGGTCCTGATGTTCTACTTGAAGAATATCGTAAAGGAACAGCGCTACCTGTCTCTTTGGTGGAAGAAAGCAAGTGCGTGTGGCACGATGTGGTGAAAAGCAATCCGAAGAGAAATAATTTTGGGAAGGTGTACAAACTGCTGCATGAATCACGATGGATTTTACTGTCAAGGAACTGCAAGAACCACAATGCTACTTGTGTACACGCCCTAGTTGGCGTAACTGAGCAACACCTTAAAAAACTAAATACGCAGCAGCTGGTTTCTGCCTCCTGAGCCTGCCATGAGGAAGGGAGCACTGTCTCCAGAAACGCGTCGGCAATTGGGCTTTTGAAAAACTTGCTCTTACCTGTGTGCTGGACTCCTTGCTGCCAAATTGACGAAAATAAAGGTGAATAATATAACGCTGTGTGGGCGCTTCAATGCGAGCGCAACTTTTTTTGAATATATATATATATATATATATATATATATATATATTCAAATTCAACCTTCTTTGGCTCCTTTCGCTGGCACGGCGCTTCTACTAGCTGTGCGTCACCTCGCGACCGAACCAGACCACCGTAAATTACTACACACTTTCCAGAGGAAATAACAGGACGCACTCCGTTTTCTCTTTTCAAAAAGTTTTGGATGCTTTATTTTCTCAGGTTGCAAAATACTCCTTTAGGCAAAGGAAACAAACCAATGCGATTCAGTCTCCACTGAGACCTTGCTCACGGTAACGGCCCCTCTCTGGACACATGTTTTTAAGCATAATTGCATCCTTTCCTGTGTCGCATAGACAAGCATTATGGGAGTTGTAGTGCAAACTTGAATTTATGCAAACAATTTGAAATTAGTTTTAAAAATATAACATTATACCAAAACTTATTCCTCACATCATAAGTATTCTCAGTATTTTAGTCATACTAGTTGGTACGGAATATTTCACATTATCTAGATTTTCCTTACACAATTATTTTAGATCTTCAGTTATTTCGCCTCATGTGGACATCTTATTCCAATAGATTATGTTTTTGGCATACTATGAGTCTCTTTTACGCCTCAGGTGGAGAGTGATCTTCTGTGTTCATTTAGAAATTCCAAAATTACAATGAACTTTGTTCTTTCATAGACCCAACATTCTTGTTGACGCTACAAACTGATGTGACTATGTACAAGACAAGTGCAGCAAAATAAAAATAAATATAAATATAAATAATAATAATTTTTAAAAAAATCAACAAATATTTTTATTTGTATTTTGTTGCACTTGTCTTGTACATAGTCACATCAGATTGTAGTGTCAATGAGAATGTTACTTAAATAACTAATATGACTGTAAAGAAAAATGTCCAACACAATAAATGATATGTTGAGCCATTTCTGACATGAGAATTTTAGCCTGATGTTAAAGATGAGATTTGTCACTGTGCAATACTCGGCTGGGGCTCTACACGTCTGTTTGTGTTGTTTTCCGGCCCACAGAATGAAGGTAGATAATGCATAAAGTGGATGATCACTCCTGAGCAGTGCTTACAGCCATAGCCAGGGTGTGGAATGAAGTGGGTGTTAGCTCTGCAACAAGTGGCTACTGGTGAAGTTCTGTATGGTCTTCCTTGACATGCATTCCCCTCGCATGTACACGTTAGGCAGGGAAATTAAATAATTGAATGCAAGCACAGGCGGCGCCATAGAGTGAAATGAGTTTAACTTATGTCATTCTCATGTCTGCAATAAAAGGAGTGTCTGCAAACAGAGAAAAAACTGAACGCAGTGCACCCATACTACCTGTTTCCTGATGACCATGTGATACCCCTCACTGCTCCATACTGTGCCTCACTTTCTCTTCCCCATTTCCCTCTTGTTCTTGGTAGGTGACGAATTCCCCCCAAAAACCCAGCCTGCTGCCTCATAGCCCTCCTCTTTCCCAACATTACCTTTCTGGGTTCCACTATAGCAGAGGTGTTCAAACCTTTTTACTCTGCTCCCCCCCCCAGTTAGCGGGGCTTATGAACCACACTAAATATGAGACTTATAAAACAGCATATGCATCAAACAGATATTATCCTAAACAAGCTACTCCCCATAATTGAGGTGTTGTGAGCCCCTCACACTCTTTGATCCCAATGCAACTACACCTGCTGCACTAATGATAACTCGGGTCCTGGGTAGCAAGCTATCTCCTCTGCATCTTTTACCTCTTTCCCACCATGACGATCATCACCTCGGTCCTAATGCTTGAAAGGAAAAAATATGCTCTGATGCCCCTTTTTAAAGGTAGACAGTCATAACTGTGATGTAGTGGGCCCCTCAAATCCCTGGGCCCCAGTCCTGCTGCATCTGCTTTCTTAATGATAACCATATATTGTCCCCTTCTTTGAGGTATCTCTCTGAAGAAGCTGTCTCTGGCCATTTGTAAACACAAAAATGAGTCCCCATACAGTGCTCCCTATTCTGGGCCTTCTCTTTGACAATATCTATGAATCTCACTTCTTTCCTGTGTCTCCTAGGCCATTACTGTGAGGCCCCAGGGATCGAGAGGATTAGGGCTCTGGATCTGAATGCAACCCTGCTGGCCTTCTACCTGCCACCCCATGGACTCCGCTTTCAGAGTGCCGCTGAATGGTTAATACTAACTTTGAGATGCCTTTGCCTAAAGTCCAAGGGTGTGGTGGTAGTGCAGAAAGTTAAAAAAGAAACAAGCCTTCTTACCAGCCATTAATTGATTGAGTCACTGAAAGCCAGGGCCACTGGAATTATGAGGTTCTACAGCAGCAGCATTTTCCACATAATTATCAGTTTACTGTATTTTCTACATAATCTGCAGAAAACAAAAACTTGATTTTAGGTCAAACAGAACAAAAGTTACTAAAAGCATGACAAAGTGTTCCGGAGCAGTGGAAGGCCCTTTGCACAGATTGACTGGTAATTTTGTAGTTGCTTACTGCTGTATTTGGGTGTTAAACTGGTACTAAAGAGGTGAAATATTCCCCCTGACTGTGTTACCTTGAGTTAAAATGACAACATAATGAAGTAATGCTAACCACAAAATGTGACGCATTGTGCCGCATAATTGACCTTTCTTCCTGGATAATTTAGTCAAACCTGCTGCATAATGTTGTTCTCTTCTGCTGAATAATTCCAGGGGCTCTGCTTAAAGCTTCATGGTGGCAAAGGTTTATTCTTTTTGAGATGTAATGTAAGGTTGTTATCAGCTGAGATCTGGAATAGTGGAGACACTTACAAAACTTTCTGCATTAGATGCAGTTTGATTACTTACTACTAAAAAGTATATTTTGTAAGAACTTGTTTTTATCTCAATCACTGCTTCATTTTGCATCAGCCTAGCTTAGAGTAGGTAAATACTGTTTTAAAATAATGACTTACATCTTCACAGTGCTTTCTGCCACAAACTGGGACCTCATAGCACTTTAAACAGGGCCACTGGAATTATGCTGCCGGAAAATGCGCGGTCAACAAAGGCAACCACGCGCAATCCACTGACGCCGGATTCAAGTCGAAATAGCTTTAATCTTGGCCCACGGAGGAACGAGCAATGATTTAATCTTACAACGCGCTACCCTTCACTCATGGATAAGGATGCCGCTTCAAGCCATCCGGTAATACCTGTGTCTTCCACAATGTTCCAGGGATCCTTCTGTCCCCAACTGAAGACATATGGATATGTTACTCAGCCACATCACCGCTACCCAGGTTACCCCTCTTTTCCATCCTGAAGAAGACCCGCAGGCCGAGGTCCCAATCACCCTTGAGCCCTAACAGGGTCGAAACGTCAACGCATTTCCACCTTGCGCCTGGACCACACCTTGTTCATTTCACTTACCAACTTGTGACTTAGGAATTAATTTCTAGTTTCTACTGCTGTAAATCAATTATATTGAATTGATATTACAAACACTTGCGGCCAGGTGCCCACAGAGCTGGAATTGTATGCCCAGTTTTTTCATAAGCCATTGAAATATTTCCTCTATGTCACCATTTTGATGCTTTCACTTCACCCTTTCTTATCACCCAAGCATGCTCCTTCCTTGCACGTTCCTGGACACACTACGTTCCTTTGTACCGATATATGTTGAAAAAATCTAAAAAGTAAAACATATAACTGAGGTTATATGATGGAGTGACTAATTAAACTCCACTTTCCCAAAACTTTTTTCTTTGTGGCCGGTTGTTGCATACATCTAATATTAGAGGGTTGGATTGAAACGACATGAGCCAATTGTCTAGAGGCTCTAAAAAATGTAAATAATTATTGCAAGTATATATTTATTTCGTGTATGATCGTTAGTCTTGGACCATTGTTTTTGATGCCACTTTAAACATACATGGCTGGCATTTTTTCTATTGGCAACCCTACTTTATATTCCTTTTCATGAAATGCATTCTCACACTACAGCAGTAAATGTAAAATACAAATGCAAGGAATAGGCAGAGTGGGGGCACAGGGGGTACTGGAACTAGAAAAAAAAACAAAGCCTCTGTAACAAGTTTACAAAGGTATGCAAATGGTCTTTAAAGACCTGTAAAAAACTCAGACGGGCCGGAGATAAGACTCCAGACACTGCCCAGCCAAGCCCACTGCAGCTCAAGCTGACCTCCAGCCCCACGTAAATGAAGACCGCCTGGAAATGCAGCAAATAAAGATTGCAGTCCTTCCAGGCCATTTTCATTTACATGTACTTGCAGAGACATTTGCGCCCCCCTGGGAACCCATTAATGCCCACCCAGGGGGGGCGCCCCACAGTTTGAAGACCTCTGCACTATAGGAACTAAAGACTAGGCCATCATTTCCCAATATCCATCTGCCCAGGAAGTGACATCACTGAATTTCTGATCATCCATTTGCTCAGGTAGTGATGTCTGATTTCCTGCCTAAACTCTCTTTAGGAGAAGAAGCTAAGAAAGAGAACGTATTTCCCACCATCCATGTGCAGAGTAAGTTACATCACTGGATTTCTCATTATTAGTCTGCACAGGAAGTGACATCACGGATTCCCCATCTTCCATCTAAATAAGAAGTGACATCACTTGTTTCAGCCAAAACTGTCTTCGCTTAATGGAGGCTTCAGTGCATATACGCCTCTGGGTGCTGCTTGTGCGCTAAAGGCACACCCATTGGCTCTGTTAGTACTCGTCTACACTCAGCAACCATCCAACTCCTCCCCCACTTATTCCACTGCAACCCTCCAATCCATGTACCCTGGTTGCATCATCGCCATTCCTCGCTGCCCAAAGCTGAAGGTGTGCTCTCATGCACCACCTGCCATTTCACATGCACTCTCCCTCCTTTTTACTCACTCCTCCAGCAATTCACACACTCAACACCCACAACCACATGCACTCAAACCCCACTACACCCCACCCCTCCCTGTCCTACGTATTCCTCAAAACCTGTTCACTCACTAAACGCCACCGAAATGTGGAATCTATTACACAGCTGCTCACCGGACCTGCTCTTTGTGCCCAAAACCTGGCTGACTCCTTCGTCTGCCCCTCATTTATGCCATAGCAATCCCTAGCAAATATGGGATTGTAAGATAGGATAGGATAAACAGAACTGAGGGCAGAATCACTATCATCTTCAAAGAACCCATCCAATGCTCGACCACCTTGGAAAGCATCTCAAGCAACATAGAACACTTGACCTTCAAACTCTATTACTGCCAACTACACCCTGATTGGCATCCTCATCCACCACCCCCAGGACCATGTGCCAAATTCGACAGCACCATTGTGGACTTCAACAGTAGACAATTCCACACCAATCACTTGGTTCAACCATGCCCTTGAAAATTCAGCATTCCTACCCCACATCACCAAGGAAGCACCATTACCAAATCTTCACGGTGGTACTGGAGCAGGATCTTAGAAGCATCTCAGTTACTCAGGTACTGTTACACCTTTGGACTCAATACAGCAACAACCTCCTCAAATCCATCTTCAACTTCAATTTCTTGATCACAGTCTGCACTGAAACCCAAGCTCCTCTCAAAGCGTTTGTTCGGGGTGGTGGCAGCACCTTGATATCCCGCTTTGAAGGCGAGCAGATTGCGAGGGCTCTCCTCTGCTCTAACTTGCACCCCACTGTAATATCGAGTACTTTTTAAAAAATTACAAGCAATTGATTTTAAAAATTGTGGTGTAGTAATTGTGTCCTTTGATATCTTTTAAAAACCTTTGTGTTCTGTGATCTTGTCCCCCTGTGCCCCGTTCCACCGCGGCTTCCAGGTGCCGATTGTTGTGGAGGGCTAGGTCGGGCGCCATCTTGAGTGAGGCCCGGACCCTGCGGGACCCGAGTTAGCGGTCCAGCTGAGGGAGGGGCTTGGTCTATAAGTAGATCTTGTATTCGGGGGCCTGGGCGTTTGTTCGGGGTGGTGGCAGCACCTTGATATCCCGCTTTGAAGGCGAGCAGATTGCGAGGGCTCTCCTCTGCTCTAACTTGCACCCCACTGTAATATTGAGTACTTTTTAAAAATTACATGCA
Source organism: Lissotriton helveticus (assembly GCF_964261635.1). Taxonomy (NCBI): domain Eukaryota; kingdom Metazoa; phylum Chordata; class Amphibia; order Caudata; family Salamandridae; genus Lissotriton; species Lissotriton helveticus. The sequence goes on from NC_136071.1 coordinate 199,262,261, forward strand.
ATTGATTTTAAAAATTGTGGTGTAGTAATTGTGTCCTTTGATATCTTTTAAAAACCTTTGTGTTCTGTGATCTGGTCCCCCTGTGCCCCGTTCCACCGCGGCTTCCAGGTGCCGATTGTTATGGAGGGCTAGGTCGGGCGCCATCTTGAGTGAGGCCCGGACCCTGCGGGACCCGAGTTAGCGGTCCAGCTGAGGGAGGGGCTTGGTCTATAAGTAACTATGCACTTTAAGACGCGCAGCGGCCACGCGCAGCGGGCGCGCCGACTGCGCGCCGAAGGAGCGCCAAAGGAGGGCCCGTCTGTGCCCGTCCGTGTCCCGGTCGTGCCCTGTGCCGGCCTTCCTGCTAACGTACCTCGGATGCCTTCTATCTCTAACGCCCGGTACTCCCGCAACCACCTCATTGCACTCAATGTCAGGAATTGCGGGTGCAATGATTCTTGGGCGGTCATAGACAGCGCATCTCGGGTATGTCATGTGTGTAACTTCCGCTTTCAACCTATTATAAATCACCATGCTCGAGGTTATGCAGACTCCTCACTCATCAGAGCAGGTTTGATTAATGCTAGGTCACTGGTCAAGCATGCAGCAGACATTTTTGAACTGCTGCTTGAGAATCAGCTGGACCTACTTTTCATTACTGAAACCTGGCTCAATGACACATGTGCCCCATCAGTCGAGCTTGCCATCCCACGGGGTTTTAAAATCACAAGAACTGACCGCCCGCTTGGTAGAGGTGGCGGCATTGCTGTGGTTTACAGGGAGCATTGGGTTCTCTCCCTTGACCCCCTGGATCCGCTGGCTGACGCCGAGGTGCTCCACTTCTCCTTGGCATTTAATTCTCACCTTACCGTAGGTGGTACGCTGGTGTACCGACCTCCGGGATACGTTGGGAATTTTGTGGGGGCACTGGAAGAGGTTATAATCCCTAGGACACTAATATACTCAAGGTATCTCCTTCTGGGGGATTTTAACATCCATGTGGATAGCCTGGATTCTCCGGAGGCTGTCCGCCTAAACGAAGTTCTTTCCATGGCTCAGCTTAAACAGTAGGTCGTGGCACCCACTCACACGGGTGGACACGTCCTAGAATTGGTCTGTTCCAACTTCGATATTCTCATGGCCAGTCCTGAGATAGTGACCTGGTCAGACCTTAAGCTGATTAGGTTTTCCTGGCCTCTGGCTAATGCCATGAAGAGCGGTTCCCTAATTACTCACGCACAGAAGATCAATTTAGACATTTTGCCAGAATGCCTCGCTGCTACCCGCCCATTACTACCCCCAGAAATTGAGGCGGCAGTTAATGTTTTCAATACATGGGTTGAACACGGGACAACTGCCTCCATCAGAAAAGGCGGGGTGCGTAGATTACGCACTACCCCCTCCAAACCCTGGTTCTCACACAATCTACGCGAACTTAAATCAGGCTGTAAAAAACTCGAACGGACATGGAGAATAGCATACCTTCCTGAGGCAAAGAAGGATCTTCGGGTGGCGCAAAAAAATTACTATGCGGCGATTAGATCTGCCAAGAGTTGTTACTGTTCAGGACGAATTAATAAAGCTAATAACAACAGCAAGGACATTTTTTCAATCGTAAAAAGCTTTGTTTCACCATGTGCCGCACAACCTTTGTTGCCCTCTTCTGAGCAATGGTGCGAAGAGCTTTCACTGTTTTTTTCTGACAAAATTACCAAAATCCAGGATGACCTGCTTGTTGCTTGTAACAACTTCCCGTCACCCCCTGTATTTCCCCCCTCCACGATGCCGGAACCTGCAGATCAGTTTGCTAATTTTGCTCTGTCCTCCAGGTCTGACATCATTGCTGTCCTTGCGGCCTTGAAATCGGGGTCCCCCTCCGACCCCTGCCCTGCTAGAGTTCTCGGGGGACTAGCGGAAACAGTTGGAAATGAGGTCACTCAGATCATTAACCTCTCTTTTCTCACTGCACCGTCCCGGCCTGTTGGAAGCAAGCAAAATTGCTTCCACTTTTGAAAAAAACCGGGCTGGATTCTGCCGTTTCCTCCAACTATCGGCCTATGTCTTTATTGCCAGCTCTTGCCAAAGTTTGCCAGAAGATCGCTTTTAAACAGCTGGACAACTTTGTCGAAACCTCTCAGTCACTACACCCAGCACAGTCAGGATTCAGGCCTGCCTACAGTACTGAAACAGCCCTAGTTGAAATATCTGAAGCTATCCGGGAGTGTCTGGACGGAGGTGGCAGAGCGGCTCTGATTTTGTTAGACCTCTCTGCTGCCTTCGACACGGTTCCCCACTCCCTCCTCCTTACCCGATTAGCCACTATTGGCATGACATCTACTGGTTGACGTCTTTTTTAGATAAAAGGACTCAACAAGTGTGGATGCCTCCCTTTGCCTCCTCCCCTAAGAAACTTGATACTGGGGTCCCACAGGGCTCCACCTTGAGCCCTTTGCTGTTTAACGTTTATCTCACCCCTTTAATTTACTTAGCAGAACAGCTTGGGGCAAAAATTATGGCCTACGCCGACGATACCCAACTTCTGTTTACCTGGCCCAAGGACAATTTGGATACGTCGGCGGCCCAATTTTGCCTTTCATCTGTTTTCCGATGGCTAGATTTTTAGCTGGGCCGCCAATAGATTTTGGACAGGGCAAATCAGTGGGCCAGAGAAGGTCGGCAAAATTGTCAGGGAAGGAACCATTAAGCAGAACCTCGGACTTGCCTTCATTGCATTTTAACTGGGCGAGTGATTGAGGTTTGAATGGTTGTTGATTATAAATGTAGCAAATTGTTTTTGTAATTATGATGGTTGTAATTTTGTATATGCAGTGTATATAAGGTCTCAAAAATTCGTTAAGTTGGTGAAATCAAAAACCAAATTTATGAAAAAATTTCTTGTTTAAAAAAATAAAGGATTAATTCTGCTCACTCATGTGAGATTCTAACATCTCGTTTAGTTCAGATGTTTTCAGATTATTCAGTTTCAAACTTTTACAGTATTGGCACTTCTTTTGTTATCAAATAAACAAGGGCACAAAAGGATGAAGCCGGTATCCCCTGTTTCCTATTCTCTGTCTCCCTGTTTCCAGCACAAAAGGGCACGACACTCTATTTACGGGTGCAAATGGAATGGAGCTTTTTTAGAGGCAAATGAGGACCAAAAAAAATAAAATAATGCATTAGAGAGCTCTAAAAGCAGAACATGTACCTGGAAGAAACAATGTTCTGGCCGATACATTAAGCAGAATGAGGAGTGCCTGCCACAAATGGGAAATCAACCAAAAGATCCTGAACTGCTTTTTTGCTCACTGGGGCAAACCAAACCTGTACCTCTTTGCACGTCTCCAAAATCAAAAATACCGGTTTTATTCAAGCTTGCTACTACAGCCAGGGTTGTGCTTTTTTCGATAGCATGGTCAGAAATGCTTGCTTATGCTTCTCCTCTGATACTTCTGCTACCAAGATTTCTCAGAAAGATGAAAAAGGAACCATGCAAGATAATTTTTATAGCTCCAAAGTGGTCAAGACAACACTGGTTCACAGTGCTACTTCTCCTATCAGAGGAACATCACATTGAACTACGACCGGTTCCGAATCTATTAACAATGAACCAAGGCCAAATACTTCACATGGATCTAAAATCTTTACACTTCTCAGCTTGGCTCCTGAACACAAATAATTCATACATTTAAACATTCCAAAAGAATGTAAGGAAAGTTTAGCCAGGGTGGATTACACAAACAAAACTTACAGTTCTGAATGGAAGGGTTTTTTGTCTTTGGTGTAAGAAATGAAGCATTCATCCCATAATATTACCAGAGGAGATACTACTTTACATGTTACATTTGGTACATGCAGGTTTTAAGCATACATCTATTAGAGTGCATTTAGCAGCCATATCCCTTTACAGAAGATCTTCTGAAGCACAATCATTATGGTCAAACAGGCTTATCAAAGAGTTTCTCAAAGGACTTTTTAGAGTGCATCACCCAATAAAGCATATTCCTCCACATTCTCATTTGAACACCGTACTCTTACAGTTAATGAATATCCCATTTGAGCCCATTCATAAAGCAGAAATAAAATTCCTTTAATAGAAAGTGGTGCTTTTGATAGCACTCACAACAGCAAGGAACATATGCAAAATACAGGCTTTCACCATTCAGGAACCCTTTTTGCATTTTAGAAGTCATTGAGTAATCTTGAGAACACATCCAAAACTAATTTCGAAAGTACCATCGAAATTTTACTTAAATGAATCAATTATTTTGAGGAAATGTTTCCCAACATCCAATGGATGTAGCAGAAAAGACTTTACACAACAAAGCAGTTTTGTTAATCAGACCAACTGCTAGTGGCGTATGGTGTTCCCAGGAAAGCTTTCCGACTCTCCAAACAAAGTATAGCCCATCTCTGCAGCCATACAGTCTTGTCACCAACAAGTGGTAAGACCTTTACAGGGTAAAGTATGAGCGCATTCCACCAGAAGTGTGACAACGTCTACGGCTCTGTTTTCTGATGTGTCTTTGGAGGATATCTGCAGAGCGGCAACATAGAGAAATAGACCCACATTTACGTAACACTACTGCCTAGATTCAGCAGTGCTAAAGGATGGTGCTGTGGGACAAGTGGTAGTATGTCATCTATTCCAATAAAGATGAGCTCACATTTTAAGTTATATCCCACCATCTGCTATGACTTTATGATGAATCATAACTACATATAATGATATAAATGATGATGTTTAACTGCTATCCGGATTGAAGCATGTGAATCTATGAACGATTCAATACTGAGAAGAAAACAAGGGGACCAGACAGAGGAAAGAGATCAACTTTGAAGGAAGGGCTCAGTTATAAAGGAGGAAAAAAACAAGTTGCTTACCTGTAACTATGGCTCCCCAGTGTATATGACTGATGCTGTGTCATGTTCACATTGGTGCTTGAAAATTTGAAGTAAGAAAGCCTCTGAGTGGAGTGTTCCACAGAGTGCTGCAGCCTGTTTGGCTTGAGTTTGGGTCTTAGGGATAAGTTAGTAAAGTGAATGTTTGCTAGCCTTTTGTAGGCAAAGTTTAACATAGCACTGATTTCTAGTTTTACGGAGGGACTCTCCCTGGGATGACAGGAAATGATTCAAGCTTGGGAATCTATGAAAGACACCAATACTGGAGAACTATAGTTACAGGTAAGTAACTTGTTTTCTCCCTCCTTAAGAACTGAGGCCTTCCTTTAAAGTTGATTTCTTTTTTTCTGTCTGGTCCCCTGGGATTAACCCAATACAGACTTCTTCACTCACACCTGATTTCCCTGGGCGAGCAGTAAATGATGCTCCACTCTCATGCCCTATGCATCTTCTCCAGGTCCTTTTTTTCTGCACACTGCCAAAAGCCATTGTAGGGTGATTAAATAACCACAGTGTCAGCATGACGTCACTGTTTCATTGCACACAGAACATGATTGCGCTGGGTGGAGGAGTGCTCCCTAGTCTGTGCAAGCCTTTTCCCCCCACACACAAAATCCAATGGTCTTCATGTATTCCCCATGGGTGCATATATTATGGGTTCAACCTTGTGTAGTATTTACTCTCAAACTACCAATATTTCAACTATTATAGTAGTTGACAGTGAAAATCAAAGTATCATTTTCTTTCAAGTTAACTTTAAATATTTTCCTCACAACTTTGAAATTGAATGAATGGTGGTGACCTTTTTACTCTTCCAACAACTTAACTTAAAAGGAGCTTTAAATTCCTGATTTCATTGTGAAACCCCCTGTGCAGAACTGCTTGAATAATGGGCCATTATTGAATTTTCTACAATGACAGAAAATCCACTTCTCACTCACAGTCTCGAGTGTTAGCAGTTATATTTTATCTTAATTAAGGTTTTCTTAAAGCACTCCATGATGCTGGTACCTGCTTTAAAGTGCATCAATTGACCCGGGAGTCATAACCACAGTGAGGAAGGTGAAGTGGTCACTGATTCCTGTAATAGAATGATAGAATCTACTCCTCCAGTATCTTTAGGGCCTTAGTTTGATACGTATGATTACGTTGATAAAGCATTGATTATGGAGCAGGAGGTAACACCCTCATCTTTTAAGTATCCGATTAATTCTCAAGCAACTGACTTTTCCTAAGGCCTGTGAACAATAAATGTGCCAATAGTACCTGTTAAAAACAAAGAGATTACCTAAAACTGTGCTATTACACTACCTTCAAATAAGACACTGGGTGATACACCCCTCAATTTGCCCTAACGCCCAATGATTCCTTGCTTCCATCAAGAAATGGCTGCTCTCCAAAACATCAAACACACGCCTCATAACCAAACTGTAGGGCCTCCTCTGCTCTGCCACTACAATGCCTAAGACCACTGGTCAGAAACGGTGGGAAGCGGAGCTAGGCCGCCAGTTGACACCAAAGGAATGGGGGACATATTACCGTGCCAGACACATGGCCCATAATACAGCAAGTATTGAAATGGATACCAAGATGGCCAAATATTGGTATCTTACACCAACCCGTTTACACAGAGGCAATCCTGCTTGAAAACCAGATTGCTGGCGCAAATGCAACTCCCCAGGCACATTGTTACACTTACTATGGGAATGCTCGAAACTCACCTCCTCCTGGACACAATTGCTTGACGATGTTGATACTTATCTTAATACACAACTCTCCCACTTTCTAGCTTTTATCATATTGGGATTATGCGATGCACTTATGTTCCCCGTCAAATCTCGCAGAGGAAGACAAATTGGGTTGGCCCAGGGGGCGGCCCTGCAAAATATCCTGTCACAATGGAGCATCGGACAGCTCCCTACATATCAGGGGGTGGTTACATCGACTTTGGTATATTCTGGAGATGGAGAGCTTTACCCTCTCTCTTTTGACTCAGGGGGCCTCCTTCCATGAATTATGGCACCCCTTTCTGACTTTACTATCTACAGAGTTTCGGTAACTCACACGCCAAGGGCGGCTCCTCCGCTATGGCGAAGGACCGTCGCCCCACTGCTTTCGAGCTGTGGAAAGGAAAGGAAAAATAAAATGCTAATAACTTTAAGTTATTATCATTTTATGTTTCCTTTGCGGGCGGGCAGGCGGGTTGGCAATGCTGCTTTGCTCTGCTCACGGAGCAGGGCAGGGGAGGAGTGGTTTGCCCACCCCTAAGTGCGCAATGACTATTGGGGGGGGGGCAATTCCTCCTCTACCTCCTGGAATGAGGAGTAAACGTGGTCCCCAGATGAGGACAAATTAATTTGAGGGTGTGAGCTTAGCAAAAACAAGCATTTACAATGCAATGGTTTCGCCTTTGGATAAGTTAGAGCTATTGGCATTGTAAATGACAAAATTTGTATTTATGTGTTGGTTTTGTCATTTACATTGCCATTAGCTTAATCTCTTGCAATGTGAGACCTACTGTACCCTACGGACGAGCTCAGCAGACAGCAATTACTACCACACACACACCTAGAGCCACACACACACACACACACACACCTAGCCACACATACACCCAGAGCCCCACACACACCCAGAGCCCCCCCAAACACACACAGAGCCCCACACACACCCACCCACCCAGAGCCCCACACACACCCACCCACCCAGAGCCCCACACACACACACACACACCCAGAGCCCCCCCCCACACACACACACCCACCCAGAGCCCCACACACACCCACCCAGAGCCCCACACACACACACACACCCAGAGCCCCACACACACACACACACACCCAGAGCCACACACACACACACACCCACCCAGAGCCACACACACACCCACCCAGAGCCACACACACACACCCAGAGCCCCCCCCACACACACACCACGCCAGGCGAAACCTAAAAAGTATAACAAATGAAAATGCAGAAGGAAAAAAAAAAACGCCCACGGCCAAGATGACGCGCACAGAGGGGCGGATAGGGAAGAAATTGCGGGAACGCCCACGAATCTGGTCCGGCCATGACGGACAGATCTCTGTTCCAATGGCTAGCCTCCATTTATGGAGCTAGCCAATGGAACAGAGGGGCGGATTCCCAAGCAACTATCATTCTCATTAGGTTTTCACCTGCGTGAAAAGCCTGCGCAGTGCGCAGGCTTTCACTTAGGCGAAACCTAAAAAGGGCTCTCCTCTGCTCCCAGCCAACTACCGGCCGATCAGTCTCATAGATGTACCCCAAAAACTTTTTTCCCGCCTTCTCCTGGACCATCTTCTCGACTGGATGGAGGACAATGCGATCCTCAGTCCCCTCCAGACGGGCTTCAGGAAAAACACGTCCACCATGGACCAGATTTTCCGCCTGGTCCTTCTTTACTGGAAAACAGTGAGGATTGAGGGGGGGGGAGTCTGTACATGGTGTTCGTGCACCTGAGGTTCGCATTTGACTTGGTTCCCCGAAAGAAACTATAGGAGGTCCTTAAGGAGTTGGGTGTTCCCCCACAACTGCTACAGGCTATAATTAGGCTCCACGAAGGCAATTTTGCCCAGGTTAGGTGTGGGAGGGATGGAGCGTTGTCCAGTTCTCAGAGGGGTAAGACAGGGTTGCGTTCTCGCGCCGACCCTGTTTTGCCTCTTTGTTAACGGTGTCATATCCCAACTTGACACTGTCAGGGACAACGATGCACCCTTGTTGGCAGGCAGGAGGGTTCCGGCTATTACGTTTGCCGATGATACCCTCCTGCTTTCCAAATCCCCGATGGGGATCCAACGGATACTAGATGGGTTTGGGGATTTCTGTAGGGCGCATGGCCTGGAGATCAACACAGAGAAAACCAAATTCATGGTATTTAACCCCTCCACTACAACCAGGCCTAATCCAACACTGGGCTCCGCAAGGCTGGAAAGGGTCAGAACGTTCCAGTATTTGGGGGTAACTTAACACGAAAACCTATCATGGGGTCCGCAGATAGCTAGATCCCGTTTAAAGTTGGCCCAAATGTCGGGGGCAATCCTGAAGGTTGCGAACACATCAACCTTTAGACCCATTAGTCCGGCCTTGGAGATGTATAAAACTCAAGCCAAAGCAGCCGTATCCTATGGTGGTGAGTTGTGGGGTCATAAAGCCGGGACAGAACTTGTAAAGGTAGAGAACAATTTCCTCAGACGCATCTTGGGTCCTCCCCAAGGTACACCCCTGCTACCTCTGAGATTAGATCTGGGGCTCCCTTCAATAGGGGATGATCTGGCACTCAAACCACTGCGGTTTTGGCACAGGCTGTGGTCCACTGGTGAACTTGCCCAGTACAGAGAAGATCTCCAGCATGTCCTGAACCTGAACCATCGTGACAGAATTCCGTGGTTGGCATACATCAAACGAGAATTCTATTGCTTGGGACTTCCAGAGCTGTGGGAGGCTCCTGAAAGAGGTTGCCAAGGGGTGCCACGCAAAAGGCTCGCTGAAATATTCAAGGAGAAAAGTCTAGTTTCCCTGGTGTGTGCATCCAAAGTCAGCACCCTAACTGAACAATTTTTGGACACCAAAAAATCTTTTTATTTTGAAGGTTTTATGGATATTATATCTCCTATTCTGGCAAGGAAACTCTTCATTCAATGGAGGCTAGGCACCCTGCCCCTTAAAACTTTTACTTGTAAATGGACAGCGTTGGACGATAAAATCTGTCCTGGGTGCAGTAAAGATGAGGAGGATGAAAAACACGTGTTGTTTTTTTGCCCTACCTACACTAGACTGAGGAAATATTGGCTAGTTCCATTGTGTAGGAATTTGGGCACTAGAAACTATTTACACTCATACAGAATTCTGAAGACAAGTACCCTGCACTATATAGTTTTTGCAGTTGCCAAGTTTTTAATGGCCATGTGGCAGATAAGGGGAAAAATATTAAAAGATTGATCTTCTGGTAAACATGTTATGAACTGTAACGTAATAGAGTTAATTGCCTCCTCATGCCTAGTTCCTATAGGGAATTGATCTAGTTGTGTAATGTACCCTGCTCAATACAGAACACCCTGGGTCTACACAGACAGAGTGAGAGAGAAGTGAGTCAGCCGAATGAAGCAAAAACTAGGGTACCAGTTTGTTGGAGTGGGAGCAAGATATCCTTATACCAAGACCCATCAATCACCCAAAGTGATGTCTCATCATCTGGGTTTAGGTACCATCCTATCAAGGAAAACCGATCTAAATGTTTGATCGGAAAAACCTTGACTAATAGGAAGGCTATAGGATGACTGGTTAACCCACAAAGAGCTTGCTCACATCCATAGACTCACTTGAAAAGGTGAGAGGATCAAAAGAGTGTGAATAAAGTGCAGCGCTAAATAAAAGTGGAAAAAAAGTGTTCTAAAAATGACTAAGGAGTACTTATCACAACTTTATTTATCAAGTCCCCTTGCCATTGTTAAAAAGCAGGATGTTGACGCTCAAGATATTCAAGACGTCAAACAAAATGAAAGGTCGACATGTTTCTGCCCTCGCAAAGATCTAACTGTATCGGGGCATTCTTCAGGACCAGGCTATAAACAAATACAGCTGCTGCTACAAAGGTGTAAATTATAATAGTGCAAAATTATATTATACAGTACATATACTCCACCGGTAATGTCCAACTTGGGTGGTTTTACTGGTACATTAACCGAAACCTGTAAAAAACAAGCATCATGTATATGTCAAAAGAATTACTCCTCAACTGAACTCACTCTCAACCACACTGTACTAGCGTAAAGCAACGCTTATGCATTTCTTATGTTATGTGGTGATACTCATAGTTGGTTTATCACTTACCCATAACAATTGGGTGTAGCCCTCACCTCTACCTGGCTCATTACTCAGGGAAGGGGGCCCCGCTCTAAAATAAGGACAAAAACACACAGTCAGTGATATGCCTGCATCACTACTATGAACGCCTTAAATTTACTAAACTCTCTCATGACTAGGGCCAATGATCAATACAGCCCCGCCGGTCTATTCCTCAAGGGGTACCTATCTTTAAAAGGAATTGAATCTCTGCTTAACAAGAGGACGGTGTCCTCTCCATAATGAAAACCATTTCAAATACATTGCACATCTTAGTATTCCATAGCTCCTCATTGAGGTATCCTGTTGTCTAGTATATATAAGTTAGTGATATCTCAAAGCAGATATCAGGGAAGGTATTAATGCAATCACTGTTAAGCATTCCATTCCCCCAAACTACTTTCAGCGCTTACCTTCCTCATCTATGGATTCCTTGCCTTTGGGACTCACCTATCAGTCGGTACCCCGGGCCGTCAGGAGTAATGTCCGGAGGTACCGACGCTCAATCCCAGAGTGGTTTTTATATCGAATGGCGGGCTCGTCGGTGACGCGGGGTCCTGTTAATGCAGGGCGTCCGTGGCTCAGCCTGCTCTCGTGCAGAAATCAACGCGCATGCGCGTGATTCCACAGACTACTGTACAAACACTCAACCTTCACCGCGCATGTGCGGTGCATAATACACTCCGACGGACTCATTAGACATACACTGCGCATGCGCGGTGCAGAGTACACTAACGGCGGAGGCGCTGAATGGAAGAAAAGGGCATTTCTTTCACTGGGCATGTTCCAAACTCAGTCAGCGTTCTCCATATTACATGCTCTAGGTAACCAATGGCTATTCTCGGCCTCATCTATTCGTAAAGGTCAAGTAGCACTCAATCACAGCAAACATGCCCAAAGACTTAGCTATTTATATCTATTAATACTAAAGCTAGAGTGGTGCTGGTAGTGTGAATTTATTGATGTTAATGTTATTCTGTTAGTCTAATAATAAGTGTCTGCCCTTGTTGGACTATCAGTCTACTGATCATGTGATAGGCACTTTTAAACACAAAAGGTTACTTAGTGTGAATACTACCACAATTCATAGAGTGCGAGTATTGAAGTTGTGTTTCTTGGTACTATGTTATGTGGAATGTTGTTCTGTTAGTCTAGTGCCAGCCACGGGATCTCATCATTAAGCCCGTCAACATCGGTACATAATGGTTGGTAAGTTTCGTGGCACTTCTTTTACACCGAATGGTACTGCGGTGTTCAGAAATTCTCACCTTGATCTTCCTGGATGTCATCCCTACATATCTCTTTCTGAACACCGCAGTACCATTCGGTGTAAAAGAAGTGCCACGAAACTTACCAACCATTATGTAGAGGCAGGACACTCTGACACAGAATTACACTGGGTGATTCTAGAGAAGCCGTTCATTCCTACTCACATCACTGATATTAAAAAATTCCTTCTACAGCGTGAACAACGTTGGGTGTTCCGCTTACATACCGATGTTGACGGGCTTAATGATGAGATCCCGTGGCTGGCACTAGACTAACAGAACAACATTCCACATAACATAGTACCAAGAAACACAACTTCAATACTCGCACTCTATGAATTGTGGTAGTATTCACACTAAGTAACCTTTTGTGTTTAAAAGTGCCTATCACATGATCAGTAGACTGATAGTCCAACAAGGGCAGACACTTATTATTAGACTAACAGAATAACATTAACATCAATAAATTCACACTACCAGCACCACTCTAGCTTTAGTATTAATAGATATAAATAGCTAAGTCTTTGGGCATGTTTGCTGTGATTGAGTGCTACTTGACCTTTACGAATAGATGAGGCCGAGAATAGCCATTGGTTACCTAGAGCATGTAATATGGAGAGCGCTGACTGAGTTTGGAACATGCCCAGTGAAAGAAATGCCCTTTTCTTCCATTCAGCGCCTCCGCCGTTAGTGTACTCTGCACCGCGCATGCGCAGTGTATGTCTAATGAGTCCGTCGGAGTGTATTATGCACTGCACATGCGCGGTGAAGGTTGAGTGTTTGTAGAGTAGTCTGTGGAATCACGCGCATGCGCGTTGATTTCTGCACGAGAGCAGGCTGAGCCACGGACGCCCTGCATTAACAGGACCCCGCGTCACCGACGAGCCCGCCATTCGATATAAAAACCACTCTGGGATTGAGCGTCGGTACCTCCGGACATTACTCCTGACGGCCCGGGGTACCGACGGATAGGTGAGTCCCAAAGGCAAGGAATCCATAGATGAGGAAGGTAAGCGCTGAAAGTAGTTTGGGGGAATGGAATGCTTAACAGTGATTGCATTAATACCTTCCCTGATATCTGCTTTGAGATATCACTAACTTATATATACTAGACAACAGGATACCTCAATGAGGAGCTATGGAATACTAAGATGTGCAATGTATTTGAAATGGTTTTCATTATGGAGAGGACACCGTCCTCTTGTTAAGCAGAGATTCAATTCCTTTTAAAGATAGGTACCCCTTGAGGAATAGACCGGCGGGGCTGTATTGATCATTGGCCCTAGTCATGAGAGAGTTTAGTAAATTTAAGGCGTTCATAGTAGTGATGCAGGCATATCACTGACTGTGTGTTTTTGTCCTTATTTTAGAGCGGGGCCCCCTTCCCTGAGTAATGAGCCAGGTAGAGGTGAGGGCTACACCCAATTGTTATGGGTAAGTGATAAACCAACTATGAGTATCACCACATAACATAAGAAATGCATAAGCGTTGCTTTACGCTAGTACAGTGTGGTTGAGAGTGAGTTCAGTTGAGGAGTAATTCTTTTGACATATACATGATGCTTGTTTTTTACAGGTTTCGGTTAATGTACCAGTAAAACCACCCAAGTTGGACATTACCGGTGGAGTATATGTACTGTATAATATAATTTTGCACTATTATAATTTACACCTTTGTAGCAGCAGCTGTATTTGTTTATAGCCTGGTCCTGAAGAATGCCCCGATACAGTTAGATCTTTGCGAGGGCAGAAACATGTCGACCTTTCATTTTGTTTGACGTCTTGAATATCTTGAGCGTCAACATCCTGCTTTTTAACAATGGCAAGGGGACTTGATAAATAAAGTTGTGATAAGTACTCCTTAGTCATTTTTAGAACACTTTTTTTCCACTTTTATTTAGCGCTGCACTTTATTCACACTCTTTTGATCCTCTCACCTTTTCAAGTGAGTCTATGGATGTGAGCAAGCTCTTTGTGGGTTAACCAGTCATCCTATAGCCTTCCTATTAGTCAAGGTTTTTCCGATCAAACATTTAGATCGGTTTTCCTTGATAGGATGGTACCTAAACCCAGATGATGAGACATCACTTTGGGTGATTGATGGGTCTTGGTATAAGGATATCTTGCTCCCACTCCAACAAACTGGTACCCTAGTTTTTGCTTCATTCGGCTGACTCACTTCTCTCTCACTCTGTCTGTGTAGACCCAGGGTGTTCTGTATTGAGCATATATGTAAATAGGGGATATTCACCCTGCAGGTCTGTAAAACATCCCTTAGACCCCCCAGTATTGTTGTCGTGATTAGTGTAATGTACCCTGCCTTGTTTTTATTCTATGCCTGATGTGTTTTAAATGCTTTTTAACAAATCTTTTATGGTCTCAAATGGCCGAAATAAAGAATTTTTGGATTGGTTTGGACCAGTGGCAAAAAGTGAGGGTGACAATGACAAAAAGGGGCACTTTCCTACAAATACTCAATGCATGGGCATACAACAAAGGGTTTTCTTCTAAGATGGGGAAGGAAATGTTTACTGTTTATTCAAGAAAGGGGAAGATACCATGTTGGAGAGGAGTTGCTTTTCTCTAAGAAAGGGAGGATGTCATATTTGGAGGAACTTAAGTCATTTGGATTAGTAGCTGGACACTACTGCCTATGTAGGGTAGGGTAAAGGCAAGAAGTAGGAGGAACAAAGGACTTTTCGGGACAGCGTAGAGCAGCGATGGCACATGAGTAGGTAAGCTCTGACAGAAATACAAAACCAGTGTAAGAGAGTGGAGACATGCAATAAAGAGTAGCATAGTAACTTACCCATGAATCTGATTGTTTGGTCCTCTGTCTAAATGGTGGACATAATGCCTTTGTGCAAGGAAATTATTTTATAGTAGGGAATTGCCTAGTTTGCTAGTAAAATGCTTGTATATGAGTGGATGAACATCTCTAGATCATGGAAATCTACTGAGGTGTCACACTGCTAAGGGAAGCTCTTGAGATTCTGTGTGTTGAAATTGCCACCACAGCCACTCTGACAAACAAATAATATTGACATTTTCGACTTAAACACATGAATATATTACAGGGAATTGAGGAGTGTGGGTCTGACATGTTGGTTTGGTCTATTCCCTGGGCAAATAAAGGAGAACCAAAGATGACTTTGGCCATGTAACACATATTGTTGACAAATATCTTTAACTATTAATATGTGCTAATCAGTATTCAAAAGGTGAAAAAGCAGAATACCTATTTATAATCTGTGAAAAACATAGCCTATACTAAGGGGTCCTACTATGGTTTAACCTTTGATCTGCCTACAGGGAAAAAAACATATTTACAGCCATCAAAGCTAGCTAACAGTGTTATTTACGTAACCTTTGAATCTTGGCTGTTCCCGATAGTTTGAGAAGAAATAACCAACATTTGTCCATGTTGTGTGCAGTGGGTGAAGAGTATCAGCTACAAATAGAATCTAACTTGTTTATGTGCTAAGTGTCCCATCTCATTTCCTGCTAGACAATATGGGGTTACAAAACGTGACTATGTTCTGCTTTCATGCCATGACTCTGTTTCAAACACAGTCTGCTTTAGACAAGTTAAATTTCAGTAAAATTGAGTGACTTGTATATAAAAGCTTGACTTGATGCATACTGCGTTGGGTGTGGGGGGCTGCTGAAGTAAGGGTGTGTTACAGCTCCAGACAGGGTGTGTGCAAAATAAGCGGCTCAGGCTGGCCATGGCCTGCTGAACTTGACAATCTGTTGTTAACGACAGAGGGACTTCGTTCAAACGGCCACCAGCCTTGTTGTGAATGAAGCCGGGAAACTGCCCAGGCCGGCTTTGTCCTCTACACAGGAGTCTGCAGACGAGACGGGATCAGGGCTCCGACTGGAAGCAGGTTCATAGTCAGCCTTCACCAGAGGCATCCCCTTTATCATTGTCAGTAAATAATAAAGTCGAACACCGATTTATACCGTTTACTAAACCACATAAACTGTAATGTAGTTACACGCTTTTGAGTACCAGCTAAAAATGACATATCCTGCTTGAATTTCGGACACAAAAAGTTTAAAACAGTTTCAACAGGTATCAACCTCTAGGCCTTATAAAGTACGATAACGGTCAACAGTGCAAGGATGAAAGTTAGCTAAATCCACAAAACGTCATCACGGCAAATCACTTTTGTCAGATCCGACCTGGGAGACGCGAGGGGTGTGCGTGTTTGAGTTATCTTACCACTGCACAGTGTTTTGAGGCCCTCATAAATACGGGTATGACATAATTCCGAATAAACGCAGTCCTCTCCAATATATAAAACTAACTGTATTGTGTTTGCAATGCTAAACTGACTGTTTACACGTCTGACAACTGTACCTATTTTACAAAAAAGCGCTCTGGTCTCTTAACAGCGGCAGCTATGATCATGGCAATTCGGTATTAGGGTACACAAGTATTTTGGTCGACACGCATTAAGGGAATCACCCAACATGGCACACGCCGAAAGCATCTGTATCGATTTAGAACATCTTCATATACAGAAGAGCGCTCTGAAGGATGGCTGTTTAGTTTTTTGTCGGGATACGTCAAAACGTGACGACTTAGCACTAGCTGTAAATTTGAGTTTACCAGTACAATAGTTTTCCATCGATTGTGCTTACAGTATTTATTTATTGATAAAGTTTTATAGCGCGATCATAAATACATCTATGTGTATCGGACTATGTGTCGAGGTGCAAAAAACCCGAGGGCAATTCTGCTGTTTAAATAAAAATGCAACCGAAACTAATACTGACACTAATTCAGTTTGTAAAACCCCCCTACCTCACATGCCAGAACCATACACCAACAGATCAAAGAATACCATGGAGCCGCGCTAAACGACAACCCGGAACACCTAAAGCTTGACAAGGCAACGACACACTGTGCAATGTAAAACTGACAGTAACAAAACACCAATCATTTCATATCAATAATTTGTCCAAAACACAACTGCAAGTATCTATTTCTCCTCTTCTCAGCATCAATTAACCGGATGCCCAAAAAGGCATATTTGCCATCTTTCCCACACTGGGTGACTTTAAGCGTCTCCGTTCGTCACAATGTAAACAACGGGTGCTCACAGAAACTAAATAGTTTTTGGCTCAAAATAAAAACACATACATTGTGCTGCTTATCCTCGCCCCCTCACTCCCGGAAGCATGTTCCCAATCGAATTACTCACACATTTCACACTTAGCTGCCTCTCCCAATTTACAGCTAGGTGAATGAGGGAGGGGGGACGTGCGGCCACGGTCAGATTGTGAGTCTGTGAAGCAAGTGTGATCCGGGAAGCCTGTCTACCTCCCACCTAGTATCTTTAAATGATGGCTCCTCCCTTGACGCGAAATAGGCGCCAGTGGCAGGCAGGCGTTCCACCTGGGGGGGGGGGGGGGTCCACGCCTGTCTGTATGTAACGGGACGATAAAGAGACACCCGCTGCCATAGTGTGTAATATTAAGCACGAGACAAGTCGAGAAGAGCCGTGCAGTGCGCTATCCTCTTTGGGTACTGCTTATCAACGTACATTCTGCGTTTGATATTCTCCAGATGTGGGTAGGTGCTGAGCCAATCCGCCCAGGATCACACGCCACCTGCGTGCAAGTGTCTCCAGCATCTACACTGTGTCGTACTCGGTCAATTTTAAGAGAGTCGCCTGCTCTCTGTACTTGCACCAAACTCTTGCCCTGTGCATAAAAAACCGTTTACAAAGCTGGAGCTATAGTGTTTCTTTCTGGACATACATAGCACGCCCTGCTCAGGAGGGGCATATGCGCCCTTATGCCTCCAGGATGAACCATATTGGCGTAGCATATATCATATATGACATTCCTTCACAAACGGGCTGCGATCCCTCGGATGTAAATCTTCAGGTGGGCAGGAAGATGGCCTGGAAATATTAGCAATATTAATTAATTAATTAATTAATTGCAAGTTTATATAGCGCTAGGATCGACTCCCGGAGGAGTATCTCCGCGCTTCGACCGCTGCGAAACCCTTCCTGGCTTCCCTGAGAGATGGTCCCTTAATGGGTACCTCCAGGGTGAGACCAGGCATCCCCGGCGGTCTGGTGGGGCCGTTAGTGAAGATGAGGCAAGCTAATGCCCAGAGTTGCCGAGTGTGATCGCTGATCAGAGTGGACACCGAGGCGAGAGAATTATCGAGTCCGCTGACCCTGGTCCAGAAGCCTGCCGCGTCGGGAATCGAACCCTGGTCCCGGGCCGTCCTCTGCTCTCGGGTCTGCCGCCTCTAACCAGTGAGCCACACCACTTCACTATGCTCTGTAAGACACGTAGGTTGTGTCGTTAAATTACACAATAAAAACAAGTCAGGTCCCGGGCCGTGCTGTGATTGGCTGACGTCACGGAGGTGTCCTGGGCCGGCAGCCAATCACAGCGCGGCCCGGGAAATGACGTCACTGGGGTGTCCCGGGCCTGCAGCCAATCACAGCGCGGCCCGGGACACACGGCAACAAGGGGCGGGGTTTAAAAAAAGACCCAGAAACGCCCCCGAATCGCGTTTTCTCTGGAAAAACGTGATTGACGGCCAATCTCTTCCAATGGCTAGCCTCCATTTATGGAGCTAGCCAATGGAAGAAGGGGCGGTCCCAAGTCCCCAATATAGAGATAACGTTAGATTTCGCCTGGGCGGAGCAACTGCTACGCAGTTGCAACGCCAGGACGAAACCTAAAAACGCCTGTAAGAAATTAGAGAGGGCAGCCCCCTGGTCGGTGCTCGAACAGCTCCAAGCTGTACTACTATAAGGCAAAAAATGCTCCAAACCACCACCAGGAGGCGCTGTTGTCACTTGACCATATAGGGAATCTCACCACGTTGTGGTGTCAGTGCAGCAAGGGTTTGTTGGGGAAAGGACCGAGTCCGTAGGCTCTGTGAGTCCTAATCACCAAGTGCGGGCAGAGCACCGACAAGAGCGCTCGACAGAGCTGCCTCTTTGGGTCTCAGCACGTCTGACAGCCCACACAGCGCACAGACACGCTACAGATAGGTCAGCGAAGAGCGGGAAGTAAAAGCACTCGGACAAAAGTCCACTGCACTGAACAAGGAATAACAATACCTTCACAAAACCCTGAAACAGTGCACTTAACTGACGAGCAGTAAAGAAAGAGGAAGCAGAAAGGACGTACAATGATTATATGCAATGGACTGATCTGTGATAGGACTATGGTTACCATGGAGACTACTTCCCTATGGTTGATGAGGTGTGTAGTGTGTGATGTTATACGGTTTTATTTAAATTCTTTTAATACTGCTGTGGAAATAAAGTAAAGAAAGAAATGCATAATCCTCGCCTCCTGGTCCTTAACAGAATTGAAACTTTCCTAGGACATTTTTCATTCACATCCAGGAGCTTTCCACTGAAATGTGTCTTATTGCAGCTTTCTTGAGGTTTTGTTGTTACCTAATTGTTTCACAGCCCCTTCCAGTTTGTCTGCACGTGTACACATGTATTGTTCCAAATAATGGTTTATGAACGTTTCAGTTCTGCCTGTTAATTCTGCATGTAGGTTAATTCTGAAAATAAAATTTTGTTTTTAGGGTGGTGGTTCTTGTTGATATATCAGCGACCAACTCTATGTATATCATTCATATTCAGCATTCCCTGCGGCTTTTACTTGAGGAGCAGATGTCTGACAAGGACTACTTTAACATCATAGCGTAAGTAGATGAGACAATGGTCAGTGATGCAATCCCTTTGGACGGCCTTAGTTAGTGGGAGGTTCCTGACAGACCATGAAACTGGTTCGCAATATATGATAGGGCCTTAGAAGCAGCCAGGAGGCATGGGTGGGGCTGTAAGATATCTGCAGCTAGATAGAGTCTCTACCAGATAATGCGTTACCAAAGGGAAGTAACTTGTTAATTTCTCCTCGTTACATCAGCCTCGGATAGGTGTACCATTTTGGTGCAAACCCATGTTTACTGTCTTTAGTAAATCTGGATCTGCATTAAAATATATGGGTGGATGCACGGGAATGCCCATGCTCCACCCAGGTAACGCCTCCTCGACGCAAGGTAACACAAGGCAGCGTTATGCGCTGCCTTGTGCTACTTTTTTGTTTTTACAAAGACACACTAATCAGGCTTTGTTTGGGTTTGTAAACCCCAAAATATATTTTGAGTTACGGCTGCACCACAAAAGTGGCAAAATTCCAACACAAAAACATAGTAAATCATGGCCCAAATCTCGAAGGAAGAAAACATATTTTAAGTTCACCCAAAAAGTATCATTGTGGGAGACTGCTCTCAGACTCAGAGTAGCTGGCAGGAGTTTCCATAGACAGTGGTTTGCACTCAGTATGTGGCCTGAAATAAATATTCACAGGGAAGGCACTAGGCAGGGTTTTGGTACTAAGCCTCACACAAACACTTTTACATAAGGTGAAGGATCTTAAATTGAATATGTGTTGGCATGTGGGCGAATATAGAGTTTCTCAGTGTCCAGTGGCTTTGTTTCCTCTACTGCACCCATAGAGAAGATATATAATACCAGCTGAGAGGATTGGATTATTTTATTCTGGTCATGATTTAATATCAGTTAAGTAATATATCCAAGAGTGGATGCCAAGGGTAATTCCTTGGGAACAGAAGGATAAATGTAATATATGTTTGAGCCTTCTCCGGTAATTGTATTCCTGATTTGATGACACAGTTAATATGTTAGTCAGACGCGATTTTGTGACTTCTCTAAAATAGTTTACAACCATTGTTTTTTTTTGTAGATTTGGAGGTGAAATTAATTCTTGGAAGCCAGAAGTTGCTCCTCCCACTACAGAAAATTTACAAAGTGCTTGGAAGTATGTTTCTCTTGAGCTATTTTGCTACATTCTTTAATGTTACATTGAATATGGACAGACATAGTACACATGTGCTAACTGAAAGTAGGCTTTCTATATTTTGTTAAACTAAGTGTTATTCTTTTGTTAATTGTATTTCTTTGGTAATTATTGACAAGAAATGACTGGTAAGGCTGTTTCTCATAAATTGTATTTAAGGTCTGCTGTAGTCATTCAGAGCAGCACTAAGTATAATATCACAGAATATATTTGCTAGCACATATTTGTATACTTGCAATATTTTAATTCTGATTGAGTCTTGAACAGTGGGTAACATATTGAGCATGTTGTTCAACAGGGTAGGATATGAATGGGACCTACAGAACAACATGCTTCATCTGTGTGGTGTTTGATGTTTTTCATATAGAAGGAGAGATTTCAAGGTAGCTCCCTATCCCATTTTATAATGTTAGAGGAATGAGGGAATATGTTTCAGAGCCATTTTACAGCCTTCTCTTGTTCTGTAAGTGGTCACTCTCTATCCTCGTTTTTGTTCTTCAGTTTACATCATGAAGGATAGTCCATCAACAATAAACAATTTCTTAAGCCAACAAATTGAAACATCACATGTTGTGGGGTTCCCCAAGGCTCAGCACTATCACCAACTTTATTTAACATATATGTTATGCCTCTGGCCAAGCTGATAAGGCCTCATGGTTTCTCGATGGTATCAAATGCCGACGATACACAGATTGTCATCTCTATCTCCTCGAGTGTCAAAAGCGGGGGGGAAGATTTCACAATTTGTGGAAGCAAATCATGGGCCGGATGCGTCAGAACTATCTTAAATTAAACACTGAAAAAATGGAGGTAATGGAGTTTAGGAATGGGCCACCACTCTGGAAACAATCCTGGTGGCCGGCAGAAGCAGGTCACTGTCCGTTTCCTTCTGCAAAAGTCAGGAACCTCAGATTCCTGTTCGAGGTCCAGTTAAACTTTGCAGGTCAGATCAATCAGTTGACATCATCCTGCTTTTTCCTATTAAAAACTCTGCGCGAAATCCTGCCTTTTATCCCTTTAGACCTCAGAAAAACAATTACATTTGCTCTAATTCTCTCCCGAATTGACTATTGTAATGCACAATGGGTGTGGACAAACGACAACTGTGAAAACTTCAAGCACTGCAAAATGCAGCAGCTCAAGTGCTGCTCAATATTCCAAAATACCACCATATCTCTAGCAGCATTAGGGAGCTTTACTGGCTTCCAGTCAAACAGCGCATCAAGTTCAAGGCGCTATGCCTCGTACAGAAAGCTTTGTAAGGGAGGGGGGTCGGGGGACCTACAGAAACTTTTTCAGTGGTATTTACCACATCAGAATCTTAGATCTACCAACATAGGTCTAGGTCAGGTCCCCAAAATCAAGAAGATAAGATGGGGAGGCTGAAGCCTTTCCTATCAAGCTTCAAAGCTCTGGAATGAACTGCCAGACACCATTAGATTTCAACCCTCCAGACATCGCTTTAGGAAAATGCTTAAGACCTGGGTTTTCCCTTCAATTGAATGAAGT
The DNA here is from genome assembly GCF_964261635.1 of Lissotriton helveticus. Taxonomy (NCBI): domain Eukaryota; kingdom Metazoa; phylum Chordata; class Amphibia; order Caudata; family Salamandridae; genus Lissotriton; species Lissotriton helveticus. The sequence continues at coordinate 199,284,664 of NC_136071.1, forward strand.
CGCCTCACCTGACCTCTCTCGCTTTCTTGCTATACAAAGCGCCAAGACACCTCGATATTCCTGCGCCCTTCAAGCTTTTTACTTAGTTACTTTACTTACTTACGTATACCTTGGAGTTCCTATTAATGCAAATATAACGCATTGTAATCATGGTGTGGCTGGGGTCTCCATTGTGGAATAGTCTTTTCTGGGTTTCTTGTTTTAACACGTTAGAGATAATATTGACTTCCTGCCCTTTGTTTACATTGGCACAGGATCTGTGTAATCATTATCCACATTTGCCCATCATTTGAAAATGTAGGTGTTTATTTCCATGTTTTTCACTAAAGACTAGTGTGGACAGCTCACATGAAAAAAATGTTGAGTTTTAGAGTTATATGAGTGGGCTGGAAGATCATGTATGCTCTTTCATTGACAATTTATGTTTTGAGAAACACTACCCTTTTCATTCATCCCTTTTCTTATGCTCATCAACAGTCCTGATGAATGATTTACCAATTGCTATAATATATGCAAATGCTTGGTGTTGGTGGGTCTACAAGTATAACTAATCTCATTGTAACAGGTGACACAGTCATCATCTCATTGATGATGCCAAACAAGTCCCCTGTAGATAGTATGAATAGGTGGTTATTTGACTGTTTCAACCTCCTGAGCTTCCTCCCTCCCTCCCCCGTATGCCTAATTATAATGCTTTGCTTGTATCTTTATGCATCCTTATGTCCTGCTATGTAATGCAATTATGTATGTAAAACTATGTATGTATGTGTATGTAAAGCGCTCTGATACCCCCGGGTCTAGCTAGCGCTATATAAAACTTATAAAATAATAAATAAATTAAAATATGTAGCCTGGTACTTAATGCCCAGATGCTTATTATCTGGCATGAGCAAAATAATTTGCAAATAGTTGGTTCTCTTCTCTAAATGTAGTTAAGTTCAGACAAACTAAAGATGATGATATTTTGCTTTCCCCACCTGAAGAAGTCCATGAGACAGAAACGTGTTGGGCTGATTATTATGCTTTAGCAGGGAGACAGTCACTAAGCAGTACTAAAAAGACCAAAATGGATATGTGTGAACATTTTGGTATGGCAGAGCCAAGCTAAAATTCGAAGTGTTTGGCCTAATCTGTAAAGTGCTTTTCCTGTGGCAAACCCAAAGATTCATAAAATCACAGGCTCAGGCAACCAAAGAAACACCATTCTTAAGGTACTAAAGTTAATTTGTGATCCAGTCCAGAAAGGGTTTTTTACAGAATGCTCCACTCTACTGTATCTTTGTGGAAAAAAGGGAAAGCACCCCGGGCCACGTTCATGAAAAAAACTGTAAAAAGTGGGAGTAGCGATATACTCTCTGCTTCAGATTACACTAACCTTTTTCCTTTTAACAAACATTCCTAGAAATATTCCTGGAAAGCTAGTCCCGCCGCAGGTTTCCACTTGTACTTCTGGAAATATCATGTGACATATCCTGTGTAGTCCAGTTATAGCCTTTGTGCTCAATGTAGAATAATGCAAAGGGGGGAATGGAGACCCCAATGCAAATACACTTATTTCCCTTTTTCTTCCCAGAGAGACATTTTTTGCTCATGTTGAAATACCCGCTACACCCCCACCAAATGTGAGGCTAATCCGTTCACCTTCCTAGGCTGGAAGGGTAGTTAGTCTAGACTCTGGATGGAGTAAATGTCCAAACATACCTAAGGTGGTAAAGGGTGAATATAAGTTTATGAATACCCACAAAATATACATGTCTGTGAACATTCCAAAACTTTCCCTTGGTACGCCCTCTTTCGACCCCTGAGCAGGATTTACTACTGCGGATCTGTCCATACTCGTGGGGGAGAAATTCGAAGTAGTAATTGCATTTATCCAGTATTATGGGGGTCTTTCATAGATTCACATGCCTGAATCATTCCCCGTCGTCGAGACGGGAGTCTCCGGTACATAGAAAAGTAATGTCCTATAGACATATATAGAGAAAAGTAGGCCTAAGGGCCTCACCTTAGTAGCCTATCTATGTCCTTTTGTAAAAAGGACCAAACTCTAGAAGAGAGCCAATCAGCTAACACCTCCCTCTAGAACCTTCCTGTCAGGAGCCTCAGTCCCTCAGATTTTCTACCGCACGTTGTGCTAAGGGAGTCTCCACCTGAGTTCCCCTCAGGTTTCTTTCTTCAATCTTATCTCTTCACAATTTTGGATTACTTTAATGAAAAAGTAGATATGGCTGATTCTCAGAAGAAAGGTCTTTTCAGAGCATGTAGTTCTTGTGGTAAAAAGAGGTTACATGTTGAGGACCAGCATAAGACCTGCTTATATTACCTGTATCCAGACCATTCACCAAAGGATTGCAAAATTTGTAGAACATTTTCTACAAAAACGCTTAAAGACAGAGAAGGACGTCTTTTACTCTGGCTTAACAGGCTCAAGGACAGAGACAATTTGGAATCTTCAGAAGAAGGTAAGAATTCTTCAGTTTCCTCTAAGCTGTCTTTAAAAAGGCCGAGGGTGGCTTCCCGTAGCCCTCCAGACGCTCCTCCAAAGAAGGCTACAAAAAAGTCTTCAGAGGCCCAGTCATCAGTGTCTGACAAGGAGGTTCATACCTTCAAAAAGCCTGCGCCGTTGTCGACGACAACCTCGTCGACACCATCATCGGTGCAAAAGAAGGCTATGTCTCCCGTCTACGTCTCGACGTCGACGACGACAGTATCGACCACGACGGCATCGTCGACGTTCACTTCATCGACGACGACTACACCATCATCGACGGTGGGTAAGCCCTTGTCGTCAATTATTATTATTAAAAAATCGACGTCGACGCCCAAGATCTCGTCGACGACATCAGGACCACGTCGACATCCTTATCGTCGACGAGAACATCATCGTCGATGAGTATGCCGTCGACGAAGGCATTGATGCCGAAGAAGGCACCGTCGACAGTGGCATCGTCGGCGAAGGCATCATCGACGAAAGCGATGACGACGAAGGACATACCGTCGACAGCCACTCCGTCGACGAAGTCGTCGACGACGACTCAGTGGACACAGTCGACAACGATTCCCCCGTCGACGAGAAAGTTCCAAGAGCTACAATCTGTGGACAATATGTCGTCCACGATCCTGCCGTCTTCGGGGCCTTCATTGACGACTGAAGCTGAGTCACAACCCGCTTCTCTAAGGGTAAAGATCTAAAAAACGGCAGTCACACCGGAATTGACTTCCCCAAGCCGAGTGCAAGGTTTACCTCCAGCTTGTCTCCTGCAAGATGAGGAGTCGGATGAGGAGGATTTAATGCAGGCTCATAGCCCATCTGATCTGGTAGTCAAATGCCAGAGCTCGGATGAGGAAATTGCCCAGGAGCATACTGTTCAGACGCAGGCTCAGACGCAGGTTACGCCCATGATCTGTCTACCAGCATCTATAGTGTCTGATTTGAGATTTCTAATACAGGACTATAAACAAAGGTTCCCAGAGTCATCAGCTTCTCCAGTAGCGAGGACTGTTCCGTCTCCACGGCCTAGACCACCATCCTTGGTGCTCCAACGGGAAAGGGAACCATTGCCAGAACCTCAATCATCTGACGATGAGGGAGAACAAGAAGAGGGTGAGGTCCAGGATGACCAATCTAATCATGATGACGATGATGATTACATAATTTCTTCTACTGCATCCCCTGAGCCAGCAACTTCAGATTCTCCGCCTGTGGACATAGGTGGTTTCCACAATCTGGTGGAGAGGGCGGCAAAAAGGTTCCACATGACAATGGAGTCTCAGGAAAAAGACTGTTTCCTATATGACTTTAAGGAGCCGCTTAAGAAAACAACAAGATCAATTCCTATAATCGATCATATATGGGATCAGGGTGTGCAGTTGATGCAGACTCCAGCCTCAGTCTCGGCGGTTGTTCCAAGGCTGGACAAAAAATACAAGGCCGCAACATCGGAACCAACCTGCCTTACAGGACACCCCAAACCGGACTCTGTGATGACACAGGCGGCGCAGACAAATTCAAGGAATCCTTCCTCTCCGTTGACAGCTCCACCAGACAAGGAGGGCAGGAAACTGGACAATATAGGAAAGCGTTTTTCCTCCATGTCTGCAATGACAGTGAAAGTGGCAAATACTATTGCGCTCTTAGGAAGGTATAATAGGCAGTTGTGGGCAGATATTGCTCCGTATTTATCTGAACTGCCAGATGCCACAAAAGAGGAAGTTCAATCTCTTCTTCTGGAGGGTCAAACATCGGCATCTGAATTGATTGACTGTGCTATGGATGTAGCAATGACTGGATTCAGACAGCTGGCAGGGGCAGCGGTATTGCGAAGGCAGGGATGGCTCAAGGCTACCTCATTTCGACAGGAGTGCAATCTAAAGTCTTAGACATGCCATATGATGGGCACCACCTGTTTGGAGCCAAAATCGATGAAGCACTTCAAACAATAAAAAAGGACACGGACACGGCAAGAGCGCTAGGCACGCTACAATTTAAAAACAAATCCTTTCGAGGGAACAGGGGCAGAGGACAATCCTCTTACAGAAGTAATTTTCAGAACAGATCCTCGTATTCTTACAACCAAGGTAAATCCCAATACCTGCAACGTCAACAACAACAAGAGCGGCAGTCCTCTTATGGGAAGTCCAACTTTAGAGGCAAAAACCAACGGAAGAACACTGGCAGACGCCAATGACCTATTCCTACAGCCAGTCCATCCCTCATCTCCTTCTTTGAAAATTGGAGGAAAACTGACCCATTTCCTCAACAATTGCAGAAGAATTACAACGGACCGGTGAGTCCTTTAATTGATTCAATTTGGCCATTCCTTAGAATTCGAAAATATCCCTCCAAAAACTCCTCCTCGCCCAATGCGACACAAAAACTTGCGACTACTACTTCAAGAAATCTCAATTATGCTCAAGAAAGGAGCAATAGAGAGAGTACAGTCGGCTCACATGGGGAGAGGATTTTACTCCTGCTTCTTCCTGATTCAAAAGAAGGAGAAGAAATGGAGGCCCATTCTAGACCTCAGGGCGCTGAATGCCTTCTTAAAGAGGTAGTGGTTCCGCATGGTCACGATTCAGGAGATCTTGGGTCTCCTAGAGGAGGGGGATTTCATGACGTCTTTGGACGTACAAGACGCATACTTTCACGTCCCAATACACAAAGCTCACAGAAAATTCCTGAGATTTGCAGTGGCGGGCCAACATTTTCAATTCTGTGTCCTCCCCTTTGGCCTCAAGTCTGCGCCCCGTATCTTCACCAAGTGTCTTTCCCCGGTGGCAGCATTCCTCAGGCAGCATGGCCACCAAGTCTTCCCATATTTAGACGACTGTCTGGTGAAGGCGCCATCCTTGGCAGGCGCGACTAAATCTTCCAACGCCTGTCTGAATCTATTCAAACACTTGGGTCTTACACTCAACCAAGAAAAATCCACGTTGCATCCCTCTCGGGTCATCACCTTTCTCGGAGCAACACTGAATACAGAAGAGACAAAAGCATTCCCATCTCAGGAAAGGAAACTCAAGCTTGTCTCTCTGGCCGCATCAGTGGCTTCAAAGAGAACTTTGCCAGTCCGTACCTTCAAATCCCTCTTGGGGATGATGTCCTCGTGCATCCTGCTCATACCGCACTGTCATCTTCGAATGCGTCCGCTTCAGGAGGCTTTGTCCAGACAGTGGACGCAAAGCACAGGATCGTTCGAAGACCGCATAACGATAACAATGCAAATCACCAAGGCATTGCAGTGGTGGAGGTCCATCAAGAAGCTCTCGCGGGATTGCCGTTCCTGCTTACAGCAGCTCCTCGCGTCATTACAACGGACGCCTCCCTGGAGGGTTGGGGAGCAGTCCTACAGGAATTAAGGATCAGTGGCAGATGGTCAGAGCCGGAAAAGCAGCTCCACATCAACCTGCTGGAGCTGAGGGCCGTTTTCCTGGCCTTGCAGTCCTTCTTGCCAAGGAACAAGAACTCCCTAGTGCTTGTCAGGACCGACAACACTACGACGATGCACTACCTGAACAAACAGGGAGGGACGCGTTCGCTAACACTCTCTCATGAATCGCAAAAGATCTGGAATTGGCTCATTCTCCACAACGTATCGTTGAAAGCGGAGTACGTCCCAGGCAAGGACAATGTCATCGCAGACGCGCTGAGCAGGCAAAGGATTCTGTCGCACGAATGGGAGCTGGACCAGACGTCCATCGCTCGAATCTTTTCCATGTGGGGATCGCCGCAAATCGATCTATTTGCGACCAGGGAGAACGCCAAATGCCAAAACTTCGCAAGTTGGCATCCCCAGTCAGGGTCTCTCGGGAATGCATTTTCCATCGCATGGCGCAACGTCTTTGCGTACGCATTTCCGCCATTTCCAATGCTTCCCAGAGTCCTCAGAAAGATGAAAGCGGAGCCTTGCACTTTAATTCTGATAGCCCCATTCTGGCCAAGGCAGCATTGGTTCACAGAACTGCATCGCCTATCGCTGAAGCCGCCAATCCATCTACGTCAACATCCATCTCTGCTCACGATGAGCAACAAGCAGGTTCAACATCCGGATCTGAAGTCTCTCAGGTTATCGGCCTGGCTCCTGAGTACAGAGAATTTAGCAGTCTAAACATTCCGCAGGATTTTAAGGATGTTCTGGCCAAAGCAAGAGCGAACAACACTAACAAGACTTATTCCCTGAAGTGGAAACGCTTTTGCATCTGGTGTGCGGACAGGGGTCTACGTCCTTTTTCTACCTCTCCAGAACAAATTTTACCCTACCTGCTACATCTGGCGCAGTCGGGCCTTGCCCACTCCTCCATTAAGGTACACCTGGCGGCGATATCAAGATTTAAAAGATCCTCGAAAGGGCCCTCTCTCTGGTCTAGTAGACTAATAAAACAATTCCTTAAAGGTCTGTATAGATCTTTCCCTCAAGTACGGATGGTCCCTCCAACATGGCATCTCAATGTGGTTCTTAACCAACTGATGAAACACCCTTTTGAACCCATTCACAGGGCAGACTTAAAGTACATCTCGTGGAAGACGGCTCTCCTCCTGGCGCTTACATCAGCAAGGAGGGTCAGTGAAATGCAGGCTTTTTCCATCCAAGATCCCTTCCTGCAGTTTAAGGACGACAGGGTGATTTTAAGAACCAGTCCTAGGTTTATTCCTAAGGTCCCGTCGGACTTCCACTTAAATGAGCCTGTGATTCTCAGAACATTCTTTCCAAATCCCAGCACTGCAGCTGAGAGATCGCTGCATTCATTGGACCTTAAAAGATGTCTAAAGTTGTCTAAAGCCACAGCCACCTGAAATGCATCCTGCTCAACACCCGCTCCGTCCACAGGCACACCATCGAGATTTGGAACCTGCTCGACTCCACAGCCCCAGACGTCGCCTTCTTCACGGAAACCTGGATGAACGCCTCTTCAGCGCCCGACATCGCCATCGCCATCCCAGACGGCTACAAGATCATCCGAAGGGACCGCATCAACAACACAGGAGGAGGCATCGCCATCATCCACAGGAACACCATCCGCATCTCGACCAACACCGACGACACCCTCGCACCCACCGAACACCTGCACTTCCAGATCCACATCAACCCCAAGACCACCCTCAGAGGCACCCTCATCTACAGACCCCCGGGACCACGCACACAATTCAGCGAAGACATCGCCGACTTCATCAGCCCGCACGCCCTCTGCTCTGCTGACTACATCCTCCTCGGGGACCTCAACTTCCACCTGGAGAACAACAACGACCGCAATACCACCACCCTGCTGGACAACCTCGCAAACCTGGGACTCAAGCAGCTGGTCACCACCCCCACCCACTACGCCGGACACACACTTGACCCCGTCTTCTCATCCGGCAAGGACATCGCCTTCAGCCACGCCACCGGACTCCACTGGACGGATCACAGCTGCGTCCACTTCAGCTTCAGAAGGACCACGATCCACCACCACCAGCAACAGGTTGCACGCAGAAGCTGGAACAAGATCACAGCCGACCAACTCGCGACCTCCCTGAGCATGAACCCTCCCACCAGCACACCGAACCCAAGCCAGGCGGCCACCAACCTCACCAAGTGGATCAGCAACTGCACAGACGACCTCGCCCCCCTGAGGACCCCGCCTAGCAGACCCGGCAGCAAGAAAGCCCCATGGTTCAACGACGAACTCAAGAACTCCAAGAAGAACTGCCGAGCCCTCGAGAGAACCTGGCGCAGAGACCCAACTCCGGACAACATGGCTGCCCTCAAGCTCGCCACCCGAAAGCACCACCAACTCATCCGCGCCACCAAGAAAACCGCATTCAAGGAACGACTGGACAACAACGCACACAACAGCAAGGAACTCTTCAACATCGTCAAAGAGCTCTCCAAACCCAACGCCGGAAACAACGACATCACCCCTTCGCAAGACCTCTGCAACTCCCTCGCCTCCTACTTCCACAACAAGATCGCGGACATACACAACAGCTTCAGCACTCAACCGACGCACGCCACGACCGAACACCCGCCCCCCACCACCACCCTCCGCGCCTGGACTCCGATCAACACCGAAGACACCATCCGCATGATGAACTCCATCCACTCCGGATCTCCGACCGACCCCTGCCCTCACCACGTCTTCAACAAGGCCGACGCTGTCATCGCACCCCACCTGCGGGACATCATCAACACCTCCTTCGACACCGCTACCTTCCCGGAGAGCTGGAAGCACGCCGAACTCAGCGCCCTACTCAAGAAGCCATCAGCCGACCCCACCGAACTCAAGAACTACCGTCCCATCTCGCTCCTCCCGTTTCCAGCCAAAGTCATCGAGAAGACCGTCAACAAGCAGCTGACCGCCTTCCTCGAGACGAATGGATCCCTCGACCCCTCACAGTCTGGCTTCTGAGCCAACCACAGCACCGAGACCGCCCTCATCGCTGCCACCGATGACATCCGAGCCCTGCTGGACAACGGTGAAACAGCGGCCCTCATCCTCCTAGACCTCTCTGCGGCGTTCAACACTGTTTGCCACCGCACCCTAGCGCAGCGCCTCAGCAACATCGGAATCCAGGAGAAGGCACTAGAGTGGATCATCTCCTTCCTCGCGGGAAGGACACAGAGAGTCCGCCTACCACCATTCAGATCTGCAGCCACGGAAGTCATCTGCGGCGTTCCTCAGGGCTCCTCGCTCAGCCCCACCCTCTTCAACGTCTACATGAGCCCCCTTGCGGCCATCGCACGCCAACACAACCTCAACATCATCTCCTACGCCGGCGACACCCAGCTGATCCTCTCCCTGACCAACGACCCCGCCGCCGCCAGAACCAACCTCCACGAAGGGATGAAAGACGTAGCCGAGTGGATGACGACCAGCCGCCTGAAACTGAACTCAGACAAGACGGAAGTCCTCATCCTGGGCTCCTCACCTTCCGCCTGGGACGACTCCTGGTGGCCCCCCGCCCTGGGCACCGCACCCAAACCAACAGACCACGCACGCAACCTGGGCTTCATCCTGGACTCCTCCCTCTCCATGACCAGACAAGTCAACGCCGTCTCCGCATCCTGTTTCAACATCCTGCGCATGCTACGGAAGATCTTCCGGTGGATCTCCACCGAGACCAGGAAGACGGTCACCCAGGCCCTCGTCACCAGCCGACTGGACTACGGCAACGCCCTCTACGCCGGAACCACCGCCAAGCTCCAGAAGAGACTCCAGCGGATCCAGAACGCCTCAGCCAGACTCATCCTCGACATCCCCCGACGCAGCCACATCTCCGGACATCTGAGAGACCTGCACTGGCTCCCCGTCAACAAGAGAATCACCTTCCGTCTCCTCACCCACGCACACAAAGCCCTACACGACCAAGGCCCGAGCTACCTCAACAACCGCCTCAACTTCTACGCTCCCAAACGCCACCTCCGATCGACCAACCACGCCCTCGCCACCGTCCCCCGCATCCGAAGAGCGACAACAGGAGGAAGGTCCTTCTCCTACCTGGCCGCCAAGACCTGGAACACCCTCCCTCCCAACCTTCGCCTGACCCGAGACCACCTCCCCTTCAGGAAGAAGCTCAAGACCTGGCTGTTCGAGCAGTAGCAGCACCCCCCCCCCCCCCCCAAGCGCCTTGAGACCCTCCGGGTGAGTAGTGCGCTCTATAAATGCCTTGATTGATTGATTGATTGATATTGATAAGACCAAGACTTTCAGAAAGTCTAATCAACTCTTCATAGCCTTTAGTAGACCTAGGAAGGGTCTACCGCTTACCAAACAAAGCATCTCCAGATGGATCTCTTCGGCGATTGCTTTTTGTCACGACAGAGCCGGACAGCCTTTACACTCTAAAATCAGGGCTCACTCTACAAGAGCCATGTCTACATCTATGGCATTATTTGCAGGAGTGCCAGTTATCGACATCTGCAGGGCGGCAACATGGAAGTCGCCCCATACCTTCACCAGGCACTACTGCCTTGATACAGAGCTGATGAAGGATGCAGCAGTGGGACAGGCAGTGCTACGCCATTTATTCCAGTAAGGTGAGCCTTCCTCCATCCCTCCATCCTTTTCTGGTATGCACATTTCTTTGCTAATGCTTATTGTTGATGTCTATTGATGGTTCATAGTCGCATGATATGTATTATCTAAGGACTTGTATATACTGTTCCATCAGAAATGTGCAAAATATATTGCTTGCTACTCTGATTCAGGCATGTGAATCTATGAAAGACACCCATAATACTGGATAAGAAATGCGTTACTTACCTGTAACTGCAGTTATCCAGTATTGGTGTCTTTCATAGATTCACATGCAACCCTCCCGCCTTCCCTGCAAGGACTCACCTGATTCTCTCAGTGACACACCTACTTAGCTTAGTGCGTACGAAAATCTGAGGGACTGAGGCTCCTGACAGGAAGGTTCTAGAGGGAGGTGTTAGCTGATTGGCTCTCTTCTAGAGTTTGGTCCTTTTTACAAAAGGACATACATAGGCTACTAAGGTGAGGCCCTTAGGCCTACTTTTCTCTATATATGTCTATAGGTCATTACTTTTCTATGTACCGGAGACTCCCGTCTCGACGACGGGGAATGATTCAGGCATGTGAATCTATGAAAGACACCAATACTGGATAACTGCAGTTACAGGTAGGTAACGCATTTCTTACATCTGCCAGAAATCTTAGTATAAATGTCTGGCAGAATAAATTGAGGTATTTTTTCCTTAAACATACGTTTATAGCTGAATATCCCTTAGTGAAATTGACCCCCCTGTGGCCAACCCTGTGTGACTAAAATGCGTGCAAAAAGAGGAATGGCTGTGTTACTTTCCCCGTTACTTCCCATTATTTTCTCTGCCTCATGACCGTTATTTTCTCTGCCACTGCCATTCCCACACTCCTTTTAGTTGTTTCGCTCTCCTTCCTTCATGGTGTTGGCAACAGAGGTTTTCTCTGTGTGACCAGCCAACCCTTGGAAAGCACAATAGTAGCAGTTTGTTGATTTTTAAGTATTAATTTTGTTATGCCCTGTTGGATTTTAGTGTTTACCATTCTTTAAAACATTGTGGACGATTGCTGGTACTACAAGTCGTCTTTCGTTCATAGTGATTTACAGAATATTCTTGGAACTTGACCCTTTGTTAGCCAACGCTAGACTCGAATTTATGTTGTTTTTGGCCATAATACTTTTTTTAACAGGATCTGTTTTGCTTGATTGATTTTGTACAATATACCAAGTACGGCCCAGAGCTAATGCTGTTGGCCGGTGAGGTGGGGGGGCAGGGCTGTGTGGGGGGGGAGTGGAGTCTGACAAACGACGGCAGATATTTATTTATTAATTTACCTAACCTTTTCTGTCGTACGTCGGACTCCACTACCCCCCACCCAGCCCCACCTCCGCCCCGCCTAACCGCCCCACAGCGTTACCTCTGCAAGCCGCCACTGGTGGTCAGTCAGTCTCCGCTCAGAGCCATCAGTCTCATTTCCCTCAAAGAGCAGGTTGCATCTGCCTGCTCTGTAATATGTGCTTGTGGTATCAATACATTCCCTTGTCTGGCCTTGTAATTACACAAACTGTGATGTACTAATTACGCAACTTTAATATGAACATTGTAACATAATCCTGTTGTAGATGGGTTTTAAGCCTGCAGTGTGAAGGTGGCAGAAATTTCATGGGGGCCCTAAGAAGAGCAGTAGAGGTAAATTTGATTGATAAGGACACCAGTGAATCCCAAGGCCTTTATCTGTTTACAAGTGGTGTTCCAGACCAGGAAGCGGTGAGTAACAAAGTATGTGTATGTACTTTTTTTTTTCTTTTCTTCTTTGCAGTTTTAAGTTGCGTGAACTTAGACTGAGGGCATGATAGCACTTTACAAGATAACCCTATTCTACTTCAGTGGATTAAGAAGTCTTTGTGAGTAAAAGATGAACACTTGATGAACAGTGATTAATTTAAATATTAATAAAGATGAATTACACGGGAACCCGCAAACCCTGTGTAGAAACCTATCTCTTTTTGTTTTATTGCAGTCTAGTTGCTACACCTCTAGTCATCTGTAATAAGAAAATGTCACACCTCCTCTACTAGACCCAGTATAGAAACCTACCTCTACTTTAAAATAAAAATTGCAGTATAGTTGCTACTTTGGTAGTCACCTGTAATAAGAACATTATATATCACCATTGCAGGATATATTAAGATGTCACAACTGTAATAAATTATTAAAGTTGAGTAGGTGTGTCATTATATATATATATATATATATATATATATATATATATATTTATATATATATATATATATATTGACACACCTATTCAACCTTTATATATATATATATATATACTGCAAACTGCTCATTGTGTTTATTTTCACAGTAGAGATTTCACAATTGTATGCATTATCTACAGCCATAATATCTCTTACGTCATCAGTAGCAAGCTGTCCGAAAGTCCCTGCATGTATATAGATATTTTAATTTTATAAGGATTGCTGGGAAAACATAAGCCTGGCTATAAATCTAAAGCTGTGTCCAGGCCAGAAGTATAGAAACATTTTCATGAAAGGCAGTGGATAGGAACCTGACAATACTCAGGGCAGAGATAAACAGGGAAACATGGAAACCTGAGCATTGCACAGGATTAGCTGATTATGTGGCTGGTAAATTAGCTGTGAACTATGGTCATGTGGATAAGTTTAATAGCAGAAGGTTGTTGAACACGGAAGTAGAAGTTTTGTTGCGAGTCAAATGAATATCAATATAAAGGGAAAACCTAGCAGGGCTAGACTGGCAGAGAACTCTAAAGCCAGAGAGTTCCTCACCTAATGGGGAACCGTCTCTGACTCTCACAATGCCAAGCATCAGCCACAATTGTAACTGGTGCAACTTATAAAGGCGAGATATCGGGTTGGGAATGAAATGTTATAACGGTAAAAAGCATTGGCTGAGCCTAAACGTCGACTTTTGCTTTTGAAAGGCGAGACCTACTGGCTTTGTGCCAGCACTTGTTTATAAAAAAGGGAAGAACAAGAAGCTCCTAATCCTGCGGTCACCTAGATTTACAGAATGCTATTACTTTTTTTCTATTATTATTCTTTAATAACTGTTTGCAGATCCTCACAGTACTCTGAACAATTGAGGTGCCAGCTAATTCAATATGTCCATCTACATAAATCGTCTATTTTATTTATGTTATTTTTGAACTATTTCATCATTGTCATGCTATGCTGTGCCTTATTTTTATTGTGTCATTTCGGCAATAAAACTTGTGTTGTTTGCGTTACTTTAAATATTTTAAGGTACAACCAGTAATTTATGGAGCTACTTGATGCAAGCTTCAAAGCACTGTACGTATCCCAGGCCAAATAATAAAATTGCATTGATGCACTTTTTTACGTACATTTTTACTGGTCGGCTATTGCAGAAGATCTAATTCTCCGGTATTGGGGTATCTTTCCTAGATTCACATGCTTGAATCATTCCCCGTCGTCGAAGTGGGAGTCCCGCGGTACATAAAAAGTAGTAAGAATTACTCTAACATTAAAGTTAATAGAGAAAAAAACATTCACTTTAATATCTCGCCCTAGTCATTAGGATGGTCCAAATTCCAGCCAGCCAGGCGACAACACCCTCTAGAACCCTCTCCACAGAGGCTCCAGGCTTTCAGATTTTCTACCGCACGTAGTATGAAGGGAGTCTCCCTGAGCTCTGCTCAGTACTTTCTCTTGGCCTTCTGGATTTCTTCAGATCTACAATCCAACATATCTTCTTCTAAAAGATCTCTCTTCAGGCATTGTGATTCTTGTGGAAAACTAAGACTTCATTCAGAGGACCCCCACAAGAAGTGTATCTATTGCCTTCATGTTGAACACCGGGTGAGAGACTGCATCACCACACCTCAAAACATGAAGACTAGCCTTCATCTTCTAAAAAAGAACCAGCCTCTCTTAAGGGTCAGTCTGTGCCCTCAACGCCTTCTAAATCTTCTTAAAAAATAAAGCAGGCATCAAGGACTCTTCCAGAGACAACTTTACCTCACAAAACCTCAGTCGACAAACCTGAAAGCAGAGGGGACAGAGTCTGGGTCACTTCAGGGTGACCAAGGGCTCAGTAAACGAATGCCCACTGATGTCGGGTGCTTCAGGTGCGAAGAAGGGATGTTTGACTCTACAGCCACGAGTACCAGGAGACGTCAACGACAACCAGGAGCCAGATACAAGCTGTCCCACAAAGGATGTTGAGTGCTATGGGGTCGGTGTCCAGCAGGAGTATCAACAAGCCTTCACAAAAGTAACCCATGCAGGAAGGTCAAGCAGGTTACGGTGTGGACCAGCAAGGTCCAGGAGACTCAACACGCAATGGGGAGTCAGGGCACGTCTGGAGTAACTAGGAAAGCCCAACAGAATTCAAGAAGACCCTCAGGAGGACCCACAGGCTGAATGACCAGGAGTTGCGAGGGGACCTCGAGCAAGATCTCAAAGTAGCAGCTCACGGAGGACTCAGTGCGAGGAGGCCAGAGTTCTTTGGTGGAAATACTTGCTCAGGGTCAGGATTACAGGGAGTTCAATGCACAACCTCGGGAATTGCCAACAGGCATATGCAAGTGCAAAAGTACACAGTGCACAGGGGTTCGGGTTATTCGGTCCCCACGAGGGATACTGGCCTCAAACTCAGTGAGAGGGCCGCACGACCTCAATGAAATTCGGAACCCACCTCCTGTGTTGTTGCTGGAGTATTCGGAGTCTGTAGGAGCTCAGGACCAGCAGACCAATCAGATGCATTACGGTGCCTGCGAATGAAGGGGGGTGACTCCTTCACCCCAAGGGAGATTATTCTGTTGTCCTTAGTGCACCATAGGTCATGCACGGAGCCTGCATGGAGCAAGAGCACAGACAAAGCTTTTGACGGAGAGGGAGACAAAGTCGGGCCCATCGAGGTCCAGCGCAGTCCAGGGTGTCCAGACGGTCAAAGGTCAGTGGTTTCTTCTTGTAGAATCTTGCCCACGTAAAATCTAAAGTCTTACAGCCAGGTAAGCCCTTTTGTACCCACGGGAGAGGGTTAGAAAGATTATGGGGATCCTCCCAGGGGAGGGTCAGGACAGAGGGGAGGTTACTCCCATGTCCTTTGTCCAGTTTCGGGCCAGAGCAGGACCCAATGGCTCCCAGAACTGGTTTGAGCTGGACTATGCACAGGGACACCAAATGTGCCCCAGATGCAGACTTTCAGGCACTTTGGAAGTCCACCCACCCAGCCCCAATACAGTAAATCCTGTCTGGGAGGTGGTCACACCTCCCTGTGACAGGATGACTATTGTGCTGCCATCGTCTGCTCGAGCCTGCCTCAGCAGCAGGAGGGCAGAAATGCCCATCTGGTTGGCAGCATCCATTTTGTGCTGACCTGGTCGAGAAGGCTAGCACCAGAAAGACCAGTGACCCCACTAAGCTCGCTTCTGAAGGGTGGAATTGTACCTCCCACACTGGTTACCATGTGGAGGTATGATTCCAAGGTGTTTGATACTAAACACGACAATCAATCCATCAATCAATCAATCATATCATTTGTAAAGCGCACTACTCACCCGTAAGGGTCTCAAGGCGCTGGGGTGGGGAATGCTGCTACTGCTCGAAAAGCCAGGTCTTGAGTAGTTTTCTGAAGGTCAGCAGGTCTTGGGTCTGCCGTAGGTGGATGGGGGAGGGTGTTCCAGGTCTTGGCGGCGAGGTGGGAGAATGATCTGCCACCTGAGGTCGCTCTTCGGAAGCGGGGGACTGTAGCGTGGGCGAGGTCGGCGGAGCGGAGCTGGCGGGTGGGGGTGTAGAAGCTGAGTCGTCTGTTGAGGTACGTTGGTCCGGTGTTGTGGAGTGCCTTGTGTGCGTGGGTGAGGAGCGTGCGTGCTTGAAGGTTATCCTCTTGTTGACCGGGAGCCAGTGCAGGTCTCTCAGGTGGGGTATGATGTGGCTGCGGCGAGGGATGTCCAGGATCAGGCGTGCAGAGGTGTTCTGGATGCGTTGAAGCCGTCTCAGGAGTTTGGCCGAGGCTCCTGCATAGAGGGCGTTTCCATAGTCCAACCTGCTGCTGACAAGGGCCTGGGTGACTGTTCTTCTCATTTCAGTGGGGATCCACTTGTAGATCCTACGGAGCATGCAGAGGGTGTTGAAGCAGGAGGAGGAGACGGCGTTGACCTGTTTAGTCATGGAGAGGGTGGAGTCGAGGATGACCCCTAGGTTGCGTGCGTGGTCGATGGGTGTTGGAGCGGTTCCCAGTACGGTCGGCCACCAGGAGTCGTCCCAGGCCGAAGGGATGGATCCGAGGATGAGGACCTCAGTCTTGTCCGAGTTCAGCTTCAGTCGGCTGTTCCTCATCCATTCAGCAACGGCCTTCATTCCTTCGTGAAGGTTGGTTTTGGCGGTATGGGGGTCCTTGGTGAGGGAGAGTATCAGCTGGGTGTCAACGGCATAGGAGAGGATGTTGAGGTCATGCCGATGGGTGACGTTGGCGAGCGGTGCCATGTAGATGTTAAACAGAGTTGGGCTGAGGGATGAGCCCTGTGGTACGCCGCAGATGATCTCGGTGGCTTCGGAGCGGAAGGGGGGAAGGCGGACGCTCTGTGTTCTGCCGGAGAGGAAGGAGGTGGTCCAGTCCAGGGCCTTCTCTTGGATCCTTGTGGAGGCGTGTTCGTAGTGTGTGTGATTCTGCGAATCGGCCCATTTGCGAACAGGAATACACTTGATACATTTGGCCCATAGTTTCCAATGGTCACACTTTGGAATTTCTAAATATTCCTCCGAACTTCCGTCCCAGAGGTGCCCCTCCTACTCGCCTGAAAGAGCTTTTGTCTCAAATAAAGATAATGTTAAGAAAGCGAGCAAAGTGGAACCAGCTGTACAGCGAGGAACAGGGTTCTATTCAAGGTTTTTCCTCATTAGAAAGAAATTAGGAGAGTGGCGACCCATCTTGGACCTTCGTTGTCTCAACAAATATCTAAAAAAGCAATCCTTCTGGATGTTGTCACTTCAGGAGGTGCTTCAATTGATAAATTAGGAGGATTTCATGGCGACCCTGGACCTTCAGGACGCTTATTTTCGTATCCCTATCCTCCCCAGGCACAGGAAATTCTTACGCTTTAGAGTGGCTGGCAGGGATTTCTAATTCTGAGTCCTACCATTTGGCCTTCCTTCAGCGGCCGAGGGTTCACTAAGGTCCTAGCACCGGTGCCAGCTCACCTTTGCCAAGCAGGAATTCAAATCTTTCCTTATCTCGACGATTGCCTCATAAAGGCAAAATCCTTCACAGTGACAAACATTCATACTCAAAAATGTCTCTCTCTCTTCCAATCATTGGGTCTTTCCATAACTTTCCCAAAATCTTAGTTAATCCCCTCAAAGGTGAAAATATTCTTAGGGGCAACCCTGGGCACTCATCAGCCAAAGACCTTTGCATCACAGGAAAAGATCCGCAAGCTGGCAACTTTACTGCTCACAACATATCCACTTCAGCCCGCAAGTACAAATCGCTTCTGGGAATGTTCCTCCTGCATTCCCCTCATTCTCAACAGTCACTTTTGGATGGGCCCTTGCTAGAAGAACTGGACGGTTATTGGCTGCAAATTTCAGGTTCCTTCGACGATATTATCAGGATAACACCTCAAATGAAAGAAGCTCTCCACAGGTGGACTCACATCCCGAGCATAGCCGCAGACCTATCGTTCTTAGTGGATTCGCTCTGTTACATAATAACAACCGATGCTTCCCTCGAGGGGTGGGGAGCACATCTAGAAGGACTGACAGTGAAAGGAAAATGGGACACTCATCAACGGACATTACACATAAACCTTTTGGAGTTAAAAGTAATATTCCTGGCTAATGCTAGAGCTCCTTCCACTATTAAGACTTACAAACTCAAGTGGAAGAGATTCTGTCATTGGTGTGTAAGCTCTGAGGTGAACCCTATTCAGTCTTCACCAGAACAATTACTGCCTTTGTACCTGCAACTGGCCAAATCTGGCCTTTCTCATTTTACTATTAAGGTATTCCTTGCCGCGATTTCCAGGTTTTGGTGGCAGAATGGGTCACAGTCGCTTTGGTCATCAAGAATAATAAAACAGTTTCTTTAAGGATTGTTTAGAATGTTCTCTCTAATGAGGCTTCCGCCTTGGCATCTTAACATTGTTTTAACGCAGCTTACAAAGGCCCCATTTGAGCCAATTCATAGGGTGCTGACTTAAAACACATTACATGGAAAACCTCTCTTCTGTTGCCGCTTACATCAGCCAGATGAGTAAGCCACAAACAGGCTTTCACTATTCATCATCCTTTCCTCCAGTTCACTACAGACTCTGTTATACTTTGTACAAATGCTCCCTTTATACCCAAGGTCCCATCGGATTTTCACCTAAACGAGCCAGTCGTATTGAAAACGTTCTTCCCAAATGCACAGTCACCTGCGGAAAGATCTTTGCATCCTATGGATCTAAAAAAGTGCATAAAATTCTACTTACAGAAAACAGCCAGCACACGTAAGGCTGATCAGCTTTTTGTGGCTTATGAAAAAATCAGAAAGGGATATTCTGTCACTAAACAGACTATAGCACATTGGATATCTTCTGTGATCCAGTTTTGCCATCAACAAGCAGACAAACCTCTACCTTCAACATTGAAATCTCACTCTGCGAGAGCAGTTTCCTCTTCAACTGCTTTCTTTACGGGTGTGCCTAGTCAACAGATTTGCAGAGCAGCAACCTGGTCAAGCAGGCACACTTTCACCAAGCGTTACTGTCTGGAAGCTGCAAGTAATGCTGTTACAGCTGTGGGACAGGAGGTGCTACGTAATCTTTTTCAAAAAGGTGAGCCTCTATTCTTCCCACCTTCCTTTGTGTTGACAATTGTTGTGATGATAATTGATATTATTGTTATTCTATACATATGCATTGTCAGATACTAATGTATGTAGATACATATTTTATATACATGTGTAGGTTTATATATATATATGTATATATGTATATGAATAAGTGGTAGGGAAATTCACTATACACTTAGTGATGTACAAGATTCGGTACATTGTAATGTAATATTTAATACGTATTTATTGAGCGCAGCTGTCACCCAAAAGGGTATCCTGGCACTGTGACCAAAACTTTACCGACAGATGTTACGCATTACACTACTCTTGGGAAGAGATAGCTTTTTAAACCCTTTTTAAAAGCCGCCAAGTCCTGGCAGCTCCGCAGGGGCAGAAATAAGGAGTTCCAAAGTTTTGCAGCTGCAAAACTGAACGACCGGCCGCCCATCCTCACCCTTTTAATCCTGGGGACAACTACCAGGAAGGCTGAGGAAGACCTCAGCGGTCTTGCGGCTGAGTACCAGGAGAAGAGATCTTGTAACATCACTGGCCCCAGCCTATGTAAGGCCCTAAAAACAAGGCAAGAGGCCTTGAAATAAATCCGTTGCTGAACAGGCAGCCAGTAAAGGTCCGAAAGCGCCAAAGACGATGACGCTGAGCGTGGACGAGAGAGGGCCAGCTTGGCAGCCATGTTCTGAATCCTCTGCAGCTTAGAAACCAAGATTTTAGGGGCTCCTAGAAGCAGTGCGTTGCAGTAGTATAACCTACTGAGAATGGTACTACGCACCACTTCTGTCCTGGCCGCAGTTGGAAGTAACGGAAGAATCTTCCGTAAAGTGCGGAGCAGGAACATACAGGTCGCCATGGTTTTATTAACAAAAGCGTCAAGCTGCAGGCTAGGCCCGAACATGACGCCAAGATTACGGGCCGAGTCAGCAGCAGTCACTATGCCCAAGATTGAAGAAGGCCAGAACCCATCCGGTAGAGGGCGAGGCAACCGGTCCAGGGATTGTGTAAAAACATGCATACCTCTGTTACAACTGCTGTATATTCAGATTAAAGCATGTGAATCCATGAAATATACCTCAATACTGGAGAAGAAAATAGGTTAATTACCTGTAAACTGTGGTTCTCCAGTATTGGTATCTTTCATAGATTCACATGTGACCCACCCTCCTCCCCATAGAGGCTCCCCAGAATTATTATTAGGTTTATACTACACTTGTGCTCGAAAATCTGAAAGCCTGGAGCCTCTGCGGAGAGGGTTCTAGAGGGTGCTGTTGCCTGATTGGCTGGAGTTTGGACCATCCTAATGACTAGGATGAGATATTAAAGTGAATGTTTTTTTGTTGAAAAAATGCACCTGTGCAATCAATGTAATCCTGAAACGTTGTACAAAACTGAACTGATGGTCTATAATCAGGGCCGCTGGAATAATATGTCAGGAGTGGGCCAAATTATGTAGAAGGGTTCAGTAAATAAAGTGGCAAGAAAAAGCAAATTAGGAGACGTAATGTGGCAATAGTATTCATTATTTTATATTTTTTACACTAGTTTATACTGTCTGGGCATTGGGGTAGGGTGACCAGACGTCCCCGTTTTCCCAGGACGGTCCCCGTTTTTGGAGAAATGTCCCCGTGTCCCGACACTTTTCTCCAAGTGACTCAAATGTCCCCGTTTTCAATCAGTGTCCCAGTTAAACACAGAAATGTCCCTGTTTTTCATTGTTCCGGTTGAGTATGCGCCCGCATGCTCTCTTTGCACTGGCGTTTGCTAGCCTGTGATGTTTTATTGATTTTTGGCAAATATATGCTATAGTCCTTAAAAGTGTAAATGTAATAAGAAGTACTAGTGCTACTGTGTAAAGGAGAGGGGTGCCAATAAAAGACCTCGGATTTATTTTCTGTAATGCTTCATCTCGGTCTGTGGAAGGAGCGGTCATTGTAGTCCTTTTTCTATGTCTATGACAGCTGTCAAATCATACTTTTATGTCGATGGTTACTGCAAACCGTAGTCCTACTTCTATGTCTATGACCTGTCCCCGTTTTTTGTTTTGAGAATCTGGTCACCCTACATTGGGGGAACCTCACTAGTACCAGTTTAATACCCAGATATAGTAATAAGACACAGAAAGGTGACGAGCCAACCTTTGCAAACGGCCTTCCACTGTGCGGTAACAGGTGCCGCTGCATTTCTAGCAACTTTTGAACTGTTTCAGCTAGATACAAGTTTTTTGTTAAAATCTGCAGATTATGCAGCAGATGACGGATTGTGTGGCAAATGCGGCAAATCTGTAATTATGCAAAAATTGCAGCGGGTGCACAATCGCATACTTCCAGTGGCCTGTCTATAATCTATTCATTCTTACCCCCAGCAGCAGTGATGTTCAACTCAGTGGTACTCATTCTATTTCCCGAGCAAAAATGAAAGTTTGAGTCCACTTGCTGGAATTCAAGCCTGTGACTCGCATGTAAGAGATGCTTGTGGAGCTGTTGAATTATTGCCCAGAGCTCTCTTATCCGCCCTCATTGTGTGCTTTCTAGGACATGGTGACTGCGTACGTGGCTGAGGTCTGTGGCGGTTGTGACGTGGAGCTGCATGTCTGCCTTTTCACCATCAGCGGCTTTGGTTGTGATGATGACGCCGTTCCCGCCCGCTACGCCAGTACTAAAGACACCGCCGGCACATTGAGGGAAATCGCACATGCTGCCAATGGAAGGTTCCACTGGTTTGAAGAAACAGGTAGAAACCAACTTTCCAAAAAGATTTAAAAATTTGGCTTGTTGATTGAGGTGCATGCAACAGAAATTCAGTTTTTAGCTAAAAAAAAAGAACACATGCTCATAGCAGTTCAGTAAGGCTTGCCAGAAGCCGTAGACTGGTCTTTAAGAACCACTTGTTTTAACTTAAAATACATACCATGATTTCCAGCACTTTAAAATGTAATTCTCAGTTCACTGGGAGGCCTTTGTTTTCCAGGCATCATTGACAGTGATGACATCAGCAGCCTTTTGTCGGAAATGGAAAAGGCAGTCAATTATTCCAAAAAGGTACTTTGAAAATTATACAATATAAGCATGTGATTTAACGTAATATTGTTTAAAATGATTGCATGAATCTGTTGGTTTTATAGTTAAGTACATGCAATGTAACATCCAAAAGTTTATGTTTTAGGGCATGTCTTGAGTTTATTATAATGACATCAGAAATACGTCATATTTTACATTCAAGAACCTATATACATTCATGGGCAATTATAAGCTACGCATGGCATGAGTAAACACTAAACAGTTGATAGAATTATGAGTGAAACGAGCTGTACTAAAATGCAATCATAAAAGTGACACTGTCTTGTGCTAAGGACGTTAACAACCACTTTTGAGGGTATTCAGTTATGGTACTTGCCTGGCCCAAAATCATAAATCAAGTCAAAGGCAAATGTACACAATGAGGGTAAAGGCCAATCAACCAAGTATTAATTCCTACCAACATGTGGGTTAGCAGGCTATAAGCATTGTCTTCCTAATCTCACTCGGTACAGGCAGACACAGACGCCCAATATCTCCGCCAGCTGGTATTTCACACTCTCCCTAATCTCATTTATTTTATTTTATTTTGTAACAATTAGAGATTAGCACATAACTACAGGAGTGTATAGGACAAGTTCAAGTGAATTTGGACATGAGAATCGATTTCACTTCTTTTAAAAAAAAAAAGCTGCGGATGGATTGAGTCTCGTTTCTGGGGGTAAGGCGTTCCAAATCCTGGGGGGCATTCCTGAGAAGGTACGATTGTATGTTTTCTTCTTGGAGAAACGTTGTGGTTTAAGTAGAAGGTTGTTAGAACTCCTGGTAGACCTGTTACCACCTGATGGTACTTGCTTCTCCGCTAGGAATCTCGGGGTTTTGTGATGTAATGCCTTATGTGTCATACATATCCAAAGAACAATGGTTCCTGTGGCATACGAATATATAGAATATACAATACTCGACAGCTTAAATAAGTAATATTCACTTGTAACAGAGAAGGGTTTGGCAGAAAAAGAAACACACATATGCAAAATTTATAAGAAAGACTTCTTATATTTCAACTCATGAAAAGTATCCATATTTACAACAGCAACACATATACAAAAGGTTGTATGTACAGTGTAAAGTGCAGTGCGTCCCAAGTGATTATGTGAGCAAAAACAAACACAAATAATGAATGATCTATACAGTTTTGCGTTATGGGTATTTACACAGGGAAATGACCAAGCAATCTGATACAATAATTGTTAGCAGTGACTATATGAAATCACAAATCACTGTGCTAATAGGTTCCTTCCCTATAGCGTCGACGGCGTTTCGACCTGCTTGATGGAGGTCTCGTCAGGACTAAGCAGTGAGGGACATCTAGATGCGCGCGCACATGTCACGTTATAGACGCATTGACGCACGAAACCCGGAACTCCACTGTTTACCAAACAGCCGACCGGGAAAGTGCGATCGAGCGATTCCGCGTCCGAAGAGCAGGTAAGCTCTGAGACACCCTGTCCCACACCACCCTCTCTCGTGATGATACATCATTTTCACCATATGGCCCTTTTTCATCAGGTATTACCTTGCTTCTTCAACTACAACCTGAGTGCCACCAGACTCAATTACCACGAGCAACCACAGTGGTAAGTGACTTTACTATACCATGACTGACCCAACGGTAACGTTGCCCCACAGCGTTCGTGAATCTTAACAATTGTTCTATCTTTTTTCTCAACAGTGCCCGGCTGGGTACACTGTAAGTCCGATTTAATTTACTTTATCACGCATGGGTTGCGTTAAGCCGAGACACTACGAGGTATTTTAATCCCCATTTTTAAGTCCACACAATATTACAGAGTACAGCAACCACACATATTAAAAACCACTCTCCCCTTTTCCCTAGATGTCCCTCACTGCTTAGTCCTGACGAGACCTCCATCAAGCAGGTCGAAACGCCGTCGACGCTATAGGGAAGGAACCTATTAGCACAGTGATTTGTGATTTCATATAGTCACCGCTAACAATTATTGTATCAGATTGCTTGGTCATTTCCCTGTGTAAATACCCATAACGCAAAACTGTATAGATCATTCATTATTTGTGTTTGTTTTTGCTCACATAATCACTTGGGACGCACTGCACTTTACACTGTACATACAACCTTTTGTATATGTGTTGCTGTTGTAAATATGGTTACTTTTCATGAGTTGAAATATAAGAAGTCTTTCTTATAAATTTTGCATATGTGTGTTTCTTTTTCTGCCAAACCCTTCTCTGTTACAAGTGAATATTGCTTATTTAAGCTGTCGAGTATTGTATATTCTATATATTCGTATGCCACAGGAACCATTGTTCTTTGGATATACACTTTGCCCTGGTTCCGCTGTGAGTAGGGTTCCCTTGTTTCCCCTTTTCGCATTATGTGTCATACAGGCAATTTTTAACTGGATTCTGGCCTCAAAAGGTAGCCAGTTGAGGGCATGAAGGTCAGGCGAAATGTGGCCGTTTCTTTTGGTGCCTGTGACGAGTCTGGCGGCTGTATTGATTGAGGCTCTGAGCGGAGCGTCGTTGATTTGGGAAGACCACAGAGAGGGACACTCCCATAATCAACTCTGGGAATCACTAGAGTTTGAACTGCCTGTTTGATGTCATTTGTGGGTATAAAGGGTTTGAATTTTCTCAGTTTGTTTATCTGAAAATGTGCTCCTTTTGTTGCAGTGCTGATATGCTTCTGTATGCTTAGCTTTTTATCCAGGCTTATTCCTAGAGATGTAGCAGAATCAATGATGAGAGGTTGACCGTCGAGTGCAGTTAGGTGCTTCATACACTCGCGGATGATGGTTGTTTGGTTGGGGGGAGCGATTAAGAGGAATTCTGTTTTTAGTGTGTTTAGTTTTAAAAGGTTCTTAGCTAGCCAGGTCTGTGTTTTTGGAGCGTTGAGTTCAGAGACTTGATGTCTTCAAGAGATTGGACCTTAATGTAGAGTTGTGTGTCGTCAGCGTACATGTGATATTGGATATTTACGAAGTTGAGAAGCTGTGTGAGTGATTCCATAAACAGATTGAAGAGTGGTGGGGAGAGGGAAGATCCCTAAGGGTACTCCTAAGGTGACTGGGGTGGGGTTACCGGTTGGTAACGGCCGAATTCGGCCATTACCAACCGGTATTTGGTGATTGAGATGTAGGGGCCATTGTTTTACAGAATCTGTAAATTTACCGAATCAGTAAATTTACCGATTCTGTAAAATACCGAATCGGTAATTTTACCGATTCAGTAAATCCATATGTAGGTGACACTCCTAAGAGTGCGACAGGCCCTTAAGAGTCGGTATTTTACCACCCAATCCTATTGGGTGGTAAAATACCGAATTCAGGTGTGCATGCACATCTGTGCATGCACACCTGTGCAATGTGACACACAGACATGCCCTTAGGGCATGTATGTGTGCCACATGTCACACATGCCTGTACTTGGGGTGCTAGAGGGTGTCAAAGTGACACCCCCTGCACCCTTGCAGGATTCGGTATTTACCGTTTCGGTAAATACCGAATCGGTATTGCCCATTGATTCCTATGGGCTTCAAGGCCCATAGGAATCAATGGGCAATACCGAATCGGTATTTACCGATTTGGTAAATACCGAATGTTACGGATTCGGTAATTCAAAAACAAAATTTACCTACATCTCCCTCCTTCATATTTACCGATTCATAAATACCGAATCGGTAAAATTCGGTATTTATGAGTCGGTAAATTGAAGTTACCTACATCTGGCCCTTTGTGTTCTGAGTCAACAATCAATAGGATAATACTTTGACTCAGTCAACTTTAATAATGTACCCTCACTTCTGACCAGGTATCACTTCCAAGAACCAACAGGCCCATTTGCCTTCTGTTATGTTCCTTTAGCTGCACCTCAGCCTATGTTCAATTGATTCAGAAAATATTTTTTTTTATATATGTATCAAAAATTAAAGGGATGCTTTTGCTTCTCATCAAGCCCTTGAGAGTTTTTAAAGCCACTGTGAAAAAGGTTTTGTAGCAATGCATGGCCACCTTGAGTCCAACATATGCCGTTCCGCAAATCAACAGTTTAACAATTTGATGGTACTCCCTGAAAAGAAAACATAAGCTCACTGTTGCTCCCCTTACTGTCACATTTTTATAAACCCCACATGGGCACGTCAACTCCTTGTCCTCGAAAATCGAAAACGGTCTCTTATTTATTGGCCATGATTACAAGGCCAGAGGTATGGGTAAATTCTGATCCCTAGCAAACAGATCTGTGCACAAGGATCATAATCCCAGATAATGACCCACCGTACATTTTGGCTAGCGTACCTGCTGAACTTAACAGTGGAAAAATAAGTGGTAGATCGCCAGAGATGTGGATATCGGTAAGGAAAGCACCTATCTTGCATGAAATCCTCATTTTTTTCCAAGGCAAAATTTGTAATAAGTACTTACCAAATTTCTGTACCCTAGGGTATCAGTATTAATCTGGTGCCCTCACCTCGTAATCAGAGCCACAGATTCACCTTACAGGTGCCTGAAATGCTCACCAACATGAAGGGCGCAAGGTATTTTTTAAGGTGCATTTTCCACAATAAAGATTCAGATTGCTCCAACTCATTTTTGGAAAACAGAGGTAATATGAATCAAAGCCTTTGTTTTTATTATTTATTAATTTACTGCAGGATGTGTTTACATTACCCCAAGTTCACTGTGGGATTTACAGCGAGCTTGTTTTAGAATGGTGCTGTTCTTAATTGTTTTCTTTTTTTTAAAACTGTTTTATTACTTTCTACTTGTGGAAAATGAATTGCCCTTTCGTCTTTACCTTGCTGATAACACATGGGTGTTGATCATGTGGGTGTCTTGTGGTTGTTATTTTATTGTTCTGTGCATGGTAATAAGTATACTGTTTTTAGGTCTCGCCTATTCCATTCCGCAAGGAATGGATAGGGGAGAATTATAGGGTTGCATCAGGAAAGCTATACCAGCCGGCGGATTTCCACAAGTGCATGTGATCGTGAACACGCATCCGCCTGCCGGTTTAGCTTTCCTGATGCAACTCTAACCGTCACTTCAAAGGGATCCGCTCCGCCCCCTGCTGCACGCGCTTTCCATCCAGCGCGCGAAGCACGTCCACACCAAAGCCATCAAATAAGCTTTGAAACCAAAGGCGGATTTCATGGAGTGCACGCGCTCGTGCACGCGCTTGCCCGAGCCTCCTGCCTTACTGCCTCGGGCCTGCTTCTTTTTTTACAACATTGTACGTTTTCTCCCCCCAGCGTAGTAGTAGTAGTAGCAAAGGTTGCCGTGCATGATATTTTCCAAGTGCGCTGCTTGCACCTTTTGCTTTATAAAATGTTTTTGTTGGGCAGCGTGGCACGCTTTCAAAAATAGTGGCCGTGCTCTTTCCTTTTCCAAGTGCCCGCCTCCCCAACTTGCAACTATGCTCATTCAAGGATGAAGCACGTGACGGGCTTGCTCTAACTATCCTGCCCGCGGTGTGATCGCACTGCTCTGCAGCAACTACTGGCACTGTGACACCAATCCGTACTATGGCGTTACTGGCACCGCCCACAGAACATACTTTGCCTCCACTGTGCGCGCCCCTCAGTGCTGTTTTGTGTTTTTGATGTCCTTCAGTACTGGATGAATTCAGTTATATACGACGCTCTCTTACATAGCTTTCTTTGGTTTTGTGTAAGTAATATAGTTCGCCTCGAGTCCCTTCGACGGCCTCTCCAGTTCCGTATTTCTTCATTCGGCAATTAAAGCACAACAACTTTATAAAACGTTTTTGTTGTGCAGCATGGCACGCTTTCAAAAATAGTGGCCGTGCGCCTTTCTTTTCCATGTGCCTTCCTCCACCCCTACCCCCACTCACATATCTTCCCCGTACCCCTTTCTCCCGCTGTGCTGCAGTCGCTGTTTTAGTACCCTATCGGCCCTTTACCTTCTGTTCCCATCCATCTATCTCTAACCCGATGTGGACACACATTAACACCCCCTCCCTAACCCAGTGAACAGGGGAAGGAGCGTGTTTAGAGGCAAGTTGCTGATCTGATGTAATCAGCTGGAGTCTGGCCGGTGAAAAGCATCTGTTGTCACATTTTATTCATCAGCAGTAGCTAGGGAGGGGGGGCAAATATCTTTCTGCCCTGGGTGCTACTGGACCGAGGGCCTGCTGCTAGGACTACAGCGTGTTTGTTTATATCACAGCACGACTGCCTCGAGCTTTATGGAACTGTTTGCTGTCATAACTAGTGTTTTTGTTGCTTTTGTGATTGCTTGTTCTTGCCTTCTGCTCCCCTGATTTCCCTCGTTTTCTTGCCTTCTGCTTCCCTGATTGATCATTTTTTCTTGTCTTGCCTTCTGCTCCCCTGATTGCCCTCGTTTTCTTGCCTTCTGCTTCCCTGATTGTACTCGTTTTTTCTTGCCTTCGGGTCACCCACTCCATCCATCCATCCATCCCCCCACTCCATCCATCCATCCATTCATTCCCCCCACTCCATCCATCCATCCATCCACCCCCCACTCCATCCACCCCCCACTCCATACATCCATCCCCCCACTCTATCCATCCTTCCCCCCCACTCCATCCATCCATCCATCCCCCCACTCCATCCATCCATCCATTCATTCCCCCCACTCCATCCATCCATCCATCCATCCACCCCCCACTCCATCCACCCCCCCACTCCATACATCCATCCCCCCACTCCATCCATCCCTCCCCCCACTCCATCCATCCTTCCCCCCCACTCCATCCATCCATCCATCCATCCCACTCCATCCATCCCTCCCCCCACTCCATCCATCCCCCCCACTCCATCCATCCACCCCCCACTCCATCCATCCCCCACTCCATCCATCCATCCATCCCCCCCACTCCATCCATCCATCCCCCCACTCCATCCATCCATCCCCCACTCCATCCATCCATCCCCCACTCCATCCATCCCCCCACTCAATCCATCCATCCCCCACTCCATCCACCCCCCCACTCCATCCATCCTCCCCCCCACTCCATCCATCCCACTCCATCCATCCATCAATCCATCCCACTCCATCCCCCCACTCCATCCATCCCCCCACTCCATCCATCCATCCCCCACTCCATCCACCCATCTCCCCACTCCATCCATCCATCCCCCCACTCGATCCATCCTTCCCCCCCACTCCATCCATCCATCCCACTCCATCCATCCATCCCACTCCATCCATACATCCACCCCCCACTCCATCCATCCATCCACCCCCCCACTCCATCCATCCATCCATCCCACTCCATCCAGCCATCCATCCCCCCCACTCCATCCATCCCCCCACTCCATCCATCCACCCCCCCACTCCATCCATCTCCCCACTCCATCCGTCCATCCCCCACTCCATCCATCCATCCCCCACTCCATCCATCCATCCCCCCACTCCATCCATCCATCCCCCCACTCCATCCATCCATCCCACTCCATCCATCCATCCATCCCACTCCATCCATCCCACTCCATCCATCCCCCCACTCATCCACCCCCCCACTCCATCCATCCATCCCCCCACTCCATCCATCCCCCAGTCCATCCATCCATCCCCCCACTCCATCCATCCATCCCCCCCACTCCATCCATCCATCCATCCCCCACTCCATCCATCCTTCCTCCCCACTCCATCCATCCATCCATCCCACTCCATCCATCCATCCATCCATCCCACTCCATCCATCCATCCATCCATCCCACTCCATCCATCCATCCACCCCCCACTCCATCCATCCATCCATCCCCCCCACTCCATTCATCCATCCATCTCACTCCATGCATCCATCCCCCCACTCAATCCATCCATCCATCCATCCCCCCACTCCATCCATCCATCCCCCCACTCCATCCATCCATCCCCCACTCCATCCATCCATCCCCCCCACTCCATCCATCCACCCCCCGCTCCATCCATCCATCCATCCCCCACTCCATCCATCCATCCCCCCACTCCATCCCTCCCCCGCCCCACACTCCATTCCTCGCCCACACTCCATCCCTCACCCACACTCCATCCCTCGCCCTCTTGCCATGCCTCTATCTCTCACCCTGCTTCTATCTATCTTTCGCCCTCCCTCTATCTATCTATCGTCCTCACTATCCATCGCATCACCACAGCATCACTCAGGGGCACCACAACATCACTATGCGCTACCACAGCATCACTGAACGCCACAGCATCACTCGTCGCCGCCACAACATCATTCAGAGCCACCACAGCATCAATCTGTGCAACCATTCAACAATAACTGATTCAAATATGTTCTCTCAAATTTTTTTTTTTCACAACAAGTTTATTGACAAAGATGAGCATATGTAACAAGACGGACCCCCACAATCGGGAAGGCACCATCAGACATTCCGATACAATCAAGAAAATAGAATTGAGTATTCAGTCAACAATCATTGCAGCACAAGGTCATAAGAAACGATCATCTCTGTCTTTATCACTAAATTATCCACTCATCCCCAACTCCCGGATCCCTCCCCTGAATCCCACCCTAACCCTATGCATGTGTGTATGGACGGTGTCGATGAAAATTCTCAAAGTGGTAAGTGTGTGTGTGGGGGGGGGGAACGGGGCCGTCCGGCCACAGGGAGGTAAAGATCTTCCTCTGGTTCCACTGGGGGGTCCAGCAACAGGCCCCTGTAGTCCGCCCATCTCTTCCATACCTTAAAGTGCTTACGGGGGCACCCTCGGGCCTCAAAGATCGGTCGTTCCAGACCCATGCAGAAGTCTATGCCAGCCTTCCACGCACACAGGGGGGGGGGTCTCACATCCTTCCATACTCGGGCTAGGTCTCTCTTGGCCACCACCAGCCCCAGGAGGAGCAGGTGTCTCTTGTACATATTGCCACCAACCCCCTCTAGAATATGTAGCAGACCCAGACGGTGGGTACGAGGGAGGGTCCATCCCAACACTTCCGACAAGCAGTCCCATACACCTCTCCAGAAGCCAACTAATCTAGGACACGACCACAACGTGTGGAGCAACGTACCCCTCTCCAGCCCGCATCTCAGACAGTCCGGGGACTCTATCAGTCCCGCCTTCCACAAACGCTCGCGGGTATAGTAGGCTCTGTGCAGGATTTTGAATTGGATTAATCGGAATCGGACGGCAATGGCCGCACCCCTCGGGGATACCAAGGCCTCACGCCAATCATCCTCATCCAGCTGACCCACGTCCATCTCCCAGGCCGCCTTCAGTGGAAGGAGGGTGGAGGAGCAATGGATGACCATTGTCTGGTAAATGCGTGAAACTTTTTTATCTCCCAGATCGCCCATGAATACCTTAGCTTCAATCGGGCTGAAGTCAGGAAGGGAGTCAATGCCGGTGAGACTGGGCAGCAGCGCATGCCGGAATTGCAAATATCGAAAAAATTGAGATTGGGGCATGTCAAACTCGGTGCGAAGGGCCTGAAAGGATTTGAGGGCTGTGCCAGACATCACTTGGCCTAATTGCGAAATACCAATTGCGTCCCAGCCATCAAAACCTGATAGCTTAGACAGTTCCGGTAGCAAGCCGTTACGCCACAAGGGCGTCTCCGCGGTCAGTCTGCCCCACCAGCCCATGCGTCGCAGGGCCTGCCGCCACACTGCAAAGACAAGTTGTGTAACCCTCGGCAGAGATCGACGCAACCGGGGTGAATAGAGGATGGTGTGGAGCGAGTTGTCGCCCATCAAGGCACGTTCCAGGGCGTAGGCTGGGTCTTCGCCATTGCTATACCACCAGTCGTTTGTTCTCTCAATTTTTCAAACTTTATTACAAATGTCACAAAAAATGTTAATATTTCACTTCTGTTCTTGTATTTTCATCAGAATAAAATACACTAAACATAATCTTCCAAAAAGTTATTTGCAAAAGTTTAAGCTATTGCCATTATAAATTACAATAACTTTTATTTAAGTATTAATTATTGAAAAAAATACAACCCATTGTTATTTTTAATATTAATACATCTAAGTCATGTAAATACAACACATATTGCATTACAAATGCTATAGGTGTCACGTTTGCAAAAGTTAACACTATTGGCATTGTAAATGACAACGTTATAAATTTCGCTATTTTCAAAACAAAAAACATAAATAAAAAATGTGTCATTTACAATACTAATACCTCTAACTTTACTAATGAGAGACCTATTGCATTGCAAATGCTTGTTTTTGTTCTTCCTTATATGTGAACTTTTATGCATCTATCAAATGCAAATAAAGTTATTTTGATTGATTGAATCAAAGCTTCCCAACACAGGTCGAGAACCCATAGAGCCCTCGTCCCCAACTTTGCGCATTTTTTAAAATTAATTGACTAAACCTTCAAGTGAAAAATGCTGTTGCTTATGAATCCAGCTGTAACCAGTAGATCAACCAGGCGTCAAGAATATTTGATGGAGAGTCAGAAAATTGCTCCGAAGAGCATGAAAGAAGGGGATCAGTCATCAAAATTCAGACATGCATATTTTGCAACGTTTTTTCATCTAATTATGGCTGTGAGCGACTCCACCTATGTAGTCGATTGCCCGTTTGTAGAATACATGTTTATTAACAATGATTAATCCATTCTTATTGTATTGGTTACCATTTCAGAGGGAAACCTGCAACTGATCGTGAGCAAGATTTGTCGTCCCTTAATGCTTGATTCATTTTTTTGTTTCTGCTCCTGTCAAAAAGCTACCTCCGAAAGTGTCTTTAAACTGTACTTACAGGATAATGGCATCCAGTTGGAATATAGTGCTAACACTTGTGTTTCTACCAATTCCCCAAACCTGCCTACCTTAGAATAATTTCCACCATGAGAGCCGAGTAGTTGGGGCGGGATTCAGAGGGTGGATTGGACAGGAGGGGTAGAATCTTGGATGGCTGTGTCTTCATCTACCACTGCCCTCTGTAACTGTAGGTATCTGAGCCGGGCTCCCAGATTTTGGGGAGGTTGTAAACACAACATGAGCTTAAACAGCGCAGAGCATAGACCTAAAAGCTAAACACCTAGGGCCTTATTTATGAAGGCCTTGCACCGCCGATGCGTCACTTTTTCCCATTTTAAAAGTGGCGCACCCGCGGCGCAAGGCCTTCATAAATAAGGCCCCTACCTCTTGGCACTTTACAAACTGGAAGGTCTGCGCCTTTTCTTTTTTGTGACATTTGATCGATTGATTCACCAGTTTAGATAACATTAGTCAGTTTTTAAATCATTCCTCATCAATTATGATGCTGTATTCGTTGCTTTTCACTGCACCATTTGGCACAAGATGGTTGAGTTCTTTGGGTACCGATCGCAAAGCTGTTTCCAGTGGTTCTTGGGCATGGGGCAAGAAGGTGCTAAATTGCTCTGACATAAAATGTTTCAACAAAGATATATACAAGTACTTTTTTGGGCGTTTCCATCGTCTCTCTAATGTTATGTTATGTTATGTTATGTTAATAGACATTTATATCGCGCACGGATACTCAAGAGTGTCCCGGCGCGGTGGTGAACCATAACAACGGGCAGCGTATTTAAATCGGTTGATTAAAAAGGAAGGTCTTCAACTGTTTCCTAAATAGCATGGTGTCCTGGATGCTATGCAGCTCCAGAGGGAGGGAATTCCAGGCCTCCGCAGCCTTGACAGAGAGGGAGCTACCCCCTAGCCGAACCCTGCGGAAGCGGGGAACTGCAGTCAGGCACAAGGTGGTAGAGCGGAGATTTCTGCGAGGCGTGTAGAAGGAGAAAAGCCTCTGGAGATAAACCGGGCCTAGACCATGCAAGGCTCTATGAGCCAGCGTGAGGGCCTTAAACTGGATGCGGTGGACAACAGGCAGCCAGTGCAAGTCTCGTAAGTGCTGTTTTATGCTAGCACGCCCAGGGATTTGCAACAGAACCCTAGCGGCCGCATTCTGAATTACTTGCAGTTTCTTTGCCTGATACCCCGGGAGTTCAATATACAAACCATTGGCATAGTCAATGCGGGACAAGATAAGTGCCAGAGTGACCATTTTCCTGGCAGATCTAGGTAACAAGGGGAAGAACTTCCTGAGAGATTTTAGGATACCGAAGCACACCCCTGCCAGTCGCTTTATCTGAGCAGTGAATCTAAGATCTTCCCCGAACCAGATCCCCAGATTTTTAGCAGGGTTGCCAGATGACAGAGGCTGGGGGTACTCTGGGGGCCACAAAGTCTCTCTAAAGAACGGGCGGACCAGTTTGAATTCAAAAGCTTGCAACAAAGTTTGTAATAAGCGCTGCATAAGGCTAGCAGGCGAGAAGAACATCATTTCAGACAGTCATGTGGTCTCCCTGCTTCCTGTTGACAACCACTAAGGTCACTTGCAAGAGCAGAGGGTGCTCACGCAAGTTCTTTTAGATCTGGGGTTGCTGGATAAAATATTATGACCTTGACTTGATGGATGATGGAAATGTGACTTCACTTACCCATTCCTAATTTCCATGCTGTATTGCTATTGGTATTTGTATGACTTTGTGTCACCAACCTGGCCTATTTTCTTTTTCCACATGCCAAATTTGCACTTGCTGATACTGTGCTGCTGCTTTCCCACTCTGGTTATCTTATTGCTATGGGTGCACGTTCGCACTCCTTTTTATTGTTCTGTTGTTGTTTTTGTTGTATGCAAAACAAAATAAAAATGTATATTTCTTTTTAACGAAAATGATCTTGGTAAATGCCACTACTGCTATTTTAGGTTAGGCTCACACTAGAGACTAGACCAAACATCTAACGTGAAATAATAACATTATTGGGAACACACACATGCAGAATGTTTTATCTTTCAATCTGGCTCACCAGCAGGTGCATTAACTCACCACGCTTCCTTACTGGCATTGGAACAAGTGTTCTGCACATCATACCAGTAGACTCTCAACATCCTTAGCTATCTTCTTCATTTGGAGCGTTTTCCTGCAGCTGTTTGTTTCCTTGGCACTGTTCAATTAACCAATCTATTTATTGATAGCTAGCTGTCCTTAAGATCTTTATATGCAAGACACGTTCGGATGTCAAGAGTTGCAAGGATATTGTTTACTTTTTAAGAATAGTGCCATCCCTCTCACTGGCGTCCACTCTCATATGTTGCCACCAGGGATATTTTAAGGATTTCGGGGGCCCTGGGCCAAACGTATTTTGGGGGCTGGTCAGAACAACTTTGGATTTATGATCCGATTTCAGCTGTTTCATGGCCTCTTTGGCCAGGTCACTGACAGCACACGCGCACACTCTTCCAAATTCTAAATGTATTTACATCTAATATCCTGGGATAGCAATGGCGGCTCCTCCACTAAGGCGGAGTAGCGTCGCCCCACTGCTTTAAGAGCAGTGCAGCGGAAAAATAAAATGATAATAGCCTGGTTATTATCATTTTATTTTTCACTAGGGCTGGGTTGGGGGGTCGGGGCTGGGGTTACGGGGGAGGAGTGGTTTGCTAACTCCAAGTGCGCATGACTGCTTGGTCGGCCCTCTTGGACCGGCTAAACAGTCCTGAGCACTTTCCATCTTCCCCACCAGGCTTGCTTTACACAGCCTGGTGAGGAACATGCAAAGCCTCACAGTCCTCATCTGAGCGATGAACCATGGCGCTCAGACCAATCACACCGATACATTGCAGCGTTGTGATTGGCATAGTGGAGGGAGCCTGTGTGCTTCTACTTCCTTCTGCTATGGAAGCAGAGGAGAAGGCGGCTGAAGGGAACAAAGGGGAGAGATGGCCAGCCGGCCAGCAGCAAAAGGTAAGTGTTTTTTTGTGTCCCCGCTTCCCTCCGCCACCACCGTCCTCTGCCAGCCGCCACTGAAGCCAGTGCTTGTCCACATCTCTCTTCGCCACTACCAAACCCAAGTTGCAGAAAAGAAGTTTGACCAAACCCAAGTTGCAAAAAAGAAGTTTGACGTGTGGGACAGCCACCTCTGTTGGTTTGCCAAGGAGAATGTACATCTGCTTCACTGGGAAATTTGCCCCAAAACTCTGCCTAATTCACTCAGTATTGTTTGCCAATATGGTTGCATGGTAAGGCAACCCAGAGTGTGTGGAGGAAGGTTCTTCTGTCTCTCCTACACCGTAGACAATCAGGGGACTCCGCTCTCCCCAATTTCTGTAGGCAACCGTGGTCATAGTAGACTCGATGGAGAATTTTCACCTGTATGATCCTCAGTCTAGATTTAATAGCCACCTCCCTAGGGTGCATCAAGGCAGCCTGCCAATCCGTATCATCAAGTTCCCCCACCTCATTCTCCCACATTTCCCTCAACTTCTTCAGAGTGTTGGGCATATTATTATTGAGCGTTGTGTATAGGAAGGAAACGACCATTTCCTCAATCTCCCTCATGAGTAGCCTACCCTCTAAGGGAGCATAGTCGGGCAGGTGGAGAACTTCCAGATCCACTGCACACCATGCATGACTGAGCTGTGCATACTTGAAACATTGGGTATTTTGTAATTTATAATCCCATTGAAGGGAGCGAAACGGCATAAGGCCCCCATCCTCCCGATCTGAGATATTCCTATAAAATATTCCTATAAGCTCCAAAGCCCATGCGTTTTCCAGTTTCCTGAAATCTCACCCCTACCCGAAGCGGAGTCTCCCAGGTTACTCTATTCGCTCACCCAATACATCTTGTTACTTTGGTCCATGCATCGATCGCCATCTGTGTTGCCTGCAGCAACCGTCCAGCACCTTCCCCCCCCCCCATGGAGAGGATGCAGATAGGACCTTGTCTGGAACTGAGTCCTCTCTAAGGCATATGTTGGATGGTTTTGGGATGCACAATCCCAATCATTGCTAATGATTAAGTGAGCTGCCCTGTAGCAGGCTTGGATATCAGGGAGGGCAATGCCTCATTGTATTGATTGTGCTGCAGTGTCTTCAGTACTATCCTGGGGTGCCCATTGTTCCATTATAATTTTATGAACTCTCCTTCAATCTAAGAAAAGCTCATTGGGGATCTTATAATACCTGTTTTGGAGGATATATAAGAATGTTGGTAAGGTAATCATTTTATTTATGGCAGCTTTGCCCAGTAGTGTCAGTGGTAATGCTCATCAGAGTTCTGCATCGACATGGAAATCCACCAGCACCCTCCTCAGATTCCGAACCAGGGACCGTTCCCGGATAGAGGACATATATTTCCCAAGATATTGAAACCCTTCCCTATACATCTGTATGCTCCCCGGAAGGGTGGACAATTCTAGTTCCCCGCCCATGGGGTACACAACCGATTTATCCCAGTTTATAGTATACACAAAGTTGGTGTCATAGCATTCAAAGTCCTGAAAAACTATTGGAATTGTCTCTGCCGGCTGGGTGATGACCAAAAATATAACATCTGCATGAAGTGAAATCTTTTTCTCTTCCATGGTAGTCTCAGTAGATCTGACACCCTTAACATCAGTATGACCACGGACAAGTCAAGCCAGGGTCTCTATGGTGAGGGCGAACAGGAGGGGGGACAAGGGACAGCCCTGTCTGGTCCTCCTCCTAATGGGAACCTCCGAGGAGAGAACTCCATTGACCCACACTGCATCGCAACCATAGAGGCCTGCTATAGCAGTGCTATCCAGGCTCGTAATTTAGGGCCAAAACCAAATTTCTCCATGGTCTGGAACAAGAACAGCCAGTGAATGACATCAAAGCCTTCTCAGCGTCGAACAAAAGGAACACATGGGGTTCCTGCCGGGGGTCAACCGTTGCCTACCAATTGTGGATCCTGCGCAGGTTGTATCTGGTAGACCTCCATTGCATAAAACCCAGTTGGTCCCTATGGATCCCATGGGGTTCAAAGAGGCTGCTGGCCAGAAGCATGGCCAAGATTTTAGTCTCAACAGTTAGCAATGATATCAGGCGGTATGAGCCGCTGCTTGTTGCCGCTGCTTGTTGCTGGCTTCCCTTTTTTGCTAATAACCACAATTGTGGTACGCTTCAGGTCAGGCGGCAGTGCTTCCACATCGCAGGCCTCAAGGTGAAGTCCAAGGATCCCGGCATTTCTCTTAAAGAATTCAGCCGGGTGACCATGCGCCCAGGTTTTTTTCCCAAATTTAACCTCACCATAGCCACTTGTATTTCAGGAAGTGTGATTTCCTCATCGAGGGCCACACAGTCCTCCACAGGGAGGACCGGCATAGCCACTGTGTCAAGGTAGTCAGCAATCTGCTGGGCCCCCGAGAGGGGAATCGCCCTATAGAGGGCCTCATAGTAACTAGCAAATTCCCCTGCTATATTCCCATCAGTCGTGTGGGATTCAGCAGCGCTATTTACAATGTACCACACCCAGCGGGCCTCCTGCTTACTAAGTCCTGCCAGGAGTTTACCTGCATTGTCTCCCGTTTCATATAGGCGGTGTTGTGTTGCCTGAATATGGTTCCTCACCTTGTGTTGTGCCAGAGCACGATATTCAGTGCGTAAAGCTGCAATCTTCCTAAGAATCTGGGGGTCAGTCAAAACTCCAGGAGTCCCTAGCGCACCAGTTGCCTTCAATAGCCTCAATCTCCCTAGTCTTCCTCCTTCTCTTATGTACAATTACGTCCTGTACCGCTTTGTAGGCCTCACAAAGAATTATGGTGAAATCTACAGACCCTTTATTTTTTATGTAATAGAGCTCAGTATCCACTTGCAGTTCTTGTGAAAATACCTCACCTCGCAGTTCCCAGGCGTTTAACTTCCAGGCCATATCCAGGTGTCACAGCTTCCTGCCCAGGGAAAACCAAAGCTGTGAATGATAAGACAGACCCATAGTAAGGGACTCCGCTCGTTAGATCCTACTAATCTCACCCGCCAGGGCAAAAACATAGTCTAGTCTACAGAAGACCCTGTGAATCCCAGACAAATATGAGTACCCTCTATCCTCTGAGCAATGAAGGCACTAAAGATCTGAAAGCAAAATGGACAGAGTGTGGATGTGGATGGGGAGAGAAGATTCAGTTTCTAACAACAGGGCTGTTACTTTGTCTAGGGTGGGTTGTTGCAGGCTGTGGGGCACATAGAGACTACTAAGAGTGATATCGGTCCTCTCCCTAAGACCATGTACCTCAATAAACATCCTATTGGGATCTATCCTTGTTTTCAAAACCTGGAACATGGAACGATAGTGAAAAACACCCAGACCAAATTTGATGAAGGGGGAGAAGGCTGGCCAGGCCAGGCAGGGCCTCCCAACCTTCTCTGACGGCCGGAGCTGGGGCTGTTTCTTGAGCCAGCTCCAGGCATCCTCTAGTGTCTTTGCTTCTGTACCTCACTGGAGTAATCAGGGAATAATCACCCATCTGCATTTCTCCCCCTAAGGATACTGTCCTGGTCTTGAAAATTCAGAAAGCGTGCAATTATCGAGTGTGGAGGGGCACCAGGCGGTGGCCAATTGGCATGCGCTCTGTGTGCCCGTTCAGTAACAAAACAAGTGGAAAAGTTATCCTACATGAAGGTAGAGCGGAGCCACTGCCTCTGGAAGTCAGCCACACTTGACCCCTCAATCCCTTCAGGGAAACCCACCAGTCTCTGGTTGTTACGCCGTGGCTTAAACTCCCCTTCTCTTTTCTTGTGATTTTTAAGCTTTTTCAGAACTCACATACTAGTTAGTGACGTAGCCACCCCCTGGATCAGTATTAAAATACAGACTTAATTGGGGTGAGGTGGCCTCTTCATACATCTGGACTCTGGTGTCACTTCACTTGCTATACTAAAATAGTTTCATTCTCATTTTAGCTTTCGTTCTCGCCTTCCAATCTCCATCCCTCTCTCTGCTCATCTCCCACCTTTACTACCTCCTGGTTACTCTCCGCACACTATCTGCTTCATCTGCCATACTCTTCCTCTGTTCTGGCTCAAACTTATCCTTATCTAATGTGTCCCTTTTCTCCCTAATGTCCTTATTTATTGCCGATTTCTCTTGCTTTTTCCCTTTTCCTCATTTTGATCCCCTTTCTCTTTTTCCACCTTTTCCCATTTGGTCATATGTTTTCATCTTCTCCTCCCCTTTTCTTTAATCTTTTCACTTTCACAATCACTTTTCCATTTACTTTCCAATTCATCCTAATTCTCTACTTTCCTTTCCCGAAATGTAAACACAAATCCAGGTACCTATGGGTGAGCAGCATCTAAAATAATGAGTGCAAAAACCACAAGGTGATGGTAGCAATGAGTGTATAATTATCAGCCACTGACGTTCGCTCAGAGCCACATTACAAACCATTGTTTTTCTTGCTTGTGTTCCCATCAGAAGGGACCTGGCCCAGCACTATGGGATGGACTGTTATTACTGTAGCAGGACCAAGACTGAGTTGCGTAAGGTGGATCAGTGTCTAGAATGGCACAGTAGGCCAGTCAGTCAAAGATACTTTATTCGGTTCATTGCAAAAACCATAAAAGTGTACTACAAAATTCATCGAAGTCAAGACCTTGATTAAAAAATTGTACATTAAATTACAAGCCTTTATCACAACGAAATCATGTGTATGTAGAGAAATACATTAAAAATATTATCATTAAAAACATAAAAACCGGCAAAGAGACAATAAAAAAGATAAGATAAAATGGGGGGCTGAGTCCTAGGGCCTATATATACCACTATGTACAATATATCCAGTTAATTTTCCTCTTCAGTCTTAAAGCAATTGTTAAAAAATTTGCTACATTGAAGATCTCCCATGTAGTAGACAACAACTGTAAATATAAAA
This sequence comes from Lissotriton helveticus, assembly GCF_964261635.1. Classification (NCBI taxonomy): domain Eukaryota; kingdom Metazoa; phylum Chordata; class Amphibia; order Caudata; family Salamandridae; genus Lissotriton; species Lissotriton helveticus. The sequence continues at coordinate 199,325,691 of NC_136071.1, forward strand.
GGGCAGGCTTAACTTGTCTGAAGCCCTTGTCCTTGATGAGGGGAATAATTAACTTTTTGCGAATAAGACACAAATGCTTACAAAAAAAGATAAAATGCATAGTGTCTTTGATTGAGAAACCGTCACAAGAACAAATCTCCAACTCTGAGTCTTTAGTCCATCCTGGACGGTCAGTAATGAGAAGGTGGAATTTGTTCAGTCTGAATTTAGTCAATAAAAATCGATGGTTCATATTGTTGACGATACTCAGATAGGGTTCTATACCATCAGTAGTGATTAACATTTGGTGGGCCCTAACAGTTGGTTTACATAGAACTTTTTCTTCTCTATCCAGGGATGCCAGCTGTTTATATGTATCTTTCGCCCATTTGATGTCCCCTTTCAACAATTTGTTCAGGAAGTAATACAGTTCTGGTCGGCCCAATTTAGCTGCCAATTTTTGGATATAATTCAACCAGGGAATAGATTGAGCATGGTCCAGGGATAAACAGTCCCTCAAGATTTCGTGATTCAGCTCTAGTTCAGGGTTCAGCCATATAGAAATCCACTTCAATAGCGGCGCAAAAGCAATGCGATCCTCCAGGTAATCAACCCCACACTCTTGATGAACAATATATCCCGGAGTGGACTGAGGGACACATAGCAGGGATTTCAAAAACTTGTCCTCAGTCACCTGCAAGGCCTTAACATTTTTTAAGCCCCACAAGTCGGCTCCATACATTGCTATAGCGGTGCATTTAGCATCATAGATTTTCAACACCGCCTCCATAGGCTTCACACCCAATTTACGAGCAAAAACCCGTACTGCCATGATAGACCTGGCCAAAGCATTTCGTTTGGCGACCAGCTGGGGTAACCAGGTTGAGTTATCGTCGAAAATTACCCCCAGGTAGGGAAATCTTGTAACCCTGGATAGAACATTACCTTCGCAAGTCATGGTCTTAATTCTTTTAGGTTTACTCCCCACAATCATTACATGCGATTTAGGAAAATGTACACTTAGGTTCAGCCCCTTCATAAAACTGGCAAATGAATTTAAAAGACATTGCAGCCCCACAGCTGTGCGTGCTATTAATGCGGCGTCATCGGCATACAATAATGCCGGAATGGGAAGTTTACCGGCCCTTGGTAAATCTTTACATGCCTCAGTTAGTACGACCCCTAGTTCATTAATGTAAAGAGTGAAAAGTAGGGGGGCCAAAATGCAGCCCTGCCTAACACCATTAATGATCGCGATCTTACCCGTACTATTTCCCAGGCGGTCATACCTAACTGTGGCTGTAAGGTCCCTGTGTAGGTCAGCAAGAAAATACACAATGTTTTTGTCAACTCCTAACTTGAGAAGCAATTCCCAAAGTTTGGACCTATTCACTCGGTCGAAGGCCGAGGAAAGGTCCATGAATGCTAAGTACAAGGTACCCCGTTTAGCAATGGTGTATTTCCCTATCAGCAGGTAAAGGTTGAGGCACTGATCTACTGTGCCTCGGCCTTTCCTGAACCCATATTGTAAACATGAGAGGGTTTCTGTGTCCTCCAGCCAAGTTGTTAATTTACCATGGACCACTCGCCCTAGCACCTTCACTGCGGCGTCAATAAGGGAAATAGGGCGGTAACAACTTGGGTCCCTCCTGTTTCCTTTCTTAAAAATGGGTACAATGACAGATTTGGACCAAGTGTCCGGTATATCTGCCATGCAAACCCTATTAAAAACTAAGATTCTAGCCCAGGTCTTGACGTCTGATTTAAAGAGGTCGATAGGGACACCGTCGGGACCAGGAGCCTTATTACTAGTCATCTTCCTGATTGCCTCTGCTACCTCTTGCTCAGTTACCTTCACTTGCCTGGTCTGAGGTGGTGGATAAAAGAAGCCCAGGGGGAGTAGATTTACATAATCTTTTTCAATTCTAGATGACCCCCCCTGTCTCAATGTATCCTTAACCAGCCTTGGGGATCTAATTCTTATGACCACACAGTCTCCCTCTAGGGTTTTTTTGGTATTGCCCACCCATGGGACCCTTCTAACCATCAAGATATTATCTTTCAGGTATTCTCCCAAATTTGTTTTACTAGACAGATAGAAGAGTGTTTTATTTTTTATTGAAGACCAGTGTTCATTTTAACCCTCCTTAATTTGCGGGACATAAGCAAGAATAATAGTGTGGGGGCACGCCTCAACTGGTAGATTTAAAGCCAACTCTCTCTTCTTGAAGGACTGTGTATGTGGGCCTGATCTCCCTTTTGGGGCCTTAGGACCCTATTTCTCCCCTATAGTAGCACCAGTCACTTTTGGGACCTGGTTAGGAATATTTAAAGCTGTGTTTGGGGATTTCTCTACGGGAGCCAAAGACTCTATGGGTGCCGCAGTACACACTAAAGGTGTGACCGAACTTTCATTACTGTCCTGGACTAGGACGGGAACGCCCCCGTGGAGCACCTGGTACTCCCTTGTGTTTATCCAGGAGGCCCCCCAATCTTTTTATTTCAGCGGACATCCGGTCCAGCTTGGCCACTAAAGGTTTTATGATGCCCTTTATCTTTAGATCAATAAGGCCCGCTAATTGGTTAAGCTGTACATCATCCAATTTAACTATACTGGGTCCTGCTAGTGCATCATCTACCTTTTCTACATGCTCTAACCACTCTGGGTACAGGGGTTGGAGGATGCTGTACTGTAGAGTCCGATAAAACCTCCAAGTCCAACTCAACAGGTTCAGGCGATTCCAAAACAAAGGAATCGTTGTTATCACGGATACTACAATCACCTTGTCCCAGTGCGATCGGAGAAGAGGAACCCGTGATGGGTGGCAAAGATTCACAGCTTAGCCCCAGGGACTGTCGTCTTTCAGAATTGATTTTCTTGACTACTTTGACTAAGTAGTTATCCAAAGTACCTAGGACAGGAGGAGCGTTTAAAGATGACATACTGCTGCCTACTGTAAGACAATCCCAAATTGGTTCAGACGTATTGCACCCCCACTGTCACTTTGGGGATATACGTAGCGCTACAGTTTACAACCGTGAATCACATCCATAAATAAATAAGATCTCACTGTGACTTTGAAGTGTAGGGCTGTAGTAGACCTCAATTTCCTCGGGCCAGGGTCTGTGGCCCAGCCCACCCTCGTCCAGCCCCGGACTGCCACAGACTGCTCCGCCCTTGTCCCGGGCTTCTCCCAGGCGGCTCCCGCGCGTGACTCGCGGGGCGAGAGGCGTTCGGTGTTATGGCGCCTCCGGGCGCGTGCTGGAGCGTCACCTCCTCCCTTAGCCTGCTGGGAGCTGTAGTCCGCTGGCCGGGACTACAGCGTGCGGTGGGCGTTGGGTGGTGAGTGGCAAGCGGCAAGCGGCTGCAAAGACCTGGAGCCGTTTCCCTCACGGCGGCGTCAGGCTCGCGATGTGTCCCCACAGTAGGCAAAACACCATAGTATGGAATGCGGACCAAGTGATTGCTAGTGGTTGAGATTAATTCAAACATTCCTTCGGTCACCTTGTTATTTTTGAAATAGATGCCCTGAGTGCGACGGATATGCCCAGATGTTGGTCGTGTGCTCACTGTGCCATTGCACCCAAGCTACTCCTTACTGCTGAGAGCTAAGTATGTCGAAAGGGACCCGGGTTGCTTGTTCCCTTCTGGAGGGGAGCTGGGCTGCCATTAGGGCAGGACTGTTCCTTTTTTAGCAGGGCCTAGACTGGTTTGCATAAGGTGGGTTGCTGTCTAAGATCGCATCGTGAGTGGAAACGAGGGTCTGGAATTCGGACAGAGCAATTGCCAGTGGCTGAGAGTAATTCAAGCATTCCATCCATCACCTTGTTGTTTTTGCTCTAAAATAACTGCAGGCAGGAAAAGTTCCCCTGCAGGGCATGTTTGTCCCTCTGGGGCACGGTGGCACTGCACCGGCTGCACCTTTGATAGCTGAGACCATGACTGTATTAGTAATTGCATGCCCTACCAGGTGCTAGCATAAAGATTAGCAGATTTCATGTGTAAAATGCTGACAAAAGATGGAAAATATAATTATGCATTGAATCAAATTCTAATGTGCTATAAGAAAATGGAGACAACTGGCATATCTCTAAAAATTCAAGTTACCCAAACATCACAATCGCCCTTCAGGTTCCTAAAGTAAACACTACACAAATATCATCCTTAAAATGGAACCCAAACTGCATCAATGTAAGCACGATGCCAAAGCTATGGTTATGATGCTGTGTGGGGTATGCAGCATCTATACACATCATCCAAGCTCTCTGCTAACAAACTGCTGTGCATCCCATCTTTGAAATGTTGTACCATTGAAAAAAATGTCAATGCAGATTTGATATACAATTTAAACAGAATGCAGGTGCAGTATCTTTACATTGTTTTGGTCCCAAAGGGGAAACAGCGTTTAGATCGCATGCGATAAATCGCATGCCATTACAACGCAGTCGTTAGAACAACTGCGTTGTAACATCGCAAACCATTACATCGCAAGTTGTTACAACAACTTGCGATGGGGGCACAAGGTGTTGGAATTACAGTCCAACACCTTCCCTGCTGTTGCACAAACTGAAGTAGGAATAGTAAATGATACTATTCCTAAATTCGGCGTGTCCCCTTCAGCTAGTCGTTGTAACGACAAGCGATGTAATGGTTTGCAATGTAGCAACGCGGTCGTTGTAAAGACCACATTACATGGCATTCGATCTATCGCATGCATAGTAAAGAGACATATTTGTCCCAACAGAATTTATACTACGGATGTGACGACATCGCTTCTTGGATATCAGAAAGTCCAGTAGCATATATAATCACCTCCACAGAATATAATAAAGTGCCACAAACAGAATAAACTGAGAAAGAGATGACGTTTAACATTTTTATAATCAGAGCCCTATTCTAAAATAAATTCTTAAACAGTTTTCCCATGTGTCTCTTTACAGTGCGCCTTTCTTGTGGAATCTCTAAAGCAGCGCTCAGGAAGTCAGGCGGACATTCAGCCTTCCTTGGAAGAAGAGGCCATGATTAGTTTCCAGAGGGAGAAAAACAGACGACAGAAGATACCACTTCCAAAACCTACTGCACTCACCCTGGCCAGAATGGTACAGTTTGCCTGTGGTGCTACATTTTTAGGTCTCGCCTACACAGCGTGCATGCGCTGCTTAGGAGACCTTTAGCCGTCGTTCTGCTCTTTTTCAAAGCACATACTCATGCTTGTTACTATGTATGTTTCCCTAGTATTGCAGTAACCTTGCCAGACAGGCCCTAGGTCGAGCCTATGCTTTTTAAATTTTTTTATTTCTTTATTAACATTTTGACAGTCCTATAGAACTTCATAACCAGCACGGATTTGCGATGGTACATAGTATCAGCATAAAGTCTGATTCGTTAACGGAAGTAAAGTTTACAGACGTACAGTGTTTGTGCGGATTAGTGTCTCTCGCCATATATATGTCAGTTCAAACATTTAGAAACAGATGTCACATTTGCCTAAGTCGCATTACAAGAAATATTCCAAACATTAACCATGTGAGGGATGAGAGCATGCTGCTCAGGGGAGTTGTTGTGGGTCTTCACTGGGCGTGTGTGGTGTGGTGAGGTGGGAGGACTAGATGAGTATTAAATCACACACGGCCAGTGTGCAAAGTTTAGCCGAAGTGGGTGTGTTAAAAGTTTCTACATGCACAAGTCACTTTTTCAGGCGCCTGCTTCTGGTATCATACATTTTCATACACAACATATAACTATCAATCACAAGATCCCACAACACAAATATACAGAGTACACATAGTACGAGGAAGTGCTGCAGTGCGGCAACGCAAGCCCTTTGGCTGCACCACGCTGCAGCACTTCCAAAGCACAGTAATGCGACATATTTACGATAATATGTTGCATGCCTGTGCTTTCCCCTGCGCTGGCACACAAACAGCTGCCATGCTCTGGCACAGCATCACTTGCACCATAGTACAATGATGCTTGCGTCATGGAGAGATTGTTTTTGTGCAGAAAGAGGCACCTTCCTGCACAAATACAATCCCTACAGGCATTTTCCTCTTTCAATGCGTGCTGTAGAATGCAGCACACATTGAAAAAGGAAAAAAAGTGAGGAGAAATTAAAACATTTCTCCTCGTTGCGCTAGCATTCAGACGCATTTCCAGATTTTACGATTCTTTGTAAATCTGGAAATGTGTCTTGTTCCATGGGTGATGCGTGGGAACACCCACAACAACATCCATGGACGCCCCTTTCACGCAAAGTGCTGCATGTAAATGGGCCATATTTACAAGGACAGGAAAAAGCACACAGGGTGGATTTTCCTGTCTTTGCAAATATGGAGCAGTAAAATACGCCACCAGTAAGTCACAAAAAGTGACGTACTTGTGGCGCAGGGAGCTTGTCAATCTGTCCCTTAGTCTGCTAGCTCTATATCCTTGTCTCACTTTCGCACAATGATGATGATTTCCGCAACTGCTTAAAATATCACATATACATATCCGAAATGGTGTTTCTTTCAATAATCACAATCTTCTGAATGAACATTGAAACCAAGGTTTTTAATTTTTATTTTGTTAGAAGACCTTGATAAATTCTAGATAAGAACATTGCTCAAAGGAAGCACATCCTGTGTGTGGGGATTTGTGCAGGTGTGTGTGTGTATGTGTTTGCTTGCGTGTGTATCTGTGTCTATATTGTCTTATAAAACAAAATCACAATAATACAAATTAGCAAAACCTATTAATCATAATGGCTACTACCATTCAAATACAGGGACATCCCTATTGTTTGGTGATGAGGATGATGAAATATTATTAAAGGCAGAAAGGGTCCATGTGTGACAGTAGTACATTTGAGGGTTTGGTTACAATTGCAAGCAACTGTTTGTGGATCAGACATAATCATCTGATATTTTGGGGACACACATGCTGCTTTCCTTCATGAAAAATACATATCTCTCTTTGTGGGAATTATGCTCAATTAGGTATGCAAAATAAAAAATCAGCATTACATTGTAAAATATCTGTATTTTCAAAAACTGATCAAGCTGATATCTCAGACAAAATGATGCATTTATTAAAAATATTTAAAGCCGGTATCGGGGGCATGATTCACACAGAGTTTGGGAGGCTTACTGCTGAATTTGGTTGCTAGGTACCCAAATGGTCTGCTGCAAAGGACAGATCTGTATTTTATGTGGATAGATGAGTGGATTAGTAAAGTCAGCCTGTCTCAGCGCTTTAAAAAATTTAATGTATGTGAGCGAGGGGCTATAGAGAGATGAGGGGCATTTTTGCTGAGTGGTAGTTAGGGAATCCGAGGAGGAGGTCATGGAAGGGTCCTTGTCGCACCAGGCACCACCAGCGCTTAAAGCTGGCCCTGGTGGGAATGGCCAGTTGGATAGGAAATGACCATTATACCTTTCTTCACAGCTTAAGTGGGCAGAGGAAGATGCTGATGCATACTCCCTTGAAACCAAGGCATTAGCACATGGCTGAAATATATATGGCACCCCACGGTGCACAATGTGCATTTAAATCTCCTGTGTGTCTAACTCATTTGATTTCCACATTTGATATCCGCTCTCCAATGGCTGCTATCCCTGGATAGACAATGACTTATGATCCCAGTTAGCTCCAAGCACAAGCTGTGAATGTGGAATGAAAATGCCTTCAGTGAGCTTCTCCCAATGAAATGTCATTTGACGCGCCCTGTCAGCTTCTGGATACACAGGACACTAATGGGCTCAGAATAAGGTTGTGTCTTTTCATAGTCACCACTGGAAAGTGGACTCCTTTATGGTTTCTGTAGGTTATTCTAATATATTGTAAATATCATGATCTGTGTAGCTAGGACAGAAGAGGTGAGAACAATCCACTGGGGCAGACAAGATGTGTTGTAAATACATGGTGTAGCTGCTAAGCAAAAATAAACAAGCCACAATAGTAATGAAAGAACTAGAAAACTGTGGTTACCACGTGTCTGGAATTCCTTCATGGATGGAGGGTCTTTAGTAGTTTGTATTAAACTGAGCCTTTCATAATGGCATCGACTCCTTGGGGATCTCACAGTGTGACAGCGTAGAAAATGTAATACTGTATTTTACTATGCTTATATTAAGGTACAAGGAACATTGGTTTATAGTGATTAGCATGTTTTAATTGAAAGGTGAAACTATGAAGAAACATTGCTAGTGTATGGATGGATAATGCTATACAGAATGTTCAGTGGACAACATAAGCATACAGTGTGTAATCCTGATTCCTCTACCTTTTTCAGAATCTTAAAGATGATTCAGATGGTGAGAAAACCCCTCCCTTAAGACCCCTGATGTGGCGGCCGAATAGTGCCAAAGCCGAAATACCACCAGGTAGGGCAAACTGGACTATACTTGCTTTTATATTTTGCTTATACAGCTACTTTATATATGTATCCGTCAGAAAGCAGTGATTGTACTTTTCTTGTATTGTACATACCGGGGTTGTTTCGTGGATAACATGTCAGCAATGAAGCCAACATGTCTAAATTAGCTGGTGCAGTACTTACATTTGTAAATGAACATGAGCCAGGGCCAAATGCATTGCTCAAGAGGCCACTGCAGCACTACCAACTGGAACTGTCATGACTGCCACATGCCAGTATAAATGCTCCTTATTAAACGTCACACTTTATAAACGTGGCAATTTGAACAATACCAGGCCACCCAAAGCAGTAAGAATGGCCTGTGTGTTGTAGAATTATTTTTTTAATGTGCATTTAATTGTTAAACAGGTGTGCTCCCCCAAAAATAGATAGACAGTGACACCATGTGGTAGACTGTCATAAGTAGGTGATGTTAAAAATTCGGTGCCGACCACTAGCAAACATCAGCTCAAATTAAGCACTGAGGTGGTCTTTCTTTAAATGTTGCACCTGGTCTAGATGCTTCTAAAATTGCATTTAGTAAGTTTAATATATATATTTTTTTTCTTGAAGGTGTTAATGAATACATTCTTTGTTACAGCCCAGCCAATAAAGGAATGCTTTCCAACAGACACTGACAAAAAACTTAAACAGAAGAAACAGCCAAAAATCTCACTATCAGTATTTTATACCGAAGAAGGCAAAAATGTTGGTAAGTGACTAAACTAGACTATAGTCTTCAATCAATTTTCCTCGGCCTCAAAGAACAAATTAAAAGAATTGTGTCTATCAAATAAGACTTTCTTTTTATTTAAAATCTTTACCAGCTAAATTCACTCCCTTCATTTGTAATTGTGCTTCTTTTTAATCTGTTGAAATGTATTTGGGTAGTTTTCTTGATGCTAGCTTCTAGATGGATCTTAGAATATAAAGGAGTGATCATGTTTGCTGTTTTCTGTTCCTCAGCCTCATTGTCCGCATTTTATCCTATTTGTTGAATCTCTAGACTGGTTTTGGAGTTGGTCACTGAATGCACAAGTTGCTTCTTCTGGGAATTATGACAATGAGTGAGCAGTTCTCCATAGAAAGCAGAAGACAGTACTGCTGCTCAGTCAAATGTGACTCCCATCTGATAGAGACTTCTAGCTGGAGATTCCATACTTTTAAATGTCCCAGGCGCCAGGCTGATTCCGGAAAGTTTTGCTGAGCAATACCCTTTGCGTGCAACGTTGGGTGGCTCCATTCAGCTCGGTGTGACGCCGGCGGCATCGGTAGCATCGGTTATGACATCGTGGTGCTGATACAGGCGCCACCCAGGTGTGCAGACTTCAGTTCTTTTCTTTCTGCGCCAGTTAAGCACCGATCCGGCAAGAGATACCCCTCTGATGCTTTTTGGCAGGCTTTTTCTCGACTTTTGTTGAACTTTGGAATCAACTTCGTGTGCAAGGTATGTCTTCAAAGAAGACGGGTTTCAAACTATGCAGGACTTTTTGCGGCATGATGTTGGTTTCCCATCCCCACTGTGTATGTCTTCGGTGTCTCGAGTGTGACCATGATAAAAAGTTGTGTTCGGATTGTCGGGCGATGGCTTCGAAGACCTTGAGGGAGCAAGCCTGGCAGTCGACACCGTCAAGCGAGACTCCGAGGAGCTAACGGTCCCTTTCGAAGTAGAGGAGGTGCGGGACCGCTCCCAGAGCCCCTAGTCCTCTTCCTCCCATTTGAGGTCCTCTGGACACTCGGAGAAGAGGCTCAAGAAGAAGAAGAAGTCCAAGCGGACTTCGTCTTCACCTCAACTAGCGTCCATCATCGAGAGAGGTAAGGAGCACCAACACTCTAAGCACTGTTCAGCAGAGCCAGAGACAGAGTCGACTTCTCGCTTCCTCCCCTTTCCGAAAGCTGGAGCGACTCCTGCTCAAATAAAATAATTTTATGAGGCTATGCACTGCGTATTTGAGCAGAACAACCCTGCTGGAGAGCCTTGGGGCCCAGCGGGGTCGGAAGGGGCCCCATTGGTTTGACGCCATCGGCTCCGGCCACGATACCGGTGTGGCGTCAGGGATCCGATCCGATTCGGTGCCGGTTCTGCCAACACGACCTTCCCCGGTGTTGAACCCAAAGTCGTGCCTGCGATGTCGCCAAAGCCCGTCGGTGGCGCAAGCCCCATCCTCATCCCCAATGACAGGGAGCCGGAACGGCATCAATTGACGTCGATTCTGATGTTGACAGAACCCAGAGGTTCTTATTTGTTGCCTGAGCACTTTGAAGACGTGCTACACTCAGGAGAGGAATGGGAGGGGTCTGTGACCCTCTTGAGAACCAGGATGTCTCTGAGGAGAATTTGAACTGGTATGGGGAACTTGGGGAGGCCAGTGTTCTGGATACTTCCCCAGATACTGGAAAGCTCTAACCTCCTACGGATGGCTACGGAGGATGGAGCATCCTATGCCATGGTGGTAAAGAGGGCATCTGAAGTCCTTGGACTGGAGCTGCCCTCCGTGCAAGTCAGGATTAATCTCCTGTCTGAGGTGCTTCAACCTGGGGCTTCCACTTCTGAACCCCTGTTGCCCTTTAATGAGGCACTTACGGACATCCTTCTAGGAACTTGGTCCAAACCTAGCACTGGGGCTCCTGTGAAAAGGATGATTGCAGGCCGCCATCTCCGAGCTCCACGTGACCCAAAGTTCCTCAGTCAACACCGCACACCAGAGAGTTTGGTGGTGCAGGCCTCTACGTCCCAAGGCGCATTCCCTTCCGCCCCTCCAGATGGGGAATCCAAGAGGTTGGATTCACTTGGGAAGAAGATGTTTTCTTACTCCAGCCTTGGATTGCGGTCAGTGAATACTGCTTGCTTATTGGGCCTTTTCTCCCATTCCCTTTGCGAGAAGGTTGCGCAAGTGCTGCCACAGGTCCCGGAGGAAGCCCGGGCTGTGATCTCCCAAGCTCTTAAAGATGGGAGGGATGCAGCAATATTCGCCATACGGTATGGGTTAGAGATGACCGATTTGCTGGGCATATCAACTTCACGAACGGTGGCCCTGAGACGCCACGCCTGACTTCGTACCATTGGCTTCTCGGCTGATGTCCAAGCTAATTTGATGGACATGCCCTTTGATGGAATCTGCCTTTTTGGGGAAAAGGCAGACTCTGCCCTGGTCAGGTTCAAGGACTCTCGTGCTACGGCGAGATCCTTGAGCCTTTCCTCCACTCCTCGTGGACAGTCTTTCTTTCGCCCCTTTCGTGGCAACGGAAGGGGTTTTCAGCCGCGTCAGCCCTACTCCAGCCACTGTCACGCACAGACTGCCCAAGCTGCGCATGAACCTGGACGCGGTGATTTCCGATCTCGGAATGGAGTCCAGAAGTTATCTACCACACTGCCCCCAGCAGCCGCAGCCTCCAAGCACTGCTAGGCTGACTCTGCGGGACCACACTACTCTAGTTGGTTGGAGAATTCGTCCTCATCTCCCCCGCTTGTGATCCATAACATCGTACAAGTGGGTCTTGCAGATCGTATAGGAGGGCTGTTCTCTACCTTTCCTTTCTTTTCCTCCCACTAGTCTGCCAAGTCAGGAAAGGCTGACAGAGGATCATTTAAAGTTGCTCCAAGAGGAAGTTACGGCTCTTTTGGCCAAGGGAGCTCTAAAAAGGGTCCCAGTTTCAGAAGTAGGCAATGGCTGTTATTCCCGCTACTTTCTAATTCCAAAGAAAAACAAGGGGCTACAGCCCATTTTAGATCTTCGGACCGTCAATCTCTTCATGAAAAAGGAGAAATTCAAAATACTCACTCTGGCTCAGGTCTTGTCTGCCCTAGGCCAGGAAGAGTGTATGGTAGCATTGGACCTGCAGGATGGGTATTTTCACATTCTCCCACTGTCGGGCCACAGGCATTACCTGCTGTTAAAGGTAGGCTACGAGCACTTTCAGTTTACTGTGCTCCCCTTCTGCTTTACTAGTGCCCCTCTGGGGTTCACCAAGGTGATGGCGGTGGTCGCAGCTCATCTGCGCAGGTTAGGGGTGTCCATCTTCCCCTACCTCGACGACTGGCAGTTGAAGGCGTCCTTGTCCCAGGCAGTCGTCTCCCACCTTCAGACTATGGCGAACCTCCTGCATTCGGTAGGGTTCTCTATAAACGTGCCAAAGTCACACTTGACTCCTTCTCAGATGCTCCCTTTCATCGAAGCTGTTCTGGACACAGTGCAGTTTCGGGATTATCCTCCCCAGCAACAAATCCAGGATATGCAGGCTATGATACCGATATTTCAGCCTCTATCCTAGATTTCAGCAAGACTGACTCTGAGGCTGTTTGGCCTTCTGGCCTCCTGCAGCCTGTTGGTAAGACACGCAGGATGGCATATACGGGCTCTGCAGTGGGACTTGAAGTTGCAATGGGCCCGACATTGGGGAAATCTCACCGACATGGTTCAGACTTCGATAGGAACTGCGAAAGATCTGCAGTGGTGGTTAACGAACTGCGATTTGGTCAATGGCAGACTGCTCTCCCTTCCCCAACCAGATCTTACAGTCATGACAGATACATCACTTCTGGGATGGGGCGGCCATCTGGGAGAGGTGGAGATCAGGGGACACTGAGTCGGAGCTCCACATAAATTTATTGGAGCTCTGAGCGATTCGGTTGGCATTGAAAGCATTTCTTCCCTCCAGCAAAAGGAAGCTAGTGCAGGTGATCATGGACAACACCACCGCCATTTGGTACTGCAAGAAGCAGGGCGGGGTGGGGTTGTGGACCCTTTGTCAAGAGGCCATGCATCTCTGGCCATGGCTGGAACAGCAGGGCTTAACCCTGGTGGTTCAACACCTGGTAGGTTCGCTGAACGCAGGGTGGACAAACTCAGCCGTCGATGCCTAGCAGATCTCGAGTGGAGTCTCCAGTCGGAGGTGGCACAAGGTCTCTTTCAGCAGTGGGGAGAACCTTGGTTAGATTTTTTTGCCTCCGAAGAAAATGTGCAGTGTCTGAAGTACTGCGCACTGGAGTTTCCAAGGTGGTTTTCGTCGTGAGTGGATCTCAGGCCTGCTGTACGCCTTTCCGCCCATACCACTCCTGCCCAGGGTTTAGAAGGAGATCAGGAGTGACCGGACCCAAATCATTCTTGTGGCTCCGGACTGGGTAAGGAGAGTCTGGTATCCAGAGCTTCTGAGAATGAGTGTCGATCCTCTGATCAGGCTGCCCCTTCGTGAAGATTTTCTGTCACAGCAGCAGGGGAGGGCTCTCCACCCGAACCTCTTAACTCTGCGCCTCCATGCGTGGAGATTGAGCAGCGACAGTTGATAGCCTGTGACCTTCCTTCCAAAGTCTGTAACGTTATTATGGCAGCCACACGGCCCTCCACTAAGACGGTATACGGCTGCCGTTGGCAGAATTTGTATTATACTGTACAGAAAGGTCCATTGACCCTCTTTCTGCTTCTCTTTCTACTGTCATTTTATTCATTCTAACCATTGCCCAGCAGTGCTCTGCCTTTCTGCTCTGTCTGCTTTTCCGCGGCTTCCAGACCAACCCTCTCTCTTCCAATCTCCTATTGTAAATGGATTTCTAAAGGGTCTGATCACTTAGTTCCACCCACGTCCTTTATTATGCCGTAGTGGGACCATAATTTGGTCCTCACTTGCCTGATGTGTAATCCCTTTGAGCCTTTGCACAATTGCCCCCCCTCCCCCCGGTTGTTGACCATCAAAACAGCCTTCTTAGTGGCGATTACATCGGCCCGGAGGTTGAGTGAGTTGCAGGCATTATCCAGCTCACCTCCTTTTCTTATGTCCTTTCCTGACAAGGTGGTGCTTCGCACCAGGGCATTCTTTTTGCCAAAGCTTGTGACCCCATTCCATCTGGTACAAAAGGGGGTGGTGATGGACGGAGCATCTGAACCAATCAAACACTCACACCCAGTCAACAGATCTGGGTTTAATCCATCACTGTTCTTTAGCCCACTCTGCCACCCCAGTTCAGACATGGCCATATGCAAATCAGTCTGACCCAGTGCCTCATGCAAATGCAACGATCAGGTGGATGCGCTCAGCCAGCAAATGACAGATTGTCAGGGTGAGAAATCGAACAAAAACAGGTGGATTACATTTTCAATCAGTGGGGTCACCCTATAATCAATCTGTTTGCCAATCTGAACAAGAAGAAATGCCCGTGCTTCGCCAGTAGGTTCTGATATGCAGGGAGGGTGGGCAATGCTCTTTCGATCAGCTGGTCCAAGATATTTACCTACACGTTGCCACCTTTTCCCCTGATTCCCAGAGTGTTGGTGAAGGTAGAGCATTGCACTCTGATCCTTATTGCTCAAGCGTTACCTCGCCGATACTGGTACTGTGAGCTGCTGCAGTTGGCTGCACGTCCGGCCATTCCTTTGAAGGTGCTTTCCAGGGTGTTGTCAAGACATCATGGAGAGTTTTCCACCATGATCTCAAGTTGTTGAACTTGACAGCATTGTATCTGACCTTCTAGAATGGACCATTTTGATCTATTGCAAGAGTGTAAACAGATTCTGGTGCAGGCTTGTGATGCAGCGACCCATAAAACTTACAACGCTTAATGGAAGCATTTCTGTGTCTAGTGCAGGAATAATGGTCATCATCTGCTTCAAATAAAGCATTCCTAGATCCCGCCATATTTGTTAAGTTTGGCCAAAAGTGTTCCCAAATATTTTTCAGTCAAAGTCCATCTGGCTGTAATTTCAAGAATTAGAAACACTGCCATTTACTTTGTTTTCCCAAAGGATCATTAAACCGTTCATAAAAGGGTTTTTCAGAGCATATCCAAGTCTTCATCATCCTCCAGTTCCATAGGAACTTAATACAGTCCTCAGTCAGCTGATGTTTTTTTCTTTTGAACATATACATAGAGCAAACTTTTGTTTCATGGAAGACAGCACTACTCCCAGCTCTGACACCCGCTAGGAGAGTAGGAGAGGCTCAGGCATTAATAATCAGATAACCTTTTCTCCAGTTCACTAAGGACAAAGTGATAATCAGAACCAGTCCTAAATTAATTCCTAAAGTGCCTACTGGCTTCCATTTGAATGACCCTGTCTTTCTTAGAGCTTTCTTTCCCAATACATCTTGTTTAGAGCAATAACACCTGCCCTCTGGAACTCCCTACCCCTTTCTGCCCACAGTACGTCTGACCACTAGACCTTCAGAAGAATGGTGAAGACATGGCTACTTTCCAATCACTAAGCTTCCTTGTTACCCACTCTGCTAGATCTAGCGCTTAGATGCCCCATTCCTGGGGCAGCCATGCACTTTACAAATACTATAACATAACATCTTCACCAGCAGAAAGATCATTACATTCTTAAAACTGAGTAGATAACTCAAATTACATATAGACAGAACAAAGAACGTATGCACATCAGACCAGCTATATGTATCATTTGCACAACCACAAAAAGGCTACGCCCTGTCCAAATAGGGGATAGCACGTTGCCAAAGCAAAGTGTTCTCTCCAGTGAAGAGTGAGGGTGCATTCCGCCAGGGCCATGACTTCAACTGCAGCACTATGCTGGTGTGCCTTTGCAAAACATCTGTTGTGCACCCACTAAAAGGAGCAGGCATAAGTTCACGAAGCATTATAGCCTAGACGTGGACGCAGCAGCGGAACAGGCAGTCCTGAAAAACATCTTTCACTTAAGGTGAGCCTGCTTGCCGCCTTGTTGTATT
Source organism: Lissotriton helveticus (assembly GCF_964261635.1). Classification (NCBI taxonomy): domain Eukaryota; kingdom Metazoa; phylum Chordata; class Amphibia; order Caudata; family Salamandridae; genus Lissotriton; species Lissotriton helveticus. The sequence continues at coordinate 199,341,746 of NC_136071.1, forward strand.
TTATAATGTGTAAAAAATCTAATGTTGGAGAAGAAATTAGTTGCTTATCTGTAACTCCAGTTCTCCAACATTGGTATCTTTTATATATCCACATGCAACTTTCCCTCCTCCCCGGTCAGAGGCTCATTGTATTTTGTTCTCAAACTTGTGCTTTGAAATCTGAGCTATTGTTGCCTCTAGGGGGAGTAAGAGTGCTTAAGTTTCCATCTCATTGGCTGAAGTTTGGGTTCTTTTAAATGAGGTGGATGTGTTACTAAGCTTACTATAGCTGAAAAAAACAGGTAAGTGTTAGATTCCTTACCTTAGAATTTCCCCAGGTGTCAGACTGGATCCGGAAGGTTTTCGTCAGCAGTACCCCTGCGCGTCGGTAGGCGTCGTCTGCGGCTCCACGTCCGTCGTCGGCGTCGTGATCACCGGGATGACGTCGTCGTCGGAGTACTTAGATGCTGCTCTCGTGCGCTGACGTCAGTTCTTCTTTTTTTCGCGCCAGCAAGCGCAGATCCGGAAAGAGCAGTACTTCTAGCCATTTTTTGACTAACTTTTTTTGATCTGTTTTGGATCTCTTTTCGAGTCGACTCGACTCTTGGTGCCGTAGGGATGCCTGGCTTCAAGCCGTGCGATGCCTGCGACCGCCTGATGTCGGTGACCGACCCCCAGCATCGGTGTCTCTACTGCCTCGGACCGACTACGATGACAAGTCGTGTCCCCCGACTGCCGGGCCTTGACCTCGAAGGAGGAAGTCGAGGGACCAGTCGCGGAGCCGCAGTCGTCATCGCTCGTCGAGCCATCACCACTCATCGGGCTCCAAGTCCTCCGGTAAGTCAAGGCACTCTAAAAAGAAGTCGAAGAAGCATCATCACTTTTCGGACTCCCCTCGTTCGACGTGGCTGAGGGGTCGGGCGACACCGCCCGTGCAGCTCCACCAGAGCCGCGGGCGTCGCATCCGGCCCCATACCCTCCGGTCCCTGGGCTGCATGTGACACCGGAGGAGATACGTGATTTCCTCGTGGCCATGAGGACTCGCATCCCTCCGTCGAGGCCTGCGGACCCGACTAGGGGCCCCGGCAGGCCGGTGGCTTCGGCCCCGGTGCCGTTGGGTGCTTCGGCTCCGGTACCGTCGTCGACTTTGGTCCTGACGCCGCAGGGCCCCGAGGGATCCAGGCCTGGATCCGGTCGACACCAGTTGACCTCACGACCCCTCCGCTGGCGCCGACCCCGATGGTGTCGCTCCCGGCGCTGTCTTCGGGCGACGATGTCCCCGGTTTCAGCCCCGGTCCTGGGTCCGGCGCCGGAACGGCAGCGCCGTCTCCGGCATCAATGGGTGAGCAATTCACATATATGACCCGGCTCCGTCAATCCTGCCTGTTTATCAGAACACGGATGAAGGGGAGGACTGGGAGAGGTCTGAGGACCCTCTGGCACAGCAGTGCCAGTTGAGTCAGGACTGGGCAGATGAGTTGGAGGAGGCCAGTGGTCTGAACACATCGCCTGGCACTGGATTCATCTCTCCTCCCTCCGTGGCTACAGAGGAGGGTGCCACTTATGGTGTGGTGTTGCGCAGGGCAGCAACGGCCTTGGCTCTCGAGCTCCCTGCTGCGGCCGTAAGGACTAATCTCCTCAATGAGGTGCTTCAGCCGCCAGTAATCTCTGCGGAGCCTCTGCTGCCGTTTAATGAAGCCCTCATAGACGTTCTGATTGGGCACTTGGTCCAAGCCCTCCACAGTGCCCCCTGTGGATAGGAACGTGGCCCGACGCCACCGCCTGGCTCCGGGCGACCCCCACTTTCTGTCACTTTCTGGATCTGTAGTTAAAAGTAAGAAACTAATTTCTTCTGTACGGATATTCTGAGTTTCTGGAATCTCTGTTTCCGATCAGACTTTGCACAGAAACCATTTTATTACGAGTTAAGCCCCTCAGAATAGGGAATAAATGTGTGCAGAATTCATAGATTTACCCATTCTAATGGGTTTAATGCGCACATTTCCTACCTGTTTTGAGCGGGTTTGACATGTGTTCGATGTCTACTGTGCAAGGTGGGGAATGTGTGTGAACAGAGTGGCACAGAGTGGGGGGGAATAGCAGGCTCCCCCTGTGCTGTGGTAGAGGGTGTAACATGGTGGGGAACGGGTCTGACCTGCAAAGCAGCACTTTCTCAAAGTGATTTTACGAGCTGGATCCTCCAGCTGTTAAATTCAGGTCTGGTGCTCCATGCACCCGGAAACTCTGGATGCAGGAACTCAGGCGAACTGAAAATTGTACATAATGCGTGTTTTTGCTATTTATTTGGCCTGTCTTGACCTAACAGTTCCTGCTTGATGATACACCTTCACCATTCACATTTTTTACCTGCAGGTACCAATCATTGCCTACTTTATCACAGATAACTACTAATTTAGTCTCTATCTCAATAGGTCTGTGTTCACTGCTGGTTTCATCCTTACATTCTCTAAAGCGATTTAGCAGGGGCGAGTGGGGAAACAGAATAGCGTACACCATGCTGGAGAGGCTGTGGTGCAGTGTAACTCTCCTCCACCTGGTGTGGAAATGACCTAAATTGGGGAGAATCTAGGATGAAGTGATTAATATCTTAAATTGAGTGTTTGGAACACAGATTCTAAGGGAGCCAGGGGTAATCCTACAGGGCATACCATTTCCATGTGGTAGGTTGCCGAAATCTACCAGGGGCAAACAGCTGCATATGGTATTGTTAACAGCAATGCAAGTAGTCCTGGCACTCTGCGGCAACAACATGACACCTACTCTCTTAGCTTGGCTCCGGTGATTCTGTGACATTCTAGCCATTGAGAAGCTAACTTTATCCAGAGACAATAATCTTGGGGCCCATGATTTTACATGGGGCCATTCATAACGTTTTTGGCAATTACATTTAGAAAACTGCCATGCCCAGAGTACATTAAATTCCTGATAACTATTTTCAGGAGTATGAATCAATTTGGGGTTTGTCATCGGTCCGCTGTTCTCTACCTATAGCGACCGATTACAGGGGTATAAGGAACAAAAGTGAGCTAATCAAGTGCAAAAGACTTACACCACTTGAGTCGAAACGTATTGTGAGCTGACCAGGGTGGTGGCAGACGCACGGGACGGGCATGGAACATGTTAAAATCAATGTTTTGTTATAAAGCATGCTTAGCAATCCTCACCAACTGGACAGGTGTTTGCAATGGTTTGTGTCAGAACACTAAGAATACAGATGACCGTAAAGTGCTCCTCGAGAATACAAATTCCTGAAAAAATGCAATGATTTTTTCGAAAACTGTTGCTAGTATGACATGTTTTTGTCTATCTATGTTTTACAGTTTCATAAAATGAGAAAATATGTGCAATGTAAGGCATCACTTCACCATCAAACTGGAATAATGATACTTGCAATACAAATTAATTAATCAAACAAATCACATTGCACTTGGAAAAGTCCAAGCTGACACATGAATAGAACTGGAATCCACCTGTGGAGCTTATGAAGTGAAAAGGCACATAAAAAGCAATCGTTTTAAAGCCTTCAAGTATGACATACTTAATACTTCTGACCTTCTACAGATTTCTGGTACTCCCTAATCGATCATTAAATCCAAATATTTAATGATCTCATTCATTGTGATCAGCAGTGCATCCTAAATCATTGTTGATTTTAATAAAAAGTCATCAATTATGCCATTGTTGATATTGTATTATCTTGTGGAGTTTCATAAGTAATACATTGGATGACAGTTTTATTGTTCCATAATATTTAGATACAGTGTATTTTGCAAATCAATCTCGTCACTTTTCCTTTATATTTTCAAATAGCACATTATACATTATATATTAAACTTTTATCCTCCTGGATATATATTTGGAGAGATTTTTTTTTGAGCTGTTTACTTCCACTTTAAGTACATCAAAATGATATTTTAAAGGTTGTCTTTTATGTGGATAGTAAAAATGCATTGCCAATGTTTGTTTAAGGAATGCTAATAAGAAAAAGGAAAATGAATCATGTGATGAGTTAGAGTAAGGCCAGTGGATAAAACAAGTTGTGACCATCGTGTGATGAGTGAGAAAAAGGCCAGTGGATAAAACAAGCTGTGACCAAATGAGAATTTTAGACCCAGAAGACAGAGTCATGCGTTTTCGCATGGTTAATAGGTGTTGTTGTGGTATGAGTAAATGTGGGTCTAGTGATTCTGTTGGTACGGTGAACATAGGTGTATCTCAGGGTTTTGGATGAGAGTTTTATAGCAGTTAAGCACTATTTGAAAGAGTTTTAAGATATATGGTGCTCTGATACATTTGAGTGCAGAAGGATGCTTTAACCTTATTTGATTCCTTCTTTGCTTACCACATTGAATCTTACTTTGAACTGAAAAAAAGTTCTGCACTGCTAAGTTAAGCTTAATGTTTGACAATGATGCCATCAAGAGGGAGCTATTTTGGGACATGATTGTTAAAAAACAAATTCAGACATTAACAAATTCATTAGAAAAAATGTTTAAATGAATTTGAGCCCTAACATATTTTTGCTTTATTGATACAGGTACAGTTTACAAGAAGTATCCAAAGACAAAAACAGTGAGAAAGTCGGTTCCATTTGTAGTTTTGCCAAAAGAAGAAGAGGTCTGTTCAACAAAAGAGGTATTTCAATCCATGCAAGCTTATTTTATTGTCCTGAATTCGTTACAAAACCAGAGATTGGGAATTATGATAATAAACACCGGAAATCAACAAGTTGCAGGACACATTAAGATGTGAAAAACTAGATTGGCCCACAGTTCATTTGTTTTGAACTGGCCCTGTACAGGTTTCAAAAGAATGATGAATTCATAAAACGTTCCCTTCAAAACCCCTGCAAGCCTTTTTTTAGGCGTTTCACTACAAAATCATAACACAGTATTGGGTTGCAAGTTTTCACTGCTATGCTAAATGGTTCTGTGGTCACAAAACCTGTGGTTTGCAAAATCACAGGCTTTGCTACTGCAAAACCACAAGTTGCAGGGTACCAAAGGAAATGTCTTTCTGGCTTATCGAGTGCACTGTGTGAAATACTGAGATTCAGAAGGAGGAAGAGGCATGAAAAGGGCACCCCCTCTTTATAATCTCATTGACATTTATCAGTGTTTTGCAATAGCTTTTTAAACACAATTTCGGTCACAACCGATTGATGTCTCCTCAAAGGATGTAGTATTGGATTCATAAAGGGGAAGCTGTCCAAAGCGGACAGCTTCCATGTTGTAAATAAGCATCAGAGGAACATGCAGCAAACCAGTGGGCCACTTCATACGCACACAATGCCATTCATACAATGCCTATTCTATTTTTTTCATTTCAGCCCCTTGGGACAAGGCCTGTTATTAAAAGAAGCATTGGCAAATTCAGTATGTCTATGTTTTTTTAGCCATGCTGTACTGTATTGCGGCTGTTGTACAACACGGCTAAAAATTAAAAAAATACAAAACTCAATGACACGGCCTCTGCATCATTTTATAGGTGGGTGCGTTCATACTTTCACTACTCAAGCTCATACCTAGAAATTGAGTTTTTTTGTTTTTTTACCGAGCTGAGATGGAACAGCAAATAAGAAAAGAAACACTAAAGTGCTCTTTTAAAACATAGCACTAAAACAGTTCAATACGAAAATGTAATGGATGAGCGTGTTGCGGGAGGGAGATTGGGTCGGGGAAAGGGTGGGGGAGAAGCAGCACTGTTGGGGGTGAATACCACAGCGAGCAAGGGAGAAGCAGTATCGAGGGATAGGGAGAAGCAACATGAAGATAAGAACATGGGTGGTAGAGAGGAACATGGAACATGGGGGAATAATCACATGGGGTAGAGAGAGCAACTTCAGTGCGGTCAGAGGGAGAGAAGTATTTAGCAATAAGTAGCAATGTGGAGTGGGGAGAGAAGCACATGAGAGAGATAAAAGGAAAACACAGGTACGCTTATTGAGCGTTTAAGCAAAAAAGTAGTTCTCTAAAAGTGAGTAGAGGAAGCATAGAAGCCAGCAAATCAAAGTGATGGTGAAAAGGTTATTCTTCATGTAAGTGACAAACAGAAGATGTACAGGCTGAAACAAAGAGAGCTATCCAATAGAAAGAAAACAAATAAGAGTGACAGGAAAGCCAACCAATGGTAAGTAGTGTGTGGAATCCAGGTCTCTGTATGTTCTTTAGTAAACCACAATATATCTTTCACACCCAGATGGATTATGTTTTCTGGTAGGCTAGACTTAAAAAGGATCCATTCTGCAAGTATGAATTCAGGGATGGAGGTCTGCTTTCCATGCAGGGCTCCATCTAAGCATTTAAAACCGATCACAAGGAGTTGTAAGCTGATTCCTTCTCCATTAATATTAATGAGATGGAAGCTTGCAATTTCTTCTGACCTGCTCATTAAAGGTTCCCAGTAAGTCGCTCCCGTGCATGCGATCACGCATTTTGAAAGCGCGAACAAGGAAAAAATTCCGCTATGCCGCGGATCACTGAATTTTTGGCAATTCCGCATTCTCCGCAGAACGTGGAATTGCCAAAATCAACTGGCATCTCTCATCAATATTCCGAGATCAATGTTGCATTTTTCCTTGTTTGGTACTCCTCAGTGTTAGGTAGTTAGGATGCTTTTGATGCATGGGGACATTTTCCAGTGAGAATTCAGATCCGGGCTGCTGACTTTGCCTTAAATGTGGAGTGAACTCATTTAATACAGATTTAATTTCCGTTCCATATTTTTCCATGTTTAGTACTCCTCAGTTTTATACAGTTAGGATGCTTTTGATGCCTGGGTACATTTTCCAGTGAGAATTCAGATCTTGGCTGCTGACTCTGCCTTAAATATGGGGTGAAATAATTTAATACAGATTTAATTTTCTTTTTGGTTTGCCTTTTCGATTATTCATTGAGGTGTAAAGTATTTTCCTAATTTTATTTTAACCAGACTTCATGCAAAAACAAATGCTTTTTCTCCTATTCAAGTTTTGAAAGACTGAATTATTGTTCCTGTGTTAGTCCTAATTAAGTTTATACAATACACACAATATATTTAGGCTAACTATTCCACAAGACCTGTATTTGAAACTATAGTTGCAGCAGTAGACATTCTGCATTGCTTCTTATGTGATGTTGCGTTGTACTAATCTTTTTCCAACTTTATAGATTTTAATAAAAACACTTCAGGTGTTCAGCAATGGACAGCACATTATGGTGGAATAATCATTTGATTAGCATGTGCAATACAGAACCTCTCGATACATAGAGTAAAAGCAGCCTCATAACTGTCTTCAATCAGTACACCTAGTTTGAGTCTTCCTCCATTGTGTATTCGCCGACCCGGTATTCATTCTGAACACTTGCATTCATTCCAGTATTCGGGAACACATTGCCTCGGAAATCTAGACTTTTTCCCAGAGATTAACTCTGTACCTAACTCTGATCAGATAGACGCAGTGTTTTATTGGTAATCGAAGTGCCAGGATACCCGTTGGGTGGCAGCTGCGCTATATAAGTACTCCTTACATTACATTACATAGTTCCCTCCATTGCCTTAAATCCTCATCTATTTTGTCACCTTCACGACTAGTTTTCATATGGGCCTTCTTCGGCAAACGTCCATTTGCGAATATCCCTCGTCCACACTTCAGGGGCACGCATTCCCATCCATGTTATCGCTATTCTGTGCCATGCTAGCACTATGAGTGACTGCCAGAGTTTATGGGCTATCTTGCGTGGTGTTTTTGGGCTTCCGTACCTGTCCAATCAGGCAGTGTAGCAGTGTCAGCTCCATAAGGAGTCCGGTGCCACTCTGCACCCTCTCCACCACCTTGGCCCAAAAAAGGCTAACCCCAGGGCATCCCCAGGTTAAGTGTAGGAAGTCTGTCCCCTCTTCTCTGCACTCGGGGAAGGCATCTGAACAGTCCAGTGCAATGGGGTACAACTTCACCGGGGTCATAAAGGTCCCGTGCAAGTAGTTATAGGGTATGAGATTGAAGCGAGCATTGCATGATACTGTATGTGTGAGTACGCCCACTGCCTTCCTTGCTCTATCATCGAGGGGCTTCTCCAAGTCCGCATTCCATGTTGCAAATGACCTGGGAGGGAGGCCCTTAGAGTCAACCCTCATTGCATTGTATAGGAGAGAGATTAGCCGTCGCCCAGCCCCACATGTGAGCATTGCATCCAATGTTTGTGTTGTCTTTAGGATGACTGAATACTTGGGCCAGGTTGCCTTAAATAGATCGGATACACCAACATAATGCTTTGGTTTGAAGGAGGCAACTCTGGGTTGTCATATTTATCTGACTTTACAAAGAGAGATACACATCAGCTTGTGGCTGATGTGCATGGGCATAAGGTAACATCTTCTGACCCAGAGCAGCAGTACTGAACATCTGATGATCCAAATATGGTTTCCTGGTATTCAGTTTCAGAACACTTGCTGACAACCATCACTTGACCGAACAACGGGACCACATCTAGGCTGCTACCTGTCCGAGGTCATGACCCAAAAAGAGGGGACTCTGGGAGGTTGCCTAAAACCTCAATATTGTATAACAGGGCTGCAGATGAAAACTAAAAAGATGGGTGGCAATGAGGAGCAGTGGGGAACCCTAAATTTCATTGTTTTAGAAGAACTTTGGATTTGAAAAGAGCTCCTGACTAGAAGCAAAGAGTCATAAAGGATCCATTCCATTCTAGTTGTGTGGAAGGAAATGTGGATGGTCAGCTCTTTGAAAGATTTTATTATATGAAAATATTTAAAGAACAAATCATGCTGTCTTACAAAATTTAATATACTAATTAGTATGCCAACAAAGACATTAATCTATTCTGTGAAACATGAAAATGATTTATCACTACTTCCTGATAAATTGAATCATTGTGATATACTCATGATCCTAAAAAAGAAACCAGGGCAAATTAAAATAAAAGTACATCTATTATATAAAATATTATCAGGTGTCAATTGCAAGTAACTATCATGTAATATAAACACAATGGTTCATGGATAATAGGAGTAATACATATCACAGACATGATATAAATAGTAGTTTGAGCAGCAATATAAATATAAAATAGTTATGAGATTCATTTATGTTTTGGTACTTCTTCAAATCTATGAGAAATATAATATACATTTAAATTAGGTTTTGAAAAGAGTTTATAGTCAAGTCAAAAGATTTTTTATTCGGCCATTCAAGGCCATAATAGCATTTATTTTACCCCTCAAGCGAAACTCTATTACTCCTGTTCCCTCTTGCATGAAGGATTTTATAGATTGATGAAAAACAGATGACTTCTCACTTTACCAAAGCACCCAAAGTAGCAATTTGGGTCATATACTTTTTGAGTTTAAAATATATACCATTCAATCATAGATCAGTTGTCTTTTCAATCCAGAGCAGTATGTTGGAGTTCTAAAGTAATAAATAGATCCACAAATGTTCCTTAGTAGAAGGATTAAGCCACTGTCTAGTGAGACTAACCAATAAGATGGTAAAATATTTAAATTGAATGTTAGTGTTAAATGTATATTATTAACTTTATTCTAGATTAATTACCAAAAGGATTTCACTGCAATACAGTCAAATAATACATGAAAAATCTTCACAGCCAACAAGAATCTAGTGCGGAAAAATTAAGTTTTTGCAGTTCACAAGTAGCAAGAAATCTTTTACTGAGGAAAACACTATGAGTTTTTGTTGCGCTAGTTGTAGACGTGGCTAAGCTTTTGTCCCATATATTTCACAAATCTACTGACTAAACAATGGTCAAATCCACCTCCCAATCCAGGTCTTTTTCCGATTTATTTACCTTTCAGATAATTTTACAAGAATTAGTAGTGGAATTGAGACTTTATGCATTCCAAAATTATGTATTGCATTATAGGCAAGTCTTTTAAAACTAAATTAAATCTAGAAATATTCACAAGGCAAGTTTAAACTTATGATATTAATCATAGAAAGGCCTACGGTAAAATATACTGAATTTGAAACTGAGAAAATTAAAAAATAACAGTCGTTATTGAATAACTGACAACCCCAACTGAGACATTTTTTCTGTCCATCACCAAATATAATATTATTATTGAACTTAACATTCTTGTTGCCAAAGAGGGGAAGCAAAATATATTTCTATTTGGAGGAATTTAGTAATAATTATTCTGTTCAGAATTCTAAAAGTATTCTTTAAAATTGGCATATAACATCGAGGATTATTGTGAGAAAAAGATAAAAACCCTCTAATAGAAAAAAAATATGCTTTATCTGTAAATTCTCAGACTTACTCTTACTCTTTGTTTAACTTCTGCTGATCTCCTTTCCATCATGGACCATTTATCATGACATATGTCCAATCTCTTATTAGTTTCTTCTTGAATGCTGTGATTTCTCCCAAGAGAATATCAAACCTGGACTTGTGTATGTTTGATAGGAGTCAGCGGGCCCTTCTTAACTCTTTTAACAGATGATACATTCACATTAGGGTTTTTTAAAAGTATTTTGAGCTGAAAAAGAAACAATAGCTTTCAGTATATTTAAAAAAATGTAAATCCTGTTTATCATATTTTGACTCATAAAACATTTAAACTTTAGAATGAATTATACCGTTTTCAAGAAAATCTTTCAATTTGGAAGGCAATAAAGCTTGGGAGGGGTTTTATTCTGCTTCTCCTTCCCACATTGTGTATTTAAAGCTCTATAAGGGTGAACACTATAGGCCTTATTATCAGTGGGTTGGGTTATTCCGACCTCTGAGCAAACCCCTGTTTATCCATGGTTTGGAATTACGATTTTTGCTGTATTTAAACACATCCGAGTTATGCAGTATTTACCGTATCAAGCGGATTTTGGTGCGTTATACACTAAAATCTGCATGTTATTCGCAACAAACTGGTAATAGGTGTTACTTCTTGAACCCAATAAATAACATACCCTGTGGTATCATTATTTGTCCAGTGCAATAAAGAACACCTAAACTCGTAATGAGGCCTATGAGTTATGAGTTGGATAACGCAGTCACTTGACACTATTCTCCCAGCAAAAAAATCACGGACTAAAAGATCCAGAACATCAGCCCCCTGGTACACTATGGAACTTAGGGAGATCAAACGCAAGTGCAAGAGGCTGGAGAGAAAATGGCGTTTGGGCTACACAGATCTGGACAAAGCCACTTATAAGAAATCCATTGGGGACTACAAGCTAGCGATTAAGAAAGCTCAATCCCAGCACTACACACAACGGATTAAGGACGCTAGGTCCAATTCGAAGGAAATATATAGGATAATAAAAAGTCTCACTGTCCTTCCCCAGCCTCCCGTAAACAGCGACGACTTACAAGTCCGCTGTAATGAGATGGCAGATTATTTTTTTAATAAAATAGACTGTATTTACTCTTCCTTTCCAGCCATTCAATCAAAGAATTTAATAGCTGTCCCTAGCCACCCCAAATATGATGTGATAGATAATAAATCACCAGTGCTGGAGAACTTTCCTCTGCTACAGTTGGACCTATTGTCCACTCTTATGACCCAGGTAAAATTGGGTTCCCCCGGCGACCCGGCCCCACCTCGCTTCTTAAGAACTGTTAGTGAGACTATCCTTCCGGTTATGCTGAAGGTACTCAATGCCTCAATTTCCACCAATATAGTCCCCTCTAAGTGGAAAGAAGCTAGGGTGAAAGCACTTGTTAAGAAGCCTAATATGAGCACCAACAACTTCAGTAACTATCGCCCAATCTCTTTGCTCCCCTGGGCCAGTAAGTTACTGGAAAAATATATCAACAGCCTTCTGACCACTTTCTTGGAGGATAACAATCTCCTTGATCCCTCGCAGACTGGCTTTCGCCCCAAGCATGGGACGGAGTCGGCTCTGTTGGCGGTCTTGGAGGAAACAAGAGGCATCTTGGATCGGGGAGGATCGGTGGCAGTCATCCTCCTCGATCTAAGTGCCGCCTTTGATACTGTAAGTCATACAATCTTGTTGCAGCGCCTCCGGGAGATTGGGATACAAGGAGGAGCGCTGGAATGGATCCGTTCATTTCTATCCAGCAGAAAATTCCAGGTCTTTGAGGGAGCAACTATCTCTACTAGTAGGCCCTTGGACTGTGGAGTCCCACAGGGATCTTCATTAAGCCCAACGTTATTTAACGTATACATGAGACCGCTGGCTGGGGTCGTCCGTCCGTATGGCATTAAGATCGTGACCTACGCGGACGACACCCAGCTGGTGGTTTCTCTTACGCGGGCCGGAGACCCTGTGGGCACGGCAGACCTGATGGGATGCCTGAGCGAGGTCAACAGGTGGATGACCCTGTCTTGTCTCAAACTTAATGGGGACAAGACAGAGGTCATGATGTTGGGACATCTAGCTCCACCTACAAGTGACCAGATCTGGCCAGCCTGCCTAGGCACCCCCCCAGCCCCCAAGGATGTTATCAAGAGCCTGGGTGTCTGGCTGGACAAGTCTCTGACATTCGACCACCAGGCTATCGTGCTATCTGCAACATGTTTTGGCCTCATTAGAACGTTGAATAAGATCCTTCCGTTGTTACCCTTTGAGGCAAGACAAATTGTGGTCCAAGGACTAATCCTCTCGAGGTTGGATTTTGGAAATGCGCTCTATCTTGGAGCTCCAGATTCTACATTAAAAAAGCTACAAGTAATTCAAAACTGTGCGGCTCGGACATTGCTTCAAATCCCTCGGAGGACCTCTGTAAAAGCTGGACTGACAAGACTACACTGGCTTCCGGTGAAGGACAGGATCAGTTTCAAATCTCTCTGTCTTGCCCACCAATCTTTTTGGGAAACCGGCCCATTAATCAGTCGCCCTTTAATTACTCCCTACTTACCCAGCAGACAGCTAAGGTCCACTAACGCTCTACTTGCTGTTGTGCCAAAGATCAAACGGTCCAGATCAGGTGGTCGGTCCTTTTCTCTAAATGCAGCCAAGTTGTGGAACAGCTTGCCTTTTTATTTAAGGTCCAACTCTGACCTTACCTCTTTCAGGAAGCAACTGAAGACTTTTTTGTTCAATAAATAGTGTGTTTTTTTTTCTTTCTGAACTTAAGTTCCACTGAGATTATTTGTTAGCAATTAGCGCTAGGACGCCCCCGGGCAACTATCTGCGCTTTAGAAAACCCATTTTCATTTCATTCATATTTAGCTTTTGGTGGACTGGGTTACTCCATAACAACGAGACAGATATCCTGTCAGCCCTATTACAAGATCATTATATTCTGAAGCACTTGCAATAAGGTAGGCATGATATCCGTTATGTTGTGACCGAGTAACCCGTCCACCAAGCTCTAAGTCAGGCCCTAAGATTCCCAGAGCCAAGACTTCATGGCAAATAGGCTACCTGGAAATAGTGAGGAAATGTAATGACCATTGAAATTTAGGCAACTCCTATTTTTCTTATTCCAAAGCCAATAAGCGGTTGAAAACTTGCCAAAAAGTTTTCTTGGGTGCCAGCAACACATGAATCAAAAGTAAAGAGAATCAATGCTTAGATTAAGATATACTTCATTCTTATCAGAATTAAAAATGTCATTGAAAAAATCAAAACAGTTGATTCTGTAGAAAGAAAAGCAGTATCAATTTATATCCAAAATTAAAATTCTAAAACTGCCACAAGAGGGCATAGTTGCACCGTTATCGAAGTTGTCGGTCTTGCAGCACAGAAAATGTTCATATTTAGTAAAAAAAAAAAAAAAGAAGGAGCTGTAAGAGTCGCTAAAAGAAAAACACACAAGCATTAGCAAAGTGAACAGGCCAGGCTTATATTTTGCGTTCTGACTGCTGACTTTCTGACACCTCAGACCCTTCCCACAGCTTTGCTAACTAGCTGCCATCCTGATACAAAACGTGTTTTATTATACAACTATAATGAAACGGTTTCTCCATGCACCTACATCAGGGGGTGTTGTGTGAACTAAGAGGCAATGACTATATTGCGGTTTACAGTTCCTTCATACACATCTATTTCTTTTGTCACGAATGTGTGTTCCCACAGCAGCCACAGACAAGGGGTGTCTACATTGTATGGTCACATTCAAAGCGAAAAAAACATTCTTAACAGGTAGGTGACTGAACCAGATGAATTGCTTCCGCTTAAATCACTACCATTGCACTCTGTAAATTAGCACATTTCCAACAGGCCTGTGTGTTTCTCTTACCTCTGCCTGTTTTTGTAGAAATGAGCGGCTGCTCCTCAACTAAAACGGAGGAGCGTCTCCCCACTGCTTTAGAAAACTAAAATGATAATAACTAATGTTATTATCATTTTAGTTTTCCTTCCTGCCCAGGTGCACGGCAGAGCGGGTGAGGCGAGCTGGCCAGTCAGGGGGCAAGGGAGGAGTGTAAAGCACATTCTAAAGTGAGCATGACGATCAAACGGGGCCGGTCAAACCTTCATGCGCACTTTGCCTGTCCTCAGCCTGAGGAGGTACATACAAAGCCTCCAAGCCCCTGTCTGAGCACCGAACCACGGCGCTCAGACCAATCACAATGGTGTTTAAGGCAGTGTTGTGATTGGACAGGGGATTCTGGGAGGCTGGGAGCTTCCTGTTGTGACGAGGAGGAAACAGGGCAGAGGCGGCAGCACCCGGCGGCACCCATGTCAATCTGTTTATTTTCATTTTTTATTCCCCCTCCGCTTACCCCACACCCCACCTCCCAAACATTGTAGTGGCCACTACTGTTTGAAACTGTTTGAAATACTGTAATAATGAAGCGATCGGTTATAGTGTGATGAGCGACTTGGCTGCTTGGGCCTATTTCACTATAATGTCACTCACCATGTAATAAGTCCTGCTGCTGCTATTCGAAGCACTGAAAATCAAGAGTAACACTCGACGGAGGGCTGGAGCATCACAGGTAAACACTTTGGGGCCTAATCTCAAAGGTACAAGTGGTCATATAGGTAAGTTTACAACTGAACCTACCTCTGTTTTGTCAGCCAGGACTTCCCAGAGGTGGGTGGGCGGGGAGGGAGCCCATTTGCAGGGCAGAGATGTCCGTCACGAGTGTGGAGGTCTCCGTAGCCGTACATTCCACTCATACAGAGGGGAGTGGATATTTCACGGCGTTGTTTGCCTCGGAAGGTCGTTGGCGTCTATGACGACTTATGTTTGCCGGCACTGACAAACTCCGCTCCTAGCCCTTTCCACCCTGGAAAGTATCGATGATTTACTCCAGCATGGGGGAGTAGGAGTACCTCACCTTACAGTGTGGAAAGCAGGGCACAAGTACAAAGAAAAGTATTGCGGGAACTCACCAAGTTAGGCAGAATGTGTGTGACATCACAGTGCATGGCATTACTGCATGTGGCATCACAGGAAGTGACATGCATGTTCAGTTGGTTGATCATGAGTACACTAGAATATACTCTTCTATGTTCATGACGAGCCCAGCTCGTCATGAAACACAGTGGAGCTGTGCTCACGACAAGCTGGGCTCGTCATAACGGCTGCGGCCCACCCACTGCCGATTGATTTCCCGCCTGTGTGGGAGAATTATTCAGTGGGCGGGGTCGTGCACAGCCCCACTGTGACTCATGATGAGCTGGGCTCGTCACGAGCACCGCTGCGCTGCGGCCCCCCTCTTTACCCCAGCGCCGTGGGGAAATTACCCCCGCGGCGAAGGGGTAAGAGATTTAACATGTATTATGGTGATCAGTACTTAAGCCTATGGCATACTAAACTTGGTACAAACAACAATGCAGTTAACACATTGCAATAAAAAGGCTAGAAACTGCAATTGTAAGCCATAAAATGTAATTATCTACCCGAAATAGCACCATTGTATACACCAACAATTACAAACACTCTGATCATTATAAGAAAAAATGTAAGTTGCACACTGTATTTGATATTCTGAGCATGTGTTGTCTCCTGGGTATGCATGAGACCTGACGCAGCCATGTTGTGTTGGAGGATGGACCACATGGCAGGTGTGAGCAGGACAGAGAAATGGGACTGCAGGAGAAACGTAAGCAGGGAGCTCTGTTTTATTTGGGTGGCTCCTGGGATATCATCTGTAAGCTGTGGTACATAACATGTAGGCTACATATATTAGAAGGTTGTAAACATGTTGGTAGTAGAAGGACAGATGACATCATACTGGCCTGGTTATTTATTCCTTAGAAACACTTCAGGGGCACTCTGCGAATATCCATCAAGCTGGAACCCACAAATATTAATATTCCAAAGAGATGAAGTGAGTTTGGCTGCTGAAAGAGGAGCATGTTGCCTTTAGGGAAAATTAGATCAAGTTCCATGGAATAATTTGTGGTCCCTGGTACAAAGAATAATAAAAATAGATTGGAGATATCATCATCATAGCACATAACCACATCCTGAGAGAGTTGCAGGTAGAAGGGTTTTCATATAGGTACTGGGACGAAGGAGTGAGAATCATAGTGCTGATGATTACCAGTAAGTAATCAAACCATTAAACCCTCATCCTCATCCTCGTCCCATTCCTTACTCAATGAGGATACATGTAAGTGGCATTCCTTCGTCACGATCCTCCAAGACACTGGCAACCACTGCACCAAGACACTGGCAAGCATATGACAGTAAACAAACACTCAGTGCCATTTGTCTGTAAACTTGTGCAAGTTATACACATTCAAAATTACTCTTACGAATTTATTTGAATGACTTATTAGGATGGTAATCTATGAAAGTAACCAATACTGGGGAACCAAAGTTACAGGTAAGTAACTTGTTTTCTTTCTGCAGCTGTTAGTTTAAATGTTACGTGAATGACATACATTAAGACATAACCTGAGCAGCAAAGTCCTTAAGTACACAAAGGACTTATTTACAAGCCCATTGCACCGCCGGTGCATCACTTTTCTTTGATGCACCGGCGGCACAGTGTGCCTGCCCATATTTCAAGGCCACTTAAAGCCACCCTACATGCTTTTCATGGCCTTGTAAATTTGCCCCCTTTTGCGCATTTCTTTGCATTAAAGGGGCGTTCCATGAGTGTTGCTGTGTGTGTTCCCACGCAACATCCATGAACCCTGGTGCATTCCCTTTATTTCTCCCCGATTTTCCCTTTTTATATGTGCTGCATTCTGCAGTACACATAGAAAGAGGAAAACACCTCTTGCAATTGTTTTTGTGCAGGAAGGTTTCCCTTCCTGCACAAAAACAATCACCCCTACAACGCAGACACTCTTGTACCATGGCATAGGGGGTCCTGCATTGGCGCATGGCAGGCTATAGTGTGCCTGCACAGGGTAAAAGGACAGAAATGCACCATATCTTGTAGATAGGTCAAAGTCCTGCCCGTTTCTTTTGATGCACAGCAGCACAGCAGTAGGACTTTCTGCCAAAATATTGTAAATGAGGCCCACAGTTCCTTGAGCTTTAACCCCACACCCTACACTGCTGTTAGCAACAGTAATAACAGAAAATATGAAGAATATTTCCACATATAATAATGAAGTGGGCGATAAATAAGCAAAATCATCTTTAGCCAGTATTTCTAGCCTTTATCTATTCATACTTGTGTTATGTTCTGTATTAGAGATAATGCATTCCTTCCCTAGTTGCCATGACACCTGTTGCTCAGCCTCTCTGTGTGATGTCACAGAATGTTTATGTATGCCTGAGGGATCAGTTAGATAGAGCAGGCTGAGCAGCAGGAGGCTGCTCTTGGTGGGGTATTGATATGGCATTTTCGTGACATCTGTAACCTGTAACAGAGACCATTATCTTCTAATAAAGTCCATCATAAAACCAACGTGACTTGCCTATCATTCTTTGATTGGAACAATGGCAACAATTGGAGAACTTACCAACGCATGAAGAGACCAAGTCTACATGAAACAAAGTACAAAAAGGATAACAAGGAGGATAAAGTCTACAAGCAACAAAGAGGAAGAAAAAAATTATTTAAGACAAAAAAAACGCACTGAAGCCCCAACAGTGTCTTTTCTAACAGACAGCCTGCAGTCTACTCAATTTGTGAGGGGCCTTTTGGACTTTCAAATGTATGCTGATTCCGTATCGTGGTTCTGGTACCAACAAGGTTGAAATTGGGTTATACTGCGTTATACAGCTTTGTGGTGAGTGAGCCTGCAGTCAACTGAAAAGTAAGGGCATTGGAACTGCTTATGTTTACAGATTAATGCTAATTGATGATCCTAGCAGTTTGGGAGTGAACCGGCAGCATGTGCAGACAGGCAGTCATCTTAAATTTTGCTGCGGTACAATTGGGCGGGAGTGGAGACCGTGGGACTTGTGAGACACTAAATTATCATTTTGATAGTGTACATGTGACATGCTGTCATTTGAATTATATTTGAAAACAACAAGGGGACCCAATTAAGTCGAAGGGGACCTTGGGGGTAATGCTATTCAAACAACAGTGGTCCCTTAAGGGAAAATTACGAAATGAATAAATATAGACTCAGTCGTAGCTATATTGTTCGGACTTGTCCAGCCGGACAGAGGTCTAGTATTTACTTGTGGTTAAATATAAGAAATGTTACACAACAATTCACAAAGTGGGGCACAAGCCTGCACCCTACTTAACACATGTGCAACAGACATATAGTGACAAAACTGGAACAAAAGAGCTTGTACGCAAAAAGTATGAGGTTTGAAGTACCAGTAGTTGCACAATGTCATGGCACCTCAGAACATAACAAACACCTTTACATTAGTAATACACATTAGTTTTTGAGCTTGCATAGGGTGTTATGAGAAGTCGACGGCGTTTCGATACGTTATCTTGATACACGGATATTATGCCTAACAATTCTAGCCTCAGATGCCTAGCGGGGAGAGAGGGGAGAAAGGCAGTGGGCGAGGGGATTAGGAGTAGTGACAAACAATGATAAAACACATTTCTACGAAACACATTGGTGCTACGATTCACTTCATGCACAGTCGGTGCATTATTGTGTTTCAATTGGCAAGGACACAGTTTCTAAGAGTGGCGTCAAAATTATTGCCAAGGCTCAAGACGGTGATCTAAAATTGTGATGTCAACTTGGAGAAACAATACATAGTATGGTGACAGCTTTGAGCAACTATGCATGCTGTGGTTGTAAGTTCATAATTCTCAGTAGATTGCAGATTTAACCATTTAACTTCCGGTATTCGGCGCAAAATGTGTTTTATCATTGTTTGTCACTACTCCTAATCCCCTCGCCCACTGCCTTTCTCCCCTCTCTCCCCGCTAGGCATCTGAGGCTACAATTGTTAGGCATAATATCTATGTCCTGATGATGATCCGTGTATCAAGATAAGGGATCGAAACGCTGTCGACTTCTCATAACACCTTATACAAGCTCAAAAACTAATGTGTACTACTAATGTAAAAGTGTTTGTTATGTTCTGAGGTGCCATGACATTGTGCAACTACTGGTACTTCAAACCTCATGCTTTTTGCCTACAAGCCCTTTGCCTACAAGCCCTTTTATTCCAGTTTTGTCACTATATGTCTGTTGCACATGTGTTAAGTAGGGTGCAGGCTTGTGCCCCACTTTGTGAATTGTTGTTTAACATTTCTTATATTTAACCACAAGTAAATACTAGACCTCTGTCCGGCTGGACAAGTCCGAACAATATAGCTACGACTGAGTCTATATTTATTCATTTCGTAATTTTCCCTTAAGGGACCACTGTTGTTTGAATATGCTGTCATTTGAGGCTTGGAGGTGCGTGCCTCAAAACCCTGCCAAAACGCTGGATAAGTGGGTGCAACTCAGAACGGTAAACAAGCGCCTTCTTACATGCGAAGAGGTCCACGCTGCACTGAGGCTGCATTCTTTTAAATCGGCTCACGTTCAGAGTCTCTTTGCAGAGTGTGTGCAACATTGGCTAGTAATGCATGCATTCTTTAAATTGTACTGCGCGCAAAATGTGTGCGCAGACTGACCTTGTGATCTTCCTTGGCCAAAGCTTTCTCTTTGTGACACTTCATCTGCAAGGCCAGCTTGATCAGATTGCAGTGTTGAGCGAGGGCAGCTGTGACATATTCCTTTGGCACATGGAACTAGGAATACTTTTGGCTCATCATTGCAGCCAAGAGGTTGGATGTGCTGATTGGAAGGTGCATGATCACGCTGCTCATGCTGGTGTGAGAGCACGACGCTGGAGGATTACTAAGTGTTTCATACTGGATATCCGCACCGATCTGGGAACTGTGAACATTCAAGTTAGATTCGTCTATTTTGGCCTCACTCAGAGCAAGAAACGGAATGGAACGATTTTATTTCATATCTGGAGCCAGAGTGCGATGTTGATGTGTTCTGGTGAGATATCACTCACCGGTGTGGAGGACTTGACTTTTTTGTGCAGGAACTGTTGTTGTAATTGTGAATGTCAAGTGTATTTTATTAATGCATTCAAGAATATTTTGGAACTATGGCATGTCACTATTCTATACTGATGAGGTGAATATTGTAATAATAAGAAGGTACTTTATTTTGGGATGAGTGGTTTGACACTTATGAATTGTCCTTGGTCCTTCAAGGTATGCGGGAGAGGGTGTGTATGCTGCTGCAGTTAATAGTGATGAATGTATTGCCATTTATTTTAAGTTAATGTAGTGTCCTGTGGTTTTAGGTACGTGTGAGAGTAGAGAGATACCCTTTGCCTACTGCCTGAGTGTTTGAGTGAAGGTTGAAAGAGACCCACTTTCTGAATTGATGAATGTTTTGAAATGTATCTTCAGTTAATGTAGAGTCCTGTGATTCAGGGACAAGCAAGGGTTGAAATATACCCTTTGCCTACTGCTTGAGTTTTTAATTGAGGGTTGTAAAAAACCCATGTTCTGAGGTTATGAAAGGATGAGCAAGGGCTGTAGTTTACCTCTGCCTACTATTTTTGTGCAGTTGAAAAAGACCCTTTTACATGTTCACAAGATCCCATAAGTTGGGATGAGTGTGGGTTGAGAGACACACTTTACCATTTTATGTAGTGTCCTGTGTAAGGATGAGCAAGGGGTGAGAGCTACGCTCTGCCTACTGTTGTTATGCTTTTGAAAAAGACCCTTTTAAATGTTCACAAGATCCCATAAGTTGGGATGAGTGTGGGTTGAGAGACACACTTTACCATTTTATGTAGTGTCCTGTGTAAGGATGAGCAAGGCGTGAGAGCTACGCTCTGCCTACTGTTGTTATGCTTTTGAAAAAGACCCTTTTAAATGTTTACAAGATGCCCTATGTTGGGATTAGTGAGGGTTGGAAGATACCTGTTGCTTACTTTTCGGACTATGGTCAAAAGACACCCATTATGTATGTTTACTATTTCTAAGGAGGGCTACTCCTGGTGGGGAAATGATATGGCATTTACATGACATCTGTAACCTGTATCAGAGACTATTATCTCCTAATAAAGTCCATCATAAAACCAACGTGACCTGCCTACAGAGGCTCATTCTCTACAATACTTCAACCAGCAAATATAAATGTAAAGCACTTTTAAATGTGCTCTAGAGCTTTGGTAATGATCCATGGTTACTAATTAAGGTAAACAAAGACAGAAATGTTACAAGAGAACACATACCACTTTGTTTACAGTCTTATTTAGTATTATGTGCAGGAAGTGCAGACTTTTAAAACAACACCGAACCTCCCCCCCCCCCACTCTGACTGCTCTTTTTTCAGTATCCCTGACCCTAATGGTACCCACTAGTTCTCCACTCTAAGCGCTTTTATATTTTGCTAAGTAAGGAGCAGCACACGCTTAATAATTATGGTACCTGGTTGGGGGGGGGATGCAGACAAGGCTGATGAGATGGGACACCAACAAGATTTGTGTCTACAGAGCAAGCTAGGGCAGTCCTTTAAAAACAGCTCCAAAACACTACAAACTCCCCTTCAGTTTGCCAGATTTTTAGAACACACTCTAGTCCAAAGCGAACCAAAAGTAGCCCAATATTGCTTCTCTAAAGGAGAGACTTCGACACCCTCATTCAGGCATTAAATGCAGGCATTAAATGAAGATTGTTGCTGGATCATCTTACAGAGGTGGTGGTACGAAGAATGTCTCTAGTGAGTTCTTGCAGTAGCCTTGTCAAGTTTCCCTGGTCCATGTGTGGTGCTGCTCCAGTCCAGGTTTTTCTTTGGATCCTTGGACTTGTAGTCTTGTTTATTCCATTATAAAATAGCACTACAAGTCCCAGAATTCAAAGACAAAACCTGGACTGGACCCAGCACATCAGCATAGACTAGCACATTGGCAGCTATGGCAGTGAGGGCCAGACAATTGAGCAGTACTAAATAGCATACCAAGGATGCCATGATGCATGCCAGGGAAATTGCACTTGGACTGGATAGTACAATACAGCAATTATCAAGTATCAAAGGGCATTCAGGGCTTTGTGTTCTGGTGCCACTGTACATGCTGCACCAATTGCAGGTACGCCCAATGAAGTACCCCCTTTCTTATCCACATTGCCTAATCACGATCAGGTGGGCAACAGGCTGTCACTCATTCCAGGAAATTCTACTTCACCTTCACTTTTAAAACTTGCAAAACGTGTGTAACAGTACTGCTTGGTGCGTTTAGAAGCACCAGTTATGGCACATGGATTGGCTTTTGGAGAAATGCCTGCCTATCAAGATTTTCATTTAGCCTTGAGCCAGACTCCCAATTGTTTTAATCTCAGTGAGGCATTTTACCTCAATTTGTATTTCACACAAACTGAATAAACGTGAATGTAATTTAACAAACTGATGGATGACTAGCCCAATGGGTTAAACCAGCAACACTTTCATGCATAACAAATCATGGGTTCCTTTGCCAACAAAGTAGAGGAGTTTAAAATGGGTCGTAGCGATATGCTATTGCTCTGTGTGAACGGTTTATCATTAACCTGAGAATTGTGCTTATAAGCTTCTGCAAATGCAGGTAAATAACGGAGGCGGGTTAGTGTGAAAACGTGCATGACAAAGCGGCTCTTTTAACTGTTTCAGTCACACTTCATAGAGGGCGGTTCTGTGCTGACTGAGAAAGTTACCAACTAAACCTTCTAGCTCAATACCCTGAAAATAGTAGAAAGTAATTTAAAAAATATTCCAGTGTTTGGCAACCTGCACAAATCAACGTTTCCTTTTGGGCACAAGTCCTAAAAAAATTATTTTTTAAATGAAGCGGGTGACTAACCAAGATAGGCAGTATGCAAGTGTCATCATGGCGCATGACATTGCATGTGGCGTCACAGGAAGTTTCTTTTGCATATGTCGCCCTAAGTGGGAAAGTTATGCTCAGACGTGGGTCTCATGCTCACTACACCACTGGATTCAAGCTAGCCTGGCTGATGAAGGGTGATGCCCTGAAACCGGTCCCAGGATGCCTGTTTCCGGTCCAGGGAGGACCTGGCTTGGCAGTTCGGGCTGGACTGTTCCCATAAGGAACAGGGGCAAGACAGATTTGCATATGGCTGAGTCCAAACTGGGGTGGTGTGGTGAGCAAAAGAATAATGGATTAAACCCAGATCCTTGTGACTGGGGGTGAATGTTTTCATTGTCCAGCATTCCGTCCAACAATTGTTTCTTTTGCATATGTCGCCCTAAGTGGGAAGGGTATGCCCAGACATGGGTCCCGTGCTCACTACCCCCACTGGTTTCAAGCTAGCCTGGCTGATAAAAGTTGATGCCCTTTTACCGGTCCCAGGATGCTTGTTTCCGGTCCTGGGAGGACCTGGCTTGGCAGTTCGGGCTGGACTGTTCCCATAAGGAACAGGGTCAAGAATGATTTGTATATGGCTGAGTCCAAACTGGGGTAGTGTGGTGAACAAAAGAATGATGGATTAAACCCAGATCCTTGTGACTGGGGGTGAATATTTGTATTGTCCAGCATTACGCCCATTGATTGTTTCTTTTGCATATCACAGGAAGTGACATCACAATCCATGACCTCACAAGAAGTGACATCAAATCTTTCTAGCTCAATACCCTGAAAATAGCACAAAGTCATATAAAAAAATTCCAATATTTGGCAACTTGCACAAATCAACGTTTCCTCTCGTGGGCAAAAAGAAGTGGGGTGACTAACCTAGTTAGGTAGTATGCAAGTGTCATCATGGAGCGTGACGTCGCATGTGGCATCACGGAAAGTGTCATCACTACGCATGACCTCACAGGAAGTGACATCAGATCTTAAGACCTCACATATGTTTAGCAGGTCTTTCATGAGTACATTTGAGCGCATTGCAATCAGTAGACGGCATCTACCCGTGTCTACCCTCGACTCGAGCCCTGGTGGAAAGAGAAATGGATCACCCTCATTGGGATCCTGTACCATTTGAGTGGAACTCTCTACCATGGAGAACTCCGCACAGTGAGATTGGGAATCCATTTGTATTGGTAGAAAGATGCGACAGGCACAGCTTTCTAGGTGGACCAATCAGAATGTAAATTCCCAAAAGTCGTAAATCTATATGTGTACGTAGATGTTAACACTGCAAGTGCAGGTTTTCAGCTTTTTGAATCGGGCCCTTTATGTTTGGCAACTTTGTCACATGGAAATGTGTGAAATGATATGATGCTTCCATGCATACTGCTAGCAAATATTAGTTGCAAACTGTGACTGCGGACTGTATGCCAGATTATGCACACAAAAAAAGCCACAGAAACATTTTC
Organism: Lissotriton helveticus; assembly: GCF_964261635.1. NCBI lineage: Eukaryota > Metazoa > Chordata > Amphibia > Caudata > Salamandridae > Lissotriton > Lissotriton helveticus. Next base: position 199,366,344 of record NC_136071.1, read on the forward strand.
ATACCCTGGCATCCTATATGTGCTGCTGGTATTGTTGTGGTGGACTGTAAGATTCAGAACAGCTGAAAGAGATCCACAGTTTAAGCAGCTCACACCCTGCACGTGTTACATTGTGATTGCCTTTATTTCTCTGAAATGTATAGTAAATGTAAAGACACTTGTTTTACTGTGTCAGTTTTTATAAATCCATTTAAAGCCACTTGAGAAGAATTCTGAGATGGCTCTAAGGGATCTGAGAAATAAAAGTATCTGTGAAATCTGTCATTGATACTCTAATGAACTGAACTACCAATTACATGTGGGAAGATGGGGCGAGGTGTTCACTACATTCTGGTAATGCCATTATCCAGGGGTGAGAAATTTTACAGGTGAAGGTGAAGGTGAAGTAACCACACGCTTTTCCAAGTTTTTTACTTTTAAATGTGGTGTAACATACGGAATCTGTATTTAGATCACCAAGGGACAGGTGTAGAAAATGTTTTTACAGTGACAAATACTCATAATCAGAGTTTGTGGCTGCACGACAGTTTTTCCAAATGTACTAAACCAATTTTAGGAGTCATTTAAATTTTGTAGATCCCTAAAATTGGTTTAGAAAATGGTTAACAAATTGTTGTTTCGAAGGAACTTGTTTTAGGCACCCCTTCCAAATAGTAATTCTTGGGCAAGATGTACGACCCGTTTTTGCATGCGCCCTTATAAAATTAAACGAAAACGTTTAATTTTTAATTTTTTTAAATGCATCCCATTTTTCTTTAAGGAAAACGGGCTGCATTTTAAAAAAAAAGCTACTTTATTAAAAAGCAGTCCCAGACATGGTGGTCTGCTGAGCCCAGCAGGCCACCATCCCTGGAAGGGCTGGCATTCATAATGGGCTCGCAAATTGTGAGAGGCTCATTAATATTAATGAGCCTCGCAATTTGCAACCCCATTGTGAATCGCAAAACATTGTAAACACACTGTTGTACATTTCATTTAGCGCTTCCCAATTTGCGACTCGCAATGTGTCGCAAATTGTAAGCCGCTAAATGAAAGGGTCGTACATCTGGCCCTTAGTGCATATGTATCAATGAACTGAAATACCTCAACTCAGAATTCCGATCCCTGCACAAATGTCTGTTTGTGCAGGAATTGGAAATAACTCCTCCCCCCAATTTGTAATCAGGACCTAAGCAAATTATTGTTATCATCACATAATTGTTACTTAAAAAAATGATAGAAGTAAGCAAACATTAGCATTTAATTCTACTATCTTATTTCCTTATATTACAATGTGACATGTCTAGGAGGCACCTTAAGAAATTTACATTTTTAAATACGTTTTAAGGTTATGTGCAGTTTCTTGTATATATTTTCGGTATTTATATTAACATATTAGCATGTTCAACGTTAGGTTACTGTATTTTAGAAAAGGTTCAAATGTAATTCATTGGTATATAAATATTTCATAGGATTTTTTTTCTATCCTTAAAAGTGGTTAAAGAAGTACGGATTAAAGAAACTGAAATTGGAATTGTCCATCCTGATGTTTGGACCGGATTGCACACATCAGAAAAAAATGGTGCAGTCTTTGCACAAGAAAGTGTCTGCTAAGTATTGCACCATCTTCCCAAGTGTTGAAGTCAATGTAAGTAAGACGTACCCACCTGTGCTGAGGCTATTATGTCAGTAGCGAAAGTCCAAATGCGATATATTGAGAATAAGAATTTGTTTTAGTTTAAACACTCTGCTTTCTTTATGCAGCAGTAGATTTCAATTCTCTATATTGGAGAAATAAGCAGGTTTTACTTCTGATCCCCTCCAAGATGTTTTTTGCATTTTCGATGATTGTAAATAAAACCACACTCTGCCAGTACATTTGAGCCTGGTGAACTCGGAGACAAGGAAACATTCCTGAGAAAATGTACACCCTGGAGTGGTGTGAGGAAACCTTAGGGGGCCTCCCTGCAAGGGAAGGTGTGGGGACCCCTGGCAATACCTATACACACGAGCTGACAAGCTGAGGGGACCTCCCTTTATGTATAGAAGACTGGGGGCCACTCGCACTGCGGGGGCTGCAGATGTATCCGTTTAGCCTCTTCCCTCATGCAAGTGTGAACATGAATCCAGGTTGGTGCACATACATCGCAAATGGCGTGAGCAAAAGAATTAAAGCATTTACGCATTCCGGATTTGGGAATCACTTCCAATCACAATCTAATGCTCGTAGTTCTGATTGTCTCAACATTGAATAAGCTCAAAATAGTGAAATGTCACAGAAATTAGGAAGAGAAGACATGAAAATAACACTTAATGAGTATTAGTCCAATCAGTTGTTGTTTCAGTTGATCTTAATCGTTTTTTTTAGTTCTCTATCCATTAGATCTTTTATAGATTCATAAGTGAATTATTTCCTGAGGATAACAAACAAGTGATGAGTGGGTTGCTTGAATTATTCTCAGCCAATGGTAATTACTCCAGGCTACAATCCAGTCCATCAGTTTTTGACCATCAATCAATCAATCAGTAGATTTGTTGAGCTCTTCTTGTCACCCACGACGGTATCCAGGCGCTGGCAGGATCTAGTTGATTAGCCGAATAGCCAGGTCTTCAGTGACTCTTGGAACGCTGGAAGAGATGGGGAGGTTTGTAGACGAAAGGGTAGCTCCTTTCATGTCTTCACTGCTAGGTACGCGGGGGACGCGGAGCTGAGGTGTCTGGTTGGCTGATGGAAGTTCAGGCAGTGGTTTAAATAGGTGGACCTGCATTTGTGTAGGGCTTTGTATGCATGGGTTAGGAGCTTGAACTGCCATATTTTCTGTACAGGGAGCCTGAGGTAGAGAGTGATGTGCGTTCATCTAGGGAGATCCAGAACGAGTCTTTCTGTGGTGTTCTGTATGGTCTGCAGTCATTGGAGGAGGTGAGCTGCGATCCCTGAGTAGAGAGCATTGCCATAGACCAGTCGGCCGGAGATGAGAGCCTGGGTGATGGTGCATCTTGAGCTTTGGGGTAGTCATTTGATTATCTTACGAAGCATGCGGTGGAGGAAGAGGCAGGAGGATGAGACGGAGTTGACTTGAGTCGGCATGGTTAGCTCGTCGTCCAGAATGATGCCTAGGTTCCTAGCATGGTCAGTGGGGGGTAGGAGTAGGACCAAGCTCTGAGGGCCACCAGGATTCGTCCCAAGGGGAGCTTTTATTTATGAAAATTAGTACCTCTGTCTTGTCCGTGTTGAGCTTTAGGCAGTTGTCCTTCATCCTTGCCCATTTTCCCACCTTAGGCAGGAACCAGCCATATGAAAATCAGTTCTGGCCCATTTCCAATAGGAATAGCTCAACCTGAACTGCCAGGCCGCTTTTTTTATGGAACGGTAACACCAGCTACCCCAGACTGGGGTGTGGCCTGTTTGGTCCTCGTCAGTAGTGTGTAGCTTGAATCCTATGGCATTATTTCCTGTCATCGTGCTGGGTATTCTTTGTAAATTAATCACCTAGCAGTTTTAATTCTGACATTTTCTATAGCCCATTCATGTTTTTCGGGCTTCTTCAGTTCTAGGAAAAGAATGCATAAGACTGACGTTAGGCCCCTAAAAGCAATATTGAGAGTCTAGAACTGGGTGATTGTCAAATATATGAAAATTCTCATGTAGAAAGGGGGCGGATCTCATCTGAATCTATGAAAGATACCCTTAATG